>NC_050446.1:131332945-131932945 GCF_903995425.1 Onychomys torridus
GAGAACCACTCCTTCCCAGGTGGGTCTCCGATGCAGCGGACACCACACCGAGGAGGACTCTAACTGGAGACTGCCCCCAAGCCCCAGGTCCACCACAGCTGCAATCAATTTCCTTCTGATTAACCCAACCTTTCCTCTCTAAGGAAGTTGTTAGCGGGAGGGGACTGCGGTCACAATATTGTTTGTGACTGTTTATCTTCAGCCCAAGCAGGACCGATTACAAATATTTATGTACATTTTTTAAAAGTCTCTGCTAATGTTTGGAATCTATCTTTTTTTTTTTAAACAAAAAAAAAAGGTGGATAGAGAATGACATCGGAGGGGATTTTCAAAATTATTACTAAGTTTCCCCTCCTGGTTGGGACTCATCATCTGCCTAGGAGACCAATGGACAGGCGGGCACTGGTTTGTCTGGGCTCCAAGGGCATGCTGTTCACATATCTGTCTGCAAATCTAAGCTTCAGGTTATGGTCCGTTACAGAAGAGAGCTCTGTCTGAGAAAACTTGGCATTTCTGTCATAAATGTTGCCTTCCTGCCTAGGGCTGCTGCATGCCTGGAACCCTGGCTAACTTCTCCAGGACTACCTTCCCCTTCTCTTCCTGAACTCACTCCATCCCCTAGGGATGAAGTTCTTAGGCCTCTAAAGGTAACATCAGGGCAAGGGGCTCACATCAAGGAATCTATGGTTCAGGGTCACACGGACCGCGGAATGAATTCTAGTCTTTCCGGGTACATTGCAGTCATCTCTGAAATGGGAAAATGATACTCCAGGTCCTGCTGATTGCAAGCTGGCTTACGGAAACAGAGAGAGACAGAGACTGAAGTGGGACAGAGAGCTGCAGCCTCAGCTGGACCCAGGTGTTCACTGACATCATCAGGCAAGCTCCTCTTCCTTCTCCCTCAGTTTCTGCCTCTGCCTCGGTTTCCCAGTGAGCTTCCTGCAGTGCAGGAGACAAGCAGCTTCCTCCATGAGGACCAACTTATTATGAGGTCCTTAGATGACCTTCAAGTACCTTAATACTCAGTGCAATGACATCTCCTCCAAAGACAGGGCCAGAAGGAGCTACTCTGGCCAGCAGTTCTCGCCACAGACCCATCTTGGCCTTGACCCTATGTCCAGGGTCACAAAAGGTCATGGCTGGTCAGACCCAGCACCCCCCCCCCAGGGTTTGTCAGGCTTCTCAGACTGGTAGTCCACTGCAACCTCAGGGCTGGAGTGATGTGTGGTCCTCTCATATGAGTGCTGGAGCATGGGGTTCCTTCTCCATCCCCACCCATGTTGACCAAACACCTGCCTCAGGCTGTAAGTGCTCCTGGGCACCCAGGACAATGCTGATGGGCACATCAGAGAAGGTCCCTGCCCCCTAGGGTCTTCATAAGTGAGTAGGGAGAGAGCCAATGCAAAAAAATGACTTCAGCTCTCACAGAGGCAACACAGGGGATACACAGGAGGTGGCTGAGGTAGAGACTGTGGGGGAGGACTCTGGATGGTGTCCTGACCTCTGACAAGGGAGAACGGATGAGTTAGTCATGGGCTCAGAAGGATGGATGTTCAAGCAGGGAGCTGGATAGGCAGGGTGGGCAAGAGCCTGGGCTGCTGGGCCCTGGAGAGAGGCCTGTAGGAACAGCGCTTGATGGGGCTTGGAAAGAGGAGCTGAACCCCAAGGGGCTTGCTCTATGCTCTGAAATCTTCAGTCCTGCTCTTCCTCCTAACCAGAACACAGGTGTAATGATTACAGTTCAAACAACTGTTTTGGGCCAAGATGTGAGAAAGCACGTCTAAGCAAGGAGAAGGAAGACAACGGGCTCCCGGTGACCACAGAGCTCCCGGTCAGCCTTGGTTGCTTTCTTCTGCAAAGAGGGAATGTCACTGTGTTGTGTCAAAGCCACTGCTACTTGGGGCTCTTGGGTGCTTTTCAGCCTAACCTGACCAGATTTGATTGAAGAAACGAGAAACAGAAAGGCCAGAAGTATGTTCTTTCATGCAGAGGACAGCCTGGGCTCCAGCCAGCCCAGGGATCCCACACCAGAAATGGAGGAGGGGCAGATGGGAGAGATGCTCTGGAGAGGGCAGGGAGGGAGTGCTGGTGGGCAAGTGTGGCCGGCAAGGGCAAAAGAGGGGTCAGGGAGAGTCCAAGTGCATTCTGGGATCCAAATGCAGTAGGCCAGGCTGCCATGGGCAGAGCTGAAAGAAGTGGGGGAGGAGAAGGAGGAGGAGGGAGAAGGAGGAAGAAAGAGGAGAGAAAGGAGGAGGGGGAGCAGGGAGAGTGTGATAAAACACACAGACAAGGCCATTGCAAACCCACAGCACAGATGTTCGGGTTCCCCTTTAGACGGCTGTACACACCCTCCCTGTACTAGGCTCATCTACCATGGCCTCTTGGCACAATATAGCCAAGATGGCCTTGAACTCCTGGTCCTCTGCCTTCTGCCTCCTGAGTGCTTTTCCACATTTCCCTTTCTCTTGGAAGAGATCCCCAAAGGTTCTGAGCATTTCCTGTTGCGGTGCTGGAAGTGACAGGAAGTGGCCAGTCTCCCCACGGTAGGGACAGAGATTCGCTTCCAGCTTGGCCTTGCTGCCAGGTCTTTAGGAGCTGATTCCCACAGCTGGTCTCCCTGTCACTGGAGGCAGATCCATCCCTTCACTCTGGTGGAGGGGCCCTGGAGCAGAGATAAGACCCACCTCCTGTCCACCACCAGAACAGGCTGGCCGCTCACTCTAAGGCATGAAGGTTCTGGGGCCAGCACTGAAACCTGGCAGTTCTAGGGAGCATTCCCTGATGTCACAGCTGGACACTTGCTTACCTTAGCACCTGGTTGACTTTCCTTTGTGATGCTTGTGGCTCCGGTGCAGCCATCTGTCCAAGGTGGGACGGGCCATGTGTATTTAGAATTGAAGCTCTCTGAAGCAGAGAGACAGGAAAGGCAGGCACACAGGCAAGGACAATTTGAGCTTTCCATTCAGTTCCCACCCTCATGCTTTTTCTCCTGCTTCATCTCTATTTATAAGACCAGACCCTGGTGAGCATTGTACACAGGGCTCCCTAGTCAACATCAAGGGCATCTAGCCTCAACACTACATAAGGAAAACCCTCACGGGTGGGTCCCTAGGCGGGTCTGGGTTCGAGTCTCACCGGCACACTCCAGCTGTGAATGTGTGTTTTCTGACTTCAAGCTTCCTTGCTGCCAACTAGGATCATGATACACATGCAGTAAGGTGTTTGGGGTAGCAGACAGCACCAAAAAGGGCCAGAGTCACACTCCCTGACACGGAGAAGGACCTTGCTCAAGAGGAGTGTTGCCACAGTCACTGTCTTGTGATGTGTGATTAAAACATCTCTGTAGGAGAAAAAGTGGGGAAAAACACCAAAAGCTTCTGAGGAGTGACATGCGATGTTTTCTAAACATGAACTTGGCCAACATATTTAGGATCCATCTTGGGAGTGGAGGGAGGGCGATCACTCTAGGATCATGGGTAGACAAGAAAATGCAAAGCCCACAGCCCCAGACTCCTTGTTTCCTTCAGACTTCTAGCTTCCAGAACTGTGTGGCAGTAATTTGGAGCTCTGCTGATGTTATTTTATTTTGAGATGAGTTCTCCCTGGATTAAGCTGGCCGCAAGTTCACAGAGATCCATTTACCTCTGCCTCTAGAGTGCTGGGATTGAAGGTGTGCACTGCTACACCTGCCTGGTGTTGTGGTAAGAACTCTGAAATTGCCAGGTGGTGGTGGTGCACACCTTCAATCCCAGAACTCGGGAGGAAGAAGCAAGTGGAGCTCCAAGTTCAAGGTCAGCTCAGTCTACAGAGTAAGTGCCAGGACAGCCAGGGCTACACAGAGAAATCTTGTCTTAAAATACAAAACAACAAACAAACAAAAAACCACAAACAAAACAAAACAAAAAAACATTCCAAAATATCTAACAGTTTGTTAGATCAGCCTTGGGACCTGACTGTGTGGACTCAGATGCATTGGGCAAACTCAGCTGATTGCCTTGCTTAAGGGTACTGCACACCATTTAGGCCCTGTCTGCTTGTTAGCTCACGTGTCCCTTGATTTCAATGTTGAACAAATAAATCTCACACCAAACAAGAAATTGGTCCATGCAAAAAAGGAAACACTTTGAACACGGTTCAAGCTTTGCTTAGTATCCTGTGATATTCCAATCCTCCCATTCCCTTCACATCTGCAGACGACTGGACAGTCTTCCTAGTTACATCTTAGATGTGAGCACAGACAGCCTGTCAGAAGTAATGCACACACCTATTGGCTGGCATTTAAAAAAATCAATTATGTGCTGACATCTCTGGCACAGGCTTATTTACAGCCACATGTGAGGCTGAGAGGAAGAGAGAATCTAGCCCTGAGCCCAGGATGGAAGTTCTATGCACACTGAGGGGAAGTTAGGCAGATGCTCTGGGAGCTCTGAGGAGAGCCCACAGCTGCCTTTGACTTCCTGCGAATTTCACAGTGGCCAGCCAGGAGCCCCACAAGCCGGGCATCATAACCAAAGGTGGCTTGGCCTCTTTCTCCACCCTTCTCGGGCCCTGCTGCTGGGTTGCCAGTGTCCCGGGACTAGAGGTATCTGGAGATCCTCTCCAACAGAATACCTGTCAAAGAGACAGCGCTCATCAACCACCATCTTGTGATGGTTTAGACACAGCCTGTGTGGACGTGTGACATCCTAGGCATAAATTAAGCTGCAGCAGAGCGCTGTGCTGACAGCACGTGATGACAGGTGTTGTGAACAAGCTGGCGTAGCGGCCGCTGCCCTGCACAGCAATTGTCAGTCAAGGCCACTCCCTGCTCCTCCCTGTAAGGGGCAGCCAGGGCATCGTCATTCTCCACAGGAGCAGAAATGATGACATTGCAGGCCTGGGTCACAGTGTCTCCACTGTGTCTATGCTCCAGTGCCTCCCAGTGTAGATCCCAGGCCGCAGCCTATCTGTGCAGGTGGCTAGCACTCTTGGGGTACCTCCATCAGCAATGGTTGACTTCTGTCCTCCGTACTCAGACAGAGAGACAAAGGCAGCTGCGAGCCAGGGACTATGGAGAAGTATATTAAACTGGTGAGACAGACTGGGGAGATGGCCCAGTGGTGCACCCTGCACATGCGAGGATCAGAGTTCAGAATCTAAGAAACCTACATAAATACTGGCTAGTCATAGCAGCCAGCCTGCAATGCCAGCCTCGAAAGGTGGAGGCAGGAGATGGCCACACCAACAAGCCTTGGTGAATAAGGTATAAGAATAATTGAGGATAATTCTTGATATCAACCACAGGCCTCTAGATGCCAGTGTACACACATGCCAGTGCACCCATGCCTCCCCACACATGCAAAAGCAAAATTATTCATGCACGTATATGAAAAACTGGAAAAAGGCAAATCAAATTTTAAAAGTGATAAGGTATTGGAAAAAACCCTCAAAAACCTAGCCAGGTGGTGGTGATGCATAACTTTAATCCCAGCACTCAGGAGGCAGAGGCAGGTGGATTTCTGTGAGTTTGAGGCCAGCCTGGTCTACAGAGTGAGTTTCAGGATAGCCAGGGCTATACAGAGAGACCCTTTTTCCAAAAAACAAATGAACAAAAGAAGGAAGGGAGGGAGGGAGGGAGGGAGGGAGGAAGGGAGGAAGGAAGGAAGGAAGGAAGAAAAAAAAGAACCTTAGGAACAGGGCAGTCCTGGGCAGAGTGAGGACTTGGCTGTATACCCCCCCCCCCACTCCTGTTGGGAGTGCCTACAAATGTACACAGCATCCTTTATCAGTCTTGACAATATCTCCTGGGGCCGATTATCACCAAACCTCTGCCCCAGCTGCTGCTGGCCCCAACCTTCAGCTCCAGTTTTAAGCCTACCACTTCTAGGACCTTGGGAAGACATTCTACTTAAAGCTGGTCTGGCCAAGGACTGTCTGTGTGACACCATGAGACTCATTTCCTTATTTGTGACAAACTGAAATAGTCTCTATCACGTTTTTCTGCTCACTATCCCCCACTAAGAGGCTGGTGTAAACCCCTGGCGGCAGGCAGGGATGGCTGCTTGTCACCAGGTTAGTCCCAAACTTGGCACACAGTGGGAGCTCCATGCAGAATCGGGGAGCAACATGGCCTGATAACAAAATCAGGCGAGCCATGTGCCCAAGGCCTCTTCCTTTCCCAGCACCAGAGGCCGATCTTCCACTCTGAGCCATCACAGTGTGCTGACTGGAGAAGGGCTGACAGATGTCACAATGTGTTAGGGTCACCATGGGCCAGGTTTCACCTTGGGCCATGCAGAGTCCAGCAGTGCCAGCCCTATGCATGTGAGCTCCGCCTGGGGCCCCCTGCAACCACAAAAGCTGTGGCTATCTGAGCAGCTGGAGTTTAGAAGAGACAGGAAGAAATGTGCTAGTGGTGGCCATCTTTGGCTACCACTCTTGCCCTCCAGGGGCTTGTCAAGGTCTCAGCAGAAGCGGCAGTGGGCAGGGGTGGGCTGGAGGCTCACACAGCTCTGAACAGCTGTTCTGCCTCCTGCACCATTCAGAGAGCTCTAGAAAGTTCTGAGGACAGGCACTGGGACACCTCACTGGATAGCTGTGCTGAGGGTGGAGGGGGCAGAGAGAACCCCTCCACAGGTCAGACTTCTACAGCAGAGTCTGTTTGGTCAACTCTGAGGAAAGTGTCTGCAGCCATGCCTCAGCCAATCTAGGTGACCTTGCTCATCAGCTTCCTCCAAGGAGCAGAACTGGGAACTCCCAAGCAGGTCCCCACCCCTAGTACTCAGGCTCTGGCTCACAGAATTTCCTTAGATCTTGCCTTTCAAGGACTGGAGAGATTGCTCAGTGGCTGTGGTACCAACTCTTTTTCCTGTCCTCCATGGGTACCTGCATGCTCAATGGTACACAGATAGACAATCAGGCGCACACATGCACATGTTAAAAAAGCACCTATCTTAATGGTGGGGGACCCCAGCAGGGGAGGGACCACTGTCAATGATCTTCCTTTCTCAGACATGTCCAGCTCAAGGCCCAATGACTGTGTGTTCCAGGGCACCTGTGAATGAGGCATTTGTAGATGACGATGTCACACCACAATGACAAAAGGTTGGACATGCCTGCTACATGAACCAAAGAAGACCATGGACTTTTGAGTAGAGTCTAGCTTGGTTCTGTCCAATAGAAGAAAACTTAACAGACGTAAGTTTTCGTCTACTGAGCACAGAGTCATCAAGAGCAAAAGGAAAGAGGTGTTGGGCTCGGACAGTGGAGATGCTTGTGGCCAGGTCTGATGACCTGAGTTTGCTCTCTGGGACCCACATGGTGGAGGGAGAGAGCCAACCTCTTCCCTCACACAACCAATCAGTTAACCAATGAATGAATAATAAGATCCGTAATGGGACTGGCAAGATGGCTTGCTGTACAAACAGGAGGGCTCAGGTTCAAACCCTGAAACCCACCAAAAAAGTCAGATCATCTGTAATCCCAGCACTCTTGGTGACATGGGAGGCAGAGACACAAGAAGTCACCATGCTGCTCTCAGGCCAGCTAGCCTAAGGTACAGAGCACAAGAGAAACAGTAAGAAAGACACATCCCTGACAAGACGGAAAGAAGGAATTGACCTTATCCTCTGATCTCCATTTTCAAAGTGTGTAGAATATACAACACACACACACACGAGAGGGAGAGAGAGAATTAAATAAAAATATGTAATGTTGCCTGGTGGCGGCAGCACACGCCTTTAATCTCAGCACTCAGGAAACAGAGGCAGGCGGATCTCTTTGAGTTCGAGGCCAGCCTGGGTTACAGAGTGAGTTCCAGGATAGCCAGGCCTGTTATACAGAGAAACCCTGTCTCAAAAAAAAAAAAAAAAAATGTAATGTCAACACCACATACATACATACACATTTACCATCTACACACACTCACCAACCAAACACGCACACATACTCACCACACACCACACACATATACCACACACATACACTCACCACACACCACACACACATACACACACATGCACATACCACACAGACACCATACATCACACATACACAGACCACACATCACACACACACACACACACATGCAAGAGGATAAAATAAAACCATGTCATGACAAATTTGCCATCTTGGACATTTAAAACTATGATTTATTTATGATTTATGTGTATGCATATGTGCATACAGGGAGCATGGGATCCCCTGGAACTAGAATTAGAGGTGGTTGTGAGCCCCCCCCCCCCCCCCCACCCCCCGGTGTAGGGTCATGGGCCCAGACTCCAGTCTTCCCCAAGAGCAGCAAGTGTTCTTAATGAATGAGCCTCTCCCCAGCTCCCTCCTTTTGCCATCTGTAAGTGTGTGACTCTATGGTGTTAAGCCTATGCCTGCTGCTGGGTAACAAAGTCAGGTGTCTTTCGCTTTACCAGTGTGATTGCCTTAGCTCTGTGTGCCTGTCCTGAGTGTTAGCATTTTGACAAGCTAACAGAGTTAAAAATCATCCATGGGTGTTGGATGCTTGATTCTAACTAAACCTCTGCAGTTTGGACGAGTATTTACACTCAGCACATCTCAGCATAGGCAGGCAATTTTCCATAGAACGAGATGGTCTTTGAGTTTCATAAAACTCATAGTCAAAAATCTGATTCCTACCCTCAAGTTGTCCCAAGTATTGTCAACCAGCATCTGGCTCATGGACCCGCCTTTTCTTAAATGTAAACGGGTCACGGTTGAAAGTTTTGGCAATCCACCTACTGACTTGATAAACCAAGCTCGGGAGCCCCAGTGGCTGGCAGCTACTCTTGGGATGGTGCAGGTCATAAGTTTCTAGAAGGTGCTTTGAAAGGGCAGAGTATTCTTGTTCTACTGTGACCAGCAGGGTGACAGGAGCCGAAAGCTGCAGGTCTCATCTTTGAGGAGGACCACACATTCAGGGCGTCTCCATCCCAGGACCCTTTGCACTACGCCACTACATCCTGGACAAAGGAGAAGCTCTCAGGATGGATTTCTGTTCCGGAAGGGCACACCCAGGGGAGGCTCTGTCTGAAGTGGCTGACCCCCGTTAATCAGGAGATTGGCCTGGGAAGGAAAAAGGCTTCAGACTGGAAGCGAAGGCTCACCTGGATCACTTTATCACAGCCGATCCCTGGGACAACTTCCTCCAGGAAATTGCGGAGGGAAGTTATTACCCAGCGGCGGGGGTGGGGGCGGGGCAGATGCAGCTCCCACCCCCAGCAGGAGTGGGGGCGGAGTTCCCATGTTTTAGAGTTTCTTTTTCCATGCTTATTTGCTGACCCTAATTGTTTCCATGCGGGTCAGACGCGGTCCTGAGTTTCCTCGCGCATTCCTGGCACTGGGGCAGGCTGCCCTAATTGCCTGCGTTCCCGCTCCTTCCCTCCAGTCTCCAGGGCAGGACTATTCCCACATATGCTTCCAGAACCATCTTAATAGAGGGGCGGCAGCGCCCAGCTGACGACATATGTCAGCCGCTTGCTGAGGTCGGCCAAGCGTGCAATATCACTTTACATAAAGGGGGAAGGTCAGGCCCGAACAAGCGGCTTTTACAAATGCTGGCTTAGCGATGGCTGCTAAATGGGGTACTGCGCAGGGGGTGGATAGGGAGCCCGCTCCTCAGCCAGCCAGGAGCCTCTGTCTTCCTCTTGCATTGATTAGCAAGTGTGCAATCTCCCAGGGCAACTTGGCTTGAAGAAAAACTGTCTTTGGTGCCCCTGGAGTTCCCGGACCAGGTGGGAACTTGGGCTTTCAGGGGAGGAATAGGGACTAGATTTAGGGTTCAGGTCCCCTGATGCCTCGAATCTGGGCCAAGCTGTGGCCAGGGAAGAGCCGTGGGTTATCTGCTCACTCACAAAAACATTTATGCTCCATTAACCCCATGTAAGCCCGAGGGGCAGATGGCCACAAGGCAGAGAAAGGAGAGGAACCCTCTGTGGGACTCTGGCGCTTTGGGGCTCAGGAGTTTGGGAAAGGATGCAGGCAGGATCAGAGTCATTCACCTGCTAGGGCATCCCCCCTCCCCCCCCACACACACTTTAGTTTCCTACAGGCACCTGCTTAACATTGTTCCAGAAACAGCCCAGGGACCACCCCAGGCCTGTGTCCAACCCCATCACCCAGCCAAGAAGGGCTTGGAGAATATTCTGTATATAGGCAAAGGCGGTATTCTGGGTCCCTTTCCTGTACCAGCAAGAAGAAGACGGTTTGCTGATGTCCCAGTGGATCAGGCTGCTATTCTGCCTTTTTCAAAGCTGAGAAATATTTAAAGACCTCCACCCACTCACCTCCTTTGCTCCTTCCTTATTTTTTAATTATAGAAACTGTTTTGTAAAAGAGGGACACAGAGAGAGAGAGAGAGAGAGAGAGAGAGAGAGAGAGAGAGAGAGAGAGCGCTAATGATATAGAAAATGGATGAACGGAAACATCAAAGTGCCCCAGATGAGACGTCTTCTTCCTTACGGTGCTTCCGTGGGTCATGTTCTACAATCTACTCACTAGACTCACTAGACTTCCGCCCCTGGACTCACCTCTGGTGTGAATAGGCAACTCAGTGTAAAGCCCGAATAATTGATCTTTGAACCAAAGCAGTCTGGGGGCTTGCATGATTCCATGGTCTCCTCCGGCCTCAGTCTCCTTATCCATTCAATGGGTATTCTGATGGTCCACTAGCGCGCACATGTAAGAATCTTTTCCTTGGAGCTGGAAGTGTGGCTCAATGGGTAGAGTCCTTGCCCAGCACCACACAAACCAGGGGAGTACTGGCAGAAGGATCCAGAGTTCAAGGTCAACCAAAGTTACTTGGTGAGCTCAAGGCCAGCCAGGGCTATGTGAGGACCTGTCCCTCAATCTTCTAACAACACCAACCCTGCCTATAATCTTAGCTCTGGGGAGACTGAGACAGGGGATCCCTGGAGCCTCCTGACCAGCCAGTCTACAAATGGATTATCTCCAGGTTTGATGAGAAACAGGTGATAAAAGGGTGGATATTGGAGACCTTGAGGAGACCAGCAGGCTGCTAGGCATAGAGCATAAGCAGCATCAGGGTATCGTGTCCACTACCCTGCAGACACCCTCCCCACCCTCTCTGTCTTTCTCCACCGACCTCCTATTTATGATTTCTATCAGAAGGATTCCGAGGGTTGTCAGTGGCTTCTGGGCCGCTGTGTCTATCTTAGCGCCCATCTACCCCTGGAACTTTGGGTTGCTCGAAGCTTCCATTGTCCACAGCTCCTAAGCAGTCCTAGAGCAACCCCAGCCCAGCTCGACTGGTCCAGCCCTGCTCTCAGGCCCAGGGCTCCCCAGCTGGGAGCACCTGGTCCACCTTTCCCAGCACTTGCCCATGGTACCATCAGCACAGTAGCGGGGTTAGCCAGGAGCAGAGGCAGGTGGGTGGGCGCCAGGAATGAAGCTTTTTCTGCGCCATGATGGGGCCTGACAGAGCAGCGTGAGCAGCAGCTCAAGGCAGAGGCATCTGGCATCATCTCTTTCTCCCACCTCCTAGGCCTTGTTCTGTTTTCTCTTCTTAAAGCCTGATCCTTGGAGGCTTCCCTTCTGTCTTCTGTAAAAGCTCTTTGCAGTTATTACACCGTGAGCTACCCTTGGGCCAACTCAGCCCGCCCCCAAACCCCGGCCCGATTGGGATGTACATAGCCTTGTGACTTAAGCCTGGACTCAAGCCTCTGTCTCTTCTCCCATGGAGACAGCTGCAGCGACCATGGGAGCAAGGACATCTGTGCCAGCCTCTAAGCCAGCACCAAGCTCAGGCTCTCAGGGGGCCTGACTGGATCACATTACACATGCACATAGACACACAGACATACACACAGACACAGACACATTCAAAACACTTATGGAAGCTTTATAGTCTGTTGACGATGAAACCAAGAGTCCAGAATAGTGAGCAATTTGCCAAAGGCCCACGGCCACCAGCCACCAGGATTGGTCCATGCTTTCTTAAACAAATTCTGCATAAATAAATGTTAACGCTAAAACCACACACCCTGCGGCATTACTTTAAAAATAAAACAACTGGTGTTTTTATTTTCTGATTACTAAGTAAATTCTTTCATTAAAGGAAATTAGAGACGGATCATACAAGGAGGAAATAAAAGTCACCCACATTTCCAGTCAGTCAGTCTGTCTTGGTCTCTGCATTTTCCAGGGAATTACATTTAATACATGATTTTTAATGGCTTGCAGGTGTGCAGGGTTCCCTGTCTGGACATTGAGTTATAACCATTTCCTGATAATAGAATATCTGGCGAATATCCTTAAACACATATCTTTGTCCATCCCCATAATTAACTCTTTAGGATGATGGCATTCATAGATAGCCCGGAGTCCCAGTACAGCTTTAACTACCAGCAGCTTGTCCAGGGGTGGGGGTCTGAGGGATCTGTTTGCATCCTTCCTTGCTAACTTGGGGAGTTTGGATTTTCACTTTGATTTTATGTTCTACTTCTTTTTATTTGGGAGGAGGCTCACATATGCCATAGCATGTGTATGGAGGTCAGAGGAGAACATATGAGGGCTGCCTCTCTCCTTCCACCATGTGCATCCTGGGGGTTGAACTCAGATCCTCAGGCCTGGCAGCAAGCCCCTTTACCAGTTGAGCCATGTCACTGACCCCTACAGCATACAATGTCTGTATTCTCTTTCCAGCCAACTTGACATATTCTACCTCTACTTTTCCCCCTCCTCACTTTGATCTCTTGTTTATTCAAAAAAGCACTGTTGGGCTAGGCATGTAGTTAGTTTAGTGGCAGAGTTCTTGCCTGGCACTCACAAGGCCCAGGGTTCAAATCCAGCTCCACAAAAAGTCAAGCAGTGCTGGTTACAAACTTCTTTTAGCTGTAACAATGGAACACACAGACACATTTTCAAAGAAATCCCTAGGTGCACTGAGTGGGTTCCCAGCCACGCTCCCAGGTGTGCAGCTCCTGCTACTGGATCACCCCTCTCAGGGGACCCAGGAGGTTAGATAGAGGGGAGGCGGGGCCAACCTGGTGTCTCCAGGAGAAATGTGCCTTATGTGAAGTAGTTTATGGTTTCTGAAACTCCGCCCATCCCCCACCCTCCGGAGGTCAAAGCTTAGATGAAGGAGCACACATGAATTTTCTGCTCAACACTTAGCATGTTGGAGAGAGACAAACTAGCACATCCATGTTCATCAGGAGCATTTAGCAAGCACTGCCATACTGTACAGTATTAGGGAAGGGAGGAAGGGGTGCGAGAGCAAGGGAACCATGATTCTGATGATCTCCCTGTCCAGACCCTGGAGGGTCATAGCCACCATGCAGAACTGAGGGAAGCCTGGTGTCTGTAGACAACTCTGCACTGCTCAAAAGAGCCTGCTGCAGGCTGGGCTCAGCACTAAACCTCTGAGGATAAAGGGGGGGGGGGGCGCTGAGCACCTGTCCTCAGAAGGCTGAAGTCCCCAGTGGTTCAGTCCCAAGGGGATTATGGGTGGACATTTCTGGGAGGTCTGGTCACCTGCCACCGCCATCCTGCTGGGATCTGAATGAGACACCTCATCCCCAAGGCCCAGTCCCCAAGGCCATCCACCCTTTGGGCTTGCTGCTCTCCACTCATCAAACTGGCTGGTATCCTGCATCCTGGCCTCAGCCTGAGTCCCTGGCTGTGTGTTCTGGAGGCACACTGCATACTACTGTATCTAAAGCTCCAGTGAGGGCTTCTCCTTCCAGAACCCTTAACCCTTCACTGCCCCTCATCCTGCTGCCCAGGGGCTAGCCCTCCCCTGGGACACAGGCAAATTGAAATACTGACCTCTTATCACCATCCACGGGGCCCTCCTTCCAAGCGTTTGCTGAGACTTAAAGGTGGACAGGGTTTCAGCAGAAATGAACCCCACCACTACTGAGGAAATAAAGTCATGGGAACATGGTCCCTGGAAGCCTGGGTCTGTCCCCATGCCCAGCCTCTGTGGGCCACACAGACAGCACCGCCCTGGAGCCAGCCTGGGCCTCCTCAACTCCCGTCGGCTGAGGACAAAATGGGAATAATACTACTAATGATGGCAAATACATGAGACATTGGCTTTCTTTTCAGAATGCTCCCACGGGCTCAGTGGGCCGAGAAGGCCAACTCTTTCAAGGCTGGAAATACGACCTTGAGTGTGCCAAGGGCTCTGTGCCTGTGCCACTGCTGGGCATGGCTGAGGGCTGGCTGCACTTGGGAAATGGTGCTTAGAGGGAAATGTCCAGAAACAGGACCTTCTAACTTGAGCTCCAGATCAGTTCCTCTAGTTTTCAGGGTTTGAGGAAACGCCAGCTCAGGCTTCAGGAAATCACCCACAGGTACTTACAAATGGGGTCATGCTGAGCAGGGCTGGCATTCCCAGCCCAGGTAGTCTCCTTGTTCAGGCATAGTGACATCTTCTTTGTGAGGTCCTTGGAGGGGCATGTGTCTTTGGAAACCAGAACCAGAAAAGTAGGCTGGAAGGCACAAGTTGGGTCCCAGCTTTTCCTGGATTTTTCAGGATTCCAAGTGTCTTGCACAAATATAGTGGAGTCTGTTTGGAAAGGTGAGCCCCCACCCATAGAGTGACCACTGTCCAGGAACCCCTGAGAGTGTATGTGTGTGTGTGTGTGGGGGGGGTGCTTAGGAATCTGCAGTCCCAATAGACGAATGACCTTGGCCCTTCCTGCATCTGTGATGGAAACTCAGTAATTCTCAAAGTGACAATATCTGGATTCCAAGTGTGGATGGGGCAGAGGAATCTCTCCATTTCTCTCTTCCCTGGAGCTTGGCAGTGACCTCCTGGGTCCTCACTTCTCTAACAAGGCACTGAGTGGGCAGACTGAATGGAGCCCCAGACCTCTCTGTAAACTGTACCATGGCTACGCATTCATAAGCAGATCAGTGACAGAAAGGGTTGAGCCCCGAGAAACTGCTCCCTTTGGTGGTGACTTGGTCATTGTGAACAAACCACTGACCAGCACTTTCTTAAGCTGAGGGCGGGCAAGTAGGGGGTTCTGCTTTCAGGAAACAAGCTCCACAAGTCTCATTTGAAGGAAAAGTCCAATGGATGACATTATTTGCGATGTTGCCACAGTGTTCTGGGGTGCTGGGTTTAATGGCACCCTGGAAAAAAAAAAGTGTTCCATGCCAAGGACTTAATGCACCAGCCGACCTGAGCTCTGTGCCAGTAGCCATCAGTCCCAGCAGTGAGCCTGAGGCGTTTCTATGCATCATCAGACTCTAGAGTTGCTGTTTTGGCTATACCTGTTTTGCAGATGGAGAAACTAAGGCTCAGAGAGGCTGCCTTGTTCAGCCACACTGCTGGCCTGAAATCTCTTTCAATGCCAGTTGTGTCTGAAGCCAGCTGACTCCAACTGTCCCCACAAACCCAGAGCTTCCTCCTGGAGAAGTGAAATTCCTCTGTAAGTCCTGAGTTCCTGATGCAGAGGCCACCTGACCTGCTGGCAGGTTTACTCTGCTGCTGTTTTTGAGACAGGGTCTCTCAATGAATGCAGAATTTCCAAAAGGTTAGATTGGCTGCCCAGCAAGACCCTGCGATGTTCTTGTCTCTACCCCACACCCCCAGAGCCGAGATTAGAGGTATAAGCCTTGGTGGCCCTGTTTCCATGCAGGTGCTGGGAATCAAACCCAGGTCCTCATGCTTGTGAGCCAGGATCTTCCTACTGAGCTCTCCCCAGCCCTGGTTCTCTTCTTATTTGCACATTTGTGGACTGGCCTGAAGGACACACAGAGACTCAATTTTGCTGTTATTCTCTGAGGTCCTCAGCCTCCGATAGGAGACCTGTGTCCTCTCCCACTCATGGGAGACCCAGCAAAGCCATTCCATCCTGAGAAGCAAGTGGACCTTGGAACAGCTCCCCACCCCTACCACTCCCATGCACAGCCTTTCAGTACCTCTCCCTGGCAGGGGAACGCTGCCCTCTTCTGGCCCAAGTGGACAGTGCGGCCAAGGCCAGCCTCCAGTACTTGGTAAATGCCCACAGCAGGTTTAGGAAGACCAAGGATGAGCCGATGAGCCAGGGCGGGCTGGGCTGGCTATATAATTGATACCTTTTCCTTCAAGCAGATGCACACAGCCCCTGCAGGGAGCAACTGCATCTGCCATTGCACACCCCAGTGCTGCAGCGGGGGCAGACTGTCTCCAGCAGAGGGGCCCTAAACGCAGTTTAGGTTCAGAGTAGACTAATCTTGAGCCAGACTCTAGAGGTGGTCCAAGATGTCTGGGAGGTAGGAAGACCCCCCACCTCAGCAGGACCCTTGGGCTCCGAGGTGAGTCAGGGTGCTTCCTTGGTGCTCCCTGCCAGGAAGCTCTCACCTGTGCTCAAGAACTCAGCAGGAAGAGCACTCAGCTACCTGTTACAATGTGCCCAGCTGTCTGGTCCAGGTCTCTGCATAGAGAAACCATGTGAGACAAGGGGGGTCTGACCCGCTTACCCTCCTCCCCACTGCAGAGTTAAGAGCCTCTTCAGGTGGCTTGTGGTCTGGAGGGCAGCTGTGGTGAGGGAGGGCAAGTGGTTTAGGACTTCCTTCTTCTCAAGGGTTGAGCTAAAGCCAGAAAGTGTTTGCAAGAGAAGTCTCACCCCCCAGAGAGCAGATGGTGACTGGGGTGGGTTGGAGTACTCCAGGTCCCATAGGAGTGGAGTAAGAACATGGGAGCTGGCTAGAGGAGCAACGTGGTGGGGAAGGGTGTGGGAGACAGATGTGCGGATCTGGAAGGAGAGGGCCATAGGGTCCAGATACCTCTGCTCTACCCACTCTGATGTAGTTACACAGCCACTGTCTTCAGTCCAGAGGTACAGTTTTTCCATCCTCTCTGTCCACCTGTGTCTGTGCCAGAAGCCTGTGAGCTCTGAGCACGTGGCCCTTAGGAGGCCAGCCATGCCCAGCACAGTAGGACCCAGCACATCTTTGCAGATGATTGTGGGAACATGGCCAGCAGCCAGGAGAGGTGTGGCCTGCCCAGTTGAGGCCTCTCCTCTAGCTGGGACTGATGGTCAGCTTCAAGGGCAAGGGGAATGACAGGCTTGGAGGTTTAGCCTGAGGACATTGTACCCAATGACAACCCCTGTCATTTCCCTCCCTGGGGAGCCTGAGTGACATGCTGGCTCCCAGAGGTAATCTGCCCAGGGACTTCAGGATATAACCTAATCGGGCCCCTTGTTTGGCATCAAAACTTCCCAAGTATGATCACCCCAGGGAAACTGAGGATTACCACAGGACTGTGGTGCAACCAAGCTTTGCTTTTGGATGTCAAAACTCAGTCACTACTATATGCCTAGCACACCGTGAGTGGGGCTTCAAGGGACATGAATCCCTTTTGCCGTGGGCCTTCCAGTCCCAAGGAGACACAGGAAGTCAAAGCTTTGTGCAAATTAGAAGTGCTGAGAGCTCCTGAAGCTGAACCCTGAGTCCAGGGACCTCTGGAAACAGTGGGTCCAAAGCCAGGAGTCGGGGAAGGGATAAACAGTCTCAGGGATGTATGCGCAAACAGTATGTGCAAAGGCCCTGAGGCCAATTCTGGGGAAACATTTACTTTTCCAACAGATGCAACTGGCATCATCAGTCCATCTTTCTGCTCCAGGGTGACACTGAGGTGACACCTTCTGACGCTCCAGGAAACTCCAGCCACCAGTCCTACTGAACTGCCAAAATGGTCCCTGCATCACCATCGCCTTCCAGGCCCTTGGCCTGTGAGGAATAGGCTTTCATCTAGCAATGTAACACATTCTTATCTGAACCATCATGAAAAGGCTGCAGTCAGCGGGCCTGGGGATGCAGTCAGGACTCTGTTCCTCTTTGCAGGTTCAAGTGCACTTGAGAACTCCAGCCCACAGATGGAGAGCTGTGACCCCACAGGAGTTAGAGTAATCCTGTGAGGAAACAACTCTTTTCCCAATCCCCTCCCTGCACTGGGACTCCTCCTCAGTCTCCTAAAGATACCTAAACATGGTTATGTCCAGGCAGCTAACAATACCCAAATTCTCTCTGGCTTTGCAGCTCCTGCCCCATCTGCTGTGTGGCCCTGTGTCCAGCTCTTGGGGTCACTTGCTTGGGCCCCAGTGACCCATCAGAGATACAACTCGTAGTGGGGTGGTCTCCTGTCACCCAGGTGGACAGTGAGCATGTAGCCTCACCAGGCTGAGTCCCTCATCAGGGCCCTGTCTGTCCTAATTATCCTGGGATAGTCCGTCTGGAGCAGAGAAACTTCTATAATTTGGGTAATAAAATATCTCTTTGAATTTCCTCCTAAGCCCATAGTGATTATGACAATAAAACACACAGTCCACGGTGGAGACTTTCACCGCAATGGCTCCAGGCCCAAGGTTAATAAATGGTAATTATGCACCTCAGCAGCATCCCTTTACTCAGCTCCCAATGTGGAAACTGAGGCAAAAGGAGGTCAAGGACCTGGCCTGAGGTTAGAGCTACTTATACTGCATGCCTGACTCCAGCCCTGCTGGGAAGCTGTGGGAAATCCCCCCACAACCCCAAACCCTAGCAACCACCACCTTGTACAGTGTGCTTGCGTGGTGGGTAGGGAGCAGGACAGACTCCAGCTAGACATGGGGCAGCTGCTTTGCAGTAAGATCATATGGGACACATGCAGAGCCTGGGATAGAAGTATGGGCCTGTAATCCCAGCACTTGGGAGGCTGAGGCAGGAGGATAGTGAGTTTGAAGTCTGTCTGAGCTACACAACTGGGCCCTATCTCAAACACTCCAAAAAAACAGTGAAGTGACATGTTCACCTGCCACTGGCCTGAGGCTTGGCAGGACAAGGACTATTATTCTCTTCTGCAGGTTGGGTCTGAGCTGGGGGTCAGCTTCACCCCTCCTTTGCTCCTCCTCTGCACCCCAGCCTGCACTCCAGGTCTCAGCCCTGTGTCCCCTTTGGAAATACTGAGACATGGAAGAAACGCTTGCCAGGAGTCTGGGGGCACACTCACCTTGTCATGGTTCCCCATCGGGTGCTGCTCTGTATATGTCCAAAGAGATAGAACAAGTGTCCTGGACATTCAGTTCCCAGCTCTCTGGCCCTTCTGTGCCAATGATGCCAGAGAGCAAAGGTTCTGGTAAGGCTGCCTGTCCTGGTGCCTACAATGTGCTGAACTGGTGTATCAATCCTTACACACCAATGGCCCAGCTTGGGGGAAGGGAAAACTGAGTAACTTGTCCTCAAGTCCACATAAATGAGATGGAGGGGCTGAGTGGGACTTGGCTAGAGCTAGTGCTGGCATCTGGGGACACTGGATTCCTGGCAATGATGTTATTTTTGTTATTTATTACCAGCTGACCAAGGGGCCCGGGCTGTTGAAGAAGCTTACTTCCTGGCCCTGCCCACTATGGCCCATCGACTTGCTAGATAAAGGGACAGGGGACGTGACAGGAGGCTGTGAGTGTGAACTGCATACAGGTGTCTGGTAGTTAGTTTGGGGAGACACTGGTAGGTCACCAGGCATTGCCGATACTTTGGCCGGCAACTGCTGGCTCAGCATGGTGATAGTCCTTGCTTACTGAGAGTGACCTCAGAAGTGGCAAGCCCCACGGACAACTCAGAAGCTGGTCTGGATGCCGCTGAGTCCCCAGGCAGAAGGAGCAGAGGGAGGCCTCAAACTCCATGGTCCTCTCATCTTGCAGGTGAGTGCATCCACCCTATGGCTGCCTTCACTATAGCTGCATCCTTGGCTGATGTCAGAACTTGGCTTTTGGGGGGTTACCAATGTAGACAGAAGTAGCCAGTGGGTCGCCAGGAAAACTCTAGGCCTCCAGAACCAGATTGGGATTCTGAAGCACCCAGCCTTATGGACTGGACAGCTCTAGGTTCTCAGATTGTCCAGCATGCAGTCAGCCAGACTACCAAAACCACATCATATAAGCCAATCTAGTGATTCCTGTTGTAACATGCATTCATTCAACATTCATTCAGTCTTTAGAACCTTGACTAACACACAAGTGTAGGGTGGGAGACTTCAGCATATGCTCAAGGCGGCTGGCACACAGTTGAATTTACAAGGCAAGCAAAAACACAACAGATAGGTGGAGTAACCAATGAGCAGGTAGCATATACAGCAAGGATATGCTGAACCAAAAGATGACTCAGGTAATAGCCTTAGTTGTCAACTTGATTAGGTCTGGAACCAACTATGAGATAAGCCACTGGACATGCCATATGAGAAGCAGCAGATGAGTGTTCACTAGGTACCCCCGCCTTGTCTGGGATGGACTCACTCTCCACACACATCCACCTGCTCAAACAGCCGATTCAGAACCCTATAAAAACCTCTCACAGGAGACTGGTTGCTTGCTCAGGAGTAGAACCACCAGCCTCTCTTTGGGACTCTGCTAACCCCAGGATTATAAGCTGTGATTTTTTTTCCTCTTTCTTTCTTTCTTTCTTTTCTCTTTCTTTCTTTCTTTCTTTTCTCTTTCTTTCTTTCTTTCTTTTCTCTTTCTTTCTTTCTTTCTTTCTTTCTTTTCTCTTTCTTTCTTTCATTCTCTTTCCTCCCTCCCTCCCTCCCTCTCTCTCTGTCTCTCTCTGTCTCTTTCTTTCTTTCTCTTTCCTTCCTTCCTCCCTCCCTCTCTCTCTCTCTCTCTCTCTCTCTCTCTCTCTTTCTTTCTTTCTTTCTCTTTCCTTCCTTCCTCCCTCCCTTCCTCCCTTCCTCCCTTCCTTCCTGTCTTCTTTTCTTGGTTGTTTTTCAACAAGGTTTTTTTTTATGTAGCCCTGGCTGTCCTGGAACTCACTTTGTAGATAAGGCTTCCCTAGAACTCACAGAGATCCAGCTGCTTCTATCTCCCGAGTGCTGGGATTAAAAGCATGCCCCCCCCACCACCGGGCTTATTCTTTCTTGAGAAAGAATTGAAATTACAAGGAGGGAAATGTAGAAGCCTGCCCTGCCCCTCAGCTGCACTGTGGTACAGACCTTTCCTTCCATGTTCATAGTAATAGTTTTTAATAATTATTATGAGAATTGCAACATCTTTCTTAGTGAATGTTTGTTGGCACTAAGTGTAAAACAAAGTATCTAAAAGAAAGATTTATTTTTTATTGATGATTTATGTGTGTATACATGCATGTATCTGTGCACACACTCCTGTACATGTACGCAGATGCCCATAGAGGCCAGGAGGTCATATGGAGCTGGAGTTGCAGGTATTTGTGAGTTCAGGAATCGACCCCTTGTGCTCTGTAAGATCAGCAAGCACTCTCAACCACTGAGCCTCTCTCTACCCCCGAGGTGTAATATCTCATTTCACCTGGAAAGAGAGTTAATCCTGAAAGGGCCCGAGGACAAGATGTAAAAGCACCCTTGTTCCTGCCCTCCTGGGCCTCCTGCCCTAGAGGGAAAGGAAGTTGGTGAGATATAGGAGGGTACTGCAAGTCAGCCTCTCTCTCTCTCTCTCTCTCTCTCTCTCTCTCTCTCTCTCTTTCTCTCTCTTTCTCTCTCTCTCTCCTCTCTTCCCCCAACCCCAGCAGGGAAGGAGAGAAGTTTAGGTTGGCACATAGCTGTGCAGAGGCCCTGGGGCAGGAGAGAAATGGGTGTGGTGGAAAGCCTAGAGGTCTGCGCCTTGGGTGGGGGTGGTTGCAGAGGCCTCAAGGCTGCAGTGGAGTTTCACTCTTGCATCCTGAGACAACAAGGCTGCACTTGGAGTATGAAACGCTCCCCCATCGCCTTGTGTGCCAAAGGCGTGGTCCCCAGCTGGTGGCACTATTGAGGTGACTAAATAAAGGGGATGCCACAGTCATCAGTGACTGATCCACTGATGTGTTCATACTGGATGGGGGGGGGGGGCTGCTTGTGGGAAGTAGGTCCCTAGGGCTGTGTACCTTGTCCCTCGGGCCTCTTTCCTGTACCTGCCACTGGTCCTTTATGAGGTGAGCAGCTTCCTCCACCTCCTGTAATGATGCTGTCTCCAAATACCAGCCCCCCGCCAAAAAAACACATCCTTCAAAACCCTGAGCCAAACACATTCTTTCCTCTTTAAAATTGCTTCTCACTCAGGTCTTTGATGAGTATGTGGACAGGTGGCCAGAGGCCCCATCTTATTCCCTAAAACTCAGAAACAAACACAAACACTGTTATAGTCTGAAAATCTTTTCCTTAAGAGGCAAAGGAGCAAGTGCTTTAGGCTGCCATATATCAGGTGAGCACTGGGCAGCTCTGTTGGGGCAACGAGGTAGCAAGGACATTCAGAAGTACAGACAGGTCAACACGCAAAGGATTGGTGCAGCCAGCCGGGATGACAAATGTTATCTAGTTGACAACTTTCATTGACTGTTTGCAATGAGCTGTGCAGAGAAGAGGTGACATTGTAGAAGAGAACACTGCTGAGCCCTGCCCTCGTGACCCTGACGCTCTGCTGGGAGAAGGGGACAGGGAGATGAGCCATGAACACAAGACACCAGGAGAATCAGGAGGAAGACACATGAGAAAGTAGCAGATCCGTGGGAGCTGGATGCACAGGAATTGAAGCGGAACTTTCCAGGCAGAAGGAAGCACATGTGAAGGCCCTGGGGCCCAGTGCCATGGTGGGTGTGGAAAGAAGCCTGAGGAGAGCCCCAGACTCCAAGGAAGCAAGGGAAGCACCCACAGTTGAGATTCACAGGAAGCATTAATCCCACAGATTTGAGGAGAAAGACCACCAACCCAAATCATCATGGCCAATCAATTAAACAAGCTTTTTAAAAATGTATTTATTTTATTTTATGTGTTTGGGTATTGTGCCTGCCTGCATGATATATATATAATTTACCACATAAATTCCTGTTGCCATGAATCCCCTGGAACTGGAATTACACACAGCTGTGAGCTGCCGTGTGGGTGCTGGGAATTGAACCCAGGTCCTGTAGAGGAGCAGCTGGTGCTTCTAACCACTGAGCCATTTCCCTGCCTCAAGCGTGTGTGTACAGGGGCTATCTACCCCCAAAGGCGGGGCTCAAGAGATCATCACTGGATATGGGTGAGATAAGGGTTTTTATAGGTCAGGAGTAGGCGTTTCCAAATGGGGAACCTGGTGGGGTAACAAAAACAGAATATAAATATAACAAGGTGGTCATAACAAGGTGGTCAGTGGTCATATTAACCTTTGAGACAAAGGCATGGCTGCCGTTTCCTGGAGTAGGCAGTACAGAACCATTTGTAGTTAAGTTTATAGGTGGGGCATAGCCCAGT
This sequence comes from Onychomys torridus, assembly GCF_903995425.1. Lineage (NCBI taxonomy): Eukaryota > Metazoa > Chordata > Mammalia > Rodentia > Cricetidae > Onychomys > Onychomys torridus. The sequence goes on from NC_050446.1 coordinate 131,356,107, forward strand.
TCTTGAGAAACATTTCATCACAAACAGGAGTGAGCCTGGTTTGTCTTTACTGTAAGATGACTGTCAAGCCCAAGATGGAGGCAGGCTGGCTTATCTGAAGAGGAAATCTGAGCCTAGGGATTCAGGAGTCATATGCTTGTACATTCAACAAAGCTGTCCTGTCTTCTGCTTCCAAAATTCCCAACTAAGGGAGATGGGTCTCAGTGGCCTGTGTATGTGTGTGTGTGTGTGTGTGTGTGTGTGTGTGTGTGTTTTGCGGGGGGCTCTGCCAGGACCAGCCACAGTATATTCTTGGGTCTTTCAGGCCAACAGCAAGCCCAGCAGACACATAAACCAGAGGCCCCCAAGAGGTCCCCTAACCAGAGCCCTAAGTCAAACCATATGGTGCCACCTAAAATATAGGCAGGCTGGGGAAGGGTGCTGACACTGGTCCAGAAAACCCCAGAATGGATGTGGACTGAGCCCTGGGAAGTGCTGAGTTGGTTACTCTCTGGGGATGAGTTGGGAGGTGGATAAAGAGATCCAGGCACCTTCTGGGATCTGACTCTATGAGCCCAAGCTTCCATTGTCTGTCTTGATTGACGGCATGCAAATGATTTTCCATAGAAATGCAAATGAGCTTTGTCTTGGGACAGCAACCATTATATAACAGCTCTGTGACCATTGACCAGCTTTGCATTTATTTGTAAATTCATGTCAGCATTTTTGATGCTTTTGTGTGTGCTCACAGGTGTAAGTGTGCCTGTATGTACTTGTATGTGGTGTGTGTGTGTATGTGTGTGTGTGTGCCTGCATGTGTATGTGCATGCCTGTGTATATGTGCATGCATATACGTGCGCATGTGCTAGCATGTGTGTCTGTGCATACACACACATGCATGTTAGTTGAAATTTCCCTTTGAGCCCTAGTGACACCTTCGCATGTTGGTAAAAATGGTTATTTTCAATTTGCATCAGAGACACACTGTGAATTTAAAAGTTGTTCTTTTTTCCCACACAGTTTCATTTGAAACCTTGTGATGTGGCTGAGTTTCCACTTCTCCCACTTACAGATAAGAAAGTTGAGCCAGTGGGCACAGGCCTTTAGTTCCAACACCCAGAAGGTAGAGGCAGGAGGATCTCTGAGTTCAAGGCCAGCCTGGTCTACAGAGTGAGTTCCAGGATAGCCAGGGCTACGCAAAGAAACCCTGTCTTGGGGGTGGGGGTTGGAGGAATGGAGAGAGGGAGGGAGAGAAGGAGGGAGAGAGGGAAAGCTGGGGCTCAGGGAGTCTCTTGAGTCTAACAAGGCCACACAGGGACCTTGCTGAGCCCAAGTTTTGTGCCCAGGCCCTGGAGAACCAGTCAAGACCTTCCCACAGAACACTGGTGTTACAGGTGCCACGGCTCCCTGCTGTGTGTTGGGTGTGGCAGTTGTGCCACGGGCAGGCTCTCCTCTACCACGCAGGCGGGCTTCAGGCTGGTGTCCTGGACACTGGCTGTGGCTCTGCAGTGCTAGCTGGTGGCGCCACAGCTCCCAAGAGCAGACCTCCCCTCCCCCCCCCCCCAGCTCCCAGCTGTGAACTTGGGCTCCAGCCTCTGCTGGGCGCCGTCCTCACCCCTCATCACCCTCAGGCTCTGTGCCTTTGATTTATTTGTTTTCATGACGTCAAGGTAAAGAAACAGTTATGATTATTATCGCAGACCCTCTGAGGGATAGCCAACAACACCAGAGTCTGAAACCACTCCCCCCCCCCCAGTAGGTTAGAACACCCAGGAACAAGCTCAGGCCAGAACTGAATGGAGTGATTCTTCAGAATTACCGAACCACAAATATTATCTGGTGGAGACCTACTGGCCTGTTTCTCACTTGACCGCAGTGCCTGGGTGACCATAAGTGACAGCCTGGGGACAGAGCCTGGCCCCACTGTGCACCTCATGCCTCTGAGTGCCTCCAAGCTGAGGGCTGAGAGCTGGCAAAGCTCCTTTGCAGACAGGAGCTGAGGCCAGAGAGCAGAGCCACTGCCCCCGGGAGACACAACGAACCCTGTGCACACATGCACCGTCTACACCTGTTCTAGAAGGACAGAAGGAAAAGACTCTTAAAAGGTGTCCTCTGACCTCCACACATGCTGCTGTAGCAGACGGTGCCCCTACTACACACATACACACACACACACACACACACACACACACACACACACACACTCACACACACACACGAATAATAATTAATATAATAAAATAAATCTTAAAGCAGGCTGCCCACACAGGGTTTGGAAATTCTCAACCTTTCCAGGTATTGCAGTTTGGATGTCAGATGTCCCCACAGGCTTATGTGTTTGGACAATTGGTTCCCAGCTGTTGACACTGATTTGGAAGGCTGCAGAGGCCTTAGGAGGTGGCACTTCCCTGGAGGAAGTTCATCACTGGGGTGTGCTTTAAGGCTTTATGGCCTGGCTCTTCTTCCTGACTGCACACACATCATGTGACCAGCCACCACGGACTTCAGCCACTGTGTTTTCCCTCCAGGTGGACCATAAGCCAAAATAAACTCTCCTCCCTTAATTTTAACTTTATTTTTATTTTTCAAACAGGGGTTCCACTATGTAGTCCTGGCTAGCCTGGAGTTTGCTCTGTAGATTTCTCTTCCTGACATAAGACGACAGGACAAGGACCAGGGACTCTCTCACCACTGCTGGTGTGGGGATCTCACTGGATTGAGCCACTTTGGAAAACTTCCTGGCTCATTTTCTCAAACACCTACATATCTACACAGAACTGTGTGCACAAAGGATTTGTGTGTGAAAGCACAGAGCTTTGATCCCATAAGTCAAGAAAGAGCAGTCAGGAGGTTCACCCCTTAGACCCCAAATGAGCCACATCCTTCTAGCAGGGTTGGAGCCAAAGGATTTCTTCTTTGGGGAGTCCAAGGCTGTAGAGTGCTGGTTAACTCAAGAGACCAACAGGGAGATGGACAGCAGGTGCAGAGGGCACATGCTTGCCAGGGAATATTACTTGGCAACAAACACAAACAATTTCTGGTATGCAAACAATGTAAATGAGCATTAAAAAAAAGGTGCTAAGTGAAAGATGCCAAATATAAATTTAAAAGCAGAGTTTCAAAGACAGACAGACGCACTCCACAGCCCCTGAAGTTGAGAAAACAGATCTCTTGGCGGCCTAGTGTTAGGTAGATAAAGGCTTGCACAGGAGCAACTACCCAGGGCTGGAGACCTTCTGTGTCTGGTGGTGGTTACACAGGTGTGCACACATGGAAAACACGCTCAAGCCAAACCCTTGAGACTGGCTCACTTTCCTAATTAAAAGGCTATCTTCCTATGTTGGCACATTTAGGTCTGATTCATTCTGTCAGAAACCTGTAGCGATCCAGTGCGTGGAATTGGCTTGTTTTCAATCTGTGTGCTATGTGCAGATTTACTGGTTGTTCCCAACTTCTCAGCTGTTACAGGCAACCGTCATCTGGTACAGCAAGATCCTGCAGCTCTTTTGTTTGTGACCCCAGGTAAATTCCTGGAAGTGGTTTTACTGGGGCACAGGGATCTGCCTGCCGATGTTTCTCGGTTATTACCCAACTGCCCTTCAAAGCCGTCGATGCAACACTGGGCCATCCGCACCTCACTCAGGGAGTGGCAATCTCCCACACCCTTGTTGGCTCACCATTGGTGGCTGCCCTGTTCACCCATCAGATAAGAAAAATATAGTTTATTTTTCCAAATTCTTAAAAATTTATTTTAAGGAGAAGTTGCCTAGATTTTGTAAAAATTTATTTCCCCTACTGGGTCTCTGCACCTGATTTTGTTTAAGAGTTTTTATTGTTAAATACAATCAATTCAAATTTAATATTAGAATAGATGCAGGACCCTGTCTCCTGAAGCTGAATTGTGCACAACAAGGTGAGTCTTTGATGAGGTTTAGATTGGAGCGGAATCAACTCGGAATGCCGGCTACCCTCCTCCAGCTGCGGGCGAGGCGCTTTAATCATCTGTGCGTCCGTTTGTCCATCTGTACTCAGAAATGACAATACTATTCTTTTTGTTGGAATGGCTACGCCAGCTACTCATGCAGCGCCTGGAGAGTCTCAGCATGGCTGTGACCACTCAATGCCACCAGTGAGCTCCCTGACACCTGGGCTCTAGCCTTGTCCTGGTAAAGCTGTAGGAGACCTGGTCCAGCTCCTACCTCCTTCCCAGGTTCCTGCCCTGTGGCCCCGTCTGCCCCTGGTACCCGGTGACACTCTCACTGCTCTGCCCTGAGCACCATGTCCCAGCCTTCTGAAGTCACCCAGTCACCAGTGAAACACACCAGGGTGTGTCTGATGGCCTCAGCAGTGAAACACATCTCACATCTGTGACTTCCAGAGAGAAGACATTTTTGCCTCCAGCCCTTCCTTCTCAAAGGATGCCACTCACAGGACAAATGTCTCCCTGTCCCTTCTACCCTTAAGAGACTTAGAGTTCCAAGCACTCTTTACCACCTTTTCTTCCACACAGTGGGCCAGCAGCCTTCCATGGATTCTCCTGTAATAAGGACACTCTGAGAGTGTAGCCTTGGCTCTCCTCTAATTCATTTCCTGGGACCCTGGGAACATCTCCCTTCCTCTGAGTCCAGGTTCAATGCCAGCACTGCAGGGGCCGGGGATGGGGCTCATTTTTTGGTTGGGAAATCTCTTCCCGCACAGTGGACAGGGTTCAGGACTAGCGACCAAGCCTTGGAGAGCCAGGTCCCCTCCTAGAAAGTTGCAACACCAACTATTAATATTTCTCATCTCTCCCACTGCCAGCCCCACCCACCTCTCTGGGTTAAGCAGCCCCACCTCCGGATCCTCCCATCAGAGTCTGACCAACCCAGGAAAGATGGCCCTTGTCAAACCCCTCTCTATCCCTGACATGTTTGCCGAAGCCCAGAATCAAGCCCCACTTTTTCCTTTAAATAATCCATTATAAGGTCAATCAGAACAGGTTTCGGGGAGCTAGGAGGAAGGATAGGTGCACATTTCACTCGGTGTTCTATTTTTGTTGTTGTTTTGGGGTTTTTTTTTAAACTGTTGTTTTCTTGTCTAGCTTGAGGGCTAGAAACACGATGCATTGTTTTACTGAGTGAAACAATGGCCAGGTAAGGTGCCATGAGGCACCAAAAGGCATGCTGAGAAAAAGAAAAGCCCTCCCCAAGGTCTTCAGAATCTGGCTCCTCCCCCAACAGGGGAGCTCTCTGTTCTAGGGTTCCTTCTGCTGGTGTTGAACACTAGGTCATAAACACGTGGTTTTCCTTTGCACACTGAGGGAGACAGCTAGCCGGACAGTGGCCACAGCCAGCAATGACCAAGGGTCTGCAGACAGGTGTCTCCTGAACAGCTGGTGCACCGCCATTCACTGGTAGGGTGTCTCGATTCTGCTGTCCCCAGTCTGCAGGAAAGGAGAGGGAGGGTCCACAAGGAGCTGGCAGGGGAAGTTCAAGGTCACACAGCACAGAGTGGACCTCCCACCTCCCTGCACCAGGGCAACCCCCCCCCCCATATGTGGGGCCAGCTCACTGGCTTTGTGGTGGAGCCACAAGTTTACCAAAAACGCACAGTGGGTGCACAGCAGAGGCTCTGTGTGGTGACAGAACCGAATCCCAGCCTCTCTCACCAAGTGGAGCAGAGGTTCCCACTAACCATCACCACAGCAAAATATCTGTAAAAGATTGAGTCAGTGATTTGATACCAAAGGTGAGCCAACTCCTACTGTATGTGTGCATGCATGCATGTGTGTGCCTCTGTGTGCATGCATGTATGTGTGTGCTTCTGTGTTTGTGCCTTTGTGTGTGTCTATGGATTCCTAGAAAGTTGGGAGTTGCCTAAGGCAGGGTGAGCTGCCTGGGGCAGGGCAAGGCCACCCAGGAAGGAGACTGCAGAGTCTGTGGGAGTTCCATCCCCAGCCTCACCTCCTGCAAGGTGAGCAGTAGCGCTCACACCTGTGCCTGCCTCACAGCGAGTCAGAGAGCTCAACCAGCATGTAGGAATAGAGGCTCCTACTCTCTTTTCTAGCCTTGTCTACCAGGGATGTGTGTGCCCCCAACAACAGTGTTGAATGCACCAGCCACACGAGTGACAGAAGCCAGCCAGAGTCCTTGACTGGTCGGCCACATGTCCCGGACAAACAATCCAGGAACGAGAGGCAGAGTCAACCCTCACTCACTGTCAGCTGCAATGAGAGAAGATGGAGGCTGGGGACTCCTCCTCTGGCTTGTGGGGAGCTGCAGTAGCAGGAGGAGGCGTAGAGCTAACTGTAGATTCCAGAACCATCTGGGACAAAGGTTCATGAACAGCTGGGTAGGAACTGGGGACATGGATGTTCTCTGGCATTCTAGCTCTAAGATGGCTAATCTAGGGTGGAGAGCCAGCTCAGCAGTTAAGAGCACTGGCTGCTCTTCTAGAGGTCCTGAGTTCAATTCCCAGAAACCACATGGTGGTTCACAACCATCTCTAGTGGGATCTGATGCCCTCTTCTGGCACCATGTTGTACATGCAGATAGAGAACTCATACATAAAACAAATAAATCTTATCTATATATTTATGTATTATGTGTACAGTATTCTGCCTGCATGCATGCCTGCAAGCCAGAAGAGGGCACCAGAGCTTATTGTAGATGGTTGTGAGCCACCATGTGGTTGCTGGGAATTGAACTCAGGACCTCTGGAAGAGCAGACAATGCTCTTAACTGCTGAGCCATCTCTCCAGCCCTAAAATAAATAAACTTGAAGAAGGAGAAGGAGGAGGAAGAGGAGAAGGAAGAGGAGGAGGAGAAAGAGGAGGAGGAGGAGGAGGAGGAGGAGGAGGAGGAGGAGGAGAAGAAGAAGAAGAAGAAGAAGAAGAAGAAGAAGAAGAAGAAGAAGAAGGGGAAGAGGAGGGGAAGAAGAAGAAGAAGGCTCATCTCTGAGATGGGGACTGACTGTGGGCTGTACCCCCGCCCCCGTGTGTGTGTGTGTGTGTGTGTGTGTGTGTGTGTGTGTGTGTGTGAAGGCAGCTCCCCGTATCTCTGAGGAAGCAGCACTTCAGGGGTAACTCAGCCCTAGCTGTGGCCTCCCACACAGGAGGAGCCCCGGGGCCTGTTCTTCCACTCCCGTCCCTTCCACCAGCTTCTTTAGGGAGCTGCTGTGTGCCAGGCCCTCAGGCCCGTTGCAAGAGGCTGGCTGACGATGGAGTCTCTCACATGTAATGTCCACCTCTGAGCATCGGCTTGCCAAGGCAGTGAGCAGGCATCCAAAGGTGGTGGTTCCAGGAAACAGAGAAAGGCACCTCTAAGCTCTCTCATGATGTGGTTTATTTCCTCAATGAACGCGTGATTTTCTGGGCGCCCGCTCTGTGCCAGGCACTGGGCGTGCAGAGTTACATCACAGATATGACTTGAAGGGATAGGGGAAAATGTCATTTCTGGAGTCAGAAAAACACTATGTGTCCAACACTCCGCATAGTCTCTGAGGGTCCTAAGGTACCCACTGTCAGCACAAGTTTGTCTTTTAAGAAAACAACGAAGACCAACTCAGAGCCCCTTGGTCCGCCACCTGGTGGCAAGATTTGTCATTACAGGAGGTTCTGCCCCAGAACAGACCATTGACTTGTAGAGGGAGGGGTGGCTCATCCACCTGCTCGCATGGTCTGAGCCCCTTCCCAGGTGATGCTCAGAAGCCTAGGTGTCTGGCAACCTTGGCCAGTGGGTGGCTGCTATGGAGGTCCAGAGCTCTTGTCCCAGCTCAGCAGCGCCCTGGCAGCTCTGGGACAGGCCTCTGGAAGGGAAGCCTGCCTGGTTTTGGCTCCCTGTCGGAGGACAGGTACGAGCTAGTCCTGCATGTTTCTGACCTCATCCATGGAAAGTTTGCCTCCTGGGCTCCCTTCAGACTCTGTCAGTGAGGAGGGGTCTGGGCTAATGACTGGGGACAATCCCATCACCAGAGGAGATACCATCATGGGAGAGCTACAGCGTTAAAACCAGGGACCAGAGAAACGGCGTGGATTTGTCTTGATCCCATCCTGTGTGGCCTGGCAGGCAGTGGCACCACAGTGACCCTCTATTTACCATGGAAAGAACAAAAATGTCCTTCTCCTCCTGCAGTTACAAGAAGAGAGGAAGGCAGTGCAGCCACCGCCTGTGCAGTCTGGCGGGGTTTAGCGGCAGCCTCCTTCCCTCCAGGTCTGGGCCTGGAAACAAGTAAGTAGAGCAGCAATGGCGAGTGCCCTGCACTGGGTGCTGCCTGGAGCCCTTGCCATCACTGGCTCCATCCTCACCACCGCACCAATCCGGCAGGCGGGCTCCTTTCTCTCCCACCAACTGATGGGGAAACTGAGGACCGAAGAGGTGACATGACTTGCCTGAGGTCGGTCACATGGCTTAGGAAGTCTATCTAGTTTACACGGTTCGTGGGCATTTAAACAGATATTTGGGTGCTTCTGAGGCTAGGAGTCATAGTCTGAAGATCTTTGCTGCTGCTCTAGGACCAGTCTGTCCCTGTGACTGACCTCTCCCCCTAGAGCCTGCCTGGCCCTCAACATCTCCCTTTGGCAGCCTGTGTGGCATGGCTTCTCTGTAGCTAGCTCTCTGAGGCAGGGGCTTCCGTTCTAGCTACATGGGAATCTGTGACTGAAGCATCCTGTGGGAAGAGAGACCTCTGCTTGCAAGGACACCTCACCCACCAGCTGTATTTGGAAGGACACAGCAGAGAACCAGCTTCACTGGGGATCTTAGCATGAGCTCAGCCAGGGTCCGACACCAGATGGCCCATGTACCAGCAATGCTTGACTTGGGACGGGGTGATGTGTAGCCGAAAGTTTCTCCGGTTCCACCCTGGCCCCATAGTCTGGATGAATCTCTTCCTCCCGTGGTCCCCAGGTGAGGTGGCAGTACTTATAGCATGCCTTACCTCCCAAACATAGGCATCATGGCAGCCCACTTCACACATGCCCAGGGCCCTCCATCAGGGCAGCAGGACTAGCACAGAGCCCTTTCCATCCGTCAGTAGTACTTTTTAAGGCACGATCTCACCACGTGTCCAGGCTGGCCTGGAACTTCAGAGACCCTGCCTCTGCCTCTCACATGTAAGGACTGCAGGCATGGGCCACTGTGTCCAGCCTACAAAAACCTATCTTATAACCAAGCATCATCCTCACTGGGCCACATGGTGAGCGCCTGGCATCCATCCATGGGACAGGCCACAGCTGTCCAGCACCAGTCCAGACAAAGACCCAAATCCCAAATCCTCACATGGCTTCCATAGAAAGTGTTCTGCTTCCACAAAACATGTGTGGCTTCCAGAGCGCACGGGGACTTTTACAGGACCCTGTTCCCCTTTCGCTATGTGGGAGAAGTGGCGGACAAGCCATTGCATACTGAGGGACATGTGTCTCTTTTTCCCAGATTTTCTTCCTTCAAGTGAAGCTACCCTACTTAGCAAAGATGTGTGGGTGTCAGGCTCAGGCTTGGGATGGGCTTAGGTGTCCAGTGAAAACCTTAGGGCACATATTTTGTGTTTGTCCCCATAGGTCCTTTCTAGACGATTTTCCCCTAATTATCCTTATGTTTTAGTTTCTGTGTGTTGTATCTGTGCCTGTGCCTCCCACGTGGAAGTAAGACCATCCTACCCTCCCCAACCGGTTCTCCTTTTGAGAAGACACATGGCAGACTCCCACATCACTCTTCCGAGTCAGACCTCCTGGAGAACCTTCTGGATGCACCACATTTTGGCCTTGGTTCAGACCCACCAGTTTGGAACTAGGAAGAGCATATGTTGGGCATTTGTACTGTATCAAGGACCCCAGGTGATACAATATGGTGTTGAACTCCCTCCCTGGGGACATGGCTGGGATTGAGTGACCCTAAAGGACGCTCAGGTCACTGAGGCCTTGTGGCTAGACCCCATGGGCCAGGACAGCAGCCCCTGCTGCTTCTGCCGTCTCTGAACTTTGTCTCTGGCCTGAGGAAGCAGTGGCTGCTGAGGCTAGGGGCTTGTTGATGACAGCAGCAAGTGGCCCACTAATGTGCTAGGGAGACAGGGAGCTTCTGGACACAGGGGCAGAACATTCTAGATCTGCGTTTCTCAGAGAAACAGGCCCATAGGCTACTGGGACATCTTGTTTTATGTTTCTGAGCACTGGGTTTGGGTGGATTCTCAAGGATCTATATTTCTAGCAAGTTCACGACAGGGCTATATTGCCTGTCCATGTTCCATGCTTTGGAGAGCAAGACCCCAGCTAGGCCAGTTCCTCAGTGGACATTGGAGGAATTGTGACAGATTTCAGCCCGTACCATTCATCACGCTGCGGTCATTGTGTGTGTGCTGGAGTGCTGAGTGGCACCCTGGCCTCAGCTGACAGCTGGTAGGAACACTCTCACCCTCAGCCATGGTAACCAAACCCATCTATACACATTCCCCCAATTCCTCAACAGACAAAATCAGCCTTGCCTAAGAATCTGCAGCCAGGGAGAAGAGAAGGAAATGAGAACCAGCAGCTTCATCCTATCCCTGTCTGCCTGGAAGCTGCCGGCCTCTTCCAGGTCAGGTGCAATTGCACAGGAAGGAAGGCCAGGCATGGAGGGCAGACCCAGAACCCAGAAGCCACCAGTCTCCAAGCTCCATGCTCTGAGCCAGGAACAGAAGTGTGAACACATGCAGCTGAGGTGAGTCACGCAGAATAAACCAGGCGTTCACCAGAGAAGCCAGAGCCGTCCAGTGCTGCCTCCTTGGCCGACAGGCTGCTGGCTTGTGGTTCATGTGAAGGCACGTCGCCTCAGGTACATTTGTCAGTCTGTATGCTGAGATCTTTGAAAGGAAACGACCCATGAAAGTAAGATTAACAAACAAGCCTGTGAACCAGAGCTGGTTCTCAGAACACACACACACACATACACACACACACACACACACACACACACACACACACACACGCATTCACTTACTCACATTCACTCAAGTGCACACATACTTACACACTCACATGTACAACACTCTCACACACAATCACACACGACATTCTTTCACACATATACACACTCAATACACACACAGTCATATATAATCACATGTACACACACTCTCACACACTCACTTGCACAGTCATATGCACATATTCTCTCACATGTACACACACATGCACACACTCATACATACATAGTTACACACCATCACACACACACACACACACACACACACACACACACACACACCCTTCCAGTGCACAGGGGTACATGCTAGCTAATTCTCTGAAACCAGCAGCTTGTGGGTGTTGCATATTGAGGGCCAACCTTGGTTACCTGGGATTCGAATCTGTGATCACTCACTCTGGAGCCCAGGTGTTTGCCACTCTACAGTCCTCATTCCAAATCACAGCCACCACTGTGATGGCAACCTGGTGACGGTTGTGGCAGCCTCTCTCTTGCCACTGCCTCTAGGGTCACTCCTGTGGTCTCCAAGTTGGACCCCAATACACCAATGAACAGAAAGCTCACTGTCTGCAGAGAGGGCACAGAGAGACTAAACAACAGCTTGGGGTCCCGAGCTCACACAGGGGAAGCTAGGGTTTGAACCCTAGTCTGTCTGAATCGATATCCATGATGAAAACGCCTCCTAGCTCCCATGTGACCCTGGACCTTCACTTTCCAAGCAGTCTGCACCCCAGACCCGCAGTTACAGAGTTCTAGCGAGCTTGTTAGAATGCAGAGGCTGAATGCCTGAGGGCGTCTAAACACAAACTGCCTTCTGCACACAGGATGTGTCTGCACTCATTGTCATCTGAGATTTACTGTTCCAGAGGACAGAGTGACAGCCTGACCCCTGGAGCCAAGAAGTCCCATCTCCACATACTAAGGAGCTCTTTAAATACCGTCTGGAGGGAAGGCTCATTGGTTAAGAGGACTCTTGCATGCTGCTCTTGCCGAGGACCTGGGTTCAATTCCAAATACCTCAATCAGACGCCTCACAACACCCCCATGCCCCTGCCGGCTGCCAACTCCAGTTTCAGGGCCTCTGGCATTTGACTTCCCAAAAATGTCATGAAATTCACGTCCGTGGTTTAAGGTGAAATCCCATGGTGTAGAAGGACTTGTGACGAAAGCAGCCTCCATCCTCCCACCGTCCCCGTGTCTGGACACCATGCTCTCCCATGACCCTCCTGTGCTCAGCCTTTGAGTCTGTGGACACTTCACCATGTGGAACAATGCTTGAAAATGGTCACTTACATGGTCCCTCCATGGTCTCCCCTTGTCTCACCTCTGAAGTGTCGCTGGAGGCCTTTGGAAGTGTAGACATGTCCAGTGTCTGTATCTTGTCCTCACATTTTGCCTGGACCTTGACCGCTCACAGATAGGAAGGAAGCTAATGCGGCCACTGTCCTCACGCTCTCCTGTCCCTGTCTCCTGTCTGTTTGGGGCCTATTGAGCCGTGGTGTTCAACAAGCCCGAAAGAGAAAAGAGCTCGGGTCTGTCCTGACCGAGACCGAACACCCTAGATCCATGTTTCTTAGAGACATGATGGGGTGAGAGCCAGGTAAGCCAGGTAGCCGTGAGGAAGGAGAAGCTGAGAGAGGATCTGGGAGGGGATGGGCGAACATGGCTGGTGGGTGTGTGGAAGAGAGCCTCTGACTGAAGCACTTCCCAGTTCCTCCCCAACTCCAGAAGACAGACAGAAAAACCGCTGAGGCCTGGGTGTCTGCTCAAACTCCTTAAGCTTGTCTTGGAAATGGTGGACATTAGGTTCCAGAAGTTAGCTTGCTTGCTTCCGTCCTTCCTCCTCTCCCTCCCTTCTTCCATTTCTTCCTTCCTAATGCTGGAGATCAAACCCAGAGCCTTATTGCGTACTGGGAAACTGCTCTAGCACTGAGCCACACCCGTAGCCTCCTTTCTAGAAGTTTCTAAATACCTGTACTGAATAGAGAGGGCTTTCCCTGTGCACAGCATACATTGGTGCCACTCACTAAGTTCTTCCTTAAGATGCCACAGCAGAGAGGAAACTCTCTGCCTTTCCTCCCTCATCTCCTTGCTTCCTTAGACCCAAGATGCTGTTGTGGTGGCTAGGAAGGAAAGGATTCTCAGCTCCCAGCTCTGGTTTATGAACTGTTAGATATTAAATGTCCCCCTTTGTGGATACCTGTCAAAACAACTTCACATCATCTTCCCTGGGAGAAGGATCCTTGTGAAGCCACAGAACTCAAATTATACAAATACCCGTCAGAAGTTATTACAATCCACGGCAGAGGCGGCTGGGGGAGGGGACCTCAGAGCCCTTTCTCAGCATGGTGGGGAAGCGCTCCCTAGGATGTGGTCTTTTGGTAAGTGAGTGAAAATTCCTCACTGCCTGGATTCTTCTAGTGAGCAGTTCACCAGCTAGGGACCCTAGGAGGAAAGATTTGAGGTGGGTGACTGACAGGCAGAGGACCAAAAGCCTGCCCCCTGGTCCTGAGTTCTGGGGCCATCACCCTCCCTCTCTCCCTCCACCTACCCTCTCCCTCGTGCCTTTGTGACCTTGGTGACCTTCAGCCTCTGAGCAGGCATCCTCATTCCTGAAATGTCTTCTTCCTGTACAAAGCTCACCTCTGTCACTGTCTTGTACCCCAGCCCTGAACAGGTTTTAGCCACGAGGCCCAGGCCACAGGTTGGTGGAGAATGAGAGGATTGGGGACAGGGTGGGTGATCTCTAACAATGGCTCCTCTTCCCACTTTACTGTACCCCAATCCTTGATAGGCAGAGGAGAGATCGGCCTCAGAACTCCAGCTTTGTTTAGGGTTCTGTTCAGTAAAATCCAGCAAACACCAGTTTCTAGACAGTCACCCAGTGGGAGGTGAGCTTTGGAATCTAACACACACACTTTTCTAGGCAGCAGGAGGGAGGCTCAGCCTGGAGGGTGTTGCCTGGGTCCCTGGGGAAGACTGGCAGCGATCTGTGACCCTCTCTTTCTTGGGAGCACAGGCTGGGTGCTCTTGGCGTTTCCCTTAGGAGACACAGTGGAGGGGATGATTTTTGCTCCTGGCGGGCGCCTAGCAACAAAGGGAAGGACACAATTCTCATGACTGCCATGCCCTACGGATCCAGGGCCTCTGCCATCCCAGGCCTGGGGAGCTGGGCTCAGAGGCCTCTCTGCAAGGGTGCCCCAGGTTCTCAGCAGCAGGTAGATTCTGTGGGGTTCAGGACTAGGCCTGTTCTCAGAAAGTCACCAAGGCCTCATTACCCCTGTGATTTCTTGTTAACCAAGAAGGACTGGGCCAGACTCCAAGAGGGGTCAGGGTTGTCTTCTCAAAAATGATGGCTCCTGGGATAGAGAGATGGCTGAATGGTTACCAGAACTTTCTGCTCTTGGAGGGAACTTGGGTTCAGTTCCCAGAACCCACATGGCAGTTCACAACCTTCTGTTCAAGGGGATCCAGCATCCTCTAACTTCCTCTTGTACTAGGTACACATAGAGTGCACACACACGCAGGCAAAGCATTCATACACACAAAATAAAAATAAATAAGTCTTTTTTAAAGAAAATGATTGATTGAGTCCAATCCTTACTCTCAAGCCCTGCTGCTTCTGATGCCCTCAGGTTCACTCCAGGCTCTGACTTAACCGCCCCAACTCCACAGTCCAGCCTTGACTCTCCTGTCCCTCACTGATCCCTCCTCCTTCCCTCTTAGCCCCTTCTCTGCCTCTTGCCCCCTCAGTTACCCACCCAAACTCACCCCAACTGCTTGTCACTGAATTGTCTTCATTTATGTATTTGCCCAGTGTCCCTGGCACTCAATCTCAGCTGAAGAGCAGAAATCTGCGGGTGGACCCCAGACCCAGCACCCTCCATTAGCCCATAGCCCCAGGCAAGCTGACTCTGCCTCCTGCATCTCTCTCTCTGCCTATGGAAGGGTGACAAGTGTCCTTGTCTCTCAGCTGTTGGAGACACAGCGATGACATAGTGTCAGGTGTGGCTCGTGCTAGGTTCTCAGTACCTGCAGGGTCACCCTGATGGTGCTCTCAGCCACGCCTGTCCTCTGTGTGCTCCAGGACCACCTGTCCCTCTGGGCCTTCAGAAGGGGCCAAAAGGGACATCTCTTCCTTGCTCATTTGAAAGATGCTTCTCTTATACAACAATCCCTCCTCTCTCTTCTTCTAGCTACCTGGGACTCTAAAGCCTCCTCCCTCTTCAGAAAACCCAGAGCCGGGAAAGGCTTGCTAGTCCTTTCCTGTCAGTTCTCCTAGGTGGAGATGCTTCAAGTGGATGGAGGCAAGGCCATGGAGCAAACGGAAGGCGGGAAGTGACTATGGGATGTCTGCTGTGCCCTAGTTATTCCCAGTTAGCAGACAAGGAGAAATGAGGCTCAGAGAGGGGAAGTTCAGAGTCACACAGCCCAGGAAAGGCAGGGCCACTGTTCTTGCCCAGGTTTGTATAAGCCTGGGCTTTCAACAACCTCGCAGGTCTCACACCAGGGGTCAGTTGTCCTCTGAAGCTCCTGAAGGCAGCAAGGACTCCATTGTCTTATTGGAGTTTTGTTTCTCTTATTCTTCTATAGAAGACAGATGGGTTTATAATCAATTTTAGACATAATAAATCCTTAGTGCCCAAATGGCATATGAAAGGTGATGGCAAAGGGCTGGAGGGGGCATTCAGACTTGGTTGTTCTCTTCCTGTGTGTTCTTCCAAGAGACTTTGCCTATGAAGAATCTGGGCACATTCATGAGAGCCCTGTTCAGCTCTGCTCAGCCATGCAGTGAGGGTTAGCTTCTGAAGCTGTTGGTGATACCATGGCCTCCTGTTCGTTTTAATCTGTCTCTCCAGATTACGGTTTGCACCTAGTTTGATTTTATTCCAGAACTGTCATATGTGTGTGTGTCTGTATGCATGCATGCATGCATATATGTGTGTATGCATTTGTGTATATATACATGTGTGCCTCTATGTGTGTGCATGTATATGTATGCACATGTGTATATGTTTATGAATGTATATGTGTGTATATGCATGTGTGTTTGTGTGTGTTTATGTGTATGTATATTTGCATGTGTTTGTGTATATGTGTGTATGCATGCATGAGTGAATATATGTGTATGTGCGTGTGTGTTTGTGTATTTGTATGTGTTTATGTATGAGTGTATGTGTGTATGCATGCATGCACAAATGTGTTTATAGACTTTTCCCCCAGTACTGGGCATGGAACCATTGGCCTTGTACATACTAGACAGACACTTCCCTGCTGAGCTGCATGTCAGGCCCCTTTCTAGCAAAAATAATTTTTGTCTGCAATAGTGCACTCTTGTCTTAACCCTGCACTTCCTGCCATGTTTTCCTTTGCTCTTGGTTTCTGATGTGAATTTTTTAGTCGCTTACAAAAACAAAATCTATTTTTTCTCTTTTGTTGTCCAAATCACTCTGTTTGGTTTCACTATCCTCTTTGCAGTGTTTGACATTTGAGAAAACGTAATCCAGGTTGGCAAATACCCGCTGCTGAGAAGAATCTTCTGGAATGCCATTTTGATTTTACATGACCTTTGTCAGCAAGTTTGTGTCAAAGGTCACTGAACACATCAAGGTGGGGGTTGGCAGCCAAGTCCTCAGAGGGTGAATGTGTGTCAAAAGCAATTTTCTGAACATCTCTGCCGTGACAAGGCTGCTATTGGGCTTGGCAATTTTCGGCTCCAAGCACATTCCAGATGTATCTCCTTGGGGCTGAGGGAGGGTCCCGGCAGGTGTCTCCAGGGGTCTTCGCCTCCACCTGGCCCCAGTGGGTCATTGCTGTGATACAGAGGCCTGGTGAGTGTCCCAAGTTCATGGCCATGTCCCAGTGCGCCTGCACACTCAGTGGTAGGCGTTGTCCTATCCGTTTGTCTCAGGTCCCAGCCCTTCCCTGATCTAGAAACTGGGCTTGACGCCCGCATGTCTCAGCTCTACCCACAGACAGCCCTGCAGAGTGGAAAGGTAGGCTCACTTTTCTCTTTGAACGAACCACTTTTATATTATTTAATTATTAGAAGTCCTAGAGAACCCACCGCCTCCCAGTGCATCAACAGCCAAGTGGTTGCCCTCATGGTGGGTACGCAGTGTGCCAGTGCTGCGTCTTGAACCTGGGATGTCCCCCACAGGCTCCTGTTTTGAATGCTTGTTCCTCAGCTGGTGGTTCTGTTCTGGGAGGCCATGGAGCCTTCTCCTGGGAGAGTCTGCATGAGGGGAGCAGATCATTGGGAGAGGGCTTTTACAGTCTACCCCTGCCTTATCCCTGTTTTCTGGTCCTCTGTGATGTGAACAGTTTGCCACACTCTCTGTCATGAATGGACCTTTCCCATCTCCCACAACTCCATCTTTTCCGTGATGGACAGAAACCTTGAGCCAGGATAAATCATCTTTTCCTCAAGATGTCTGCACCAGGAGTCTAGTCACGGTGATGCAGAAGTCACTGATGTGGCTGCCTGATGAATGTGCCGCCACATGTGTGCACATGTTCTCTTCCCTCACAGTTTTGTGTATGTGGCACATGCTGTACCCACAGTTCACAGGACGCCAGGTTGTTTTTCAGGGTCACCATTAGCTCTAAGCAGGGACCCTCTGCAGAAGTGAGGGGATGATATCCCCAGCAGCTAACCTAGGTTAAGCCTCTCCCAGGCACAGCCTCATTCCTAACTGGTCTATTTAGTGAGAAGAACACAATTGCTCTCTTTGTCTTCCCAAGGAACCATCAGAGGGATTTCGGTGCATCTGAGTGGCAAAGTTCACAGACAAGAAGCGACAGAAATGGAGTTCAAACCCAGATCCACCATGCCGGAGATGGAAGTCTGAACTTCTTTCTTCGTACAGAGTTCAAATTCACTTTTGTACGGCGCTATATTATATTAAGTTACTTGCATCTACTGAGGACTGGCTATGTGCCAGGTCCAGTAGCAAGGCCTGGAGACACAGCAGAGATCAAGAGGGACAGATCCAGCCTCATGGAGCTCAATGACCACAGGGAACAGGTGGCAAACTAGTGTCACATGGAGAGAAACGTTCCTGCTCTCAAGTCCACAGAGACCTTACAGAACGGCACTCTGGGAAAGAGGCCAGTAACAATGAGCTACAGATCCAATGACAGGTGTCCTTAGAGCAGTGATTCTCAACCTGGGGGTCCCAATCCCTTTGGGGGTCTTCTCAGATATTTACATGACAATTCACAACAGTAGCAAAGTTGCCCTTATAAAGTAGCAACAAAATAATGTTATGGTTGGGGGTGACCACAACATGAGGAACTGTTTAAAGGGTCACAGCATTAGGAAGGTTGAGAGCCACTGATATAGAGGAAGAGGAGCCAACACCCAGGGACAGCAGGGAGGCTAGGGAGGGACCCACACAGTCACAAGCCAAGGGCTGCCAGGGCCACTAGGCCAGGAAGAGGCAAAGTCTTGCCGTGAGCATCATCCTGGGGACACACCTGACTTCAGACTCTGGGCCTCCAGACTGTGTGACGTACATCCCTGTCACTGTAAGCCTCTGGGGCCATGTCATTTACTACAGAGCCGTGACAAATTAATATAAATACTAAAGATACATGTCAAGGTGTGAACTGCTGTGAGGGAGAAGAAATGGGGCCCTTGGACAGGGTTGGGGAAGACGGAGGAGGCTGGCATTTACACTGGAGACTGGCACAGAAAAACATAACAGAGAGCAGGCCAAGTGGCTCCTTAGGAGAAAACAGAGAATGTTCCAGAAACCTGACTCTGCCAGTTCTCACGGTCTGACATTTGCTAGGCGCCCCATTAAACAAACTGAGAAGAAATGGGTGCTATTGAGCCTGTCCATAAACCGATTTCATAAGCAGCCCTTCTGCGTTGCATAATTTTTTAAAAAACATAATAAATTTGATTTAACTCAGCATATCTCAAATACCCTTTAAATACAAAGTCAACACAAAACTCAATGAGATACTTTGGTTTTTTGAACTAATTTCTCTTTGAACTCCTAGCCAAGCCTTTGTGCTCAGTAGTTCCTCGAGACTACATTGTTGGACAGAGCAATTTAGAAAATTCTAGTCCTTTCCCGGGACTTCCACTGATTTTTTACAACAGTGATAACATTTGTGCTCTCAATGTCTCACAGGGCTGTGTAGCCTTCTCAGTGTTCTCTCCCCAGGCTCGTGGTCAGGGTGACATCATACAAGGCACTCCTTATGCAGTGGGCCCACTTTGCAGCTCCCATTCAGGATAGTCCCACGGCATATAGAGGGGCTTAGTCCCCACCTCTAGAGGCTGACCCAGAATTACTTGCCCCAGGCAAACCTAACCAGGCATTTGGGGTTCAAGGAATCTGCTGTGGAAAAGACAGCTGCTCCTTTAGGACCCCCCTTTCTAGTCAAAATTTTTCGGCATTAGAAGTTCTTGGGGAGCTGGAGAGCTGGCTCCGAGGATGGTATTTGCCTTTGAAGATCTGAGTTTGGAAAGAGAGAACCCACATAAAACCTGGGCACAGTGCCTTCTGCATGTAATCCCAGCACAGGGGAGGCAGAGACAGGAGGATCCCTGGGACTCACTGGCCAGCCAGGCTAACAGGATGGGTGAGGTCTGGGTTCAGTGAGAGAGTCTGCCTCAAAAAATAAGGTGGAGAGGGATTGAGGAAGATACTCAGCATGTATTTCTGACCTTCACACAGGTGCGCGCGCGCACACACACACACACACAGAGGCTTGCCTCTGCCTTTTACTTCTCAGAAGTCACAGCAAATTCAGAACAAACACAAGTCAGGGGTGTGCAAACAAGATCTGGTAATGATGTCAGCTGGAGCTGTTTATCCAGCAGCTTTTCAAAAGAAAAGGATCCCTCACAGGTAGAAGCCATGCACTTAGGAGATAAGCAGTGACTCCCTCTTTGCTTCAGTGAAAGAGCCCTATAGTGTGGTGCAGGAAGCAGAGAGCTTGGAGGATGCACAGGACTGGTCACTGTGGAACTTCCAAGTCCTCTTTCCTGATTCAGCTTCCCCACTGCCTCCTCCAGGAAGTCTTCTATCCTGACCACATGGCATCCCTGTCTGTGGCCACATCTAATTTAGCAGCTGTCTTGAGAACCATATGTCCCCATTTCCCTGGAGAGGTTTTCTCTGTCAGAGGTCTGCAAACTTCTTTTTCTTGTTCTCCTCTTCCCCTTCCTCCCCCTCCTCTGCTTCCTCTTCCTCCTCCTCCTCCTCCTCTTCTTAATGAAGAGTGGGTGATAAATATTTGGAGCTTTTGAGGCCACGTGTTTCTGTCACCACAAGGCCAGTTCTGCCATGACAGCGCAAAAGCAGCCATAGACCGGACTCACCCAGGCTTACCTTCACGACAGTAAAGATTATTTCTACAGCATGGAATTTGATTTTTGTATGATTTTTGTGTGTCACTAATTGCTGTGTTTTTTACTTTTCCCTCTCAGCCATTTATAGTCACGCGAACCTTTCTCTTTAAATATCAATATTGCATTTATTTATTTTGTGGGACGGTAGCGGGGGCGCACAAGCCCGAAGCACTGGCGGAGAGCAGAGGGCAACTGGCAGGAGCTGGCTCTCTTCTTCTGCAATGTGGGTCCCAGGGATGAAGCTCTGGTCGTCAGGCTTTGTGGCAAGCACCTTTGCTCACTGAGCAGTCCCACCAGCCCATACACCTCTTCACTGGGGGGCTGGAGAGATGGCTCAGCAGTTAAGAGCACCAGCTGCTCTTCCAGAAGACCTGAGTTCAATTCCCAGCACCCATATGGCAACTCACAACTGTCTGTAACTCCAAGATCTGACACCCTCACACAGATATACGTGCAAGTAAAGCACCAATGCACATAAAATGAAAATAAATTATTTAAACAAAACAAAACAAGCAAACAAGCAAAAACCAAACCTCTTAACTGGTGGACTGTCTGCTAGCAGGTGGAGGCCTGAACTGGACAGAGGACCTCAGCTTTCGGATCCCTGGTCTCAGCTTTCAGCTCAGGGAGGCCCCTCCCACTGCGGCCATAACTTTATTATTATTTGTTATTAACATTACTACTTTATGGTGCTGGACTGGAACCCAGAGCCTCTCACATGCCTGTCAACCACCACACTGCGAGCCTACACTTCCCAGCTCCCTTTTAGTTTTTAAGACTGGTCTCACCAAGTTACCACCGAAGACTGCCTTTGGTTCTTGTAGCCCATGTTGGTGTTAAATGTTCTCCTCCTGCCTCAACTTCAACAGTAGCTGGGCTGACAGGCCCACAGCCACTGGGCCTGGCTCGATTGTCACTTTTAACTTGCCAGTTTCCAGCCAGGCTCAGAGCGGAGCGAGCAGCAGCTGAAAGAATAAATCACAACAGAGGAGGTAGTAGTTAGAGCCATTAGCTCAGAAAAATATGAAATTTGCAAATGAGGTTTTATTTGCTCAAATGTCACTGCTGTTCCCACCCTTCCGGATGTTAGGACATGCAAATTACCTCCCGTCACAACCTAGGTTAGCAGATCTGCCTGATGGCCTCACTGGGGTTCAGCACGTAACTCAGCCTCATGCAGGGACCTTGGGGACTGTGGTGCTGTACAGAGGGACTGTGAGACCTGGCGGAGGGTAGAAGGCCCTGCCGAAGGAGGGAGCTGACATTGAAAGTAAACTCCAGAGAACATGTTCCACATTCTCCTTGCCAGGCTCTTATCCATCTTTCTGAAATGATTGGGAGGATGAGCAACTCCACACAACGTGAGATTGCCAGGGTCTTCGAGGTTGCCAGAGCAAAGCACACTTGGGCTTTCCCTAGCACGTGCTCAGTGCTTCTGTGAGTCGTGACAGCCAACCCACTTCCTGCAGGTCTACAGCCCCTTCCTGCATCCATCTTTTATTCTTTTTCAATTGGAATGCAGTCCAGTCTAGAACAGGGCAAGAAGGCTGTTGGAAGGAACTCAGATTCTCTATCTTTCCCTGGAAGGGTCTGTGGACCCCAAGTGCTTTGCAGCAATAGTTGTTGAATGAGCTGGATTCAGTGTTTGCCTGGAAACGCCAACATGACACCCCAGTCACATTCAGGGCTTATTTTATATCTGGAAGCTCAGCAGGCTTAGCTGCCGCTGTTCCTGGGATCCCTGTAAGCCCGGATCTGTGTTTGGGATTATGATTATGATTCCTTTCCAGCTCCTCTTGGGGGAAAGAATGGTGGTGTGATTATGTCACCCCGGCTGAGTCTCCAGCGTTCTCACAGTCTGGCACGAAGTCCCTGCAAAAGCAAGCAGGGACGGTGAAGTGCTTACTAGCATACAGTTTCATCCTGCGTTTCATCCCCAGCACCATATAAAGGGGACAACGTGGTGCAACCTGTAATCCTGGCACTCGGGAGGCGGAGGAAGAGGGAGGGACCAGAAGAAGGACCAGGAAGTTCATCCTTCCTGCTGTATAGAGTCCAAGGAAGCCCACAAAGTTGCCCCAACCCTGTGGGCTTGGGGTCTGAAGCAGTGGGAACTCCTTGAGTCAAGATTCCTCCCAACTTGCCTGGGTGCAGTGAGCATTAGACATCCAGGGAGAGGCATAATTACCGACTCACACTTCCAAGAGCCAACGTGCCCACGCTGGCAACGGCCTTTTAAGACGCCTGTCATTCAACATCCACACCGCTAATGACGGGGTAGGGAACATGAAAGTCGAGGGGAGCGGTGGGGTGGTCAGCGGCTGCCCGCCCCCTTTCTTTTAAGTGCTCATTATGAAATATTTATCTGATTGACAGCCCTGGCAGCCCCACCCCAAGCCCCTTTCATGTTGTATGGCTCTGTGCCCCTCCGTGAGGCAGGGCCTCCCAGCCAGGGGCTCAGGGGCTGCTCCTGGCTCCCTGCCCTCCCTAGTGCTGAGCAGGAGGGAGGAATGGAGCCAGGGAAGCTTCCTCGGAGGCACTGCAACCCCCATCACCTTGAGGTTTAAAGGACTTGTCATCAGTGACTTTGGGTGTAGACAAACCTCCTTCCTGCTGCCCACAAGAGGAAAACAGAAACATGGAAGAAAGGAGTTTTAGTTTTTGTTGTTTTTGTTTTGTTTTGTTTTGTTTTTGTTTTGTTTTTGGGGGGGGGGTTGGTTGTTGTTTTTTTTTTTCAGACATGAAATGGCTCCCTAGAACCAGTTTTATCAGGAAGAGTATAAATTAGTCAGCAGCATACAGATTAGATTTTCCTCATACAGAAACCTCAGAAACACTCTATAAAGGGCAAAAAATAAAACTGTCTCAGCCTGAGCAGCCAAGGCATTGAGACATCTTTGGTGTGGGGCAGCTTTATTGCAGGTGGCTCTGTCATTTACTCACTTTGTGGAGCAGGTATTCATTCTACCCCACTGGGTGCTGAGTCAGACCAGGGTCATCTAGATGCAAGGAGACAAGTGAGGTCCTATCGCCATCACATCTGTGGCCAGGCTGGGGCACAGGCACTGGGGTGGAGGAAGATACTGTCCTGAGCTCTTCTGAGCCCTGCTATGGAGGGACTGAGGGTGCCGCAGCCTAGCCTCAGGTAGCAGTTACTTCTTGGCGGGGAAAGACACTCAACAATACAACTCAAGACTCTTCAGTGCAAAATAAAAACAAACCAAAGGTTGTGAGGAGGTAGCATTTCAAGTAAAGAAGGCTGCTGGGCTGGTTAGCACACACTGTGACCCCACACTCAGGGAAGGGGGTAGATGGACTGCTTGCCAGTTTGGTTTACATGGTGAATTCCAGGTCAGCCAAGGCTACATAGCAAGACCCTGTCTCAAAATACTAAATGGCCACAGGGCAGACAGCTTTGGAAGCTCTCCTGGGAAGTCAGCTGGGAGCTGAATCCAGTCGGGTAAGCAGCTGCAGAAGTGAGCTGCTGACCAGGGAGAAGGCCAGACTTGCAGACAATGTCTGTGGCAGAGAGACACTTGATGAGATGGAGAAGGTCTGAAAGAAGTCTGCACAGGAGACCTAGGAACAGGGACACGTAAGGAAGGAGAAGACCTCTCTATGGGTTTTGAACATGCTCATCCCTCCTGGAGGCTTTGGGGAGACTGCTCTTGTTCATGGCGTCTGGTCTTTGAAAGCTGGAGGCTAGTGTCCCCTGGCTAAGACATGCTTCTGGCTCCCAAGCCTTCTCTGATGGGGACTTTTCTCACTCTTCACATTCACTATCCTGGGATGAAGCCTTCTAGCTACGGAACCCTAGGCCTTTCCCTCAGTTTCCTGCTAAAAAACAAACAGAGCCGGAGAGATGGCTTGGCAGTTAAGAGCACTGATTATTCTTGCAGAGGACCTGGGTTCAGTTCCAAGAACCCCCAAAGTAGCCCATAACTGTCTGTAAGTGCAGTTCTGGGAGATCCAGTGTCCCCCTTCTGGCTTCCACATGCACCGGGCACACATGGCACACAGACAGTACATGCAGGTACTCATATGTCATGCAGGGTTCTCTGTGTACCATCTTGTAGGGAAGGCTGAGGAGAATATGAACTGTTCTTCTGTTCAGGAAGGGCCTGGCTTGCCTCTACTTGAATGCTGCCTCTGACAGGAAGCTTGGAAACTCGGTCAGTTCCCTCAGAAATCTCTATTAGCCGATCCCAGGTCCTACCAAATTCCATCACCTACAGGGTTGGCAAAAAGACAAGTGTTGTTGTTGTTGCTTTGGTTGGTTGTTTTAAACTCTATTTTCAGAAAACAGCATGTGTGTGTGTGTGTGTGTGTGTGTGTGTGTGTGTGTTCAGTGCCCATAAAGGCCAAAAGAGGGCATCAGAATTACTTCTGGAGCTGAAATTACAGAGAGGTACACGCTATGTGGATGCTGGGAACAAAACCCAGGTCCTCTAAAAGAACAATAAGCGTTAGTTACTGCTGAGCCATCTTTCCTGATCCTGTTTTTAACTCTTTGATGTGAACATTAAGAACCTTTTTCTTGGGGCTGGAGAAATGCTCCATGGTTGAGAGCACTGGCTGCTCTTCTGGAGGACCCAACTCCTACATGGAGGCTCACAGCTGTCTATAATCATTCAGGCAAAACACTAAACATATAAAATAAATAAACTTAAAAAAGAACCTTTTCTTCCTTAATGACTCAGACAGTAAAGAGTGTCAGCTTCTGAGCCAAAGTCTCCATTCAAACATACAGTTGTGTTGCTCCCTTGAACACGAGCAGAGGATAGGATGAACAGACATGCTGTGCTTCAATAAAACTTTATTCACAGTACAGGCTGCTGGCCCTGGAGCTGGAGTCTGTAGATGCATGTGCTTCACAACTGTGGCCTCAATCACTGAGTCACACTCAGGCCTTTTCCATCTCCCCTCGTGTGCCTTACACTTGGCACTGTGGGAAAACAGAGAATATTGTTCAAAGTCTTTGGTTTTCCTGTCTCTGAAATGGGGTATAATCATGAGAGAGTTTAAAAAAAGATTTGATCTAAAAAGAGGGAGAAAGGAAAAGCAAGAGGAAGAGAGAAGAGGGGAGGGAGGAAAGAACAGGGGGAAGAGAGGAAGGAAGAGGGGGAAAGGAAGAAGGAAGGGAGGGTGGAAGGGATTGAGGAAAGGAGAGAAGAAGAAAGGAAATGAAGGGAGAAGGGGAGATGGAGAGATAGATGATAGATAGATAGATAGATAGATAGATAGATAGAACATACTCCATATGGCAGAGCTCTGGTCCCATGTATTAGCTTTTAGAGATGTTTTTCTCATCTTGCAGAATTTATGTTTCCAGTTGTCATTTGGGTTGAACATGGGATGGATTCCCTATATGGGTAGGAAAAGTTAAACATTCAAGGATAGGAAGTGGTAGGTCATATCAGCTCCACAATAAGGTCAAGGCTAGCCTGCCTCTAAAATAAATAAGAAAAAGAAAGAAAAGAGACAGAAAGAACAGGAAAGCCAAATATCTGTGGCTCAGGGCCTCTCAAGAGGCCCTTGTGGAGACTCTGCACCTCCCAGGTGTAACTTTCAAATCCCATCCTGTCCTCAGGGGAAATGCCAACCTTCTCCAAACACAAATCTTTCTTGAGCCAAGTTGGAGTCCAACTCCAGGGGCTGAGTTGTCCTAGGCAGACAGTCAGGAGGCGGTTTCCATGGGGATGGATTTTGACATGATCAACTGCTAGCACTCACCACCCGGAGATGACAAAACTCCAGGAACTTCAAAGCTGTTAAGGATAGCTTGGGGCAAATTTTAATTAAAATTAGATAGCGTATATGAAAAGCATCTAATTTGTACTCTATAAAAGAGTTTGGGAGGTACATCTCCAGAGCCTCAGGACTATGGCTGTAACAATTAACTTGCAACTTTTCACGGCAGAATCACAACATGTTAATTTGCTAATGAGTCAGTCAGAGCAGAAGCAGCTCTGACAGTGGAGGAAAACATATACATTACATTCTGTTTCTATTTTTAAATAAATTAAATGTTTCAAGTCAAACTCCAGCTTCACATGAAAGTTCTGTTCCTACTGATATATTTTTTAAAAAAAGCAAAAACCTTGATGTGCCTGCTAAGATGCCTATGAAGATTCTTTGGGGTTCTTTCAAGGCCAAAGCCATTCTTTTGGTTCAGAATGGCTGCAGCCACATACATGTTAACTGTGGCCTCGTAGGGGAATGAAGCACCTTTTTCTCTGTTTCCTCTGTGAAGTTCTCGACTCCACGGTAAACATGGACTCAGATGGAGAGAGAGGACCCCAAAAGGATTGGCACCCTTGTTAGTGTAACTTGAACAGATAACAGAGGAGGAAGGAAGGGTAAGGAGTCTCCAGACAGGCCCACATTGGCCGCTGGAGACTCAGGCCAAGACGGCTGTTACTCTCAGAACCCTGCAAACACATCTTAGATCAAACATCCTCATGACTTCTCTTGAGAATGGGAAGACATTAACATTGTCACAGAGGGTCTGCAAATACAACAACATGCATGCTCACAGATTCGGGGAGCAGATAAAGTCCTGGGGATGTGAGTCGTTGACATGGGCATTGCTGTGTCAAGGACTCCAATGTTTCCCCAGGTGAGGCTCAGAGGCACGGCGAAGGCTTCCTCACATCCAAGTAGTATTCACCAAAGATTGCCCAATGTATGCAGAAACTGTCATCCATAGGATCCTCCTCGGGTGTTTACAGCCTGAGGTCGCTCTCCCATCAAGATAGCTAACCTTCCTGTGCTGGACATAACAATCACAGGGAGTTTCCGGGTTTCACAGTAGTCGGTGCCCTCCATGAGCGTGAGCACAGCAGACCAAATCTCAGCTTTCCTGCGTGAGTGTCTGGCCTTTCATTCCCATATTGCCCCAGTCAGATTTCCAGGACCAAGAAGAAAGCAGGCTTCCTAAGGCCTGGAAGAAATGTGTAGAAGCCAAGGGCCTTGGCACATACTGTCCGTCAGACCCGCCACAATCAAGCCCTATGTGAGCCATCTTGCACATTTTCTACACCAAGCAGACAGACCCTGTTACTAATCAGTGCCAGAGATGGAAAAATAGGGCACCAAGGTAGCTTAGGGAGAATTTTGAGCTCAGAACATTTGCTGTCACCTTCACAGCCCCCAGGGTATGACCTCTACACTCATGCTCCTCAGAATGGGGGAAGGGAGTAGCGCAGTGTCAAGTGCAGTGTGATAAACACAGGTGTGATCAGTGCAAGTGTAATGAACTGAGGACAGAGGAGAGTAAAACACAGGCACAACCAGCAGGTCACACTCACAAGCTAGTCACACCCACAAGCTGGTCACACCCACAAGCTGGTCACACACACCCCATCCCACAGATGTAAAAACAGGATCTATCTTCCCTCTGGGTTCAAGGCAGGAGTGAGGAGTGAGCAGCCTGTCAGGGGGCTGGTAGAGTGGCATCATGGTGGGCTATCAGGAGGAGGAGTCCCATCCTATCTTGGAACCATTTCTTAAAATTTTAAACTTTTACACTCCTGTTACAGCTCTGAAGGGAAAGGTAACCTGGCAATTGGGAGCCGAGGAATGCCACAACATCACAATAAACCTTACAAGAGAGACGTATTGGGAGAAGCCCAAGAAGATGGCTGCCTCTGCTCGGGCCAGAAGCAGCGGGGAACTGAGCAGGAGGCAGGCTTTATATAGGGCTTCTTGGGGGAGGGATTTTTCAGGGTTGGATTGGTGGGATTTCGAGCTCAGGGATCGACCCTGAAGCATCTCCTACTGTGTCTTCACAAAGCCCTGGAAAATTCAGACCCATGTCATCGACCCATTTGACAATGGAAGAAACAGATGCAGGCCACCATAGTTCACACAGCAACTGAGCTGTGGAGCCCAGAGTCACTCCGTGATGTGGTCTGAAGATGGAATGTCCCCAAAGACTCGTGTGTTTGAACACTTGATCAAACTGGGGCCTTATTTTGGAGAGTTGTAGACTCTTTAGGAGGTGGAGTGTCACTGGAGGAAGGACGTTACTGATGGGTAGGTCTTGAGGTTGGTAGCCTGGCCCAACTTTCTGTCCACTCACCTCATGTTGCTGCTTCACAATGCCCCTCCCTCCATGATGGACTGTGTCTCCTCAAACTGTGAGCCAAAGCACAAAGTAAACCTTCCTGCCACGCTACATTTGGTCAGATATTTGGTACAGCAGCAAGGAAAGTAAGGTCTGAAACTAGTGTCACTCCGCATCCAGGGTGGCCCTGTCACCTACTGACCTGCACCGTGTGTGGGACCCACTTAATGCGGAAGGAGTGTGAGCCAACTCCCCACTTGCTGAGTAGTTAGTGAGTGTGGCAGCCAGGCTGCTCCAAGAAGATCCCAGGCTGAGACTCAGGTCAGAGCCAGGGGAGGAGTTGTGGGTCAAGAACACAGAAGAGTCAGGGATTGGGAGTTGGGGACCGAGATGCATGCTGGAGCTGAGAAATCATGAAGAGGGTCAAAGGGGAAAAGGGTGACCTGTCAGGTGACTTTAGTCACAAGTGATCCAACTCCACACCTAACAGACAGGAGGGGAGAGGCGTGAGAGAGCTGAAGGTACTTCTGCTGCTCAGGGCCTGACTGGGATTCTCTGCCTGAGATTCCCCTCTGCTGATGGGACTCCCTATGACTTTATTTCTGCAAATTTCAACTTTTGAATGCCATGGCAATGAATCTTTCTACCAGCAAATGGCTGTCAATCCTAACAAGTTCTTGCCGGCTCAGTTTAGGTTACCTGGCAACGCTGTGGACCAATCACTGATGTCAGGGGTCTGGGCTACTGTGATCAGCCAGCCAGAATCCTGAAGGCCCCCATGTTCGAGCAGCAGTGACCATGTTACAGAACTCAGGGTCATACTATGTATCCCTCGAAGCCCAGTTCAGTCACACACCCCAAAGGAGCCAGTTAAAACAGCCAATTTAATAGCAAAAGGCAGGAAAAGCAGATTTATTCAATGTGGCCACACTGGGAAGAGGGACAAAGATCCAGTGACGCCCCACCCCACCCTCTCAAATCTTTATGGTTTTGAAGTGAAATCAAAGTTTACATAGAGGGCCAAGGTTATGCACATCTAAACAGTCCTGGTCTAGGTATAGTCCTATCCAACACTGACTCATCATTTTCTGGGCTTCATCACATAAGGTGATAGATAGATCAAATTGTTAGAACTGTGTGAAGCTGGGCATAGTGGTACATGTCCATGATCCCAGCACTCAGGAGACAGAGGCAGGAGGATCTTTGTGAGTTCGAGGCCAGGCTGGTCTAAAGAGTGAATTCCAGGATAGAAAGGGCTACACAAGACCTTGTCTTGGAAAACAAAGAGCTATGTGAAATGTGTTTCTGGGAGACAAGTTCTCCACTGGCTGGGTTTTTTCCTTCTCCCACCAAGAGATTCCAGAGGTCCACTGGGATCCATTGTTTCAATAGTCTGAATGTCAGACTGATAGACATATCTAAGATAGTATCTTAGATATCTTCATTCCCGTCTGCCAGTTACAACCAGACATGGAATCAAAAGCTTGATGAAATGTCAAAAGATTCAAATCTCTCTCTCTACCTACCTGTCATTATCTGTCATCTGTCAAGCTATCATTTATCTATCACCTGTCTATCATCTATCCTCTATGTCAGCTATTATCTATTCACCCTCTAACCTATCATCTATCTATGCATCCTCTAATCCATCCATCTATCCATCCATCTATCTATCTATCTATCTATCTATCTATCTATCTATTTATCTATCTATCTATCTATCAACCTATCTATTATCTATTATCTATTCACCCTCTAACCTATCATCTATCTATGCATCCTCTAATCCATCCATCTATCTATCTATCTATCTATCTATCTATCTATCTATCTACCTATCTATCTATCTATCTATCTGTCTGTCTATCATCTATCTACCTATCTATTATCTACCTATCTATCTACCTATTATCTATTATCTATGCATCCTCTAACTTATCACCTTTCTACCTATCGTCTATCTAAAAATGGGGGATAAAACCCTACAGAATGGGAGAAAATATTTCTTAGTCATATCTGATAAGAGTGGGTCCTCATACAGAACACACAGGACTCCTGCAGGTCCACACGCAGAATGCGCAGGACTCCTGAAGCTAACAACAGAGGTCAATGACTTTTCACAAATGGACACTGGACTTTGATAGGCATTTCTGCAGACACAATTCACAGCAGACAGAGACAACACAAGGGACATTCGGTGTTCATAGTCATTAAGGACATGCCAATCAAAGCCATAGTGACATCCAAGGCACTTCCACGGGGCAGCTGTGAGGCTGACCATGAAAGAACAGCGTCAGGAGAGCATGAGGGAGTCAGAGTATGTGTGAGGCTTTTGAGGGGACAGAGTAGAGCAGCCACTGTGGGACATGACTGGCAGATCCTACCAGCATTAAAGCTAGAATTCACCAGACATACATCCACCCCAGTCAGATTCCAAAAAATGGAAAACAGACTCAAATGGACTCCTTGTCCAAGGCTCAAAGCAGCATTATTCACAAATGCCAAGAGGAAATCCCCCTGTCCATCAACAGCTGAATGAATAAACCAAATCTGGTCTAGTTTCACAATGGAATATTATTCAACCATAAAGGAAGTCCTGATTCACAAACTGCACCGTGGCTGAACCTTGAAACCCAAGGCCTCTTTGTACTGAATAAAGTCAATCAGACTCACAGAGCAGATGAGCAGTGAGCAGAGGTGGGGTGGGGAGCCACTGTTCCGTCCGTCCGTCCGTCTGTCCGTCAGCACGACTTCCATTGGGGATGACAAAACAGTCGTGGAAATACACAGGAGTGATGCTTACACAACACTATAAATTTAATCAATGCCACTGAATTAAACAGAAAGTGTGTGTGTGTGTGTGTGTGTGTGTGTGTGTGTGTTTACATCTCTAAGAATCACTTAAAAATCCAGTTCTTGTCACAGGTTAGAAAACCCCAAGAAGCTGCATGTGGGTCACACCTGTCTCCTCTGCCTTCAGGAGCTTGAGCCAGGGGAACACAAGTTTGACCATCAGCCTAGGCTACATGGGGAAAAACAGGCACAGTTGGGAGAACCTTCTAGAGGGAGCGCTTGGGTTCTACTTTCTTTTTCTTGCTAGGGAGTGAACCTCACATCCAACTACTTACATGCCATGAAGAGTCTCAAGAACAATTCATCCCAGGCCTTGATGCCTGGGCTCTTGTGTTATGTCGGCACACTGAGCAGAAACTGAGTGTGTGTGTGTGTGTGTGTGTGTGTGTGTGCGCAAAGGAAAAGAGCTCCAGGCCAAACTCAGTGGAGGAGAAGACAAAACTTAGGAGACCCTCCAGTTCCTCTCCAGGAATCCAGGCTCCTCACAGTAGTGACCCCACCATCCAGGGATGACCCCACTTCAGCTTAGCTATGTGAAAAAAATCACAATGCTGTTTATTAAAAGAGATGAAAAATTAAAAATTGGGCCTGGGGGCACCTCCCTGTCTTCCCAGCTGCTCAGGAACCTGAGACAGAGAGGTCTCAAGTTGAAGGTCACCCTGAAGTGAACGTCAGTTCCTGGCTGGGAAGAAAGGTCATGAAGGTGCCTAGATAGAGAAGCATGGATTTGAAAAGAAGTGCGTTTGTCCATCAGTGTGGACGCAGATCGTCTGCAGACCCAATAATGCCACCAGAATTGGAGTCTTGGTTTACCCCATGGCACTTCCTTGCCACCATGCACCGAGAGGGGAGTCAACCTGGCAAGTACTTCTCTGAAACCTTGACATTCAGTATTGCAACTCCTCCATTAACTCTCTCAGTGACCCCAAGCTACTACTGAAGCGTGTGGCACCCCTAAAATAGCCATCTGTGAAGGAGGTGTGCTCCAAAGACATACAGTACACACCTTACTAGAAGCCAAGGACAATGGGCCACAGGTAGCCTGTGAGTGGATTTACCATCTAAGATGGTCACCAATGTCAAGGTTGGAGAAGACACCTGGGCCTCTTCATCCCCTTCTTACCCTGTGTGTGTCACCTGCCACAGAGCTGCCTTGAGAATGCTCACGGAGGTCAACTAGAGACGCAGGGGAAGACTTTGTTTTCTAATTAAACCAAGGTGGAATTTTCTGGAGTTCCTGGAGCAAGGACAGAAGAAAAGAGTCTCCTTGAGCCACCCCCACCCCCCACCCCTGGTGAAAGGGCCCTTTCGGGGTGTGTTTGTCTAACCTTTCTTCACACAGGAACCCACGATGGGATTAGCAGTTCCTTGCAAAGCTCTCCCCCTGACCTTCTCTGGGAGCGCGTTCATGTGGTACCGCTGCTGGCTTCAAGCTCTTCACCTTAATGGATTATGCACGCCCAACAGGGAGTCCTTCCACGTGAGGCCAGCACATCTGTGTTTGTCTCCATCCTCCGCCTCTGCTTCCCCGTGTCTGCCGGTTGACCCCTCCCTAAATATCATTCCATGCATCCATGCGTGCCCAGATGCACAAATCCACCTATTTTCCCATCTGCATTTTTATTGCATCTCAAGGTTGGGGTGGTGGAGGTGCCTTAGGGCCCCTGCTGGTTCTCTGCCCCTTCCTCTCTTCAGCTCTGAGCAGACACTGCTTTATCTCTGGATCCTCCACAGTGAGGGCAGGGAGCAAAAGAATAACGTGTATTCAGCCATGTTTATTTAGCACTGAGCATGTGCAGGCCTGGGGCTGGGAGGGGGAGGGTACAAGAGCTGAAACTGATAGAAAAACCATGAGAATAAATGTCTAAGTACAACCATGGGAAAGCTGGGGAGGGGCTGAGGGACCTAAGAATGTTCCAGGTCTCTCCTTTACAGAGAGACCATGTGCTTCTTATGAAGACTGACAGGCCAGCCTGGGACCTGGGGCAGAAGAAGAATGGGTCTGTTCTGTCCAGTGCTAGGTCCTGGTCTGAGACATGTGGTCTTTCAGAGGTTTGGCATGGTTCTTGGGCAGCTTGTCACTGGCCAGTATGACAAGGGGGCCTGAGGCTTGGCTCAGGTTGCCAGGCTGGATGGAAGCATGATGGGGTTCCTCCTGTGTGGCATCTGAGGCAGGATGTCTCAGCTGTGGCTTTGCTACTAACAGGAACAGATTATTCTTTGTGGTTGGGCTGTCCTGAGTGAGCCCCTTAGGGTGGTCAGCAATTTCTTTTTCTGTCCTCTAACTATGCCAACCAGAATGTCTGGAAACATCATCAATGTCCCTTGATGGTATAAGGCTGGGCGGTAGTGGCTTATGCCTTTAGTCCCAGCACTCGGGAGGCAGAGGCAGGAGGATCTCTGTGAGTTCGAGGCCAGCCTGGTCTGCAGAGTGAGATCCAGGACAGGCTCCAAAGGAACACAGAGAAACCCTGTCTCGAAAAACAAAACAAGAAAAGAAAAGAGAGTATAGAACCGACCAGCTGAACCCTAGCAGAGCCCAGAGAGGCCAGTGTCCCAGAGTCCCTCACCTCAGATTCCTTCTGTACCCCTTTTGGTCACCACCAGTGGGGGGAGGGGGCAGTGTTCCACTCACCTAAGGTCCAGGTGTCTGACCAAACCTCCAAGAAAGAGTTAAGAATCTGCCTTCTGGTCCCCATCCCCAAATCAGACACCATAAGAGACTCAAACACAGAACTACACTCTCCCGTTCTCATACCTAGCAGGCCAAACCCTGCTTAGCTTCCTAGATCAGGTGGGATTTGCCACACTCGGGGTGGCGCAGCCATAGACCAGAATTGTACCCTCTAACAGTTCTTGCGAGTAACCTATCCCAGTTCAGGCCTCCACAGCCGATCTTAGCTCTCTCCAAAGATCCCATGAAAGGGCCTGGACACAGCCTCTTCAAAGCTTCTAGAGCCCCCCGATCTCTGTCATGCCCTTTTCCTGGGCCCACATCTCCCCTTTGAAATGTTGGGGTTAGGTACACTCTAGTCCAGCATGGTCTTGGCTTACTCTTAACAGATTGCAACTGTATCAGCTCTGCTTTGCAGTAAAGTTCTGGAGTTGCAGAGCTAGAACCTCAGAATAGGAACTCAGGAGGCCACACTCAAGGGACACAGTTCAATCTGTAGCAAATGACCATTGCTGGGGAATACAGGCCTCTGCTGCTGTGCCTGCTCTCTTCAGCCCTTCAGGAGCTTTAAACATCTGCTCCAGCTGAGTAAACTGGGGCTTGGGAAACATATTAACTACCTAAGGATAAGGAAAATCTGTACCCCAAGTCTCAGTTTCCCCACTTTGTAAGGCTGTCATGAGAACTGGGTATTAGGATTTGTCACCCCATTATCTCTGTGTCTGGTCCATAGTAGGCATTCAGTAAATAACAAATATGGGGCCAGTTGATAAATGTTTGTCATACAAGTATGAGGACCTGGGTTTGAATCCCAGCACCAACATAAGGAACCAGGCACAGTGCCATGCACTCATAGCTCAGTTCAAGGAGCCAGGGACAGGAAGACATCCAGGGCTCGATGGCCAGCAGGTCTACCTGAATCTGTGAACTTCAGGTTCAGTGATAGCTCTATATCCAAATATAAGCCCAAAAAAGACAAGATACCTGTTGTTAACCTCTGGTCACAGTGTGTGTGTGTGTGTGTGTGTGTGTGTATGTGTGTGTGTGTGTGTGTGTGAGAGAGAGAGAGAGAGAGAGAGAGAGAGAGAGAGAGAGAGAGAGAGCTCATAAACATGTACACATGCCTGAGTAAGGAATATCTTATTCAAGGTTTTTATTGCTGCAGTAAAACATCGGGGCCAAAAAGCAAGTTGGGAAGCAAAGAGTTTCTTCAGCTTATATTCCATATTGCTGGACATGCTGTTCATCACCAAAGGAAGTCAGGACATAAGATTAGTCAGCACCCAGGTAAACTTGAGAAACTGAAAGCTGCCACATGGAGCTGAGAACCTGCAGCTCACAGCCTCTACAGGCCAGCCACTGCCCTGAGCTGGTCCCTCATGGTGTCCTGACACTTAAAAAAAATGGATTTCGCTCAAAAACACAAAAGACTGACTTTATTAGTACAACTGGGTATCTGAGAGCATTCCTGTGCAGAGACATAAAGACTTTGTGGGAGTCTGTGTCTGTCTGTCTATGTCTGTGATTGTGTGCACCTGTGTATGTATCTGTCTTTGTCTGTGTGTGTTTGTATGTGTGTATGTGTGAGATGTATGTGTTTTTATGTCTGAGTTTGTGCATGCGTTTGCATACATGCACACACCTGTGTGTGTTGTATTTGTGTGTCTGTGTGTGAATTCCTTCCCCTGGATCCCTGAACCCATTTATAGCCTCTGGACCCCTTCCCTACATCCTGGGTTCAGAAGGACCACCCCTCCCCATTCTCCCTATTCTGGGTGGTCCGCATCATTCACTTTCCTCTCTTAGGAGCTCAGCAGACAGCCCCCAGCTCCCTCACCCTCACCCAAGGTGAACTGTACACCCAAGAACGTGGGAGAGGGGTGGTTCCAACACTTCCTCTCACTCGCCCTGGCTTTCCCAGCTCACTCAAGCTTCAGTTCACATGTGTGAGGCTTTATCTCATCGGGACATCAGGACAGCAAGGGTTCCGGAAATTGAAACCAAATGTGCAGAAGAGGCCTCTGCTGGCCAAGACCAAGGCCCCTGCAGAGACCCAGGGCTCCAGAGATCAAGGCCCCTGCAGAGACCCAAGGCTCTAGAAATGTCAGCTGGTGGGCAGAGCTGGCAAAACCGGGGTGTGTCTGCCTGTGGAACACAGAGGTCAAGCTGGAGTCCAAGCCCCATGGAACCCCAGAAGTGTTCAGAGACCATAGGAGAGAATCAAAGACCTGTCATTCAAAGTGACAGAGAAAAGAGTCAGGTTGCTGTTGACTGAGTGAGATGAAGGCTTGGTGGGGAAATTCCTTTTTACATCTTCACTTGTTTGTTTTGTGTGTGTATCCACACATGCACATGAGAGCATACCTTGCCGTGCATACATAACAAGGTCAAAGGACAACTTATCGGAGTCAGTCTCAGGGATCAACTCAGGGGCTTCACCAGAGGAAGCAGGTGGATGAAGGACTGCGAGGTTTTGTGGCCTCACTTTGGACCACTCTTCTGCTTCCTGGCTACAGATGCAGTGTGAACAGAGCTTCTCATTCCTG
Organism: Onychomys torridus; assembly: GCF_903995425.1. Lineage (NCBI taxonomy): Eukaryota > Metazoa > Chordata > Mammalia > Rodentia > Cricetidae > Onychomys > Onychomys torridus. The sequence goes on from NC_050446.1 coordinate 131,392,531, forward strand.
CTGCCACACCTTCCCTGTTACAGTGGACTATGTCCCTCAGACCACAAGCCACCACCAACCGTTCCTCTCTTTGGCTGCTCCTTGGGCCTTTGGTTGCAGCCAGGAGAAAAGATACACAATCACGCGGGAAGGTAACAGGCTGAAAGCAGAGTGACAAAATGACACCCACCAGCTTAGCCAGACTGCTCTCAAGCAGCGGCATGGTCCTCTGTCTCATAGCCCACAGGCTTCAACAAAGTCAGGGGGAGTCATTGGCTGTGGAAACTGAGGCAAAGCACAGCTAAACAGGACTGAGTGGGGAGCAGCCAGGAGTACTGCTTGATGCCTACGGTGGTCTGAATAAGAATGGCCCCATAGGCCAAGAGTGCTGCTCAATACCTGTGGTGGTATGACTAGGAATGACCCCCATAGGCTCATTATATTGAATGCTTAATCATCAGGGAGTGGCACTACTTGAGAAGGATTAGGAGGTGTGGCCTTGTTGGAGGAAGCATGTCACTCAGGGTGGGCTTTCAGGTTTCAAAAGCCCAAACTAGGAGGCCCAGTGTCTCTCTTCAGGCTGTCTGCAGATTCAGATCTATAACTCTCAGCTCCTTCTTCAGCACCATGTCGGCCTGCACATCACCATGCTTCCTACCATGATGATAATGGACTAAACCTCTGAAATTGTAAGCCAGCTCCAAATAAATGCTTTCCTTTGGAGTGGTCACAGTGTCTCTTCACAGCAATAGAGCAGTGACTAAAACAATACTTTAGGATCTAAATGGCTCCCACAACACAGGACTTGCCACCCGCCACATCAACAGAAGAGAAGTCATGGGCTCAGGGTCTAGCCATGGGGATTGAGGGAAGGGCGCAGATCAAAGCTCACCTGGTGAGTTTGTCTGCACCGAAGCACTCTACATTTGTTTCCTTGGCCTGGGGTCATGGTAGTTCCCCATGAGGTGAGGTGCAGTTTTCAGGGGAGTTTATTGTATGCTTTAGGGGACCTGACCTTGAGCAGCTGGCATGTGCGAATGGGTTTTATGTCCCATGTTTCTTAGGGAAAGATTGCTCTGCTGCTCTGGGGAGAGGCGATGCGGAAAGGCACCAAGAGAGACCTGCAGGCTACAGCTGCCTGAATTCAATGTGGGCACAGGCCGAGAACCAAGCTGCCAGGCAAGATGATAATCAGGGTGTGAGTGCAAGGTCACTTTCCAAAGGGACGCTGGAGGGACGTGGGCAGAAGAAAAGGATGCCACCCCCAGTGTCCTGGCTTTCTTGCTGGATGGATGATGGGTCCTTTACCCAGCCAAGAGTATGGGAGGACCAAGCAGCCTCAGTCAGAAAAAGAGTCAAGAGTTTGGCACACATTTGAAATCCCTGTGCTCTGGGGTAGAGGCAGGAGGATCCTGAATGCAAGGAGCCTCATAGCAACTCTAAGCCTTCCTGGGCTAGAGCAAGCCCTGTCCCCCAAAGAGTGGGAGGAGGAAAGTTGGGCGACACTGAGTGAATCAAAGCAATTTAAACACAAGTACTAGGGCTGTGACTGGAGCTGGGTGGTTAAGCAGGAGGCCCCAGATTCTATGCCCAGGAGCATAAAATGGGCACGGTGAGCACATGCCTGTAATCCCAGCACTCGGGAGGATCCTGAGTTCAAGATCACCCTCATAAGCTTGAGGCCAGCCTGGGCTACATGGGGTCGTGTGTGTGTGTGTGTGTGTGTGTGTGTGTGTGTGTGTGTGTGTTTGTGTGTGTGTGTGTGTGTGTGTTTCAGCTAGAATTGGGCTGAGCTGTACAGCCTGTGACAGGGTAAGTGTCTTCAAAGGTCACGACACACAATCCTTCTCTGGTCACTCCTCAGTACTGTGGAGCATCCTGTCTCTGAAGCTGTCCCCTCAGAGTTGACACCATAGTGGGTCCCTACACACTCAGCAGGTGCCCTACAAGGCTGTGACATGTGTGTCACTCAGAGATGAGGGTTGTTTCAGGCTCCACCTGGGAAGGCTGCCTCTGCATGCTTCCTCCTTGGGAGTGACCACAGCCAGTTCTTCAGAGACAGGGTCACTATGTTTGGGGCCCTTGGCTGGAAGCCAACCTCTGTTCTGCTCTTTGCGTCTCTCTGGCCATTTGTTTCCTTGAAGCAAGCAAGTTGTGAAGGTCACAGAGGGATCTGCCGGGGAAACAGACCACAACCTTCGGTAACCAATCATGAGCCAACAGTCTTCCACCTTGGGGGAAGGGCCCTGGCAGGGCTAGAGTGCCAGCAGAAATCCGCTTCCACCCAGAGGGACATCTAGGACACACATGTCAACCAGTGAGTGAGAAAACAGGCAGACTTCTGGAAGGTCAGGTAGGGTGACAGGAGCATATTGTCACTGAGTGTTTGATGCTGGGGATTGCTTGCATCTGGCCTGGGCCTGGGCCTCCTGCCTGTACTTGATCAGTGGACATCACAGACAACAACATGGGAGTGGGCTGGAGGGTTAGGAGGAAGCCTTGGCTTCTGTGACACTTCAGGCAGTGGGTTTATTTCCTGTTTGGGATTCCCTACTTTTTAAAAAATTAACCTGAGAGCCATTGACTGAATGTTTCTTGCTGTGGGATGTCTTTCTGTACACTGTGAATATGTGTTGCTCTGATTGGCTGATAAATAAAGCTGCATTGGCCTATGGCAGGGCAGGATGGAGGGGGTGGAAATCCAAGAGAGACAGTGAGAGGAGAAAGGAGAGTGGGGGAGACGCTGAACCACTGTCCAGGGAGCAGCACGTAATGGCACACAGGTAAAGCCACGGAACACGTGGAGACACATAGATTAATAGAAAAGGATTAATTTAAGATGGAAGAGCTTATAGCCATAGGCCATACAGTTGGTAATTAATATAAGCCTCTGAGTGATTATTTTATAAGCGGCTGTGGGACTGCAGGTAGGAGAGAATTGTCCGACTGCTGGGCAAGGCAGCATCAGAGACATTTCTGGCTACATTTCCTAGCTCGGGTTTGGGGGTTCGGTGACAGCATAGATTTCAAACTTCTGTCCTGCTTCTCTCGGGAATATTGTCTATTTTTTAGTCTACCTTTCTATTGCTGTGATAGGACATTGTGACCAAAAGCAACTTGGGTAGGAAAGGGTTTATCAGCATACAAGTTATGATCACAGCCCATCACTGAGGGAGGTCAGAGCAGGAACTCAAGCAGGGCAGGGACCTGGAGGCAGGAGCTTAGGCAGGGGCCATGGAGGAGTGCTGCTTACTGGCTCACTCCCATGGCTTGCTCAATTTTCTTTCCTTTTTTTTTTTTAAAAAAAAATATTTATTTATTATATACACAGAAGAGGGCACCAGATCTCCTTACAGATGGTTGTGAGGCACCATATGGTTGCTGGGAATTGAACTCAGGACCTCTGGAAGAACAGTTGGTACTCTTAACCTCTTAGCCATCTCTCCAGCCCCCTCAATTTTCTTTTATCCTTTCTTTTCCCTTCTTTTCTTTTCTTTTTTCCAAGACAGGGTTTCTCTGTGTTGCTCTGGCTGTCCTGAAACTCTCTCTGTAGACCAGGCTGGCCTCAAACTCAGAGAGCTGTCTGCCTCTGCCTCCTGAGTGCTGGAATTAAAGGCATATGCCAATCACCTGGCTTCAGTTTGTTTTCTTAAACAACCCAGGACCACCAGCACAGGAGTAGCAACACCACAATGTGTTGGGCCCTCCCCCATCAATCATTACCTACAGCTTGATCTACAGATTCATTTTTCTCAATGGAGGTTCCCTCTTCTCAGATGACTCTAGCTTGTGTTAACAAAAGACTAAGTAGAACAGCTATCACGAATATATTTTCTCCCTTTCTTTTAGCAACATGCACAAATATACACACAGACACAGACACAGACACAGACACACACACACACACACACACACAGACAGACAGACAGACAGACAGACAGACACACACACACACACACACACACACACACATGTGAACCTTCTGACAGGTGTCCATGGAGATGGAGAAGGTCCTTCAATAAGCTGGGAGCAGTTCCCTCTGCATCTGATCTTCAACTGGAAAAGCAGGAGCAGAGTGGACCTCTTCTGAAGTGGGACAGGTTCTGTGTATCTCCACGGTGAATCACCCAGTGTGGAGCAGGCTGTGCAGGGTGACAAGACAAAGCTGGAATCTGCTGGTCAGGCGGGAGGCCCTGGGGCTTTGATCTTAGACATCCTGCCTCTTTGTCATGAAACTCTCATCTTGCTATGGACACTGACATGTATTTATAGCATCATCCACACACATTACCACTCAGTGTCCCTCCCTCCCAGACAGTGACCCACATGAAGGAGAGATGGAGCCTGTGTCCCCCTGATCCTCACACTAACTGGAAGAAAGACCAAGCTAGGTCAATAGCAGGCGACAAAAAGTAACAATCAAACAGAACAGAAGCAAACCCTTCTGTACTGGTCCTGCTGTGGGGAGAGCTATCTGGATGCTGGGCCAGTGCCCACAGGATCTGGGGGCAGCAAGCCCCAGAGCCCCAGGGTTAACTGCAGCCCAAGAGATGAGCCAGGTGAGCCCTCCAGGGCAGGCGCTCTGTTCCTGGCACTGCAGGAGATCAACTTATTTGGCACCTTCTCAAAGCTACTTGCAAGTCAGGACTCTGCCCACCCCCAGAGCTAGAGACAACATGCTGGAGAGGCAGTGCCATTAACCCTCTGTGGACAAGGAGGAGGCTCCAGAGCAGGGGTCACATTGTGTTTTATGGGGAACCCTCCTGGGCACTGTTGAGTGTCAACAGCCACCCTGGTCACTGTTCACTAGAGGTCTGGGCAGGGCCCCAGTTATGACAACCAAAAAAATTACTTCAGACACTTCCAAATGGCTCCTGGGGTGGGCTAATTCATGCCCAGTTGAGAGCAATCATACTTCAGGATCATGGGACCTCATTCATTCATTCATTCACTCATCCATTCATTCATCCATCCATCCAGTCCCTCAGTGTTCCAGCCTCTGAGAATGTCACAGAGAACAAGGCAGGAAGATCCTTACCATGCAAAGGCCTACAAGGAAGCAGGGAGACAGGAGAGCCACCCAGAAGCAACAAGTGGGAAGAGTGGGGAAGGCTCAGGGGGAGGCAGACGCAGCACATCTGCCCCCTGCTGTCCCCAATGCCTGGAAGAAAGCAGGTGCCCAGGGCCACAGGAACAACTGCAGGAAGGACTCATCAGTCTCTTCCAGGACAGTCACTCTGGCTGAGGAAGAAGTGTCCCGCCCTGACCTGGACAGCAAGCCTGCATTCCAGTGAGATCTAGGGAAGACTGCTCCTGGCTGAGGACACGAAAGGGGCTTTGTTCCAGGGTGAAAGACTAGGTGTGTGACAAGAGCTTGTAGGGCCTGTGCTCCCTGGGTCCAGCTGCTAGTACCAGCTGCCAGCAGCTGCCTCTCAAGCCTGGGACAACCAGCTGGAGGTACCTCTGACCTGCACTCCACAGTCTTCCGGCCTTCTCCATTGTTCTGAGCATAGTCCAGCCCATCCTCTTGTGTCTCACCAGATGTTGAGGTTGCCAAGGCTAGAGGCCTTATCTGCTTCGGCTTAATCAGTGGATCCCCAGCCTCAGAATAGTGCCTGGCACAGCCAGTGTGTGACAGATAATGGATAATGTATGTATGCATGCATGCATGTATGGTTAGATGACCACATGTATAAACAGTTGGAAGGATGGATGGATGGATGGATGATAGATAGATAGATAGATAGATAGATAGATAGAGATAGATAGATAGATAGATAGATAGATAGATAGATAGATAGATGGGAAGATGGATAGGTAGAAAGACAGGCAGACTTTCTACTAAGGAAGAAGGTCTTTGGGTCTTGAGTCATCTTTTGGGGGCTTTCTCTGATCTTAAATACTTAGGTTTTATCTCAACAGTTCCTGCTCTATCCATCCATCTGCCCACTCATGGATATATGGGTGATGGACAGGTAAGATGAATGGATGGATGGATGGTTGGGTGGATGGAAGGAAGGAAGGATGGGTTGGTGGATGGATGGATGGATGGGTAGATGCATGGATGCATGGATGGATGGGAAGACAAACAAATGGGTAGATTGATGGTTGGGAAGAGAGTTGGAAGGGGATGAATAGATGGAGCATTGGTGAATAGATTAGTAAATGGCTAGAAAGACTGATGGATGGTTGGATAGATGGATAACTGGATGAAGATGGTTAGATGAATGGACAGATGGACAGATGGATGGAGAGAGGTGGATGGATAGATGGATAGATAGATGGTCGGAAAGCATCAAGACAAAATTCAAGCTCTTGAGATCTGAGAAAGCCCAGGATGAGTCTCTTGACATTCTTAACTACACAGCCTGAGCACCACACACCCACCTGGGCCCAAGACCTTACCCATCTTCACCAGCAAATGCCAAGAACTGGAAGCATTCCTCAAAAAGATGACAGGAAGTCAATGCTACCCTACCACCAGGGTAGGATTCAGAAGATGGTCTTGCTTACAGTTGTTATGGCAACTTGAAGTGTTATTACTGTGTCTGCAGACCATGGTTCTCCCCTCCCTCTCCTCTTCCCCTCCCTCTATTCCTTCCCCCCTCCCTCTCTCTTTTCATCTCTGTCACCCTCAAGTCTTGAACAGTTTGTCTAAAGTGAACGTGAAGTTGTTTGTTTTCAAAACAAACAGCTAAATCTCAGAGGCTTGGTTTGAAAACACACACTGAAACATAGAAGGAGAAATACAGAAGAGAGCACCACAGAAATACCTCCAGGAGTGGAAAGGCGGCCTGGTCTCACTGTGAGGCTGGAATCCAGTTCGTAGTCCTGGCTATCTCCCAGCTTGGCCTTGCCCAAGGATTTAGGTCCTCTGGAGCTGTCTCCACATCTGAAAACAGGGATAGGACCACCCCTCACTCTTAAGGAAAGAGCTACAGAGCAAGGCAGGGACAGCACATGCAAAGACCTGTGGGCACTTGGGGGCTGTTCTCTAGTGAGCAAGGCAAATATGGTAGACTGGCTACAGACGCTGGGCCATGCAGGGCCAGTGTGGAGTACAGCGTATATTCTAAACATACAGCTCTTAGAATGTAGACATAGGACCAGGGTAGAAGTAGAGTCTGAGGCCCCAGCCCAGACCTAGAACCTGCTTTGAAAGACCTGGGTTTTCACAGCCCGAGGGCACAGCAACTCTGCAGAGCCTCAAGAGTTTGCAAATCATCTCCAGGAGCAACAGGAAACTGGGGGTTTCAGCAGGAGAGTGTGGAGGGTAGACTGGGATCTGGAAAAGCCTTTTCTGCCTGGTTCCCTCTCTGCTGGTCATGTATCATCCCAAAGAACAAGGTTAACTTACAAGTACAGTCGCAGGCCAAACACAGGAAACACTTAAACTCACCCAGGTACACATCTCACAGCGTGAACTGTATTTTATCTAGCATTCCGGCTACAGCCAAGAAATTTGGGTACACCCTCTTCCCTGCTTTCCATGGGATTGGGTGGGAACCATTTCCTGGAATCTTCTGGAACAAGGGCCTCATCTTTGAGACGTTCCTATGGATAGAATTGCTCTGGGCTCCATCGATTCCCTAGGGAAGGTCTTGGCTTAGCCAAAGTGACTCATACTGAACGGATTAGTTTCAGAAAGAACAAAAAAAAAAAAAAACAACAACAAAAAAAACTAGTAATAATAAAAAGGACTGAACTGTTGTTTATTGCTGGGCCCCACTTCAGACAGCTACTGTGTTGCAAGGTCTTGATTTATAGCTTCTTCAGGGCTGGCCCCACACTAGGGGAGGAGGTTCGAGCTCCTTGTCTGTCAGCCCTTTTCACCTGCTGGAGGCATCTGGAGACCCTGACACTGTCCTTGTTGACTGGGAGCTGGAGGCTACTAGGCAAAGTTGTCTTCCAGCTGCAGAGCCAAGGGGTGCTCAACCCTGGACTCCAGGGGGACCCACCCAGGTGGTGGGAACGGTAACCCTTCTCTTGCATCTGGGTTGCTTTCCACCTCTCTGCCAAGCTCAGTTTGAGGTGTGCTGTGGCCCTGACTGTGAGGTCCTGCCTGGACTTCATTTAGCTGAATGTTCTATTCTGGGTTAGAGGATACCCACACACACACACCGTGTGTGTGTGTGTGTGTGTGTGTGTGTGTGTGTGTGTGTGTGTGTGTATGTGTGTGTATATATGTGTGTATATGAGTGTGTGTGAGTGTGTGTGTATATATGTATATGAGTGTATGTGTGTGTATATGTATGTGTGTATGAGTGTGTGAATGAGTGTATGTGTGTATGTGTGTGTTAGTATGTGTGTATATGAGTGTGTATGTGTGTAAGTGTGTATGTATGTGTGTGTATGTATGTAAGTGTGTATGTATGTGTGTGTGTATGTGTGTGTTTTCATGCTGAAGCCAAGGGTTGACATGAGATGTTCTCAATTATCCTCCATTGTCTGCCTCACCAGCACTGGGATGACTGCCAGGTACCATCACACATGGCTTTAACATGGCTGCTGGGGCTAGAACTTGAGTCCCTGGGCTTACGAGGCAAGCACTTTACTTGCCATGATATCTCCCTAGCCCCTGGGTTAGGGTTCTGACAAAGTCTGTGAGGGGACACATCTGCTCCTCCACTTCTTGACTGGGGTGGAAGGGTGTGTGCCAATTCTTTTCTCCTTCTCAGCCTCAGTTTTCCATTTTGTAACACTGGGTGGGGGTGTGGGGTTGTTACAGAATCCTCCCAGCATGCTCTGGGTCTGAATGAAGAAGTATCAGCTGAGAGCATCTTTGAAGTCAGGGAACATGGTGGGGCCTGGAGATGGAAGGCAGATCTCATCACCCACGATGGCCAGGAGGAAGGACACAGAGGTGACACAATCCAGATGGGGTGGAGGCTTTGGGAAGCCAGGACACACTGGGAACTGCAGAGTTTTGTCCTGCTTTCCAACAATAGGAGGAGAGGCAGGAGAGGGAAGAGTCTCCAGAAAGACGTGAAGTCCGCCTCTGTGCTTTGGAAATTCCAAGCAGATCCATCTTTTCTTTGGGTTGGTGTTTTGCTTTACGAGCTTTGTGTTTTAATTTCTTTCAGGACTTGGGGATTAAGAACATGCCGATGGCTTCCAAAGCTACAGGGGAGTGTGTGAGGGCTTCATGCTGCTCTTTGACTTGCTCGCTCTGACACCACGTGATTTGAATATGGCAACATTCACTGCCCAATGCTTTAGGGAATATGCTCTCCAGTCTTTCTCCTGAAAAGAAAACTAATAATACATTCATCTTTTATATGGCTTGGGTGCTTGGGAAGACGGCTCAGGAAAAATGCTCCTGGGAAAGCTTGAGGACCTGGATCAATTTCCAACATCCACATAAAAAGAAAAATCAGACAAACAAGGTGGTATGCACCTGTCACCCCAGCAGTGGAGGAAGAAGGATGTCTGGGACTCACTGGCCAGACAACCTAGCCCAGCTGTCGAGGTCTGTGAGCCCTGAGTCAAAAACCATATGGACGCAATTGAAAAAGGCTCCCAATGTTGACTCTGTCCTCCGTATACATGTGAACACAGTGCACACACATACACATAATCCTGGACACCGCCCCCCTACCCCCTTCTGTCCCCCCCCCTTGCAACAAAGATAGTTAAGTAAGGACAAGGAGCTAGTGAGAGGGCTCAGTGGGGGAAGGGCTTGTTGCCCAAGCCTGATGCCTGAGTTCAATTTCTGGAAATCACAAAAAGGTACAAGAGGCGTAACTCTGAAAACTTGTCCTCTGACATACAGACCATGGCACACTTGGCACACACACACACACACACACACACACACACACACGCAAATAATGGGGCTAGAGAGATGAATCAATGGGTAAGAGCACTGTCTGCACCTCTTGTAGATGACCCGAGTTCAGTTCCCAGCACCACCACGCATGGTGGCTCACAATTATTTGTAACTCCAGTTCCAGGGGATCCAGCCCCTTCTACTGCCTCTGAGGACACCAGACTCACATGCAGTGTGTTTAACATACATGTGGGCAAAGATTCATACACATAAAATTTAAAAAGTAAATATTTTTAGAAGGATATAAATAAGCAAGCTTTAAGAAAGAAAGTAAAAGGGAACATGTTGGGAAGATGATTGGCAGGAATGGAGGGGGGTATAAGAAGATAATTGTGGGTGATTATAAACAAAATGTGTTATATACATGTAAAAAACTATTAAAGAAAAGATTTTTAAGATTATAAGTCTTTTTAATTACATTTTCATTTATTTGTTCAAGAAAGTTGAGGACAGGTCATGGCACACGTTTGGAGGCCAGAGAACAACCTACAGAGAACATTCTTTCCTTGGGGATTGAACTTGGGTCTTCAGGCTCAGCAGCAAATGCCTTTACCCAAAGACCATCTCACCAGCAAAACTGCTTTAAAAGGCACCGGAATTTGCACCCCTAAAAAAAGGTGTTTTACTCTTTTAAGACGCCATAGCTGAGGAACCAATACCTGGCTCCCAAGTTTGTTTTCATTAATAAGATCTTTTAAGATTCATGCTAAATGCCGTTTTTTGTTCCAGGTGGTTCTCTGAAGTTAAAGATAAGTGGGCACTGTAGGAAATAAAGCAATTTTCAAGTCTGTCCCCTAGAGGTAATGGTGCCAGCATCTCCCCCTACTCCAGCACACTCACTACACATCTCAAATCTAATTATGTAAGGCTCTTTCATCGCCAGTTGGGACGATGGTTTTAATCAACTAAGTCCCAGCCCTACGAATTTTCCCATGTCATTTCTTTCTCTCGGAAAACAGGATCTTGCAGGGTTGCGCAATCGGTTGCCCCACACTGTGGCTGTGCCCGCATCTGGCCAGCCCCCACCACTGGGCACAGAGATTGCTCTTGCTTCTGCCCTGGCACAGCCCTCACTCAAAGAATCTGCCCACCCGTGTGTGCCCGTATTTCTGAACCCAGCCTCAGGGCAGATTTATTTTTTTAGCTGTCAAAATCTTCAGTGAATGCAACTGTTTTAAAGTTAAAATCAATTGAACGTGAACTTGCTAATTTTATGTGACTCTTGGGAGCTAACTGGTGTTCCCAGTGTGTGGGGATGAAGAAGGCGAGGACATGATTCCCTCTCTTGAGCACAGTTGTTTGAAGTGTGTAAGGAATGGTTGCAAGAACCATCTAAGGAAAGTAGAGAGATCACAGTGCAGTCTGAAATAACGGCATGATTTGAATGGCACGCATGGGGTGCAATGTGACCACAGTGACAGCATCGGTGACCAATGCCTGCACTGGACTCTCTGTTGATCCTAGGAAGTACGAGTCAATTCCCAGAAAAACAAAAACAAAACAAAACAAAACGAAACGAAGTGCCTTGCTCCCCATTGCAAAATGCCTGCCTGGAGTTTCTCCTGGGCTCCGCTCCCACTGACTGTGCTCAGCAGCCCCAGCACAAGAGCTGGGCAACAGGCCTGTCTTCAACTGTCTGCAACTTGGAAAGACTTGAATGGCTGATTTTTATCTCCGGTGAATGAGAACACTAAGTTTCTTGGGATGAAAGGGAAGGACAGGGAAAGCCCGCCTCTGGAGTCTGCAAGTGTGTTGTGACCTGCCCCAGCATGTGGCCCTGGGCCTGGGGTTCCCAGCCCACAACCCCACCCTTCCACACAGACCCTAGCTCAGAGCCCCTGTGCCTTGCTGCAAATTCCTTCTACCCCAGACACTGCTCCCTGAGAAGGAAAGAACAGGAGTTCAGGCCCTAGGATCTACTGTGTGACCCTGAGTGAGTCACCTGACCTCTCTGAGTATTCTTCCTCTTCTCTAAATCAAGGAAGCGCCTACTGAGTGCACACATGTGGCTCACCCTGTTCCCACAGTCTGAGTCCCACACCTGGCACATCCTGAATGTGTGACTCTTGGATTGTGTCTCCAGGAGGATAGCCACCCCTGGGACTGGAGCTTTGGATAGATCCCTGTCACAGACTGTGTGAAGATTTGGGTTAATACTTAATATTGATCATTGTTAAAATATCCAAATAAAATCTTGTCTCCCAAAATCAAATAAATAACAATAAGAGGAGAGGAGAGGTGGCATAGTGGTTAAGAACACTGACTGCTCTTCCAGAGGCTCTGAGTTCAGTTCCCAGCACCTACATGGCAGACCACAACTCCTCATAACTCTAGCTTTAGGGAATCTAGCACCTCCTTCTGGTCTCCATGAGCATCTGCACCCACTTATAGCCACATGCACACACAAACACATATACATACAATACTTCATTTAAAAAACAACAACAACTTGAATGTGAGTCTGTGCATGCAGCATGTATCTGACTTGAAGCTTTCTCTGATCACACAATTTCTGAGCAAGTATTTCTGGGGGTGTCTGGCAGGCAGAAAGCCTCCTTGGGGTCCCACATCCTCTTTTCTTGTGTCCCGTGTGCTTCTGGGAGGGAGACTCAGTGAGTGGGAATGTCATTTTTCACTGAGTCCTTCATTAGCTCAGGCAGGCCTTGAACTTGTCATTCTCCAGCCTCAGGCTCTCAGGTAGCCAGGATTCCAGGCCTGGTCTGTCTGTGTTAACAATCCCTCCACGGCCCCATAGGGAAGGGTCATTCTGGTGATGGATCTGAGTGATGGGCTGGCTCCACGGAGGCAGCAGAGTACAGGTACTGAGCTGGGTCAAGAGAGCTTATGGACAGAGGCCAGTGTGACCTCAACCAGGGTGAGGATAGAGGCCACCTATTATTCTTAGCTGGGGCCACAAATTGTCCTCAGGGGACAGAGAGCAAAGTTTGGAGACATATTCGGGCATTAGAGTTGGGGGAGTATTTATTTAACATCTGTCAGGTGGAGGCCAGGGTGGTCCTAACATCCTGCACAGCACAGGATAGCCCACCATAGAAAAGGGTGCTGCTGTCTAGAATGCCATCCGCATAGATGTGGAGACTTGGCTGTCACTGCACACCAGGCAAAGGAATCACTACATCCAAAGCACAAAGTCACCAAAGCACCTTCAGCTCTACCAGAACCGGTGCCTTAGGGACTAGAGTAGAAGCCAGGACCAGGGAGGAGGCTGCAGAACCCAGGGTGGAAGGAGGAGGTGTCCATGGAGCAGATTCCTGGGCAGTGAGCTCCTGCTCTGCGCCATCTATTCCAAACCTATGCATCTGGGAGAGGGTGGGGACCCCCAGAGGGCACAGATGAAAATGGTGGTGTTGTGATGGGGTGGAGCATTGAGGGCCAAAGGTTGACGTGAGTAACGGGTAGCCCGCCACTGAGGAAGAGGAGAGGAAGCTGAGGTTGCAGGTGCGCCAGGGAAGCTTGCTGTCTACCAACTCCCCAGCTCTGGTCAACGCTCGCTTGTCATTGCCACCACCCCTTGTGCAGCCATGGGCTCCTGAAGTCCCCACTCGACTCTGGCTCACTCTCCAGGGGCCAGACCCACAGGCTGCACCTCGAGGTTGCCAGACACTATTTCTTTGCTTTCATAGTTGTTTCAAGTGGCAGAAACTGTAGTTCTCAGGTACCGGGCCAAGGGAGCCACGCCCACCACGCCCTCCTGAGCCAGAAGTTTGGCAGGAAGGGGAGTTGCCCCACACAGCCAGCATCTGGAGTAGCCAAGGCCAGCCAGCCCCATCCAGATGTGTAGGGGGTCAAACTTGGGGTCAGGGCTCAGGACACAGCGCTGCCCCTCTGCAGTCCCACCATCCACTTCCACCTTTTCCTAAAAGGCAATTAAAGACTCCTGCAGGGTACAGGGCGGGTTTGGCCTGCCTCTGAGCACTGGGTGGTGTTTCCTATAGACCTCAGTGTTTTTAACGAGGCCTTTACAACTGCTAAATGATTAAATGAAAGATTGATGAGAGTCACCTTAGACTCAGCTTGGCAGCAAATCAGAGGCATGGGCCCCCGCCCTGCGTCCCCCGGGGCAGCCTGGGAATTATGTGGCAGAGCAGTACAGTCGGGCTGTAGGGCCCAGCCACTGCACACGGTATCAACTCACCATGTCCTGATGCTCTTATGCATGTCACAGGAACCTGGGGTACCTTGTTTGTTTTTCTTGAAGTGGGAGTTCTGTAGAGGTCTGCCCTGAGAAAAGTCCATATCTGGACATGTGTCCTAGCACATGAGAAGCCTGCTCTTTATTTAGAGCAGGTGTGTGGTAGATCATGCCTACTCAGTGGGGGCTGCCACAGATAAAACAGCAGGACTCCCAGGTCAACTTGAAATTCTTTTCCCCATTTTTTGGTGTGCATATTCCCGGGACTGCTCAAGATCTGCTTACACTTCAAAACTCTTCATTGTATGTGTGAACACCCAGGTGAACTGGGCATTCTTAGCACATAGACTGTCGGTGGGGTGGGTCAGTGTTTTCTTTTCTAGACCTTCCAGTGCACAGAGCAGTCCTGGGAGCCAACATTGAGGTTGTGTGATGGGAAACATGCAGAGGTGGTTAAGAGGGGTGGGGGCTGCATGCTCAGAGCTCAGTGACAGACCCCTTGCACACACACACACACACACACACACACACACACACACACACACAAAGTACTGGGTTCCATGGCCAGCATCGTAGAAATCAACCCATCTATCAGTAAAGCAGGGCTTCAGTGCCAGGGTCTCGGCTCAGTGGTGAAACAGAGTTTGCTTAACACCTGTAAGCAAGGTCCTGGCTTCCTGTAGCAGAACTGCAAAAAGAAAGGGAAAGAGGGAGGGAGGGAGGGAGGGAGGGAGGGAGGGGTAAGGAAGGTGGGCTTTAGAGCTAGATTCAGATCTTAAGGTTTGCTTCAGTGTTTGAAGCTCTGTGTGTCTTGGAGACTCCCCCATGTCAATTGGCACAACAGATCTATCTCATATCTTAGCTTTGAGAACATCAAAGGTGCCTTTCTGTATGCTTGGTAGGTAGCCTGGCTCCTAGGGAGCTCCTAACATCTATTAGCCAAGCCCATTTTGTCTTTAAGCATCCGAATGTTCTGGGGTTGCTCAGAGATTCACCAGTCTGACCATGAATAAATGTTAATAAATGAGAGATTTTATTAGATACCAGCCAGGACCATGGATACTGGCCAGGTCCATACCTGAGACTCATGCTCAGAGTATGGTGCCGAATTATATTAGTCAGAGCCTTACAGAGGCAAAACCCACAAGGCTCCATACTTTCCACCTTAGTCCAATCAGAGGCAAGCATACATACTGACATACTTTCTGCCTATGATCAAGCACACATCCTGGGCAGTGGGGCAACCAAGCTTATACATGAATGGCAGCTCCCAGCATTCCAGGAAGTTATCTGTCCTTGGGCAAGTAGGGCTTACAGGTTAAAAGTGGTTTTTATTTATAGCTCTCCTAAGCACAATCATTTAAACTTAAAACAACATTAGCCATCACACTTCCTCTCTGGATCTATACCCAGTCCTCCAAAGTCCTTCCTGTTAAAAAGACAGAGTAGGATGCCCATGCTGGAAAACTGCACTGTCCCGAGGCCAGTGGCAAGACCCCCAAAGTCATAACCTCTGGCTTCCAAGTCAAAGGTCAGCTAAGGTGTGATGACTTCAGCAGCAACAGGAACCACCCATGTTCACCTGGAAAGCTCCTAGTACTGAGCCTGGGCTCTGAGGTCACCAGTTTCAGCATTGATTCCATCCAAAGATGAAGGATCCCCTCCATAGCTGGCGGCTGGCTCACTACTGGAAAGAGACACACAGGGAACCAACCAATGCACGTGACTTTTGAATTCCTGTAGCTCTGTGTGCCAGTTGGCAAGACAGGGTAAGGACTCAGTCCTCCAAGGGCTGACACCAAGGAAGGCTTGGTGACAGGGAGGGCAGCCCATGAGGCCATCTCCAGTCAAAGTCCTCAGGTATGTAGATGGTCATTCTGGACAGTCCAAGACATAGCACACAAGAAGCCAGTTTCAAGAAGGGGAGTGACCAGTGGCTAGCAAGCAGGGCCTGAGACTAGAACCTGAACCTGAGGCAGTGCCAATATCAAGGTAGAATGTGGTTTAGTGGAAGGAAAGGTGTGTGGATGAGAGGCCCAGATACTTTCCCATGAAGCTCAGGGAGAAACCCTAGCAAGTGACAGAAGACCCTGGGGCCACTATAGTAAACATGGCAGCTGCCAGGCATGAGGGTCTCCTTCAGATCCAGTCAGTTCAAAGTCAGCTGCTCGCTCACATCTGCCTATGTACAAGAACTTTGTCACTTCCTAGGACAGAGCAGACTCAAGAGGATACTCTCACATACAACAGGCCCTGCTGTGCCCTGTGAGCAGAGGGACCTAGGAGAGACTTGTGTGTGGTTCTAAACACTCCAAGAAGGACTCATCAAGAACCCTGTAGGAGATTCCAACCCCAGCATCATTCAGAACGCTTAGGCCCAGGGCAAGGCTCAAGGTGTGGGTCTTTGAGAGGAAGTGTGTGGGGAACACTAAGGAATAAAACAGGAAGAGTTTCAGAGCCAACACATTGCCATGGAAGGTCTAGAACCTTCCAAAGCACCTAGCATTCTACAGGGTGGATTTCACTTCCAGCCCTTTTTTTCCTTTGAGGCCTTATGTGTATGAGTGTTTGCATTCATGTAATATCTGCCACATATACGCCAAGTGCCCACAGAGGCCAGAAGAGGGTGTTAGGTCCCCTAAGAACTGGAGTTACAGAGGGCTATGAGCTATCATGTGGGCACTGGGAATCAAATCTGGGTGCTCGGGAAGAGCAGCCAGTGCTCTTAACCAGAGTCAGCTCTCTAGCCTACCCTCTAGCCTTTTTAAACCTCAGTTGATGGTCTGACGAAGTGAGCATGTCAGAGTGTTTGTGGGTTGGGGAGGACCACAGAACTCTATAATACTGCTGCCTCCTGCCAGTTTTGATTATCTGAGTCCCAGCTCTGAGTCAGCAGCCTGAAGGAACCTTGAGGCAGTACCAATAACCTCCAGGAGGAAGGGGCATTTGTTCTAAGTACACTGAGTCACCTATGACAGGCAGCTTACCTTAAGTGGGACAGCCGGAGCTTCAAGGTCCTCCACATGCACACAGTTGCATGCACACCTGCACAGATGTGTATACTTATATCTACATATACAAGGAGTCATCAAACCTAGGCAATTTTTTTTTACAAATGGCTTATCCCCTGTCTTAGTTAGGGTTTCTATTTCTGTAAAGAGACACCATGACCACTGCAACTCTTATAAAGGGAACATTTAATTTGGGGGGTGCTTAAAGTTTCAGAGGTTCAGTGCATTATCATCATGACAGGAACCATGAAGGGTTTATGCATGTGACCATTTCATTGGTTTTCAGCAAATGGTGAATGGCAGGCAGGATGTTCCTGCAGCACCTGGCTTATTGGCCTTAGCAGTGAACCCAGCGAGCCCTAGAGAAGTCAGTCCAGAGCCCCTTCCTGAAGCATGTTTTGTGAGGTCAGCCGGTGCCCTTCAACTTCTATGTATAGCTCAGAATCTCAGGCCCCGAGATTCCAGACCCAGGCTTAGAGACCTGGCTCATCCCCAGAATGACACACCCAAGAGCTGTGAGAGAAGGCTGCAGTGGGAGCAGGCTGGGACTCCACAGGTCCCACCCTCTCCCAGGCACCCACAGAGTCACATGCTGTGTCCCCTACCCACACTTCTTTGGAGGAGTCTGACTAGTAACCTGGGAGCATTAGTGCCTATGGAAGGCCATGAGGCTGAATGGGGACCCAGGATCCCATGATGCAATGTGGTTCAGGCACACCTGGGCCCCTTCTCACTGCAGTGCTTGTACCCAAGGTCTTAGTTTCCTGCCAGCCTTAGTGAGGGCATCCCTCCTCCCCCTTTTCTGGGAGCTTGCATGAGATCCAGCAGAGTTCCAGGCTGGAGTGAGGTCTCAGGTACCCTTCTGTTTTTCATCACAGCTACACTGGTGCGCGCGCATACACACACACACACACACACACACACACACACACACACACACATCAAACTGCTGATTTTCCCTCCCACAGTTTTTAAATTCTTTAAATTATGTGTATGAGTCCATGTGTAGATATGTGCACGTTAGTACAGGTGCCCACAGAGGACAGAGGCGTCAGATTCCCCTGAACTGAAGCTATAGGTGGCAGTAAGCTGTCCATGTGGGTGCACAGCACAGGCTAAATATGCTTCAGGCTAGCACAAGGAGACCCAGTGGAGGTGGCTGGGCCATGCCTGGGCCCCCAGCAGATGGCCACTGGTGAGCACAAACCATCCATTGGACTTCCTAACCTTGGCACTGATGGAGTTCCCAAGAGAGGAGTCTACTGACAAGGGCACCCTGGGACACAGAACCTTCTTCTGCAGACCAGAATGAGCTGGCCCTCTGGTCACCATTGCCTCCCATAAGAACATCATTGCAGGGGCTGGGGAGGTGGCTAAGCCCAGGTCCCTACCTTGAAAGCACAAGGACCTGAGTTCAATCCCTAGAACCCAGGTCATAAACAAACAAACAAACAAATAAATAAATAAACAAATAAATAAATAATAGAGCCAGGAGTTGCAGTGCTGGGTTCTAATTACAGAGCTGGGTAGGTGACTAGGTGAGCGGCGTGACAATGACAATGACAAGGTTCACAGCTAGGTGTCATGCCGGGGCCTGACATACCAACTACTCAGAAATGGAGGTGGGGAGGTCGCAAGTTCAAGGCCAGCTTGGGTAACATCGTGAGAGTCTGTCTCTCTGTTGGCTCCCTGGCAGAGCACCTGCCTAGAGCATGAAAGTCTCTGGGTCCAATCAAATGCAGCAACAGTGCAGACAGCCACTGTTTGGGGGTCAGAGTGTTGGGTGAGCATCGGTCTGGGTGAGCAAAAGCTGACGTCCTAATCTCAATCCATCCTCTTCTGTTTGGATCTTAACCTTCTCCTCCCTTACCCAAATTACGCACTTTTCTTTTCCTAAAAATGACTTACATAGAATTTCCAACTGGCAGAGCAAGTGGGCTCCTTTTAGGTCAAAGTCCAATGAGGACACACCCATGTTTCAGATCTGCAGCAAAGACTCTAGCCGGGCACCTCCCAGGCCACATGGTCCACACCTTTTCAAGAACAGCTCCCTCATGTAATTAATTAAGCCTGTAATTACAGACCAATCTTTAAAAATGTAATATGTAGTTTCTCTACAATACCCCTTCCAAATCCGACTTCTGATGTGGGCTAAATTATATTGGAGCCAATTTTTACTACATGGCTCTCAGGATAAACCAAGCTTTGCTGATGATTGATTGATATACACTGTTGTTTTCATGTTTATTGCTTAATAGCAGCCGATCTTTCTAGAGCCCTGGATACGGACTCTGCAGGGCCCTACAGGTCTCTTCAGGCTTTACTTTAGTCCTTCTTGTGGATAGAGAGATAAGGAGCCACCCCCTCCCCCCTCACCACCAAGTGACCTGCCCAAGGGCTGGAGTTCCCTCCTGAACCAGGGTTGTGCCTCAGGGTCATGGCGCTGGGGCTACTTCCACTGCTCCGCAGACTCTTGATGGGTTATTCACTGTGGTTTTCTTTTCCTTCTGAAAGCCACAGTGCTAAGTATGGGGCTCTGAGAGCTGGAGAGATGGCTCAGCTGAAAGCCCTGTGTTCGATCCCCAGCATAACTGGGTATGATGGCACATGCCTTTAATCCCAGCACTAAGGAGGTGGGGCAGGGGGATTGGAAGTTCAAGGTCATTCTTAGTTACAGTTTCAGCTTGGGGTTACGCTGGCTTACACGAGACCCTGCCTCAAAATAAATAAAGCCTCTGGGTTTGAGGAGGATTCTCTGCACACGGGTTAGAGGAAGCGAGAGCAGGGAGGCCACATACCCTCTTCAAATGTTTCAGGCCTGCCTGGCTTTCCTGACTCATTGTGCTGAATAGGAAAAATGGTGGCCAGAGTGTTTTGGGTTCTGGGGTGGCTCGTCCCCAGGCTGCCTGGAGTATAAAAGCCATGTGGGGACACAGACTGCCTGGGGAATGCTGAAAAGATAATGACTGGGGAAGAGGGGACAGAAAGGGGGGGGGGGGTAGAAGCTAGGCTGGGAGGGTCCAGCCCTGCCTCCTCTACCCTTGAGACAACCAAATGACTCTCTGTGAACAAAAGGGTGTGGTCGGGAACCTAGTCCTCAGGTGCCATTGGGAATTCCTAGTATCAGGCAAATAGATCATTTCCAGGAAATGGACACACACACACACCAGCACTTCTGGACCTTTTACCATGGTCCTAAGACTACCTGGATTTTTTTCTCCAGAGTCCTACCCTCACTAGGGAAGGCCCTGTGCCTGCTGGCTCTGACAGGTAGATGGTATGTAGATGGTATATTGGGAGCCCCTCCACTTGGGAAGGAGACCTTGCTGGCAAACACCTGCCCAAAGTCTAGCACAGGCCTTTCTGCCTAAAGATGTCCTTATTTTAGATTTTCACCCTGGAGACAATTGTCTTACTGAGTGGCTGGCAGTCACTAGGATTGCTCATCCTGACCCTGGGGAGGAGCTGCTCCGCTCCCAAAATACCTTTTGAGTCACTTGGTTTTCTATCGCCTTGCATAAACTTTGAATTATTCTTTGTGCTGAGAAGATTATTAAGAAACACGCCCTCGAGCGGTCTGTACTTGCCTTCCCGATTCACTCTGCCGACTGCTGCACAGGGCTGCTGCCCAGCTGCTCCCCAAGGCTTATTTGTCCCTGTGGCCCTGCTGCAAAGACCCCAAGGCAGGGCTGTCCCAGATGCAGCGCAGCAACCGCCTTCCCATCCTGCCCTCCCTGCCAGAGCAGGATCCCAACCCAAACTCTCCGTTATGGGAAATTTTTCTCAGAACACGGATGCCCATCCCCCAACCTCATGGGGCAGGAAAGGGAGTACTCAACTGCCCTCCTCCGTTTTGCTTTTTGTTTGTTTATTTGCTTTTTTGTTGTTGTTGTTTTGTTTTGTTTTGAGTCAGGGGCTTGATTTTTAGCCTAGGCTGGTCTTGAACTCAGGATATTCCTTTCTCAGCCTTCCAAATGCTAACTGAGACCACACACACACACACACACACACACACACACACACACACACACACACTTCTACTTGATAGAATTAGAACAATGGTTTTAAGAAGTTGGATACCCAGCAGGCACTGCAGCCCCAGGCTATTCACACTTTAGCTCAATCAGGGGTTTAAAGATAGACCTTTTTACAGAGGAAGCGATTCTCAAACAAAATGCAAAACGGCTGAAGCCTGGCCAGGTAGATGTTACAGAATTCCAGAATCTTCAATAGTGAAAACCCCAGGCAGCTGGGAGTCTCCGCTGGGGATGTGCGCTCCAGCGGCCCCCTCTGCTGGCCACGGCCTCTCTCTTCTGAAAGGAACTCGCAGGAGCCTCAAGGCTTCATCTTCAGGGGCAGTGGCCAAGCAGGACGCTACACAGCCAAGACCTCAGATGTTTCCCATGGGATGTCTGATCCCAGCCACCATCCCATCGTTTCCACAAAGAGAAGGCGTTTCCAACTAAAATGCAGGACTGCCACTGCAGAATAGATCAGCCCACCAGGACAATGCCTTAGTGTCTCCCTCTCCGCCTGTTCTTAACTCACTTTAGGCCAGTGAAGGAGTCCAGGACCAGAGTCAACAGAGAATTCCAAGTTACAGTCTTCGTGGTAATGGGACAGTGCAACCAGGCTCATCTTCTCTAGCTAATGCCCAGGACCCCATGCTGGAAGGACCCTGAGTTTTCAGAGGATTTCATCCATGGAGAACCCTAGGCTAGAACCTAAAGAAAACCCAGACTCAGAGGCCCTCATGCCCCATGCTAAGAGAACCCAGGAGACCCATATTCAGAGGATCCAAGGCTCAGAGGACATGTCCCCACGTGACCCCATGCCCAGAGGACCCAGGGCTTGTGAACACTAGCCCTGACTTAGTACAGAAAGCTTTGCGTTTTCCCTTTGCAACAAGACTTGCAACTCCTGAAGCCAATTCTTGGTCTGAGAGCAGGGACCCTGAACATAGCTCAGATCTTGGATCCAAGACAGTACACAGTGAGGTCACTGCCAAGGATTTTGCTCTAGCCACGTGGTCTGGCTTCCTCTCTGTGTCCTGCTCCAGTGTCTCTTGGCTAAACTTCACCCAGGTTATGGACCATCTTCAGGCTCTGCCTCTTTTCTGTAACCTAGCCTGTTGACTGGCCAGTGGGTCGTCTTTGGCAGTGACGGATGCCTCTGTCAGACAAACTGAGTGGCTATTAGACAACCAGAGAAAGCACGATGTATCCACTGCCCGGGAATCCCTGCAAGCAAGAGTTCTACATTCTGCCTTACCACACAAGGCATACTTACAAGTTAAAAGTTGGTTATCAGAATACAAATTTAGCTGGGCCTTTAGAATAGTTTGCTTATACCTATGTAGTCATGGTTTTCGCTGATCTCAGACTCTTAGCGCCTACCTCACTCCTTCACCGTGTGTGCATGCAGTTATCTGGAACTCGTGGGCCCCAAGGATGGCTTGCTCCCAAGGATGAAACCTTACTGGTCCCCATCAGTCATGAAAATTCTATTGCTGGTCAGGGACTGGCTTAGAAAAGACCATATGACATAATTCTAGCCAAAGAGAGTTGAGGAAATGCGGATCTTATGGAACCTGATGGAAAGTGTTTCATCAGGTAAAGGAAACATGCTTTCCTCCTATCTGCACGGGATATGTATGGAGCTCCGGCAGCCACCTTGCAACCAGAAGGGAAGCCTGAGGGTGAAGAAAATATGAGGCTAGCAGAATAGAAAGATGCATCTTTTGCATGGCTCCTGAACCTTCAAGTTAGCCGGTCCTGGAGGCATCACTTCCCTCTGGGCTTTTTCTTGGTGAGACAGGTTTCTTAAGCACGGAGGTGGCTCTTCTGTGAAATCTTGCCACACAGAGACCTTGGCCAGCCCGAATGCAGCAGGAGTCAGAGGAAGATGGCATTCACCACATTCTGAGGCAGTTTCCTTTTAGCTGCTGTTTTCAGGGCACTCGGGACTTGCCTGGCTCCATTCCTTTTGTTAGTCAGAAACCTAGAGAGAGGAAGGCTGCTCACTCATGGTCATGAGGAAGACAAGGAGCCATCAGGGACAAATTAGACCCTTCGGAGAGGCATGCCTCAGCGATGTCCCAATGACATGAGTCCTGGAGATCGTGTCCCTCAAGAGCACCTCCAACACACCGGGGACTTTGACGTGACAGTTGCTCTGACCCCAGTCGAGGAAAGGTGTGTTTGCAGCTCTGCTTGACAGTTCCCTGGGGTAAAGGTTGCTTTGGAATGGCTCATTAGCATTTTAAATAAAGCATGGCTTCCCATGCTCAGCTCCTCAGCTGAGGGTGTGGTACCTTTCTGGGCCACTCTTCTCTGCTTCTCTGGGTCCCAGAGCACAGGAGGTCATGCAATCACAGACCCTCGGTGCCTGGCCAGGATCAGCAGTGTGTCGGGTCTTGAGTTGACAGCAGGGGTGTCCACTCTCACTGCCTGGCACCTGTCATCACCAAATGGCCCCTGCTGTAGGGTCATCACGCAGCCACTTGGGCCCATTACCCACGATGAGGGGGCATTTCTTTAACGTTATCATTAGAAAATCTCCCCTGACACGGGGGAGCCGGGCTTGAGGGTGGTGAGGCTGAAACTGAGACTTTCTTACGAGCTCTCTAGACTGGAGCTGGGAACCTGCCTCTGGAGACAGAGGCCACGCTGAGGCTCCCCACAGCTAACTCTCTGTGTCCTGGAGCCTGCATGTCCATAACAGACAAAAGCTGTGGAGGGAGGCTTCAGATGGGAGAGAAGAGCGAGGGAGAAGGCAGAAACGGGGGAGAAAAGAAAGTATGTGAAAGAAGAAAGGCGGACAGGCCAGGGTCTAGGTGCCACGCCATGGCCACATCACCTCTCCCCTGTCACAGGGGCACTGAAGTTGGCCTAGCCAGTTACTCCAAAAAGCAGCCACCAATATGAAGTCACAGTGACAGTGGGTGTGGTGGTGAGCGGTGGCATTACAGGCCTGATTTCCTATGGCTTTTCGGCCCTTAATGGTGATACACCCCCCAGGCCCCCTAGGGTAGGAGCCCGTGAAAGAGGGTTAGCAAGGACTCTGGTGGCCCCTTCCCCTCTCCTGAAGTGTTTGCGCCACACAGCCCAAGGACAGGGAGCTCTGCTTGTCTCTTCCGGGTTTGTGTGCAGACCGGGTGTGGGGGTGGGACGGAGGGGGTGGTTCTGAGCTCATGAGTCTTGCTGTGGACTCCATCCCACACCTCAGTGTCAGGTTGCTGACACCGAATGTGTCTTCCCTGTCAGTGTCCCCAGGGCCATGCCCTCCAACTAGTGCAAGACATGCCAGTTGTCGCCCTGGCAGAAATTCTACAGAGTGCCATGGGGGTCCCAGGGTTCCTGTGATGGATGCATCCTCTTTGCTTCCTGTTTACCATCATTCTGATTAGCAATGAGGCCAAGCTGATTGGCCTAAATCACAACCAGGCCTCCTGGCCAGCAGCTCAGTGGCAGTGTCTCACTTGATTGTAATTGTGCCATTAGGGGCAACAGAGTGTATTGTGACAGGCGGAGGGTGGGGTGCGGGATTTGGGAGGTGCTCAGTGCTCTGAAGCAAGGCCAAGGGGAATTTAACTCCAGAATCCCCCAGGGACCTGAGACAAAAGACCTCACTTCTCTGAGCCTCCGTTTCCATCCTTGGAAAGTTGGTACAGTCAGGATATATGCCAGGGCTCTTGCAAGGGGTGACAGGACATGTACACACACAATAGGGTGGATATAAACACAGAGAATGATGCATCTCATGGTCAGCTGCTCCGACATCTGACAGCCAGAGAGACAGCAGGCCAATGGTCTAACACTAGTTAAGTCAAAAGGCCAAGAGCCGTGGAGCCGAGGATGGAACCCCAATCCAGGGCCTGGGCAATGGAAGAGGCCACAGCTCAGGCGGTGACAAGCTAAGGGCTGATCCCTCCTGCATGTCCATTTGTCCCTCTTCCCTCAGGGGCCTGGGTGATGCACAGGGAGATCCTTCTGCTGCACCAGGTACCTGAATACAAAGGCTGGTCTCACAGACATGGTGTGGCACAGGGCTAAAGGCCAGTATTCAGGAGTCTGAGGCAAGAGGGTTGCTGGCAGTTTAAGACTAGCTTGGACTAGAGAGTGAGACCCTGTGTCAACAAAGAAGAAGAGAAAGGAAGAAGGGAGAGAAGGAAGGGTGGGTGGGTGGCGGGCAGATGAGGCTGATTTCCTTTGGAGATGCCGCAGACATAGCCAGGGTCACTGTTAACCCAGGTGGCCCATGGAGCAGGGGGGCCTGGAGTCAATCTGTGGCGAGGACAGGACCTCTGGCTTTTGTAGCTCCCGGAGCCCCCTCTTGGGTGGGCCCTGAGTTTCTATATAGACAACCATGCCTGACACTCCAGCTCTGCCATTAGAATAAAAAGGACATGGCCTCATCCTCAAAGGGTTGGTATCCTCCCAGGAATTCAGGTTCTTTGCCTTGAAGGACTGTCCCCCTCTATCCCCAACTGAATGGGAACCACTGGAGTAAACAAATGCAGCTGACCTTGAGATTCAGCCAGCACCAATTCTCAGCCGATGTCACAGGGGGTCTAGTCCCCAGCAGTGCTGCACAGCTGGAGACAGCACTCGGGCAAGGCTTGGCTCTCATTGAGATGGACCCTAGAGGATCAGGGGCTGTGCTGCAATGGCTGTGTGTTTCGGTTTGAACGGGGTGCGTCTTCCCACAGGCTCATGTGTCAAAACACTTGCACCCCACTTGGTAGTGGTTTTGAAAGGCTGTAGCTCACTGAAGGAAGTGGGTAGGCTTTATTAGTGCCAAGAACAAACCACCACCAAGGGTCCCTGACACAAGGACCAATCTCCATGCCACACATTTCCTGCAAGCCAGACTCTAACCCCTGAGCCATGGGCCAGTCTGAACCCTTCCCACTTCTTGTTTCTGCTAGATGTGTTGTCATAGCGACGAAAAAAGCAGCCAACACATGGAGTGATGCTGAGCATCCCGCTGGTAGCTGATAGGCTTCCAAATGAGTGGTCAGTACCAGGGTGGAAACTGAGCAGTAAAGACTGTGTCCCCAGTATGGCCAACCCTTTCCTCCCCCCCCCTCCGCCCAGAAAATTGGCTTTCAAGGGTCACCAGAGCCGGATATGGTGGTACAAACTTTGGTTCCCAGCATTTGGGAGTCAGAGGCAGGCAGATCTCTGTGGGTTCAAGGCCAGCCTGGTCTACATGGTGAACTCCAGGACAGGCCCAGCTACACAGTGAGACTCTGTCTCAAAACACAAACAAACCAAGAAAGACCCAAGGGAGGAAAGCATGAAGCCCCTGAGTACCTGGGAGTCGGACTCCAGAGATGTGTCCTTAGACACAGAAGGCAGAGGGTCTGTGACAAGAAAGGCCGAGTGAAGGGATGTGGCCACACCCCCACCTGGCCCCCAGGATCTAGAGAACCCAGAAAGCTCTTCCTTTAGTGACCTAGGAGAGCAAAGCCTGTCCCACACTACCTTTCATGCCTGGAATTGCAGGAGACGTACATCTGCTTTCCTAACAGTCTGAGGTTGTAAGTCACCCGGCCCAGGGAACTCGCCCAGAGTGTTCTTCTCGCAGACAAGCTCCGGTGTCCCTGAGTCTTCCACAGAGTGGCCACGGTGGCTGTAGCAGCCCACAAGTTGGCTGTCATCCTAGGGTTTTTGCAGGATTGGGGGTGACCAGACTGAGAGAGCCCTGAGGCAGCACCCTCTTCTTGCGCCAGAGAGTGGACACAGCTCCACCCATGTCAGGACACTTGGAGGCATCCCAGCGTTTCTAGCCTAAGTGAGAAAGGAGCCACTGGAATTAGGTGGCCTTGAGTGGGGAGGGCTGGCTCTCCATTGCTGGAAACATGGGTGTTAGGCTGGTCTGGGCCTCCCAGGATCAGGAACTGGGGGAGACCAGCTGCCCACTGTCCCAGGAGGCTTCCTTCACTGTGGGTAGTACGGGGTGGACTTCACGGCTGTTCCTCTTTTACCCCCAGAGGAAGCAGCTCAATGAGTTCCTGGGGCTGTAGACTCACAGTGGCCAGCAAGGCTCGAAGCTGCCCCAGGTTCAGACAGGGACACCCCCGGACACCTGTGCCCACATTGCAAGCCCTGGGTTCTCTTTGCACCTGACCATATGTGCAGGAAGTCCAGGCCCAGCTCCTCTGGCTTCAGTCTATCATAAGGTCAACCTCAAGTCTGGGGACAATCCCGTGGCTCTCTGTTCTCTAACTAACTTATTGTTGTTCCTAATTGAAGCAACAAAGGAACGTAAATGGCTTCCAGGGACTGAGGGAAGGCTCTTCAGAGCCACAGAGAGAAGTAAAAAGCCCCAGAGGCTGTGGGAACAGGGAGGGGCACTTTGTGGAGAAGTCCTGGCTCCCTCCAGTTCCTTCCCCACCATGGATGACTGTACCTGAAACTGCAAGACGGAAACCCCATCTCCCTTAAGTGCTCCCATCAGGTAATTATTACAGCAGTCGGAAGGAAATGAAGATGCTATTTCATAAATGGGAAGTGTCTAGACCACCAGCCCCTGGGCGCTCATGCTGCCCCAGCTGATGTCATGTCGGTCGCTGCTGATTTCCTTCTGGAGTCTGTTGGATCCCTTGCATACAAACCTGTTTTCACAGGTCCTGAAGAGGGAGACAGTGACAAGCTATTCACCAGAGACCTGGGATCCTTCTACCTCAGTGAATGTCCCCCCAGACCCTTGTCCCCCCAACAGCAAGAGGGATTGATATGCTAAGAACAGGGGCTTGCAAACCTCGGCCCCAGGTTCAAGTCTTCCCATCACCTGATTTTGTAAACAGCCACACTGCTGACTCCTTCTGCACCTGCCAGAGATCCTGAGCATCACAGGTCCTTTGAAAAGAAGTCTGCCTGCCTTGGCAAGTGGTGTATCAAAGGCTGATGCCCAGGATGGGAGGGGGCTTTGCCTCAACCTAGCTGTGGGTTTTGGGGAGCCCCTCAGCTCCCACAGGTTCTCTTCCCTGTCTGTAAAATTAAGACCTATGTACCTAAACCACTCAGTGTGGTAACTCCCCAGTGCTACACCCCTTCCAGGATCTTCTAGTGGACTTTAGGGTATTCAACTCACCCCAGAAGACAGGCTGACAAAGGGATTTATGGCTTGCTAATGAGAATCAAAACACATCGTACAAAATCCCAATTACCCAAGCTGGCCCTGAACTTATGAGCATTTGTAAAATTAGAAAGAGCCGATATTAAACCCACGGGCAATTGTGCAACTGGAAAAGCTTGGGAAGCAAGCCCCGAGGCGTCTTTCCTGGGAGTTTGGGATCTGGGTGTGTCTCACTCCCTGGGACCCTTGCTATGAGCTGCAAGGCCAAGCAGGGTACAGACGTGAAGGAAGGCCAAGACACCCACGGCGACACACTGAAGCTGAGAAGCCCCTCCATGCCTCCAAGGACCTCTTGTCCCAGACACAGGATGGCTACTGAACAAAGAGCTTTCATTATGTCCTTTATTTCAAACACTTCCCCCGTTAAAAAGAATCATCAAGAACATATGTATTGGCCAATCTGGACACATGCTAGGCCCGAGACCAAAGACCAGAAAGCTATGGGAAGAGGTGCAGGTTTGTAGGGCCCTGAGCTTACAGCCTGCTTCTCTGTTTGAGCTGTGGCGGGAGACTCCACGCCTCTGAGACTAGGTTTCCTCACTTGCAAAAAAGGGGTCAGGCATGCCTCAGGGCCAGGTCTCCTGAAATGCCCTAACAGGGTGCAGCTAAAATTTAACAACAAAGCCAGGCAAGACAGCAAGGAGAGCTGTGGCTCTGTCACACAGTCTTGTCCAGCAAGCCAGGCTCAGACCCCATTTTCAAAAGACTGAGACTCAGAAAAGTGAAGCCATTTGTCTGAGGTCGCATGGCCAGGCCGCAGCAGCACAGCTCAGTATTGGGAGGTTCTTGACTCTCAGTGAATCCTTCGCTCCCACAACCCCAGCTTGCCATCCTTCCTGCCCAGAGAAAGATCTCAGGAATGACAGCTGTTTGTAGGTACAGGGTGTGAGGCCACCCCAATGTGGGGAGAACCTAGGCCCAAGGAAGACAGCTTGCCTAAAAGCCGGAGTGCTGCAGAGCCCATGGTGCCAGCAGAGGGCAGCAGAGAGCGACAGCTGTCTCAGGAAGGAGGCCTGGGCTGTTACTATTAGGGCACTGCCCCTCTTATGACCAGGTGACAAGGTTGGTGGAGACTGCCAGGACCTCGGGAATAGGCACATCCTTGTGAAGCTTGCAGTATTGTCAAAGAGGATGGGTAGTGGGGAGGAAGCCCTTATTGTGAACACCCTCCTTCAGGGCCCTGGAGTTTCCAGCAGGAGCAAAACTGAGGTTCGGAGCCAATGTGATTCACCCAGGGAATTCAGAGCAGTGGCCCCCAAATGTCATCTTCCCCATCTTATCCACAGAACCTGGAAGATGCTATTTGTCACTGCTGAAAAGACCTCTCAGATGTGTCTGGGAAAGGACACTGTGGTGTGGACATGTCCTCGATGGCCTGTGTGCACCCTCATAAGAGAAGCCCAGAGCGTCAGGGGTGTGTGGGTCATAAATTCTGGGTCCCAACAATACAGTGTGGGGAAGGATGTCTCGTGCTGATGGTTACAGCACATGAGTACTTGCCAGGCCTGAGTGTTCGCCATACAGAAGGACCACTCAGCCAGCTCCACAGCAGCTCCTGTTGGTTACCATCCCTTTCTGGGGCCTACAGGGCAAAGAAAATTAACCACCAGGAGGGGGCGCCTTTGACCTCTGACAGCACTGTGTCTTCCTAGACCCAGACAGGACATACAGCAACACAAACTGTCACACACATACCACACATACACATAGTCACACACGCTCACTCCTCCCCACTGAGTTGGCATGCCCAGGCAGGCCTGTTACCCTGACAGCTGGCTATGCCCACTCAAATGGGTGGTCATCTACCCCTTCAGGAGCTAGACTTGGAGCCCTGGCCTGGTCTCAACTGGTGACATGAAGCCAGAGACATCCAAAGAGGGCCAGAGACCAGGAGGTGGCTGTCACATCCCTAGGGCCTGTGATTCCTGGCCAGTCAGATGGTCCAGCTGAGGGTCCGACGCTCAAGTCCTGAACATTCAAACTCACATCTGTGTGACCCATAGCCCCGCCTACCTCTGTGAAGATGGAGCGGGGAGGCAGAAAAGTCATCCTCTGCTCATGCTGATTCTCTTTTGACCTGTTAAAGAAAGAGCACTGGGGACCCATGGAAACATGTGGGCAAATGGCACAAGGTCAGCCAAATCTGTCTGATTCCATCAGGGTCTGACTCTAGGCCCCTGAAGGTCCTTAGGCAGGAGCTGGTGGTTATGCAGAGACAGTGACAGCTGGCTGCCTCCTCCCTATGAAGTGTCCCTGTATCATGAAGGGACTAGACATGGACCACCCACTGGCTCCTTGGGTGTACCCTCCCGTGGACCATGTCCAGGTCTTGGTAAAGAACAATGAAGGGTTGATGTCCCCAAGAGCACTAGCTGGAGCCACCCAAAGGAGGAACTCACCAAGGGGTTCCACCCCAGCTGCCTGCCACTTGGAGCCATCCCAGCCAGCCTGATGACCCTCTCCAGAAGCCTCCATCCCTCCTTCCAGACTGGGTAAAAAAGGTGGGTCAAGACTATAAAAGCATGCCCTGGAATTCCCTGGAAGCAGACCACCCCCACTCTCCCCTGTAAAGTCTCCCTGACTCTCATACTCAACTGGCATAGCAGGCCAGTTGCCAGGGTAATTGCTGTGTGCAGCCCAGCTTCAAAGCCAGGACCCAGCAGGCTGTCAGGAGCAGGGTTGCCAGCATGCTTTCTCAGGCACAAAGAGACAGAACACTGTTTACGATCACTGCCTGTGAGAGGGCCATGATAGTGGATCGAAATGTGGAAGTGGAGTGATGCACAATCTCCGTGTGACCCACAGTGCCATTAAACTAGGTCAGTACTCGGCTCTATACACAGCAAGTTCCTCCCGCCCCAGGGTTCCTCACCAGAATAAAAGTACCAGCTGCTTAGATCACAGGGCAGATGCCAGGACCTAAAGGAACAGGCTTGAATCTGGGCTCAAAAAATGTGTTGTTTGTAAGAAAAATAATCTTTATTTTCTTTATTTTGAGGTGCTAGAGATGGAAGCTAAGGGCCTTGCAAGCACTAAACAAATGCTCTGCCCCCAAGCCATACCCCAAGACCCCTTTCTGATTTTAATTTGCAAACAGAGTATCACTCTATTGTCCAGGCATGCCTCAGAAGGGCAAGCCTCCCTCTGCAGCTTGAGGACCTAGGATTACAGGTCTGTGTCACCCAGTCCAGCTTTTTAAATGCCTCCTTTCTGGAGCCTGGCTCTGGAGTGGCTTCCTGCCACAGGGCCGCCATGGCCACCACTCCTCCACCTGGGAAGCCTTTCCTGTCTTTCTGCACATGGATGTCCACCCTGAAAACCTGCTTAAAATGCACCCTTCGCCAGGGAGCCCTCCGGACGGTGGTGGTCACAGACCCACCATCCCTGGCATCCCTCCATTGTCCTGGCGAGTGTCTGAACTGGTTAACTGCCATCTCTCTGGCTGTCTGGACGGACTTACTCACTTGTTTGTGGGTGTCTTTCCCCTCGGTTTTCGCCAGCCTTTTTGATTAGCACCTGAAGAGGCTGTGGAGAGAGATTTCCTTAACCCTTCCTTCTATACATAGGTGTGGTGCTACACACCAGAAATCCCAGCAGTCTGGAGGTTGAGACAGGAGGATCGTGAGTTTGAAGCCAGCCTGATCTACATAGCAAGCTCTGTCACACAAAAATAAAATCAGTGCAGCCATGGAGGCACATGCACTCAGGAGGTGGAGACAGGAAGATCACGAGTTCAAGGTCATCCTCCGGTATGTATGTACACACAGGGTCCTAGGAAAAAGATCTTCACTCAGGCCTGGAGTGGCCAGCAGGTGGACGCGGCCTCAGACATTCTGACTGGGATCTTTTCTTTCAGACCTGACATGGAAGATGATCCCAGCCAAGGACTGGGCTTTGGGATTCCCTGGTCAGAGCTCAGTGTTAACATGGATGTGCCAGCTCAAAAGGTTATGGAGTATCCGTATACATAAAGAACTCTCAGAGGCCAATGACTAAAAAGACAGACCATCCATTTAAAAATGGACTTGAACTGACGCATTTCCAAGAGCGCTGTCACCATCAGTTGTTAGGGAAATACCAGTTAACCCCCACCCCCAAAGACACACACACACACACACACACACACACACACACACACACACACACACACGACAAAGCCGTGTAGGAGTTATAATGAAAGAAATGGAGAATAACAAGCGTTGGGGTAAATGTCGCTGGTAACTTTGTTAAGGAAATGTGAAATTACGGAAAATGGGTGTATTTGTGACTTCTCTGGTACTGTGATAAAATGCCCTAAGAACAGCAACTTGAGGAGGGAAGGGTTTCTTCTGGTTTACAGTTTGAGGTATGATGACTCCTAACAGAAGAGGCAGGTGGTGGAAGTGAGGAGGTGTCACTGTAGACAGGCAGCACAGGGGTGAAGGCTGGTACTCACTCACTCCTCCCTTCACACAGACCCCAGCCCACCCCATGGGGCCTCACGTTTAGGGGAGATCGTCCCACCTCAATGAGCCAGGCTCTTCCTGGGGTTCTAGATCCTTCCAGGCTGACGACATGAGCAGTCCTGCTGGCTTTTTGTCATCTGCTGCTTCTGTTCTGTGAGGAAGTCTCTTGCTCTGTAGCCTGGAGGGCCTTGAGCTTTGGGGCTTTCTGGGCTCCAGCCTTCTTCCTCTGTGCTGGGATTACAGCTATATACCACCATGCCTGGCTTCAAGATGCAATTTTAGAATCTATTTCACATGTCTCTTTAGCCCCAAATTTTAGTAAACACCACCCATGTGGCCTCGATGGAGAGGCCAGGCCTATGGGGGGAGTATTTGGCAGTTGTGTGGCAGGCAGGACTCTGTGGTAACTCACAATGGTCCATGTGGCTGTGTAACTCCCTCCACTTTGCTGTGGCCCAGACCCTCTGGATCCCAGGAGGCATCACTCTTGACTGGAGGCTGCTGCATGGCACAGACAACCCTAAGGAAGGTCTGAGTCGTAAAAGATTGGCTCTGAGGGCAGGGATGGAGCTCAGCTGGTAGAGTGTTTGCTCAGTGTGCACAGTGCCAGGAGGGTTAGGCCCAGCATCCCAATGAATCAGAAATGATGGCATTTGCCGCATGCCAGCACTGCGAAAGCAGGAGGATCAGGAGTTCAGGTCATCCTCAGCTGCATAGTGAGTTTGAGGCCAGCCTGGGTTACATGAAACCTTGTCTCAAAAAGAAAAAAAGAAAGGAAGAAAGGAAGGAGAGAGAGAGAGAAGAAAGGAAGGAAGGAAGGAAGGAAGGAAGGAAGGAAGGAAGGAAGGAAGGGAGAGAGAGAGAGAGAGAGAGAGATAGAAAGAGAGAAAGAAAGAAGGAAGGAAAGAGACCTGACTTAGGAGAGAATTCCCATTGGGATGGAAGGGGTCAGCACAGAACGAAGCTGGCTGCTGAAGAGACTCCTGCTTGACAGCCCGTGAAGAGGTAGACACTGCGCCCTAATTCCCCAGGAGAGACTGGGAACACCTGACGGTGTGAGCCAGAGCCTCACTGTGCATGACCTAACTTCCAGACAACAAGAAGGGTTGCTTCAACCCTATCTATGGTCACTTGTCTGCAGTTCCGGAAGCTCCTAACAAAAGGGGGAATCCTTGAGTGCCTTGCGGAGGCTCCTTCCCACCGCCCTGGGTCCCCCACTCCTAACCCCGTCCCTCCCACCCCAGGGCCCCTTGGCTCTCCTGCTCTTTGCCTGGTCCCCAAGCTAAAAGACTATTATTCTCTTTGACACAACATGCCATGTGCCTTAAGCTGTGGGGTCCCCAGGTGGGAGCTGCAAACACTAGTGGGTTGCCATAGGGATGCCAACCTCTGCCTCGAGGGGAGCTTGGCACAGGGGTGTCAGCTCCCTGCCCTAGGGGTGGGGGTGGGGTTTGAGCCTGAACAAAGCTCTCTCTTTGAGGTTGGCTGCCAACAGAGAGACCTTTGTTTTGAGGGGAATTTAAGATTAGTTCTGGAAAGAAAAGGACATGGTGACACGGGCAGACGTGAATCTGGGCAGTTATTTCTTTAACTTCTTGGCAAATAAACACATATCACATTGACACTTCCTACGTCCATCTGATTTGTCAGTGAGCCCTTGGTGTCATGTTTTGATGACCCCACACCAGCCACAGAGAATGGGGGAGGGAACCTTCCAGAACAGGGTGTCATAGAAGGAAAGGGTCAGGTATGTATCAGTTATCCATAGCCGCATAACAAGCCACCCCAAACTCAATCCCAGCCCCACAACCACTGGTGATTTTGCACAGATGTTTGGTCTTTCCTTTCTTCCTTTCTCTCTCTCTCTCTCTCTCTCTCTCTCTCTCTCTCTCTCTCTCTTTCTTTCCTTTTAGCTTTTCTAGACAGGGTTTCTCTGTGTAACAGTCCTGGCTGTCTGGAACTCGATTTGTAGACCAGGCTGGCCTCAAACTCACAGAGACCCACCTCCCGGTTGCTGGGATTAAAAGCATGCACTGCCACACCCAGCTCATTTTGCACAGATGTGCAGGTCCTTGAGAAGTTCATCTGGCCAGGCTGGGATCCCCTGGCCAACATGAACTTAACACCTATGGTCAGTTGGAAAGACTGAGAACCAGTCCTTCTAACACAGCCTTGCTTATGTCAGTGGTGGTGGCTAATCGTGGGCTGGAATGATGGACTGACTGTACCTGGGCCTCCTGTCCCATAGGCCAGCTGGGCTTGGTCACAGTAATTGCAAGGCCTACAGCTGCCATCCTCCACAACCACCAAGCTACCCCAATTTTATGGGTGGGGAAACTGAGGCCAGGCAAGGAAGTGAGGCAGCACCCTTCCCCACTGTCTTTTAGCCCAGGCTGGCCAGGGGCCAGCACAGGATCCAGGAGGAAGAGAAGGCCCATCTTCCATTAAGGGACACAGCATTGTCCATGGCAGTAAATGAGGCTAGAGGAAGTTTGGGGAAATTGGCTACTTAGTATATCTACGCTGAGTAGATGGGCCTCCAGGGAGGAGGCTGGGACAATGGGGGAGGAGGGGAAAGAGAGGGGTGGCTTGCTTCCTACTGTAACTGATTCTTGCTTGAATTATCTAACCTGAGCCTAGGACACCCCTGCTTGGCACACTGCCCCCATGAAACTGAGAAGCTTCCCTTACCAGCAGCCAAACTAGGCATGCGCACCCCCAAAAGCCACAGCATTCCGACAACCTCAAAGGAATCAGAGACCCTCTATATTCAGCTCTATTTGGCCACCAAGTTGTAAACACTTCCACACACAGCAGAGATCCGACAGCCTTTCCACAGGGCTGGTCTCTGCACTGGCCAGAGCAGCCAGGATCCTTCGAGACTGGCTGTAAAAGCTGACCTTTGTTTCAACTCAACTTAATGAGTACGTGAAGGCCGGCGCAGTTCTCCGGGTGGCTTTGGGGTGAGGCCTCCAGCCACGGCCAGCCCTGTGCATGGGTCCTGAGAGCCAAGGCCTGGGCTGCGAGGCAGCTAGTGAGGAGACTTTTCTGGGTGTTGGCTGTTCTCAGAGCACCTGTCCCCAAAAAACTCAACCCTGCCCCCACAAGCACAATACTAGGGCTCCAGCCCCAGCCCTGCCTCACTCCAGCTTGTGAGCCTCTCAGCAGGCACAGAGGTAATTGCAAGAAGAGGCACATGCCACCAGCGCTGGGTCTAATTGCCACCACAGGTACGCCACACTTCCCTAATTTGAACAGCAGAGCACAAAAGAATAATGCCCAATCCAATGTGGAGGGCACAAACATCCCTGGTTCTGATCCTGGGGACGTGCCCTGGGAAGTAGGACTCATCTCTTCCATGAGATAGCAGAGGCAGCATGAGAGGGTGTGAACGGTGCCCAGGCCCACAGCCTGAGGGGGGGACTCTCATGCAAACTGCACCCATTGCTGAAGATGCAGCCACACATCTCACCTTCCTCAAGGAAGATTTGGAAACAGCCACAGGAAGCCACTTCCCCAATGTGAGCTGACCCTCCCATCTACCCTTGGAACAGTAACCATGGGCCTTGAAGGGAAAGAGCCCTTGCTGTGGACCTAGAAATGGATCTCAGTGTATGGAGCAAAGCAACACTTTGGAAGGCAGACCTCACCACCACTCCCAAGGCTGCCCAAGCAGGCTGCTTCCATTCCCAGAGAGGGTATGGAGTGACAGACTGACTGACTACTGGCCTGCTAGCCTGCCTGCCAATCACAACGGCCCCCTCCCTGTGGGTCGAACACTGGGAATTCCACCCAAGTCACCTTCTGTTCACTCCCCTTAGCAGGGGTGGGGTGTTCATTTTCACACACACACACACACACACACACACACACACACACACACACACTTCTCAAGCTAGTCTAGGTAACGAGCCTGGTATCCCCAGGCTCCTCCACATTCTGGTACAACCATTCCCAGCCATCTCCAGACACATCCCATCTTGTAAAACTCAACTCCGTCCCCACTGAATTCTAACTCTCCAGTTCCTCTCCCCCAGCCCTGTGTCCTTGGGCAAGAAAAGTTGCAAATGCGTTTTTATTCTAACTGGTCACATGTTCAAAAAGCCTCTGCAGAAGGAGATGCAGGGTAAGAGACAGGTCTTGTCATAAGCACTGCCGTCGTCTCCTTTGGAGATGAGATTGAGGCCAGGAATATCAGCACCTCCAGGCACTCGGGGACAACCCAACTGAATAACTGTGTCCAAGACTCAGTTCACGTAACAAGAGTTTGTAGCAGACGTGGTGACTCATACCTATGGTTCTCACACTCAGGAGCCAGGGGGGAGCTTCAGGACAGCTGGAGCTAGGGTGAGACCCTATCTCAAATATATGTATATGTAGGAGGAAGTGCGTTCAGTGGGCCAGAGCTCTTACTGTGGCAAGCATGAGGACTGTGCAAATCCCCAGCACACACCTGTATAATGAAGTCAGATATGGCCACTGTAACCCCAGTGCTGTGATAGCAAAGGTGGAGACAGGAGGATTGTTGAGATTGCTGGCTGCCACCCTAGCTCTGAATTCACTGAGAGATCCTGTCTCAGGGTAGAGAGTCATAGAGGGGAACATATGACATCATCCTCTGGCCTCCTACAGCATGAGCACAAATGCCTACCTACACACATAGACACACATGCAGAGTTTTCTATTTAATCAGTTCATAAGGGTCAATTACCTGAGTGGTGACTCACATACCCAACATAAAAAATCAATCTAGCACTCAAATCAGATCCTTCACCAGCTACACTTTGCAAAGTATGCTGGTGATGTCAGCAGACGAAGAAAAAGTCTGAAAAAAAAAAGTCTGAACTGCACACACAGACCCATGACTGGTTCTGCCTAGACCAACATTTTGCACTTGGGAGTTGTTTCAACTGTGACGGTAATGTAAGATATCAGGGAACAGGGAAGGTGGGTGTCACACTTCAGTTGTGGGTAATGGAAGTCTGGGCATGAACTTTACTCACAGGGCTCTGAAGGTTCAAGAGCTAAGGCTGGGCTCCACTCTGCAAACTCTTGGAGCTGGGGGCAACAGCTTGGGAATGAGAGCATTCTCCAGGAGAGATATTATTTGTGTTCTGTGCTTGTAAAAGCTAACACTCTAACTATCCCTGTTCCAGGCCTTGGCATCCCCCACCCAGCAGAGCGGAAACCGGAAGCATGTAATTCAGAAGTGGGGCTGCGCCTGGAGCCGTCTCCTGGCTGGTCCCAGAGCTGAGTGGCTCTAGCTGTCTGAAGATTCAGCTTCTGAAATTCCACAACCTAATGCTGCAGGGAAGAGGTTTCATTAGGTGCAGAAGAGTGAAGAAGGTTTTAGAGATGAGACCCTAGAGATCCCCCAGGGAGTCAGGTGGGAATCATACTCCTTCCCTCATGGGAATGGTTGCCTGGGCTGCGCAGCACACTAAGGAGTGAGGCTGAAACTTGCCTGAGCATGATGTCTCTGTGATCAGTCATGCCTGCTGTGGGCACAGTGAGGTACAAGGGGAGTCCGTGTGTCATCTTTTCCGGTGTGAACTTGGCTAAGCCCTTCGTTGTGAGAAGGAAAGCTGGTAGATGGGAAGTTGAAAATCCAGCTTGTCTTGAACCACAGGTCACATTTATCCAGAGTCAGGAAGCAGAGAGTGATTTATGCTGCTGCTCAGCCTAGGACCCCAGCTAGGGAATGGAGCTGCCCAAGGTGGGCAAGTCAGACCCTCCTCAACTAAAGTAATCAAGAGGATCCCATCCCCCACAGACAAGCCCAGAGGCTCATCTCCCAGGAGACTCTAGACTCTGTCAAGTTGACAGAAACACCAACCATGACAACCTTCCAGATCCAGGCCTCCCTGAGTTCACTCCAGGCCCCTTCCTCAACATCTGGCTAAGACTAAATATGCCCTGGTCCTACTTGTGGTCACGTTCACTGGTACCCCCGACCTCTGGATGCAGCATCTTTGGTCTGTGCGACTGGTATTTTGGGAAATTTGTGTAACTATGTAAAGATGTGTTGCATTTGTCTAATTATGTAAAGATGTGTTGCTGTTTTACCTTGCCTGATTGGTCTAATAGAAAGCTGAACAGCCAATAGCAAGGGAGGAGGTATAGGAGGGACTTCCAGTCAGAGGGAACAAGGAGGAGGAGGAATTTAGACTCAAAGAGAAGAAAGAAAAGAGATGCCAGGGAGATGTGGGGGGAAGGAGGGAGGGA
Source organism: Onychomys torridus (assembly GCF_903995425.1). Taxonomy (NCBI): domain Eukaryota; kingdom Metazoa; phylum Chordata; class Mammalia; order Rodentia; family Cricetidae; genus Onychomys; species Onychomys torridus. The sequence continues at coordinate 131,431,318 of NC_050446.1, forward strand.
GACAGACAGACATGAAGAAGCAGGAAAGTAGGACACACAGAATGGAAGAAAAGTAAAAAGCCACAAGGCAAATGTAGATGAAGAGAAACAGGTTAAATTAAGTTAGAAGAGCTAGTGGGACAAGCCTAAGCTAAGGCCGAGCTTTCATAATTAGTAAGTCTTATTGTCTTTATCTGGGAGCTGGTTGGTGGCCCAAAGAAAATGCCAACTACAGACTGGCCAGGTTTTTCCCCCTACCTTGATCCCAAGAAGTCCTCACCATTATACAGGGTTCTCTACTCAGAGTAGGAGCTTGCCAGAGGTTAGGCATTCAGTGGTAGCTAATGTGTGTTGAATGAATATAAAACCCCATAGGACACCTGCCTGGACTTGGGATACAGAGCCCAGGGACTTGGTGACAGAGAAATTCAGGACTAACAGAAGAAATGAAGGCTGCCTTGTCTGAGTGGGGCCCCACCTGCATGCCCTCAGCCCTCCCTAGCCTGGCCGTGCATCTGCAGCTCAATGCAGGGACTTGTTTCTACTCCCTGACACTGAGGGGAGGGGACAACACCTTCAGGGGGGAATTGCCCCAGCAAGGTCTGAAGGAATCACGGCTCTCTCCCCTTTGCCCTTCCCACACTGTCCTCCAAGAAGACTGAGGCATCCCCTGAGGACCCTGCAGAGGAGACAACATGTGAGGACAGCCAAAGTGTCCTTGTCTGGATTGCTGTCATGGATGGTGGTTTGATTTGGGGCAGGGGCTACTGCGTTGTCTTCATGAGGCAGTACCAAGTGTTAAAGATGGCAGGCCAGAAGGCACCTTGGAGAGAGGATCTGTGTTAGACATCAGAACAGTCCTGGGTTTCTCGGGGGTGAGACCACACAATTCACAATTCAAACTACAATTAGATGACTTCTCTGTTCCTTGCTGATGGAAATACTCCCAACAGACACATTTGGTGGCTATTTGAGTCAGAAGTGTCCCCCGTGGGCTCATGTGCTTGAACACCTGGTTCCCAGTTGGTGGCATTGTTTTGGGAGGTTGTGGAGTCTTTGGATTACGAGGCATCTATGGAGACAAGGTCATTTCGGGACAGGCTTGAAGGTGGTTCCTGCTTCTGGCTCCAGCCTGTGTTCTGCTCTCTGGTCCAGCCACCACGGGCAGCTGTGTACCTTAAGCCTGAGTTGCCTTAACCAGGACTTCTGCACCGGGTCAGATGGAAACTGCCATGACTGTGAGTCAAAACCATCCCCTTCCTCCTCCAGCTGCTCCTGTGGGTATTTGGTCAGAACAAGAAAAACAACAAGGAACGTGGGGGGGGGGGGGGAGGACGGATGTCTGTGTCTCTCCCATCTCCATCTCTCTATGGAAGGACTCTCCCTGCCCTGCTGCTGGCAGATCTGGAAGCCTGGCTCTTTCTGGCAGATGCAATGTGAGCAGAGGCTTTCTTCTCTTTGTTTGTCTTGTGCCTTGGCATCTCCTGCCTACCACTAGCAGGCTGTGCCCAGCATAAGCTAATGTCCTTCTTCCTGGGCCCCAGAGCAAACACACTCCATCTGAGTAAGCCACCATGTCCTTTTAACCAAGCCTCACAGGTCTAAGGCTGGAGTAGATACCTCTCCCAGGCAGGGCCACCACTGGCCTCACCTACTGATTTGGCCTCAAGCATCCCAGCTTGGGATAATGGATACAGCATCACAGTATCCATAGTTGACTGGGGCATGATGGTCACACAGGGTTTGCACCTTCTGTTGTCCCCAGGACCCAAATTCAAGAAAGGAGGGAGACAGAGTCTTGTGATGCTTTCAGAACATCTGCGCCACCCAAGGTGGGCTAGGCAGGCGTGGAGGGCAAAGGGACAAACCCTGTGGTAGCTAGAGGCTCATGTAGCTGCTGAGCCAGCATCATGTGACAGCTCAAACGGAAACAAGACCATGCAACACCTAAAACCAACCTAAGATCAGCTGGATCCAACATGGTGGACAGAGAGGATGCTCACTGTCCTTTGTTTATTATAATTACATCTGCATGTCATTTAGTCTCGAAAATTGACTGCTCCCACCAAGTATCAGAGACCATAGCACATTCAAAACCCTATACACTGACAAAAAGGGGGTTGTAGTGGTGGAAAAGTCTTACACTGGGAAAATCCCAACCCATTCCTGGAATTACACACACACACACACACACACACACACACACACACACACACACACACCAATCCTTCCCTCCATTAGTGTCCATCAGACACTATCCAAGATCCTGGGCAGTGTGACTTTCTGAGAAGCCGTTGTGCACATTTGTTCTGTGATGCTACTTCCTGTCAGGCTGTCTCTGTTTGGGATGTGATTCCAGAAACACTGGGCCAAGGTCTCCATCCACCTACTCCAAGGCCTCCCCAACCTTTACCACCAGCAACACACCCACCAGTAGCAGAGACTCAGGGAAATTCTCGGCATTCTCATGGATGCATGAGGGAGCAGATGCAGAAGGAATGTCCATCTGGGGTGCTCACAGAGGGGGCACTGCTCAAAGCCCCATAGAATCCAGGGAAGCTTCGAGTGGTCAGCCAGGTGTGGCCGAGAGAGGATGGAGGAAAAGGAAGAAACCAGAGCAGTGGGGGTGGGGTAGCCAGGGTGACTCAGGCTAGATGTCACTCATATGCCTGAGATGCTCCGGGACTCCCACAGATGAGAAAAAACACTCAGAGGAAAGGGTCAGCTGCTCCCTGAATGGGGGCTTTAAATAAACATTTGCTTCTGGGAGAGTTACACTCCTTGTACAGAGGATCAAAGTCCTGCCCACTGCAGAGGCAAATTCCACTGCACCCTACCCCAAGCAGTCAGCTTGCTTCAGCTCTGTCCCTCAGTCCTCACTGCCCTAAACTAGGGCTGCGAATGAAGGCCCAAGGGATCTGGCCATTGACTGTTTTTTTGAGAATAAAGCTTTATGGGTACAGCCATGTCCCCTCACGTGTGTCCTATCCATGGTTACCATGGCAGACGCAAACAGGCTGGCCCCACTCTCTCCCCGCTTTGCCCCGTTGCCTTGACTTTTTCCCAGCATCACTCTCTAGGCCCTGCCCTGACTTTGCTCCTTCTGTGCAAGCTGTGCCCATGCCTGGGAAAAAGCCACCCAGGCCGCAGGTCTGCCAGTCAGTCCTCACACTGCCTGTGGCCTCCAATTAGCCACTGCTGTGTGGGGCCTGCCTGGGTCCTCTGGTACTTCTATCCAGGCCTTTCTGTCGACCATCAGTGGCTTTTCCAGCCACTGCCCCTCCTCACACTCCCTCAGCCTGTGTTCCTCCAGAGAGGCCCCTGAAGAACTGAGGAGCCTCCAGATTCCTGCTCTGGCCCGACTCCACCCTGTGCGGATGCCAACAGAAAGCCGGTGTTTGCCTCGATTAATCATGGGCCCAATCTGCAACTTGAGCCCCATGCACCAGAAATAAATGGAAAAGTGCAACCTGACCACAGAAGTATTATTTTATAAATAAGGCCCTTCAGTAGTGGTTAATTGGATACACATTTTGCAAGATTCGGGAAACATTAAAACTATCTACTCAAATTGGCAGGGTGGGTTCCAGTTACAGCCGGGGTGGTTTTCTGTCCCACGCCAGGCCCCAGCTTGCACACTCTCTCCAAGCCTTTCTTTCTCCTCAAGTACATTGCTCCTCTACCCAGTCTGAGATTGATAACACTGCATAAAGCACAGGACACACCCCAGCCCCCAATCCTGCCGGCCAGGGTTCCACTGAGGAAGATGCCTGAAGGGAACAGCAATTCCCACACCTACACCCCACCAAATTCCGTTCACTCAGCACTCACCTAGCTTCAGACAGGGTTGAGGTAGCTCAGCTGTCCCCCATTACTCAGGAAGCTGAGGCTGGAGGATCATAAGTTCAAGGTCTCTGTGGCATTTTGTGAGACCTGTCTCCAAGCAAACAGTGGAAAGAGGCCCCAGGGGTGTGGCTCAATGGAGGTGGCTTGCCTGGTGTGAAGGAGCAGGATGGGAGCCTCTCTGTCGGAGCCTGCAGTAGAAATAACTTCCTTCAAACTTAGCCTGTCTCTCACACTCATGTGGACGGAAGTACTACTGTCTTGCCACTCTCCTGGGGCTGTGATGAAAGCCTTGACAAAGATAACTCAGAGAGAGAGGATTTATTTTTCAGCTCACAGGTCAAGGCTCAGTCCGTCATGGCAGGAAAGCCAGCCTGAAGCAGCTGGTCTCTACATCGGCAGCCAGGAATCAGAGCTTGATGAACATGTGCATCTGCCCACACAGTCCAGAATCCCAGCCAGGGAAAGGCGCCACCCACAGTGGGAGGCTCTTCCTACCTCAATTCAAGAGTAGGAAAATCTAATCGAGATCATCCCCCCACCAGCATGTCCAGAGGCCCATCTCTGGGGTGATTCTAGGTTCTGTCCTGTTGACAACACTAACCACCATGGTTGGTTTCCACATGATAAAGATGTCTTAATTAACAAAGAATTTCCTAGAATCCACCCTTCCAGTCCAAGATGGCAATATAATTATCCTTCTCAGAGGTTCCTCAGTCCTTCTCAGAGGTTCCTCAGTTCTTCTGGGACATTCTGGGTCCATCACCCACTGATTTGTCCCAGAAGCTAAATATGTACCAATCTCTCTGTCTCTGTCTTCTCTCTCTCTCTCTCTCTCTCTCTCTCTCTCTCTCTCTCTCTCTCTCTCTCTCTCTCTCTCTCCCTCCCTCCCTCCCTCTCTCTCTCCCTCCCTCCCCCCCCACAGCAGGGTACCAGGTGGCACACACCTTTAATCCCAGCACTCAGGAGGCAGAACCAGGCGGATCTCTGTGAGCTCCAGGCCAGCCTGGTCTACAGAACGAGATCCAAGACAGGTACCAAAGCTACACAGAGAAACCCTGTCTCCACAAACAAACAAACAAAAAGGTGGTCACAATTTGTACAGTGGCTCCCCCTGCTGGCTGGGTAGGGCTCTGCAGTTCCCACAGTCCCCACCACTCCCTGGATTCTGGTAACCAGCTTGTTGTTGACTTAACTATACTAATTTGGACCTGTTGGACCCAGAGCACCTGAAGATATGGTGCCGTCTTAGAAATCCTGGCATTTGGGGTACATAGTGTGAAGAGCCACAGGACTTTGCTGACAAGCAGCAAGTCCTAAAAAGAAGAAAAATCCATTCACAAAATAGCCATGCAGGACCTCATCTGCACAGAGGGACGGGCAAACCCAGTGCCGCTCAATGAAGCCTTTTCATTTCCCAGCCTCCCTCTGATGCCGCCCAAGATGATGAATTGGAGATGCCTGTTTCCTCTGGTTGAAAGGGGAAAGGCAGAAAGCGAAAGAAAAAAAGCAGTGTTCAAGGAGAAGTGTAGGAACGAGGCACGGCGACCGGAGACTAGCTAATCGCTTCCTCCCAGGGTCCCCACTGGGCCTCCTCACTGACACGGGTGCGTTTGTCAGAGGGTCGCCGTAACTCTCCGGAATGGTCTGATACATGGAAGTAAGTGGGGATCAACATGTTGTTGACTGTTTGATCTCCAAGTCAGAATTAATGATAGACATTTTACACAAAGGGAAAGCCCGGACTTCTCAGAGACGATTTACGCTAACTGAAGACATCCTGCCATCCTGTCGAGGTGCAGGCGGCTTCCGGCGGCACAGCTGGTCCACGTTTGCTGTCTGCGGGTGGCTAGCAGTAACCCGAGCCAGGCAGAGAGTGTGGGGAGCTGAAAGTATGGGGGTGGGCAGGGACTGCCTGCAAAGAGGGCCAGACAGAGAGTGTGGGGAGCCGAAGATGGGGGGCACCCCAGGAACTGGCTGTAAAGGGGGTCCCAGGGTGGAGGTGGGATGTGACAGTGCCAGAGCTTTGGGGAAGATATGGGAGTTTCTTTGCCTGAAGACAGAACTTCATTTGTTCCTTCACTGGTTCTAAAAATGCTCACTGAGCCTGGTGGGGGGACAGAAAAGGATCGACGCCTTTAAATTTGGTGATCTGACATTATGGACAAAATCCCTCAAGCCGGGTCCAGTCTCTCCCTTTGTCAACAACTTTCAGATGTATGTGAGCTCTCAGCCACCGCCCCAGCCTGTCCGCTGCCGTGCTCCCCACCGTGATGACCACAGACTCACCTTCTGAAACTGTACGAAAGCCCAGTGCAATGCTTCCTTTTATAAGTTGCCTTGGTCATGGTGTCTCTTCACAGTAAAAGAACAGTAAGAAAAGAACACTCCAAACCTCAGTCTCAAAATGGGAGAAGGGGCACTGCGTGCTCAGATCTGATCTGCCCTGTGCCCAGGCTCCAGGGCACCAGACTGGTCCATCCTTCTCCACATTTTTGATGTGTTCTTGTAGAGATTCTTTTTGTATTAATGTTTAAAGTTTTAAAACACTGTAGTAGGGGAACTGTCCAGATGGCACAGCGGGAAGGGGTGCTTGTTGCTGTGTCGTCTGATGACCTGGGCTTGATCCCTGTAACACACATGGTAGGAAGAGAGAGCCAAGTCCTGCAAGGCGGTTTCTGACCACCACACACATGCTGTGGTGCATGCACCCTCAACAACACACACACAAAAAAATAAGTGTAATTTAAAAATCAAAATATCACATTTGACTGGGCACACACCTGTAGAAGTAGAAAGATCAGTACCCAAGGTCACCCTCAGCTACACAATGAATTCAAAGTTAGCCTGGGCTACTTGAGACCCTGTCTCTAAGTGCACCCCACACACACACCCCAAATCTTATTCTACTATGCAAAATCTTGTTTTTGTGGTTGGTTTTTTTTTGTTTGTTTGTTTGTTTGGTCTTTTTTTTTTTTTTTGAGTTTTACTTATTTTCTTTTATTTTAAGCAGTGTCTCATTATGTAGCCCAGCGCTGGCCTTCAAATTGCCACACAAGTCTCCTGCCTCAGCCTCCCAAGTGCTGGGATTACTGGTGTGCACTGCATGCCCTGCATGTTGGTGTTTCCACATAGGGTCTCTCTGTGGGACCCACTATCATCCCCAGGTACCCCCTACTGGGAAAAGTATGGCCACTTCCCAAGGTATGTGTGATGGTCAATCATCATCGTCATCTTAATTGGATTTAGAGTCACCAAAAGGTGTGTCTGTGAGGACATTTCCAGAGAGGTTTAAGTGACGAAGAAAGACACTCCTTGAATGTGGACAATGATGTCCTGGGAACTGGGGTCCTGATGCATAAAAGGAGAAAGTGAGCTGAGCCCCAGCGTTCATCTCTCTCTGCCTCATGTGACCAGCCACTTCCTGACTGTGGATGCATGTGACCAGCCACTTCCTGACTGTGGGTGCATGTGACCAGCCGCTTCCTGACTGTGGATGCATGTGACCAGCCACTTCCTGACTGTGGGTGCATGTGACCAGCCACTTCCTGACTGTGGGTACATGTGACCAGCCGCTTCCTGACTGTGGGTGCATGTGACCAGCCACTTCCTGACTGTGGGTGCATGTGACCAGCTGCTTCCTGACTGTGGGTGCATGTGACCAGCCACTTCCTGACTGTGGGTGCATGTGACCAGCCACTTCCTGACTGTGGGTGCATGTGACCAGCCACTTCCTGACTGTGGGTACATGTGACCAGCCGCTTCCTGACTGTGGGTGCATGTGACCAGCCACTTCCTGACTGTGGGTGCATGTGACCAGCCACTTCCTGACTGTGGATGCATGTGACCAGCCACTTCCTGACTGTGGGTGCATGTGACCAGCCACTTCCTGACTGTGGATGCATGTGACCAGCCACTTCCTGACTGTGGGTGCATGTGACCAGCCACTTCCTGACTGTGGATGCATGTGACCAGCCACTTCCTGACTGTGGGTGCATGTGACCAGCCACTTCCTGACTGTGGGTGCATGTGACCAGCCGCTTCCTGACTGTGGGTGCATGTGACCAGCCGCTTCCTGACTGTGGGTGCATGTGACCAGCCGCTTCCTGACTGTGGATGCATGTGACCAGCCGCTTCCTGACTGTGGGTGCATGTGACCAGCCGCTTCCTGACTGTGGGTGCATGTGACCAGCCGCTTCCTGACTGTGGATGCATGTGACCAGCCGCTTCCTGACTGTGGGTGCATGTGACCAGCCGCTTCCTGACTGTGGGTGCATGTGACCAGCCGCTTCCTGACTGTGGATGCATGTGACCAGCCGCTTCCTGACTGTGGGTGCATGTGACCAGCCGCTTCCTGACTGTGGGTGCATGTGACCAGCCACTTCCTGACTGTGGGTGCATGTGACCAGCCGCTTCCTGACTGTGGGTGCATGTGACCAGCCACTTCCTGACTGTGGGTGCATGTGACCAGCCGCTTCCTGACTGTGGGTGCATGTGACCAGCCGCTTCCTGACTGTGGGTGCATGTGACCAGCCGCTTCCTGACTGTGGATGCATGTGACCAGCCGCTTCCTGACTGTGGGTGCATGTGACCAGCCGCTTCCTGACTGTGGGTGCATGTGACCAGCCGCTTCCTGACTGTGGATGCATGTGACCAGCCGCTTCCTGACTGTGGGTGCATGTGACCAGCCGCTTCCTGACTGTGGGTGCATGTGACCAGCCACTTCCTGACTGTGGGTGCATGTGACCAGCCGCTTCCTGACTGTGGGTGCATGTGACCAGCCACTTCCTGACTGTGGGTGCATGTGACCAGCCGCTTCCTGACTGTGGGTGCATGTGACCAGCCGCTTCCTGACTGTGGGTGCATGTGACCAGCCACTTCCTGACTGTGGGTGCATGTGACCAGCCACTTCCTGACTGTGGGTGCATGTGACCAGCCACTTCCTGACTGTGGGTGCATGTGACCAGCCACTTCCTGACTGTGGATGCATGTGACCAGCCACTTCCTGACTGTGGGTGCATGTGACCAGCCGCTTCCTGACTGTGGGTGCATGTGACCAGCCACTTCCTGACTGTGGATGCATGTGACCAGCCGCTTCCTGACTGTGGATGCATGTGACCAGCCGCTTCCTGACTGTGGGTGCATGTGACCAGCCACTTCCTGACTGTGGATGCATGTGACCAGCCGCTTCCTGACTGTGGATGCATGTGACCAGCTGCTTCCTGACTGTGGATGCATGTGACCAGCTGCTTCCTGACTGTGGGTGCATGTGACCAGCCACTTCCTGACTGTGGATGCCATGTGACCAGCCGCTTCCTGACTGTGGATGCATGTGACCAGCTGCTTCCTGACTGTGGATGTCTTGTGACCAGCTGCTTCCTGACTGTGGATGCCCTGTGACCAGATGCTTCCTGACTGTGGATGCCATGTAACCAGCTGCCTCGTGTCCCACCACCATGCCTTCCCCACCATGACGGCTGCACCCTCCAGTGGTGAGCCTCTACAAACCCTTCCTCCATTAGGTGGCTGCCATCAGGCATTTTGTCACAGCAGGAGAAGGGTAGCGGTAAGCACAGTAGGATGACACCAGCGACATTTCATGTCTTACATATTTGTATTAGGGAAACATAAGGAGCTTGTGGCTTAGAAGCAATGGCTGAAGTCAAGGCTGATGGTGACAGGAGAGGAGAGGTGGTGATGGTGTTGATGTCAAGAAAATAAAAGGATGTGGTCATTCCACAAGCGGAGATGCAAACCATGGAGGATAGTGACTGAAGACTGGGGCAGTCGTTCTAAGGATGCCCAGGTGCTGGAGAACCCATCAGATGTGCTAGGCTGGTTTCCAGGTGATAGTGGCAGAATGTGACTCAGTCACACACGTGCAGAGGCCGAGAAGGGGCAGAAATGCTGGGGTATAAATATTTGTTTAGTAATTATTTAGTGTGTCTGGGGGGCATGCATGCACCACCCCTGTGTATGGAGAGATGTTCTTCCTTCAACCATGTGGGTCTCAGGGATTGAACTCAGGTCACCAGGCTTCATGGCAGGTGCCTTTACCTGCTGAGCAGTCTCACCAGCCATGGCTTGTAAATTCTTAGTTCCAAAATCTTCTCAGCTGCCACTAAGCTGAAAGTCCACTTGTCCCTTTGGTGTGATGTTTTCTCAGGCTCAGCCCAATTCCGGTTTTCTAAGGATTTTTTTGAGAAAAAGACAAAGGGCTTGTCTAGCATAATGCCTTCCAGCCTCAGTTTCCCTCCACAGCAAAGACTCTCAGCACAGAATCACTTTGGGAGAAGGCATATGGTAGGTGGAGGCCAGGAGTATTGCTGAGTCCCCAGCAAACATAGTGTGGCCCCACAGCAAAGAGCTCGCTCCCAGGTTTCAGAAACACCCCAATTTAGGAAATCCCAGCCTTTGGCCACCATCTTGCATATCTCCCCTCAAACAACTCTCAGAATGAAGCCGGGAGGTGGCTCAGCAGGTGAGGTGCTCACCTCACAAGCATGAGGACCTGAGTTCGATTCCCAGGATCAGTGGCTGGCACTAGGTGGAGGCAGAGGGATCTTTAAATAGTTCCAGACCAACAATAAATCATCTCAAAGGAAAGATAGAAGGTATCTGAGAATCAAGAGCAGACACTGCCCTGTGACCACTACACACAAATGTACACACCTGTCCCCACACAGGAGTAAACATGAACACATCATACAAACAAACAAAAAAAGAAAGAAAGAAAGAAAAGAAAAAGAAAAAAGTCATTTCCTGGCTATATATCTGAAGTTATCTGAACATTTTAGTGACTAAAAATGTGATGTGATGTGTTTGCTCACATCAAGCTGTTACACAATATTGTTAGTGAGACCTGACGTTTATAGAGCCCCATACTGGCCCAGGGACTTCTGCACATGTTCTCAGCACTGCCCAATCAGCCCCGTGCAGAAGAGGAAACTGAGGCCCAGAATGGTTGTACCTCCTGCCCAAGGCTACACAGCCTCCACTCTAGAGACAAGGGTTGACCCCAATCCTCTGGCTCATGTGCCTGGCTGCTGTTCAGGGCTGTGCGTGGCCCATGAAGATTATATGCTTTCCTTGGGACTCACTCAAAAGACTTTAGTTATTAAACGGGGGAAGCAAGTCCATGTTACATTTTTATATGTCCTGAGTTGCTGTTCATAGAGGAAGAACTGGCCTGCTTCCCCCCCCCCCCACTCCACCTCTACCCCACCCCACCTCCACCCTACCCCACATCCTTGCTTCGAACTCCCCAACTATGCTCCCCTCCTTGGCCTTTCATTTCCTTTCTGAGTGTCACATAAACCATGACGGGAGGAGTTCACACAGTGAGGGCTCTGCTAGCTTCCCCAGCTGTGACAGAGGGTGGCCAGTCCCTAGACTAAAGCAATCTCTTGCACCCCTGCCTGTGTGCCGCCAAATAGCACATGGCTGACTTCACACTGCCTTGCAGGAGGCTGAGTTCAGCCTACCTTCCTTCTCTACCAGACTCTGCAAACAAATCCTGAGTGATGTCAACTCCAAGGGCTAAGGCACTCAGTTACTCAAGAGAACCTCGGTTCCCCCTCTGCAGCTTGCAGCTCAAGGCCTGGACGCCTGAACCGATATTGTCGGCTCCTAGCCTGGGCACAGCTGATCATTGTTTGCTCAGAAGCTGAGCTTGTAGGGTACACACTTGATCTTTGAGCAATCCTGTACATCACACAATCCCAGGGACACTCAGATACACAAGGGGAGGGCTTACAGGGGTTCTGGTACTAATTGACACCCACACAGCCACCAGATGGGGAGCCAAGATTCAAAGTCAGACCCTCAACCTTCAGAAGGCAGGCATACTGACCGATGTCACACAGTCCTTCGCCATGGGCTCTGTGAAACAGAGACAGTGACTGTTGCATGGTTGGTGTGGCACAGGTCTAGCCTAATGACTTCCCACCCTGGCTGCTGGCCTTGGCAGGGATGTTCCTTAATGTTTAGAACTGTCTTCTTGGAGCAGATGTCTAACATCCCCAAAGTGGGTAGTATTTCTCTATATGCTGTATTTAAGAGGGTCCAGGGCAGTGGGGGGTCCAAGGGCTCAGAGCCAGCTCAGCCAACTGGCAGCCATTCTCTGCAGCTGTGAGGAGCCAGCCCTAAGCAGAGCTTTGAGCCTAGTGTCCTTTGTCCCCAAGAACTGTGTCCCCCACCCTCCTCCCTGCTCCTGGCAGATCTTGCACAGGACAGATCTGGAAGGTGTTGGGGTCACGAGCAGCTGTGGAGAAGCTCTATAGGGAGGCTGGAGGACAGGCCTGGAGGCATGCCCCTTCATGTGCAGGCCAGATGCAAAGCCAGGGAGCCTCAACCACATCAAAGTGGTTGGAGTGGGCAGGCCGAGGAATCCCACAGCACAAGGACAGAACTCCAAATCCTGCATAGCCAAGGCAAGCTGTGCCCAGAGACAGTGGTCCAACGTGAGGCTGAGAATGCAAGGTCTCAGGCTGCTGTGAGTTTAGACTGTAAGCCAGGCAGTGTGAGCATCACCTTGCAGATTCCAGCACCCTGGACCAGGGCCTGGGCTGAAGCTTCAGCCTCACTAGCCATTAAGCAATTCAGCCCCATGGACCTCAGTTTGCCCATCTATAAAATGGGGTTTCTAGGGGCCTGGGCAGATGGTTCAGCTACTAAAGTGCCTGCCATCCACGCATGAAGATCTGAGTTCTGATTCCCAGAAGCCACTTTAAAAATCCTAACACCCCAGTGCTGCATAGGCAGACATAAGTGGATTCGTGGAAGATTCATGGAACTCAGTGGCTGGTCAGTCTTACCAATTGGAGAGCTCCAGGTTTAGTAATAGTACCTGTCTCAAAACATAAGGTGGAGGGAGACTATAGAGAAAGCTCAGAGGCTCAGAGCACTGGGCGCTCTTCCAGAGAGTGAGGTTCAATCCCCAGTATCCACGTGGTGGACCACAACCATTCCAACTCCAGTTCCAGAAGCTCCAATGCCTCTTCTGGCCTCCTAAACACTGAATGCATGTGGTGCACACACACACACACACACACACACACACACACACACACACAGAGGCAAAACACCCAGACACATAAAATAAATCATAATAGGAGAGGGCAGGGGACACAGCTCAGTCGGTCGCATGTTTGCCTAGTGTGCAGGAAACCTTGGGTTTGATCCTCGGCACTATATAAACTAAACATGGCAGGGACTCCCGCCATTACAGCAAGAGGATCAGGGGTTCAAAGCCATCCTTAGCTGTATAGAAAGTCTGACACTAGTCTTGGCTTTATGAGACCCTATCTTAAAAAAAAGAAAAGGAAGGAAGGAAGGAAGGAAGGAAGGAAGGAAGGAAGGAAGGAAGGAAGGGAAAAAAGGTAGAGGACACTTGATGTGAGTCTCTGACCTACACACACACACACACACACACACACACACACACACACACACACGGTTGTTGCCAAGGTGAAATAGGACAACAGGTAGCATGTGGCAATGGTCCAGGCAGGCTGTCTGGATACTGGCTGCAGGCCTGGGCTGGAATGCCAGCCTCTGCTGTCTTGACATCCTTCTGTCCTCAGACTCCCTGCAGCCATGGCCTGGCCCTGCATGTGTCTGTGGTGCCTTTTCCCCTCCCTGACTCACTTCCTACTCCCCCACCTCCCAAACACATGCCACGATCCCTGGGCCCTCTTCTGCAGCCAGCTGAGCTCCAGAGATGACTTGGCCCATCACAAACAGCACAATCCCTCTGCTGTGGCTCATGCCAGCCCACACCCACACTCTGACCAGCCCTGGTTCTCCAGGCATGTCACACCTATGGCTGTCTCTTACCTGCAATAGGCAGACAAGAGACAGACAGATATCCTATGGAGTGAGCATCAGGATGGGTGTCTAGAGTCTGGCATAACCCTCTACATTATCACCACATGACAACTGTCAGCTTTTTTGAGTGCAGTTGGTTAGATCTAGGGGCAGTTCATCCTCATGGAACTCCAAGCTCTGCATAAAATTCTGTTTAGGATCTCATGTAGCCCTGGACTGCTTTGAGCACACACTACAGCTAAGGATGTGGTGAACTTTGGGTCCTCCTGCCTCGGTCTCCCAATTGCTGGGGTCAGGTGCATAGCTCAGCACTTCTAGTAAGGTCTTGACATTCTCAGTGGTCTCTAAACCAAAGGCCCGCATTTCCATCTAGCACTGGACGCTGCCGTCATCTAAGCTCTTCGCGTAGCCTCGTGGAAATGGCGATATGGACAGAGACTGGAGGGTCAGAGCAGCGAGATGCACGCTGGTCCTCCACACTTCCTCCACCACTGAGTGTTCGCTTTCTTTGTTCAGTTGTGGTGTGGTCTCATGTACCCCAGGCTGGACTCGGGCTCGCTATGTAGCTGAGGATGAATTTGAACTCCTGATCCCCCTGCCTTTACCTCCCAAATGCTGAGGCGGCAGGTGTGTGACACCATGCTTGGTTTATTCAGTTAAAAAATTTAAACCAGCGCATTCATCTACCTGCATGGTGCCTAACTAACATTACTGACCAGAACCAGGGCTCTGTCCGTTTTCTTCAGACTCTGTGTGACTGTCTCTACCTGTCAGACTCCATGAGATGACAGTGGAGGGACACAGGAGCATGGTGACTGGTCTACAACACCTCGCCCATCAGCAAGAAGCTCAGCTCTTCAGAACTCTCCCCATTAAAGAAAATGGGGGTCCACACAGGTTCCTGATCACCACTCCCCATAGCCTTACAGTGTGAGGCAGCTTATTGGTCCTCTGCCTGTCTCTCTGCCTTGGCCAAGGCCATACATTTGGCTGGACCTCTGTCTGGCACCCCAGTACTCACCCAGCGGGGAAGTACCATTGCTTGTGAACCAGAGTCAGTGCAGTGGGCCAGAGTTCTGACTCCATTGATCATGGGGTTCTTGGGGTACATATAGGCTGGGGTCGGAGAAAGGATCCAGATGGATAAGCAGGCTGGGGAACGGAGCCCTCATTACTGTGGTCTCCTTCAGTCGAACTTCCCTGAAGGTCAGTTGATGACCTCACTTCCATGTCTGGTGGCCACTGCTGATGAATGTTAAAGAGGTGAGTTCCACCAAGGAACAGAAAAATAAAAGTGGCATAATGACATCATCACTGCCACATGCAAACCAGTGGCACCCAGTGAAGCCTCTATCTTCCATCTCCATCTTCCCCACAGCCCTGTGAAGCAAGTGCTATAATTAAACCCATTTTGCAGATGAGAGCACCAAGGCTCTGAGAAGCAAAATAACACATCTAGTGAGTGGGTGAGGCTGGGACACAACCAGCTCAGCATCTTGGAAGTGGGCTTCCCTCCTCACCAGCTGCCCCACCTCCAACCTGGTTCCACCTTCTGGCTAGGTGCCCCTCTCTCTTGTGAAAGACCTAGCCACTAGGGGTCCATCTCCACGGTAGAGGCTGTCTCCCTTGGGCAGGTCCATTCAGGAAAGACAGTCCCCCATCATGATCTTCCATGTGGTAAATGGCATATCCACCCAAATGGGGACTTGGGTGCCAAGAGAGGCCTGCTGGTCCCACTCCCATCGTGACAGTGGGCCAGCCCAGTGCCCTGCCATTGACCGCGTCCCCAGCCTCCTCCAGGTTGCCCCTCTCCAGCCCCAGCACCCATCTTGATCTCTGCATACAGCTCTGGTTTGGACTGGAAGCTTTTAAAATGCTGCCTTATAATTATAGAGCGTGTGCAGGCGGAGCGCACCAGGCCCTGCCCACTCTGCTGCCCCCAGCAATTTGGGTAATGATAGTCATGTGTGCTGTTTATCTTTGGGGTTTCCAGAAATACAGGGACTTTTCCAGACACTTGTGAGTGCCTGCAATGAGCGGCCCAGTCCCTGTGGTCCAGGGATGCTGTGGAGACACGGGTCCAGGGTGAGCATGCTATTCTCAGGGTGGGTCTGCAGGCAAAGGCAGACAGTCCATTATGGGGTTACCTCATGCTTCACCTGGAGGGAGGCTTTGTGCAATGGAGTTTCCTGGGATGCAAGACTCCTGTTTGAAAACCCACAAATCCTAGGTAAAGTAGAACCCAGGGTCAACATATGCATGAATTTTCTTTGCCTTTCTTCAAAGGAAATTATGTGAATTATTAAAGAAAGGTAAAAACACAAAGAATGAAGAGAAAAGAATGAGACCACAGAATGTGGAATGTGGATGGCTGAGGCCCAGGGGACAGGAGGCCCAGGGGACAGGGACTCCTCAGTCCCACCCCTTTGGAAATGCAGTGAGTACCAAACTGCAGAGATGAAGCCCAGTGTCTCTAGGCCAGGGTGACAGCAGTGACAAGCTGGCCTTCTGTGAGAGCAGGCAGCTGAAGTCAGGTCACTGGGGACAAAGGTGAAGCCCCAGGCCCCAGGGGACCAGAGACCAAACAGCAGGCAGAAAGCGGCAGGTATGGCCAATGCAGAGGGAGGAAGCAGGCTCTTATGTCCACTGTCCTGTGACCTCAACTCTCCTCAAGGACCCAAGCCTCTTCCTAGATGAACACCTCAGGTCATCTATCAGCAATTTCTTTGGCTTTTGGCCTCTAAATCCTCCCAACCTAGTTTCTGCTCAGTAGCTTCCAGGTCTGCTGTGCTGTGTGACTCCTCCCATGGTGGACTTTGCCAGCACTTCCTGCTCTCAGAGGACAGCTCAGAGTCAGCTGAGAAGTCCCAGACCAGGTTGGCCTGTGGTCACATCTGTGAGGGATTGTCTGGATTGCTAGTTGGTGCGGGAGGGACCAAGTCCATACAGGGAAGAATTGTAAAGTCTCCGTCACGTTTCCCAGCTGTGAGCTCAACAGATGTGTGGGTGCATTCAGGCAGCTGGGATAAAATGCTGGGAAGCATACAAACAACAGAAAGTTGTCACTCTTTAGGTTCAAGGCCAAGAGGATGGTGGATCTGGGGTCTGCTGGAAGCTGTTTCCTGGTTTAGACACAGAGCCTCTGCTGTGTCCTCACTGACGTATGGGGCAAATGTTACCAATGGCCAGGGCTTGAGCCAAGAGTTTCCAGGATTTGTTTTCTATAGTTAGATTTATTTATTTTACTTTAAATGTATGAGTTTTCTGCCTGTATGTGTGTATGGGCACCATATGTTTGCTTGGTGTTGGATCCCCTGGGACTGGAATTCTAGGTGGTTGTGAACCACTATGTGGGTGCTGAGAACAGAACCCAGGTCCTTTGAGAGAGCAATAAGTGTTCTTAGCCACTGAAACAACCTCCAGCCTTGTTTCCAGGTTCTTGGCCTCTTATTCAAAGAACTGGAAATGAGAGCTCATACAGATTTTCAAAATAAACAAGGTTAAGTTCCTTTAGAGCCAAGTGATAGTGCGGACAGTACAAGGATGAACTGTCGAGACTGACAGCAGCCACGTGAGTGAGAGTCGTCAAGCACCCATTATCATTCTGGGCATCCTTTTACAGGGTGCAAGAGAAGGAGGCTATAGTAGTCATTTCTCTATCACTGCAACAGAACACCATAACCAAGGCAACTCACAGAAAAAGGTTTATTTGGGCTTATGGTTCCAGAGGGACAAGAGTCTAGGATGCCGGGGTGAAGGTGAGGCAACCCGAGAGCAGTCCCCAAGAGCTCACATCTTAAACTACAAGCAGCAAGCCAAAAGAGCAAACTGGGAATGATGCATGGCTTTTGAAACCTCAAAGTCCACCCCCAGTGACGCACTTCCTCCAACAAGGCCACACCTCCTAAACTTACCACCAATCGGAGACCAAATACCAAACATCCAAGCCTATGTGAGTCATCTTCATTCAAATCACCACAGAGGGACACCATTTGTGTAGTTTTCTACTTTGGTTGATGGGTTAGGCCATATAGTCATTATTCCTATTGCAAATGTTCTTTCCCATAATGCATCTGATCTTACTCATATGCATACACAATTATGCACAGGCATAGATGATAAATAGAGGATTCTCCCTAAACAGTTACTAGAGGACACAGATTTTTGCTTTACTGATCATGTGCTCAAACCAATTCTGGCTAGATCAGCCATTCTGTTCTTCATATCCTAACACATCTATGCTTGAATGGAAACTGTCTAAATGTGATTATTGCTAGGGGAGGAGAAATCCATACTGTTGTTCAGAGACAGGATTACATATAGCCTGGTGCAGGTGAGGCATTTAGGAGCTCTGAGATTATTAGGCGTATTATTTAGAGAGGGGTGTGTGTGCACAGCACATGCAGGGGAAGAAGCTAGGCTATCAAGTGTACTAGTACAAGAGATATGTGTTTGTATAACCCAAACTAAGTGGAGGTCCACGGGTTCCAAACTGTCCTCTATGCTTGCTTGCTGAGTAAGGACACTAATTCCAAAGACCATCTCTTGTACCATCACGTCACAGTCAACATCAACTGTCAACTTGACACAAACCTTGACACTGAGGAAGGGGGAACCTTAACCATCACACTGACCTGTGGGCATGTCTTTGAGGGGCATTTCTTGATTACTGATTGATGTAGGAGGGCTCAACCCCCTGTGGTCAACACCATCCCTAGGCATATGGGTCTGTGCTGTATAAGAAAAGTAGCTGAGCAAGCCAGAGGAAGCAAGCCAGCAAGCATTGCTGCTCCATGGTTTCTACTTGTTTCTGCCTCCAGGTTCCTGCCTTGAGCTCTTGTGCCTTAGTTACTTTTCTATTGCTGTGAGGAGACACCATGACCAAGGAAACTTACAAAAGAAAGCATTTGATTGGGGGCTTGTATTCAGTTTCAGAAGGTGAGTCTATTACATCACAGTGGCGAGCATAGCCTCAGGCAGGCAGGCTTGGTGCTGGAGAAGTAGCTGAGACCTTACATCTGACCCACAAGCATGAGGTGTGGAGGGGTATACTAGCCAGGAATGGCATGGACTATTGAAACCTCCAGGCCCACCCCCAGTGCCACACCTCCTCCAACAAGGCCACACCCCTAATCCTTCCCAAACAGTTCCACCCACTTCAGACAAAGCTTTCAAATACAGGACCCTATGAAAGCCTTCTCATTCAAACCCCCACACCTGGCTTCCTTTGATAATGAACTGTGATTTGAAAGTATACCCAAACAAAACTTTTCCTACTCAGGTTGCTTTTGGTCAGTGTTTTATCAGTAACCGCAACAGAAACCAAGCCAAGGCATGTCACCTTAGGGTACAGATTTAGTCCAAGAATTTGGAGGACCACAGACACTCAGACCAGAGCAGTGGGGTCATATCTAAAGTAGGAAATGAAGAAAAAGCACCGAATGTGCAGTCAGTGTCATCTAAACAGAGACAGACATAAGGAGAGGCAAAGAGCAGAGAGAGAAATGACTCCTCGGGGCCTCGGGGCCCAGACTTTACGGCCTAGCAGCTTTCCAGTGTGACCTTTCAAGATGGAACAATGAGTTTGCGCCCCACTGAGAGTCGGGGCCAGTGGTGGGAAACATCACAGCTCCTTTTTATTCTAAACTTCACGATAGAGCTGAAGTTTTTATTTAGCATTGAAATAAAAGTTAACAATGTGAGGACTGTTTTCTGTGGTAAGGAAGCAACAGATGGTCCCACTTGGCACACAAGTCCAGCAGCCCAGACTCACTTTCAGGTTGGGGTGGATTTGAATGCTCAAGGAATGTCACTGTATTGTGTCTTGGTTGCTGTGGCAAAACGCCATGCCCAAGACAACTTATGTAAGAAAGGGTTTCTTATGGTTCCAGAAGGCCCATCATGGTGGGGACAGCATGGTGGCAATCAGCAGGAACTTCATGTTGAAGGCCCGTACCTTGAACAGTGAGCACAAACAGAGGGTTTTAACTGAAAGTAGGTAAGGTTTTTTTACTCTCACAGTCCACCTCCAGTGACACACTTCTTCCAGCAAGGCCACACCATCTCAACTTCCCCAAGAAGCACCACCGACTGGGGACCAAGTGTGCACGTGCCAGAGACTATGGGAACGTTCCTCTTTTAAACCAGTACAGCTTCCCAGAGGGGTGGCAATGTTCTTATGAAGATCAGGTTTAGAGCTAAGCAAGCAGGAGCCTCAGAGGCCTGGAGGCTGGACCCAAGGTGTGTGGATGGATGGTGGCTGAGGTTAAGCCAGGAAGGAAGACTCACAGGATCCAAGGAGCCCCGGGACTTAACTTGAAGGCTGAGGAAGCCACTAGTGTCTTCTTGCTTAAGATATATACATTTATACTATTTGATAAACATGGTTTTGTTTTGTGCATACATTTCACCTATATATTTAGCTCGTTTTCTCATTGTACAGATAGGTGCTCACTGGAAATAGTCTTAATGTTACAGGTAACAAATGTGCCCAATATCCCACCTGCCCGAGATAATTGATATTGGTCCATTGTCTTTCAGCATCTTCTCCACTTGTCTCGGTTTAGTGTCAACTTGTTTCGCTTTGTTTGGGGAGTGGGGTTTGAGACTGGGTCTCATGTGGCTCAGACTGCTCTGGAACTCACTATGTAGCCAAGAATGACCTTGAACTCCTGACCCTCCTGCTTTTAACTTCTGAGGACTGGGATTACAGCCACGCACCCAATTCTAGCATCTTTTTCTGCATGGAATCTGGGTGAGAGTAAGGTGAAGCTCACTGGAAAGGTTTGGAGTTGGAGTGAAGAGTGTTTGAGGCTGATCTTAAGAGATTAGAGATGGAGGTACCTCAGAAGTGGGGGGCAGCTTTGTCTTATGGAATTCAATGGGCAAGTGGGACCTTACAAGGAGATGCCTATATGGCCAGAGGACAGCTCCACAGACCAGAGCGAGCAGAGAGCCCTTGAAAGGAGTCATAAGCCCTCGTGAAGGCCTCTGGACACATCTATGAAGTGCCCCTGCCAAGTGGGTGCAGGTGAGCCCTGGATTGGCCAAGGCTGGCAAACTGGCCCAAAGATGCCAGAGTCTGGGTCAGAGAGACTTGTGCAGGGTCCAGGGCAGTTGGAGGGACCCAGATCCAGGTCTCTGGAGGAACAGAAAGCAATGCAGAGAGGTTAATTCGTAACTGCTTCGGACTCCCAGTAGATGTACACAGTGTACCCAAGGAAAGGGGATTCTGTGACCACAGGGCCTGGGGGACTGTCACAGAGGTTCAGAGAGTCAGGAAGGGTCATCTCCATGGGTGTGAGCAGTGGAGAGAAGAAACACACGGTCAGTGTCTGTGCGGGCAGGAAATAGGAAATACACAAACTTCCACGGGGCCACAGCCCCCACGGCAAAGAGACAGGTTCCTGCTTGTTCAGATCAGTCAAGAGTGCTCATGAGTGAAGCGCAGAGGCGAGCTCATGACATCAGCTTCCCTGCCCACCTTACAGGTGTGAACACAGGCTCAGAGGGAGCACTGTCAGCCCAGTGTCCACAAACAAGAGCCCCCACCCTCACCCAGCTGCCTCCTGCTTGCTGCTTGACCAACGACACTTCTGGTCCCTCACTCAACCTGTTCTCCACCTATTGGAAGCAATGAACAAATGTGCTCAGGAGAGAGGGGTGGTCTCACCTGTAAGCTCCCCCAGGACTACGAGAGACTTAGCAGGATGCCTGGGTTCCCTGCCTCTCTCTAGTCACTGGGACAGTACGCAGTGTGGCCAGGCCACCTATATCTAAAGTATGACCATATTGTGTCAACCCAGTATGTCGTCACTTCCCTGCCCCAAACTCACTGAATAGTATTGCATGTGTGGAGAGCAATGAGCAAAAGGAAGGTGATGGAGATGCAGATGGTGCTGATGGTGGTGCTGCTGGTGCTGATGGCAGTGGTGGTGCTGATGGGGATGGTGGTGATGATGGTGGTGCTGATGATGCCAGTGCTGGCAGTGCTAGGCATTTTGATGATGGCAGCAAATGTAATGCTGCTGATGGTATTGTCAACTCCACACTTGTTCTGTGCTCACTCTGAACCAGCCACATCTCTGAGCACTGAACATATTAACTTATTTAGACCTCCCACCCTTACTGTGAGGTTCAAAACGGTTTCCACCCATGAGAACCAAAGCAGATTAAGGAGCTCGCCCAAGGTCCTGTAGACAGTAAGTGTAGTAGGGATAGAAAGCTGGGCGGCTTGTGCGTGCTCTGTCAGATGCCATCAAATATGAAGCTGACCGCAGCAGCAGGGAGGCTGAGGCAGGAGACTGGTAAGTTTGAAGCTAGCCTGGGCTACATCGTTGGACTCTGTGACATAGTAAGTCAAAGGAGTAAGTTAGAGGTGGAGGCTGAAACTTGTTGAATTATAAAACAACATGGAAAAGGGGGTGGGGAAAATACCCATAGGCAAGTCTAGCAAATGTCCACAATGTCCAGGAGGGAGAGCGGCTCTTTGGATAGTCTCCTCTTCCGGTGTGCCCTTCTTTATTTCCAAATCATGGCTAGGGAAAACCAAATGAGGTCAAGAGGAAATGCTACAGGTGAGCCAGCTACCACCAGGAGATGCTGTGGGTGTGGTGTTGACGGCAAGCATCCCTAACCAACACAGCTGGATGAAGGCTGCCCTGTGAGTCAGTCCCCGGATGGCCCTTGACCTCCCAGCCCCAGCTGGGTGGGCAGAGCTGCAAAATGGCTCAAGGTGCCTGTGACATTCCAGGTGTGCCTTCTCTAGGTTGCCGACATCATACTGAACAGGCAGGTGCCAATCCTGATGGACTATTTATACCCTTTGGAATGTCATCAAGACGGCAGATACTAAGATCTACCCCATTCATCCGGGGCCCACAGCCACTTCTCCATCTGGGCCCCAGAATTCCATGAGGACCTGCTCAGCATTATCAGCAGGCCACTCCAGAGATAAGCAGCCTTAACTCAGCCCCACTAATGGTATTATTTTAGGGACCACTCAAAGGACAGGCTGGAATGGAGGCCCAGGTCACCTGTCATTCTCTCCATCACCAACACTCTGAATAGGTCAAACAAAGCCCAGCACTTGTGTGAGCAGGGTGGGGGTGGGGGCCACTGGAGAGAATTCCCAAGCTGAAAACAGCCCCTCCCAAAAGGCAGCTGGGAAAAGAATGTGTTCAGAATGTCTCCGCTGCTCACAACACTCTGTGGTGAACAACTCCCAAGCCACAGTCACGGTAACCTTACAGGGTGGAGACACAAAGCCCCTAGCACACAACTCTGGGTTGAGGGGACATGTTAAAGCCTGCTCAGACAGACTTCTGACCATCTCTGGATTCTGTTAGGAAGGGCCAGAGCTCAAATGTGTAATTCTCTGCTTCCTTTGGTGATTGAAACCATTTTTATGCAACACAACTATTAGTTAAACTGAACATCCACCACCACAGGTCAGGTATGAAGGTACAGACCTCTGAGCTCATGGTGGCCAGGCTCCTTGCCCTCAACCTCCACCATCATCCCACAGCCTCCACCACAGTCACGTAAATTGTCTTTGGGGATTATTTAGTCTGTTATCCATGGCTTGCTGACGCCATTAAGCAATGACGTGGGTTTGGGCAAACAGGCGGCTAAGGTCAGATGTGTTGCTCTAGCATTCCAGCCACTTCCTTTCCTACGAGAAGCCAAGGAAACAGCTACAGTGTGGAATGAAGGTCATGGCTCCCTCAGAACTCATACTGGGCACACCTGAGAAACATCACTGGTGACCCCCAAACACTGCCCAGCACCACCAGAACTGCAAACAAAATCCCACAGAGTTATCTAGCCTTGACATGGGAGGAGAAGGCCCAGAGACCAGTGTTCCCTCCAAGGTCACGTGACTAGTTGGAGCAGCACCCACATCTCCTGACTCCTAGTCTCTTATTAACATCTAATTATCAAAACACATCCAGTCAGCTGTGCTACGTGCTGAGAGCTTCCAAGTGGTGACACAATGGATAACATCACTGGCCATCAGTGGCCTCTGGGCCAGCGCTCCTGCTCCTTCAGTCCACGGAGCTGGAAGTTCTGTTCTCTTGACCCAAGGTTGGCTCACCATAAACTTGGGTAGGGTGGACAGGGCTTGCTGTGAATGACAGAGATGTTCTGGTCATCCCTATCAAGGAATTCCAAGGGTATCAGAAAGTGTGCTGGGTCATGCACCTAATCTTTATTCTTCTTATTATTAGTGTTTTTAGGTTACTAACTATTGTTTTGTGTTGGGCATTTTGCATGCATGTCTGTTTAAATGCATGCAGTGCCTGAGAAGGCCAGAAGAGGGCATCAGATCCCATGGAACTTGAGTAACACACAGTTTTGAGTGACCGTGCAGGTGCTGGGATTTGGACCCTGTCTTTTGCAAGAGCAGCCGGGTGATTTTAACTGCTGATCCATCTCTCCAGCCTTCTGCCCATCATTTTAAGGAGACTTTAGCCGTGTGGGTGGGTGGGTGGGGGCAGTTTAAACGACTGTACCCAGTTCATCAGAAGCCTACCCCTACCTCTGCCCTGACCCTGCTTTTCACACTGACCCTGCCCACTCCCTCTACTCACCTCTGAAGGCCCTAGCTTGAGTAGATCTTTCCTCATTCTGGGACCCCTGGGTAACTCCTGTGAGACTTTGCTGGTGTCTGACCTTTTCCTTGAAGACTTATTGTTCACCTGCAAAGAGCTTACCCAGGACAGCACTCTAAGAATGTCCTTGGTGAGTGATGTATGACAGATGCCCTACTCTATCCCTTGGGCACAGGGTCTGTGGAGCCCCAGACAAAATAAAAACATGGGGCACTTGTCCACAAACATTAATCAATTCAAGCCGGCCACAGCAAAAACACGTAATTACACTCAGGGCCCTTGGGAAGGCGGAGACTGTGTCCTGGCTGAATGGTGGGTAGGGCCAGACTTGAGGTGGGCCAGTAGAACTGGGAGAGTAATTTCTGGGTGTGACTCAGCCACCATGTTTCATCTGAGCTGATCACGGAGTCAGGGCCTTGTCCTGGTAATTGAGAGAACTGCAGGAGTCAGGGAGCACCAGAGTTGATGCCGTGGGGGCAGCATGGTCCTCCTGGCCAGGTGCACTCTGCCTCCATCCAAGCAGCTGTTGAAACAGCCTTGGAGAGCTGAGTGTTTTCCTCTTCTATTTTTATTTCCTCAAATCTGGGACCAAGAGAGGCCAGCGCCAGAGTGCTGAAGGGTCTAAGCCAGGAGAATGGGACTCGCAGGCCAATCGGAAATGTCTGAGCAGGTCATTACGCATGTTTTTGGCAGGGGCAGACACTCAGCACCCCAAGTATGGGTTGGGACCAGCCAACCTGACAACACTGAGTCCTAGAAGAGACAAGGCTGACCAAGGCTGTCAGCACGAACTCCCTGGAGGTGTTTTCCAGTGGCATCATGAACAGTACCCCACTAGGGGCATTATTTTATTGATGCTGCGTGTGAACAGTTGTGCGGGGCCCCATCCAGGGAAGGCTACCAGCCCCGTGACAACCAGGACCTGTGCTGCTGCTTCCATTACTGAAGCCTGGATCCAGTGCGGCCCTTAGGCTTGTCTTTAGCATGTTCAAGTGCCAAGTACTGCTCTTTAGGTCCTGAGCAGCCATCCTCCAAACAGAGCAGTTAGGAGCAGGCCACCAGTGCCCCTCCTAGGCACATCGAGGAGCTGGGCGATGAATGACGTTTTAAAGAATTTGCGGTGACAAATACCCATTCTAACTGGGTCTGGGTGGGAACCCTGTGTTCAGCACAACCCTGTGATTGTGCATCATGCTTGTTGATTGACACTTCAATGTCCGTGCAGTATCGGTGGGTTCCTGACATGTGCAATGCCACAGAATTCCAAGAGGCTTGCAAGGACTCTGCCATCTGTTGCACGGGGCCTTCCTTGAATATGGCGGGCATTGTTCCTAAAGAGAGGGCCTCCCGAAGGTAGGATCAAGGATGCTAAGTAGTGAGTAGGAAAGTGAGCTGTGTTGGCCTCAGGAAACTGACACTAATCTTCCAGAAAAAAAAATGCAGAGGCAAGGGCAATGTGCCCATGAGAGACTCCTCCAGAGGGTACCCCAGTGTTCCGGTGAGAGTTCCCACAGAGGGACCTGTGGCACCGACACCCCTCCCTGTTCCCACAGTGTCCACCAGGCCGGGGGAGAAGGGAGGGACCATAATGGGTAAGTTGCTTGCTCAGGACAGCAGTCATGGGGAATCCAGGTCAAGGTCATGTCCAGAGGTTCAGAGCCTCAAACAGTCTGGAAGCAGGAGGGAGCCTCCATGCTGAGCATGCAGTTCAGAAACAGCCTGGATTCAAAGCTGGGAGTCAGCAACCCCTACTTCCTAAACAGCCCCAGGAAATTCCAGCTCCGGGGAGCCTGGGTTTCAGAAATGGCTAACTGGAGGGCTGTAAGCAAGGTCTGTCACCTGTTGGTGGCCAGTATTAAACAGCATTTGGCAGAGGTGGAAGCCAAGAGAGTGGAAAGGGGAGAGGAGTAAGTACATCTGGTCTACCACACATGGCCACAGGGTCTGCCGAGGGCTGTGGGAACAGGCCAGCTTAAGACAAACATAAAAGCTAGTTGCCCGTCCTGAAGCTCAGAGTAGCTTTCATTTTCTTATTCCTTCTGGGACTTGGGCACACATAGATGTTCATCTGCCATTTTTAAAATGTCAGCTGACCTCGCCCCTTTGTGGAAGAGGCAGCAGAGTGTAGTGGTGACTGGGGCGCTGGCATCTCTGGTCAGCTAGGAACGGCACTCAGGGAGGAACCAGGTGGCCCGCTCTGCCGACTGCTCAAGAGAAACCCGGACTTCAGATTTGCAAAAACATATTGGCAATGAATTTGTGTTTTTAAAAATGTGTAAACACCCCTGGGGGTGGGGTTGAGAGGATAAAGCACATCTGGGAGGCCACATCTGGACCTCCGGTTTGTGGCTCTGGTCTTCAGCCTGGAAAACAGAACAAAAGCTAAATTGTCAGGACAGTGACAGCAGGGGTTTAGAAACTGCAGGGGCTGGAATGTGTTAGGAGCGGTTGCTGGGTCTGAGTCAGCAGGGGAAGACAGAGCAGCCTGTCCAAGTGCCGGCTGGGATTCCAGAAACATCCACCAGGTGACCTTAGCGCGCACTTCAAAGACAGATGGAGCCAGATGAGCGCTGCGCCAAGTTTGATGGGCCCACACCCTGTCCAGGCCTGTGGTGGGCCACCTACCTCCACAGCTGGCCTGCAAGGGCAGCCCCCAACTGCCGGGGTGACGGGCACTGAATGACGCCAGCTGTGAGGCCAGTGTTGCTTTCAAGTTTGGGGTATACACCCCCTTTCCTCTCTTGTGCCTCTATTTTATTGGGATGACTAAATCCTTGACTATGTTAGCAGTAAACACAGCTAATTTACCCCCTACCTCTTTAAAGCAGCTGCTGACAGCTGGGCTGTGATTCAATCAAGGATCCTTGCCATCCAGCCTACCAAACGCGCATTTGTTGTTTGGTTCTGCTCTCCTGCTTGGAGCCCCACGCAGCTGCACCAAATACTGACGAGCACCCGCTTCCCCCTGGGCCTGGATGATAAACATCCCATTAACAGTAGAGATCAAGGTCGCAGGTTCTCAGCAGATGAAACTCCAATGTCCAGGAGTCCAGGGGTGAGGGGAAAGACAGAAATACACACATGGGTCTGACAACCAGAACCAAACGTCTCCTTTTATTGCAAAGTCAAACCCCTTCTTACTCTATTTTACAGATTTTCCACTAAGGACCACTTTATTGGACAGCTATGGGTCCATCGGTCCAACTGTTAATAAATAGTCTTAAATAAGAAAACAAACAGATTGAAGGAAAGCGACCCCATTGTCCTCCACGAGGAGCCTTTGAAAAGAACTTCAGATGGAAATAAATAACTTCTTTGTCTTGTCACAATTATTTACACATTTAAATGTACAAAAGACACTGGCTGCGGGGTGGACTAGGGCCATGAGTAGCAAAATGTGTACCAAGAGGGAGTCACACAAAAAGCCCCAGATCTGCCAACACAAAACAAATTACAAGAAGAAATGTTCTTCCCTCCATTGACCAGGCAGAGTGGAGGCTGCAGCCCAAGCTACTGAAGAAGAAAATTAAAAATAATAATAATAATAATAATAATAATAATAATAATAATAATAACAGAAGAGAACCCAGTGTTTCCAGGATCACAGATATAGAGAACTGGTTCCCCACATGACCAGACGCTACAGGGCCACGGGTCCCACCTGGCTAACCCCATTCTTTGTACGGATGCAGGAAACATTGGCAGACAGTCCAGCCCTCGCCACAGCCTTGCATTTGAAGCTGGGAGCTGGTGCGTGATGGTTAGGGCACCACAGACCCAGGTAGAGTGGGCTTGCTTGAGCCATGACAGAAATGCCATCTGAGGCAGGAAGCATGGTTAGGAGGGTGCCTCTAAGTCCAGTACAACCCTGCACCCAGTCTCCCTCAAACTGAGGAACCAATTTCATGCAGGGCCTTCTGACAGGGGTTGAGAGGGAGGAATGGCAGCCATGTGGTGTGTGGCCAGAGAGGCCTTATTTATAGGACACTGCCTTGAACACCTGCACCTGTGGGCTTTGGGCATCCCTGTGCTTCCTCACATGGGGTGGAGTACAAGCTCTGTCCTACCCTGTCTTGTTCACTTTGAATGTCCTCATTATTTCCTAGCACAGGCTGGCAGAGCCATTCCAAAGTCTGTGTGTGTTTCATATGTGTGTGTGTGTGTGTGTGTGTGTGTGTGTGTGCGCCTCCCTCCTTCTCCACCCCAACATATCTCCTTTGAGGCCAGCAATCCCTGGCCTCTTCTGAGCAGACATCTCTCCTTCCCCTCCCTACAGGGTGGATTTGGGCAGTTCTGGGTAAACACTGGGCCCTGCAGCCTCAGAAGGAAACCAAATAAAAAGGAGGGGGCCTCCCCAGCCTCCACAGGCCCCAGCTTCTGTTTATGAAGTCAGAATAAACCAAGGAATGGGGATAAATTGTTTAGGAAAATATATGTGTAACATCCTAACCATTTTCATTCATGGGTTTTATTGTGACATTTTATTACACGGACTTCTGCTTGGTTTTTCTTCAGCACAGATGTAAGCATCCACCCTGGCTATGTCTTCCTTCCTGCGGGAGCGGATGGCCTGGCTGAAGGACACACGCAATTACCCCTCCAGGACTCAGAGCGCCACAGAGACCACATGGCCAACAGACTCATTCCTGGAAGGTATTTTTCCTGCTGGGTGTTGCCTGTGGCAGCTTGGAGGATCTTGTCCATAATGTGCCAGAATTAAAGCCTGCTTGCCAGCCACTGGGCGCTCAGGTTTCTCATGCCTTATGTATCTCCAGTTGGGGAGGTGAGGGGAAGGCTCAGGAGAGGTGGCTGATCTGTTCGATTCTCGCCAAGGTGGGCAGTGAGAGACTAGAAGGTGAGACACCACAGATCTGGAACAATGTGGCTCCAAAGGGTCAGGCTCTCAGCAGAGGCTAGTGGCAGCCACAGGCCCGGACCACCATGTTTCTGTACTTCTTCAGGATGACATTGGAGCTGTCGTCAAAGTAGAGGACAGATATAGCGTTGAGCTGGGTGGGTGCACAGCAAGGCTTGGGTACCGTGTCCGGGTTGATAAAGTGAACCTGCAATCCACCAACATAAATCATGGTGAGAGGTGGGGAGGCCTTCTGCGGGCTTCTAGAGTTCTCCAAAGAACATCTACTGTCTGGCTAAGATGACCATAAATGACAGGTGAACATGTCTCATGACCCAGCTCAGCTCAGGACTCACCTCCACTATGCACATGAAGGAACCAGGACCCACAGTCTTCCTTCACACATCTAATGTGGGAGAGACAGCTTAAGCTCCAAGCTGAAGACCTCCCTGACTGCTGCCCATTCAAAAAGCACTCTGTCTGAAGGGATGGGTTGTAGCTCAGAGGTAGAGTACTTGCTGAGCACACAAAAGGTCCTATGTGCCATCCCCAGCATCATGACAATTATAAAGAGAGGGCTGTTTTGCTCACGGGTACTCGTGCACCCCACAGGGGTTCAGACAAGAGAAAACTCAGATGCCTTGCGTTACCATGTAAGCACCATTGACAAGCAAAGTCAACCTGGAGTAGGCAGCAGGGATTGGCAGGGGGAGTGGAGCAAATTGAAGGGAGAGGCCACTACTCATCCAGGCTGACCCCAGCCCAGCTGACTAATCCCTGTCTTTAGGTGAACTCAGTGCTGAAGATAGGCCAGAGACTCAGTTCTCAGGTGTTACTGGTTTGTTTAAGACAGGGGCTCTTATATCCCAGGGCTGGCCTTGAACTTGCTGTGGAGCCAAAGATGAGCCTGAATTTCATATCATCTAGCTTCTGCCTCCTGAGTGCTGAGTTGAAAAGAGACCTAAACCACAACACCCAGTTTATTCAGCACGTAGGATGCCCCAGAGAAGGATTTACCCCTGGTCCATGTGACCACAGAGGCCTCCTCCCTCCAGCACTGGATACTTCCATGGTGAAATGCTAACGAAGGAGGCTGTACCCCTGAGCCAGGAAGGCCAGTGGTGAAGGATGCTGGAGAAGGGTCTTGAAGCCACAGGACAGGACACAGAACCTTATGGGTGTTCAGAGCAGCCCGCACTAGCAGAGCACGAGGTCCAGACGGACCATTCTGTCCCTGGCTTCAGACTCCATCCCAAATGCAGTTTTGGAGTTTATAGTCCAGGGGGGAAGGAAAATATTGGAAAATCAGTACTTAAAGACATCCCTTGCTAGCCAGGTGCTAATGGTGCATGCCTTTAATCCCAGCACTCGGGAGGTAGAGGCAGGCAGATGTCTGAGTTCCAGGCCAGCCTGGTCTACAGAGCAAGTTCCAGGACAGCCAGGGAAACCCTGTGTCAAAAAAAAAAAAAAAAAAGATATCCCTTGCTGCTGGTCTTGGGGTGCAGGCCTGTAATTCCAGCTACTCAGAGTCTAAGGCAGAAGGACCACAAGGTCACAGTGAGATCAAGACCAGGCAAGACAGTTTAGTGAAACCTAAGGGCTAGGGATACACCTTGATGTTAGAGAGTTTACCGAACATGTATGAGGCTCTGGGGTCCAGCCTTTTAACCATAAAAGCAAGTGCAGGAGGAAAAGAGAGAGAAAGGAAGAGAGAGGAGGGAGGGAGTGGTGGAGACCCTTCCTCTGCCACAGGGTAAAGCTTGGACTAAATGAAGGGCGTGAGTGAGCTTTCTGTTCAGGACTTACAACGTTGGCATGGGTTAAACATAAATCTGAATAACAAACAGAACTGTGAGGAAGAGGATCATGTGGCGAGCTCTTCAGCACCAGAATTCAAACCAGCATGGACGATTGGTTGTTGAGAGAAGCTCAGACAACATCCAGTGCAGACAGCAAGGCCACTTGGGCCTGGGTAGAGCAGCATCAACCGGAGGCTTCGTGCACCAGCGTGGGCTCAGAACACCTTCTCATCACTTGGCTCTTCCCAGCGACCCACAGAGGGCTGACCTGAATCTGCAGCTGCCTCCTGCCCTCCTCCCCTCGTCCACTCTCTCCCTCTGAAACTCTCATCTGCTCAGTTGACCATTTCCTCCCCTGGACAGGAAAGCCCAAGGTCAAGAACACGGAGCTGCTCCCTGCCTGTGTCCCCAGGCCCTGGCACATAGCAGACAACCAACAGAATAAAGCCTCTCAAATTACTGAACCTTCATGTTCAACTTCAAACCTGAGAAAGAAAGTCAGGAGTTGGGAACGGGGGCTGTGGCCCTGGCAAACTGAAGTCTCCCTATTGCAGGAGAGGGCCAGCGGCTGGAGGAGAGCCAGGAGCTAAGTCATGTTTTTCCATAACACAGCATGGCATGCTGACACTCAGGAGGATGGGTCCTTCCAGGAGGGGATCCAGTCCTCAGTGAGGCACAGTGATAGGGTCCAAGACACACACACACACACACACACACACACACACACACACACACACACAGACACACACACAGACTCACACACACACACACACACACACACTCATCTTTATACCATTGTATGACTAAAACATATTTTTTCAGCCTTTTGTACAGCAGGTACCCACAAGAGTCACGACACACTTGGGCAGACAGCTGCTCAGGTCCTGGATAAAGGCAGTAGAAGACACTCACACCCCCATAGGCCAGACCCTCAGGAGGCACCCACCAGTGTCTGGACAATGGCGTGGTTGGTAGCATTCATGTAGGAGTTCAGAGGGAAGGCACACTCCCCCTCACAGTAGTAGGCAGCATAGCCTTCAGGTGCGATGATCCAGTCCTGCAAAGAGGAGAATGAGGCCAAGTCTTACCCAAACCCTGCAGAGCCCAGGGTGTCCCCCTCTGTGTGTCCCACCCTGTGTGTCCCCCTCTGTGTGTCCCGCCCTGTGTGTCCCCCTCTGTGTGTCCCACCCTGTGTGTCCCACCATGTGTCCCCCTCTGTGTGTCCCATCCTGTGTGTCCCACCCTGTGTGTCCCCTCTGTGTGTCCCGCCCTGTGTGTCCCGCCCTGTGTGTCCCACCCCTGTGTGTCCTGTCCTGTGTGTCCTGTGTGGAGGACACAGGCTCAGGCTATGCTCTTCTGAGTTGTGGGGTCCCTTCAGGGGCAGGGAAGTGAGCATGGTACTCTGTGAGCCCAGCAGAGAGGACACCCTTGTGTTGTGTTGCATCTCCTGGACCAGAGGTGCAGTAGCAGCAGAGAGTGAGCCACAGGTCAGAGACCACACCTAGAGCCACCCCGTCTCTGCTAGGGGTGGCATGCCTCAGCTTGCTCCAGGTGTGTCCGTCTCACAGACTAGGCCTTGCACCCACTGGGTAAGGATAGCTACAAATGAAACCCAGCACAGTACGGTAAAGAGTTCAGACATCTGAATTCTGTCCATCTGTCTGTCTGTCTGTTTGCACCGTCTTTGGACGTATGGTTTTAGAGTGAACACAGTAGACGACAACATTTTGTTCCATTGTCTAAACAGGACATTCCTGTGGGTCTCCCTGCCTGGTGCACCTTCTGGAGCAAGAGGCTAGTGACCCTCTGTGGCTTGGGTAATCCAGACAGGGTATTCTCAGAGCCCTGGAAATGTTACGCTGCTCCATAATGCCGTATGGTCTAGGGATGGTAAGAGGAGGGCTCCCGCTGCAGGAGTGTTCGACAAAGCACACCGGGAGAAACAGCATGTGCAGAGCCTTCACTTCCAACACAACAGTCTGCTTGGCTCAGAAACAAACACAATCTGAGTCACAGAGCGATGTGGAGGGAGCTGGCCCTCCAGGGCTGGCTTCAAACGCACGGTCATATGTGGGAGATGTGGGAAAAGCGGCCAGCCACTGGGTGGGAATAGGGTGTGCATGAAGAATAAAGTTCACACTTCAGAAGGTAGAAGGTGATGTTTCAAGTTCAGGCCTAAGAGTCAACCACACCTCGGGTGTCATGGGACGTCCTGGATGTCCGTAAGTATCCAGTTCAAGGCATTCTCTCAGGTCAGGACTCCTGGCATTGGACATTTCACCAGTAAAGACAAGAACTGTGGACTAGCCTGGGACTGAGCTGGTAGAATGCTTGCCTAGCATGCAGGGCATTCTGGGGTCCGTTCCCAGCATGGCACAAACTAGGCATCATGGCACACTCCTGTGATCCCAGCACTTGGGAGGTAGATGTAGGGGAGCCCAAGTACAAGGTCATCCTAGGCTACACAGTGAGTGTGATGCCAGTCTGGGACATATGGGACACTGTCCCTGAGGGGGAAAAAGACATAAACTGTGACACACTGCACCCATGGAGACAGCCTTGTGGCTGGCAGGGACAGAGAAAGCCCAAGTGTGTGGTGATGCAGCCATCCTTACCTGCCAGCCGAGGTCTCGGAAGCTGACATACAGCTCATGTTTCTTGCAGGCTTGCCTCTGGTCACTGCTGCTGTTTTCTGCATGGACAAGAAGAAAAACCCAGGGAGGAGAGAGAAACACACACATGTTCAAGGCCTTTGGTTCTGCTGTCAGGGAGCAGGCACTGGACTCAGAGGCTGAAGGACAGCAATGGCTGAGAAGCCAGTTTGAGGACCTGCAGCCTTCATGGTCACCCTGACCCTTAGTAGAGGTCCCCCAGTCCCACTCAGACTATCCTGCTTCCAGACCACTCTGCCCAAGGAGGCCCACTGAGGAGGACCCAAGATGCTCATGCACCTGCAGAGACAGGACATATAACCGAGGGTGGCACACCACCAGGAAGAAGTCACGGAAAGTTCATGGTCCCCAGCAGCAGCAGCTGAGTTTCTTTAAAGGCCAAGAACAGTGTGCTTGGGTTTTCTAGAAGGATGTAAGTTTGTAGCATTTGGGCTACACTTTGTAAACACTGTGAGAATCCGTCTGTCTGTCCTTCGTGCAGAGCTGTGGGATCTTCCTCTACTCTACAGCTGCATGAATTGGTACTTACTTAATGCCTGTCCCCACCTGACTGTTCTAGGGCTTTCCATCATCTGTCCTTGCACATAAAGCCCAGGCCCCTGGTCTACACGATAGAGTCCTACAGGCCAGGTGCCTGAGCACTCAGGCGACTCCTCATCCCCACATACCCTCCTACAACCACCCAAATGTGATGACTGCTTCACAGGGTGTCTAGTGACAAGTGACACATCCCTCAGAGTTGGCTTCTCTGGATGCATGGGACTTCCACCTGCACAGCTCTGAGGTCAGGAAGAAATAGCACAGGTCAAGGCTGTCTCAACACAAAGGTCAAGGGCCAGGGCACTATCAGAGCACAGTCCACAGAGTTGGACAACTTGTCTACCTCCTGGAACAGCTATGGAGTGGCTATCTAAGGTGCCATTCTCCACTGTGGCAAAGCCGGGGGCTGCAGCTAGCACTATCCACCCATCAAGCCCTATTCCCCTCTTTCCTGTGGGGAGGCAGGAAGGAAAGAAGGAAGTGGACCGCCTCCTCAGCCCAGAGTGAAGCAGTCTGAGCAAGGTACAATTCTGAGTAGGATCGCTGGACCAGATTGCCCACAGCTCCCACTCCTGAGTCAGGGTGGATCCTGAGCTGTGAAAAAATGCTGTGAAAATAGCTATGTCTGTAACATGCAGAGAAGGAGCAGATCCCAGTGAAGAGCTTTGGTTTAATGTTGGAAGCTAGCTGTGGGTGTGCTGTGGGGATGGGCCTTGCTCTTCCTATCTGGGGTTGTGACCGCCCCAGGAGAAGGTGGCTGGAATTCCCCAGCATTCTTGGGTCCTTCTTAACAGAAAAGCAAGG
This sequence comes from Onychomys torridus, assembly GCF_903995425.1. Lineage (NCBI taxonomy): Eukaryota > Metazoa > Chordata > Mammalia > Rodentia > Cricetidae > Onychomys > Onychomys torridus. Next base: position 131,466,251 of record NC_050446.1, read on the forward strand.
GAAAGGAATAAAAGAGACACCTACTTCCCCTGCCCCCAATCTGGTTCCACCCACCCCACCCAGTACAGCAGAGAGCCAGTGAACAGCAGGCAGTGCCAGCCACCAGCTGCTGCACCTCTGAAAGGCCCTGCCTGGGCAGTAGGCAAATTAGGACAGGTGCTCAGACTTGCTGCCACACCCCAGGGTCAGCTGGAGAATATGGCCAATTAGCAGGGTGCTGGACTAAAGGGGAGAAGGGACCCAGGTTCTCCACCTGCATCTCAATAGCAGTTGGAGCCCTGGGGCAGGGGTGGCCCACAGGAAAGAGACTTCCATGCAAAGGCAGGCTGGGACATGTGTCTCCAGCCAGACACATAAAGATGATGTGCGTGCAAGAGAGGATTCAACTTGTGTGGCCCATCATGTGAGGTGTGAGCACTTCAAAGGCACTGGGCACACGCCTCCGCACACACACAGGCTGCTCACTAAGGCAGGGTGGGGCCCCAGTCCTGGAATTTTTTTTATGTTAAACTTCCAGGCAGGGTTTGGAAGAACTTAAAACAAGAGTAGGGAGTTGAAATCTACAGGAGTAGGCAGAGTCTGAGCCAGACGGACTAGCTGTCATTTGAGGGAGTGAGGACCTGTCCTGGAGCTACTATGAAGGTGGGCCCTCTGTGGGACACCGTAGGGTAGGGCCCTCAGCATTCCTCTTAGTCCAGAGGCGAACGTTGTAGATCTACAAGACGAGGTTGCCTTTGCTGGCATGGGACATGCCAGAGCTCTTTGGCAGCTGAGTTTGCAGAGGTTTCTGGGAAGTTTCAAATTCTGGGGCCCTCCTTCACTCTGTGTTATACCCACCCTTCCTAGAACACCCAGCATGACCTCACACCTGCACTGCACACAGCCTGAACCCATAAAACTCCCACTCCTGCTTGGGATGGGTCTCAAACTCCAAGATGAGACTCCCAAGAGAATGCTCCACCTACTTGTGGCACCAGCTGTCTCCTCTGCCACAGCCACCAGTCTCTAAGGTGTCAGAAAAGCTAAAACATGAGGCTTGGTACTCTCAGGATGCACAGGCCTTAGCAATGGGGCCAGTCTGACCTTGCTCACAGGCCTCAGCTCAGTTCCCTTGGGAACTCTTTCTGCACCCCTGGAATGAGCTGCGTTACCTAGCCACCATCCCCAATCCTGGGCCTATCACCACATACAGGTGAAGGTGACAATCACATCTACCTGTCCCAAATAGTTTCTACATCCAGGTTTCCACTACAGAATTCCAGTCCCAGCATAAACAAGGCCTCCAAATATGAAGAAAACTCAGTTGTTGTTGTTTTTTTAATTTGGGGACTCACAGACCCCTTTGAGATGTCTGTCTATAAAAGGCCCTAGCTGGCAGAAGAGAATACTTAGGAGGTCTCTATCCACACTCAGGCCGCTGGCAGAGCAGGCAAGTGACTCTGTACGACTGTTGAGAACAGCAGCTTTCAGGGTGCCTCACCCACAGCTAACCTGTTTAACAGATCAGCTGTGCTGCCCTGAGTAGTTCTATGATGAGTCTGAATGCTGAGGCAGACGGACTTTGCATCTTATTCATATAAGTAAAGCAGTGCCATCAGCCGCTCCAGAGGGGAGACTTCCGGGTAATTTATTTGTGTCCGTAAACAATGCCATCTAAGAATATAGCTTATGTCAGAAACAGCAGACTCACAAGCCATCCATCATACCAGATGGAACTCTCGCACTGGGCTAGGACATGCTGGCACAGTGACCCAGGCCCTGGTCACTGGTCATGAACCTTGCCCAGGAAAATTGCCACAGGGAAGGACTCGAGCCCCAGCCCTGCCCGTCACCCTCAGCCCTCTGCAAATCAACACCCAAACTCACCAAGATCTGCATTTGCCAACTCTGCTCTGAATAGCCCTGAGCTCAGCCTGAGCCTCCTTTATCCCCGAAGAGACTTTCCTTGAGCCCTGGTCGGCTCTGTCTCTCTAGCTTCAGGACAGTATTCTGAGTAGCACTGTCTCTTCCTGCACTACTCCTTACCCACTCTGCAAAGTGTGTGCTAATAAGTCACGTCATGCTACACACGTGCAATGTGTGCTGTGTCATTAACTGTTACGTAGCTAAGACTGGCTCCCTGCTACTTAAGATTGGAATAAAAACCTATGATTGGAAGTGGCCATGTCTACAAAGGGAAATGGGGTATTTGGTGAATTAAAGCCAATTAAATTGGCATAGTCTCTGAATTAATGATAAATTCTGATGCTGTGGAAAGCAGACTGTGTCCGTCTATACTTTTAGATACAACTCTCTCTATCCACCAAAGTCTCCCCAGGGCACTGGGGGACACCCTAGAAACAATAAGTCCAACCGCCACAGTGGGTTACCTTCTCCCTTCACAAATTAAATGACTATCAATTTCTAAGTGCAATGCAAGGTGACCTGAAGTGGAGGGGTGAGAGAGTGGGATGGGGGGATAGGGCAATGGCCTGGTGGACTCACTTTTTAGTTCTAAATAGCCCAAACTCGCTTGGGTGTTTCCTCAGAATCCTAAGGCCAGGAGCTGGAGGACTGAGTCAGCCTGGAGCCCTCCCAAGCAGGCTGATTTGTGTCTGGCCCTTGCCTTGCTTCAATGTTACCAGAATCCCAGAGCAGCTACATGCTGGACAGCACATCCCAACTCACAGGCTGATCTGTTCTGGAGCCATTCACAATGCATTTGCGCATATGGTCCCCTCTGGCTGCTCAGCCTGCATTGGCCTACCTGCCACACTGGCCATCCTCAGTGCCTCTTGGTTCTTGGGTGTCTTGGAGCGGTTCTGGCTGCGCTGCTTGCCCCCAGTGGACCGGATGCTACGTAGATGGACCTCTGTGGCCTTGAAGAAGGCCACCATGAAGGGCTGCTTGTTCTGGGGTCCATGCCGCCCAATCAGGCCCGCCAACTTGGGGTTGATGCTCTGCCCTGCGGAGGAGGTACTCATTACAGAGGTGTGCAGGGACAGAGAAGGGGTAGGGACATGATTCTATCTTCACCTTACAATCCATTCACTGCTACTCATTCATCCAGCAAGGACTATTTGGGCAATTTCTGGAGCTGTTTTAGGGGTGCCCTGATCTCTGGTGACATCTGGGAGCATGGAAGGCAGCATACAATCACCCAGTGGTGACCCCGACACTAAGAAGGATGAGAATTCTGGCCAAGACCTGCAGGGGGTCTCAGCTAGTGCAGGCGATGTGCAGCTCACACTGCACTTGCCAGAGGGGGTCACTTGGTTGGCCAAGCTTCAAGGGGTAGGGAATATAACTGTTGTGTGCCAAGGAGGTGAGCATGACTGCCAATGCCTGATGGCAATGGAGAGGCCACCAGAGGAGAGACCAGGAGGCAGTGAGGCGTGATCCCTATGTATGTGGGAGAGAGCATTAAGGGAGAAGGGTCCTACGGAAGTAAAGGCATGGAGAGAAAAGCTGGATCCCAGGAGGATGAGAAAGAGAAGCAGGCAGGTAGGGTGACAGCTGATAACAGGCTAGAGGCACAGGTCACTCCAGGTCTGTGGCAAGCATTTTGCCTGAACAAGGTCTTGGCAGGTATAATAAACCCCTGAGAAACAGCTAGGCCATGCAGGACAGGGCTTCATGCCAGGGGCCAGTGGCTTCATGAAAAGTATGAAAGAGGCTACACATCACCACAGATGCCAGCAGCTGCCTGCAGTGGAGGGACCAGGCAGGACCTTCCTGTGCCTAGGAAAGGTCCACAGCCAGTGACAGCCAGATACAGGACTTCTGCCTTTACATGGGGATGGTACTTGGGAGCCATCAGCTTGAGGGACATAGTCACAGATACCCAAAGTGGGACAGGAGGGGACTACAGAAAGCAGAGCTACTGGCTGAGGACTTAGAGTGTTCCTAAGATGACCTTGGGCTGGCCCTGAGACCCAACAAGGTGAAAGACAGAAGTCAAAGTCCAAGCTGACACAGCTCAACAGCCAGAAGGGTTCTAAAGGACCAGCCTGGGGCAGGGGAAGTGAGCATGGTGAGAAGTGATTCTTGGATGCCTTCCCCAGACACCCTCCAGCTGCCTACCTGCTGCCCGCTTAACCTTTGGAACAATGTTGATTTCAGCTCTCCGTTTGGAAAAAGATCCATATGAAATTGGGGTGGGGAAGCTGACCTTGGTGCTGTCATCTCTGCTACTCTGGAGGTTGAGGCAGGAGGATAGAGAGTTCAGTTCGTGTGGGAGACTGAAAGACTTGCCTCAAAATAAAAATATAAAGAGGATTTAGAGTGGGATTTATCTCAAATGCACAAATGTGCAAAACTGTGAGCTCCAGCCTAGCATCTCTCACACACACACACACACACACACACACACACACACACACACACACACACACAGAGAGAGAGAGAGAGAGAGAGAGAGAGAGAGAGAGAGAGACAGACAGACAGACAGACAGACAGACAGACACAGACACAGACACAGACAGACAGACAGATAGAACATGTCCCATTTATCCATCAGTCAGTTTCTGCCGTGGGGATGCCACAGTGGCAGGAATGAGTTTCAGACCTAGAAAATGACAGGTTCTGATGTGTTTTGAAGAAAACTGAAGGAATTTGCTGAGAGACTGTAAAAGGGCTGAGGAAAAAGACAGTTCTGTGAGACTGGCACATCCTTGGCTAAAGCCGTGAAAGCTTTACAAAGATGGAAAACTGAGGCACGGGGCTGGGGAGTGAAAGATGGGAGACAAAGTTTAACAGGTGCTGTGAGAAATTCCTTCTTGGAACCAAGGGTCAGGTTGTGGGGGTTGGTTAGGGTTAAGTTAGGGCTAGTTTTAAGTTAGTGCTAGGGTTGAGTTAGGGTTAAGATTAGCATGATTTCTGCTACCTGGGGTCCTCACCAGGCCTGTGGGGTGAGGACATCCAGACTCAGTCCTGGCTTCCTGGGTTACTTCTTCTCACTTTAAGAGCCCCCTCCTCCCACCATGGTGTTGTGCTGAGCTCAGCTCTCTGTGCTGGGGACTTGAATCCAGGAGGCTAGACAAAACAAGGTGGTTGACTCCAAGTACCCTCTTTCTTTCACAGAGACTCGAGGGCATTCAGCAGAGTTTGCAGGCTCCCCTGATTAGGAAGGATCATGAAAGGCCCAGAGAGGAGAGAAGTGCTCGATGAGAGCCTGGAGACCCAGAAACAAGAGTGAGAAAGTAGTCATGGACATCCAGGGTTTACTGAACAATCTTGACTGCCAATGGACACAAAGCTCTGGTTATTTCTACAGGGCAGTTTCTAGACTGGGTTAACTGACCTGGGAGGACCTACCCTCAAGGTGGGCAGTATTATCCCTATCTCCAGGGTGGGCTGGTCCTGGAATGAGTAGAACATAGAAAGGACACTGAGCATCAGTATTCTGTCTGCTTCCTGGTTGTGGGTACCTGTCACCAGCTGCCTCACACCCCCGGTACACACCCCCGGTACCAGGATGGACTGACTGTACGGTCCAGCCATGCCCCAAAACTAAGCTTCCCTATGTGGCTTCTGCTGGGCATTTTGTCACATCACTGAGTAAAGTGACTCACATGCAGGTCCTGGGCTGTCCTTCTTCCCATGGACCAACCATGATGAGCTCCTAAGAAACAGAATTTAAGGTCACACGTGGTGACGAATACTTCAGAGCTGGGAGACATCAGATGAAGACAGTGCCGATGGTGCAGAGCAGAACAAGACGAGAGGCTGTGCGATCTGCCTGAAAGCAGCTCAGAAAACAACAACTCAGGATCTGACCTGGGGTGAGGCTGGCGTGGGTGGGGAGGCGACGTCACAACACTTCACCACTGTAGCTACTGAGACCCCAAGTCCAGTGACAGAGCCAAGGCCAGCAGAAGAAGTAAAGGCTCTGGAGGGCCTTGCCCACCCCCCCAATCCACACACCCCCACCCCACCCCCGCAACCTCCCCTGCATCTGGAAGTCACATCAGCTGGTGTCCCCAGGCAGGTCAGACCTGGGGAAGGCCAGCCTTCAGTGCCTGGCTCAGTCCTGGGAGCTAGTGTGGTTTTAAGAGTTCATGTTTAAGAAAACACATTTCCCCAACCCCCACAATTTACGCCCCCCTTTCATCGTCCAGCTCTCCTGCATTCTTGAGCGGGGTCCCCCCCAGTTCATCCATCTATAACACAAGTGAGTCTATAAAAGAAACCATTAAAGCCGGGCCCCGAGGACTTGGGCTTCCCCCCTGGAAGGCTTTTAGGGTGGAATAAAAATGCCTCGCCTGAAATCCTGATGCCTCTCTGGACCCCTTAAATCCAGGCGCCAAGAGTGGTCCCAGTCCTGCGGCCCTTTCGACCTGCTGGCCAGTGCTGGCAGATGTCAGCAAAGCCACCTCCATTGGTCATAACCTCTGCTAAGAAGGAACGGAAACCACACCTGCCACCAGCTGCCTGCGCAGCCTTGACTTCCTCCTGTGTAAAATAGGATGAGGCCACTGGTCTCGTGTCCCTGTTTCCTTGGTGAATGGCACACTTTTCACCTTGGCAGCTTCGCTCAAGCTAACCGGCCCCCGGCCTCAGGGCTGGGTGGGATGTGGTCTGACAAGAGGCACCTAATCCTGTACAATCATTGTCACTGCTCAGGGGTGAGACGTGACCCAGTTCAGCCAGAACACGGAAGAGAGAAGAGAGGTGTTCTGGAAATTTCTAGAAAACACGCTTGCTGCTCTAACGTTCGGAAGAAACTTATCCTCTCAGCAGAGTGGAGGGAGACAGATGGCATTCCAGAAACTACCTTCATGAACTGAGCCCAGGGAAACCATATTTTCAAACAAGGGCTACCCTGTGGAAGGAACAGCACAAACAGGGTCTCTTGTGACACAGCGCCACTGGGTCAAGCCAGCCTGCAACCTTCACCCTCACCTCGACCACCACCGTGAATGCCCCACCTCGATGACTAAGTCTAGAGCCTGGAATTATCCTCACTCCTCAGAGGCTGGCGACAGGGAACATGGGCACAAGCCATCTTGGGGCCTGGCATGGAGCTGGCCCTCAGGAGCAAGTGCTGATTCTGTCCTTATTACCTAATCTGGGGAAAGATTAGGGCTTTCTGTGTAAAGGCTGGAAGACAACCCCTCTGCATTTGTTTACCTTCAGCAAAAGGCAGGGTCAGGAAAATGGCTGCTTCTGCGTCTTTAGAAGAATTTAAACACACCCTGTCAAGTGTGACAGCTCACCTTCCTTGCCATCTTGCCACTGTGGCTAAATTTAGAATCAGAGACACACCTCAGGGAGCGTCTGTAAAGAACCTTCCCAAGAAGCTTCACTGGAGAGGGAAGACCACCATGAATGTGGTGGCTGGGGTCCCAGGGGGAGAGAGTGAGCTGAGCCCCAGCATGCATCTCTCTCTCCTTCCTGACTGCTGAGGAACTGTGTCCAGCTGCCAGGACTCTCTACGGTGACAGAATGGTCCCCTCACACTGGGAGCCAACATAAACTCTTCCTCCCTTTAGTCACTTGCCGGGCACTTTGTCACAGCGAGGCAGCTAACACAGTCCACCCCACACTCCGCGCATGGGCGTCCACGGCGGCATTATTCCTATAGTCCCAAAGCAGGACCCACAGCTATGGCACAGGGGAAAGAGGAGGACAAGAAGGCAGAGGGTGCGCCACAGGTATGCACCCTTGGAGGGTGTTCTATGCACTGGAGAGTGTTCAAGCAGCCTCCACCCAGGACCCCAGACAATGTCACGTGACCCCTAAGGAGGAAGGGGTCCTGGTTAGAAAGTCACGGCTGGCTGCCACTTTGTCTGCCTTGTCTTAGGTGTTCACATACAAAGTAATCAAAATACATTGAGATGTGGCTCCCGGGTAGAGTGCTTACCCAGCACGCAGGAGACCCTAAATCTATCCCTAGTACTGCTGATGTTCCGTCATGGTGCTATGGCCTGTTATACACAGTGGTGTGCCTATATATATTCATACACACACACACAAGTACATATTTGATACAGGGTCTCACCACATAGCCCAGGCTGGCCTTGAACCTACAGCCATCCTTCTGCTTCTCCTCCTAAGTGCTGAGATTACAGGCATAGGCCGCCACTCTGTGCTCTTCACTTTGAAATTGAACAAGGGAGCAGTCAAAAAACAGTGTGTAGACAGACAGTGGTGGTGCACACCTTTAATCCCAGCACTCAGGAGGCAGAGGTAGGTGGATCTCTGTGAGTTTGGAGATCAGCCTGGTCTACAGAGCAAGTTCCAGGACAGCCAGGGCTACACAAAGAAACCCTCTCCTGAAAATCGAAACAAAACAGAAGGGGTGATGGTAAGAATCCCCTTTCCTTTGAGATGTTTCTGCGTGACAGTTTCAATTAGTGTTTGTAATCATTTGTTTTGACTATTTGTGTTCAAACAGCCAGCATGGCTACTGAGTAAGGAAGGCATGGGGTGGAAGTGGATGAATTAATTAATGAAGGCAGAAAGACAATACACATATACTTTGAACCACAAAATCTGTGTCTTTGGCAAAATTAGAAACTATTTCTATTTTAGCTGAGGGTTAGCCGACTGGTGTTCTTCTCCACCCAAAAGCCCACAGACCTGCCTATGAAAAGGCAGGTTTGGGAAGTAAGGAAGCAGGCTGCCCCATCTGAATTTCCGAAAAACAGAGACTGTTTGCTGCGTGCAGGACCACACTGAAAGCGTCGCAATCACTGGTCACTCCAACTTTACCGCCACCTTGTGCCTCCCTAAGGCTGAGACAGGACAGTTTCCTTGCTGTGCGGAGCACCTCCCTGGGGCTACAAGAAGCAGGAAGGGTGTGGGGCACCCACCCACCAGCCAGGCGGCTAGGGGCGGGGCCAGAGTGGGCGCTTCCTCCCTGGGACAGGCTCCCCTTTGTGGCTGCTTCCTTGTTTCTCATCTTGAGACAAGGTCTCCTGCAGCCCGAGCTAGTGTTAAATTCATTAGAGCTGGGGCTGGCCTTGAACTTCCTGTCCTGCCACTGTACCTCCAGAGTGCTGGAATTCCAGGCGTGCACCACACAACCCCTTTATGAGGTGCTAGAGATCAAACCCAGGACTTCAAAAAAGGTAAGAAATAGTAAAAATGACTTTTTAGGGGGTGGTGTGTGTGTGTGTGTGTGTGTGTGTGTGTGTGTGTGTGTGTGTTTAGCTGTTTTGTTTGCACATCTGCATGTTGGCATGTATATTGATGTCAACTGCAACAGCTGGTTGAGTCAGTGCTACCACCACACACACACACACACACACACACACACCATCACACAAAATACACACACACCACATGTATACATCACACACACATGCACATACACACACATACACCACATACACACACACACACACACATACATATACACATAACACACACACACACACACACACACACACACACGGGGTGGGGAGGGGCAGGAGAGAGAGAGAGTGGAGTGGACGGAAGATGCCATGTGTGATAGAGAATTACATGTCCACACGGTTGGGCTTGCCCGGCGGACTGCCTAACTATTTCCGGTTCAGAATAGCCATCTCCGGGTCAGACATCTCGCGGGACCAGGACTCTGTGGCTTTACGTGGTTGCGTAGAGCACGGGCGCAGCCGTGTAATCTACGCACATGCGTGGAGTGCCCACAGGAGTTCCTGTGCGCATGCGCGGCCCAACCTTTAAAAAGCCGGTGCCATCTTGCATGAGTCTCTCTCTCTCCCCCTTATCTCCTCACCCACGTGTGTTTCACACAGGCCTGTCACCTCTATCCTCTTTAATAAAATTCTTCTGTGTTCTTGTTGTGTTCGAGACGTGTTCCTACCGCCACTTAAATACTAACAATGTGGCCTTGAAGCTCAGGAGTCGGGAAGTAAGTCCTGGAAGGCACCAAAGAATCAGTTGTGATGATAGTGAGGGGCCGGATGAGATCACCAGACTGTCTTCTGGGATTGGCAGGATCTATAGGTGTTGCCTTCTGAAGCAGGCAAGTGAGCAGAGAGTGGGAGTGGGGGACCCCAGAGACTAAGACAGGATGACTGGGGTCCTCATGGAAGAAACAAGTGCCTCTGTGTGGGCAGAGTCAGCGTGTCTAGCCTGAGCAGCCCCTCTTCCGAAACTTGGGGCAGTAGGCGTGTCCATTGGAGGACCACGGGAAGCCCCTCTGAGTTCTCCCCACTACACAAGAACCTGTCCACTCAGCCTCCGTCTCTCTCCTTCAGTGTGAGGACCCTGTCTCTGTCCACCCTTGGGAGAGGCTGTGGGTTGCATGAGAGCAAATCTACTTTCTCAGGCTGTCTGTTGGGGGCACATAAGCTTCCAGCCAGTGTGGACCGACAGGCTATTGGAGCAGAGGGGCTTCTCGCACGTGGGCATGGGACTAGGGGAGGGGGCAGTGTGGCTCCACTGTGCCAGGGGCCAGCACATCAAGCAGGACCCTGAGGGGTCTGTGAACCATTCTGCTGTCTCTCAAACTTAAGCCCGAGTGTGAGGTCATGAAAAGAAACATTTTTGTTTGGTTTTCTATTTGAGTCAGAGTCTCAATCTATAGCTCAAGGTGGCCTGGAACTATGTAACTCAGTCTAACGTCAGACTTGTGGCTATCCACCTGCTTCAGCCTCCCACCTGCTGCTACTACAGATGTCAACCACTACCCCCTGCAGAGAAAATGTCTATTTTTCACTCCAGTCACGATTATTTATGCCAACACAGACATAAAAAGTGGAATGCAGGCCATGTGCAGACATGCTCTTCCTGTAGGCCCCACAGGGGACCCCTTCTCCCTTTACCCCAGGGAAGAAGGGTGAGGAGGGTGGTTGGGTGTACAGAGGTCCAGGCTTCTGTCTGATTGGCCCAGCTGGACCTCAGCACAGCACCTCTCACCCCATCCCCCTCCTCTGCCGGTCATTGGTACCCACATTCCTACGAGGTATTTTGTGGTGGTGTTGTGTTCCCCACAATATTGTGCACCCTAATAAATTTATCTGGGGTCAGAGAACAGACAGCCACTAGAACAAAGTGGAAAAATGGTGGCTAGAAAATGGGTCAGAGCAAGCCATAGCAGAAGTTGGGCGGTGGTGGTTGCACACCTTTAATCCCAGCACTTGGGAGGCAGAGCTAGCCCAATCTCTGAGTTCAAGGCCACTTTAGAAACAGCCAGGCATGGTGACACACGCCTTTAATCCCAGAAATCCAGCCTTTAATCCCAGGGAGTGAGGGCAGAAAGTAGAAAGATATATAAGGCATGAAGACCAGAAACTAGGAGCATTTGGCTGGTTAAGCATTTGGCTGGTTCAGCATTCAGGCTTTGGAGCAGCACAGTTCAGCTGAGATACATTTGGATGAGGACACAGAGGCTTCCAGTCTGAGGAAACAAGACCAGCTGAGGAACTGGCGAGGTGAGGTGGTTGTGGCTTGTTCTGCTTCTCTGATCTTCCAGCATTCACCCCAATAACTGGCCTCAGGTTTGATTTTATTAACAAGTACCTTTAAGATTCATAGTACAGTATTTCCAGTGAAGAATTGGGGGACACAAGTCTGAGTGCCAAGTTCAGCACTGAGAGCCAGGTGACTTAACCCTTTCTCTGCCTCAGCTGTGCTCTCTGGAAATGGTGGCCTTGAGAATTAAGTGAATCAACAGTAATGCAGACTTCTACCATTCGGGAGCATGGAGGCAGGGCTGCCCCAGCACTGGCCATTTCCCAAGAACTCACCTCCTCCTCCTCCCAGCTGCCTACAGAGAAGGTAATGCTAGCATGTCCATGGAGAACATGAAGGAGTGGAGATTCCAAGAGGTTGGATGGGCTGCGGCAACACGCAACAGCGACCTAAGGAGCAGCAATGGTACCCCAGGGACCACTGGACTGCCCTTCCAGTAGCTACAGGAGAACCAGAGCCTGGAATGCCACCAACTCAATCAAAGCCACAGGAGCCAGCTTGGGTAGCCCTCCCCCCCTTCCTCCTATTCCAGCCCCTCCCACCCCCACGCCCAGCACCAGCCTAGTGGCTGTCCCAGGGATGGGGAAAGTAGGCTATCGGGGTTGGACTGGGGACCCCACACCTCTCCTGTGGTCTCTTCTGTATGAAAAGCAGAATCACCAGCCCTCACTCCCACAGCATCCCTCCCCCGCTGCCTCCCCAATGCTGTCTGCCTGTCTTTCTGGGAGCCTAGGTATCCAGAGGGTGTTGACTTCCGTCCCACACCACACACTCACCCCCAGAACCTAGCTCTGCTGCTCTGGCGACTAGCAGGGGCCTGCAGCTGGAAGACCGGGGGACAGAGACAGACTTTGAACACTGTCTGGGTGGTCTGGGAAGGGCACCTCTGACCTGGGACCTCCCTCAGGGCCAGATGGAGGAAGTGAGCAGTGAGCATGCCTGAGGACTCTGCAATTTGCCATCCAGTAGGATCTGACGTCACAAGAAACAACATCAGGCTTCCAGAAAGAACGTCACATTAGGATGGAAGCAGATGTCGCTGAGCTGGGAAACTGAGGCCTGACGGGCAACCAGCTCCAAATTCTGGCCGCCACCAGGCACATCTCTTCCAGCCAGGTGGCGTGGCCTCGAGGCTTGGTGGTCTTGATGAACTGTTGAGAGTGAGGGTGAAGATTGCTACCCTGCTCCTTCTGCCCTGGGGCTGCCCTGAGCCTGGCCTCAGCAGAAGCTGTCCAATACATCGAGGCAACCTGAATTAGTTCAGGTCCCCAGGGTGGGCATGGGGGACTCTGCTGCCAGTTAAAGGCCCAGCACACAGTAGTTGCTAGTTACACTGACTCCCCAGTGGGCCCCATGAGCCTTGTACCCACGTGGTTGTAAGAGTGGAGTCTGTCAGTTATCCAGCTCTCTAAATAAGCCAAGTGTCCCCAGATGGGGTGTGAGAGGCTCATGGGGCTGTTGTTACCTACCCAGGCACCAAGATGCCCAAGAATACAGCTATAAGACACCCTCAGGGACTTGCCAAGGTGAGTGTGGATGGGGCCTGTGTGCTCAGGTGACTCTAAAGGACCTGACTGGAGACCACCAGATGGGGAAGACTTAGCCTTGGGCTAGGAAGTGCCAGTCACCCTGCCCTGGAGCACATCCTCAGAGGTCCTCACCCACACAGCCAGTGGCCTCTTGCATATCTGTTGGATGGTCTGTGGGCAGTCCTTCCTGCCCAGGGGCCCAATGAAAGGCCTTCCTGGACAGTGGGCCGGCACACCTTCCCTTCTGTGCCTTACCCAGGAGGCAGATCCAGCCTGAGCCATGAGACCCTCCTGCCTGGCCACTGCCATTTCACCCACTACGTAAACACACTGAGCTGCTCCAGATACCCTGGGAGCGGGACCAGCTACCGGCCATCTTCCAGAAGAGGGTTGTTCTTTGATAATTTACCCTAGTCACCAAACTAGGGAACAGCAGGGCTGGCATTCCAGCCGGAGCCACCTGGTTCTTGAGACCGAGTTCTATGCACCAGACTGCCCTACCTCAGAGCCTGCTGAGACCTGCCACAGTTCTGGGAAAGGAGCAGAGAGAGGAGGCCTGGCCACTGAGCACAAGCCACCTAAGGGGAAAATCAAACTGCAGCCACGTGATTCAGTAGGACTGGCAGGACACAGACACTCAGGACCCACTGAGTCAAGCTGGAAGTCCCGACAGGTGTCCCCACATCCAAAGAAACAGCCATTCTGAAGAGGGAAATCAAGTTCGCCTTGACCTCTATACTTCATTTTTCTCTTGTCTCCCATATGTCCTACCAGGCCTTTTAAGAGCAGAATTTCTGTTGCAAAAGAAACACTCTGGATTCTTCTGTGCAAAACCCTCACCCTGAGATTAACCAGGGACACTTGGCAAAATGGTCTCTGGTAAGTCCTCAAGAGAAGCCTGCTTGGTTTATTCAGCTGGCATTCCCCATACTTAACAGACCGTGAACCCTTCCCTTTGAGGGGCACCTGCGGCTCTTCAGGGAGCACAGGCTGAGAAAGGCTGGTGCAGGACCAATGTCATAAACTTCCCCACAAGTGACTGTCCTCAAAAGAGCCAACACACCCAGCTTGGCAGGTGTCTGCCACAGCTATTCAACTGTGACTGAAACTCAAAAGCTGCTGTGGACCACGGGAAGAGACAGGCGTGACTGGTGCCAGCAGACACACCTGTGGACCATGAAGTGAATGCCATAGCGTTTCTTGTGCCAACCAGAGTTTTCTTCTGGTTTGTTGGAAACTATTTAAAAATATGTAAATTCAGGCTGGGAAGATGGCTCCATGGGTAAAGTGCTCACCAGGCAAGCACAGGATGGGACTGGATCCCCAGCATCCATGTAAAAAGACTGTCATGGCTGTATGGGGCTCCGGAGAATGGAGACAGGTGGATCCCTAGAGCTCACTGGGCAGCCTGTCTAGCCAATCAGTGGAGGGTGATGGAGGAAGAGAGCTGATCTTGACCCCTGACCTCCACACACACACACATGTGCATAACACCCATGCACACCCACACCTATGCACATACACTCATTCACATACACACCCATGCACACCCACACCTATGCACATACACTCATTCACATACACACCCATGCACACCCACCCATGCACACCCACACCTATGCACATACATACACTCACATACACACAAGAAGAAAAAGGCTCAAAAGTGGCAAAAACAGGCTTCGAGCTGAAAGCGGTCGTCAGGTGTCATTTACCAGCCCCTGAAATTGACGGTGAGACTCCAGAACTTTCTAGAGGCCCTTGTAAGTCTCAGGGGCAGGGAAAGCTGATAGAGAGTGGGAGAGAAGGGGTCGGGGAACAGTCCAGAAAGCAGAGAGTGGGCCCAAACACTGTGGTCTCCGCAGAGCCTTGAACTTAGGCAAGCTTTCTGGAGCTCAGACGAATGTTCTAGAAGGTGTGGGAAGATCAGGATTGTCCCAGTTCTCTGCATCGGTCCTACGCCAGACTGTCCTTCAGTCATCCTCAAAACTCTAGCTAAGGCCTCCAGTCCCAGACTAAAGCCATGGCCTCCGACGAGAGAGGAAGAAGCAAAGCCCAGAACCACAGAGGAGAGAGTGATCGTGTCCACTCCTGTCTGGGGCCACAAGGGCAAAAAAAAAAAAAAAAAACTAAGCTGCAAAGAGTCAGAACCAAACAGAACACAATCATCAGAGCCACAGGCAGAGGCACAGGCCTGGGGAGGTGGCTCGTCAGGGAAGGGCTTGCCTCGAAAGCATGAGGACCTGACTGATCTCCCAGAACCGCGTAAAGAAAAAGCCAGAGGGTGGGTAGGCAAGATGGCTCAGTGGGTAAAGTTGCTTGCCACCAAGACTGACCACCTGAGGTTGATCCCTGCAACCCACATGGCTTCTTCAAGTTGTCCTCTGACCTACACACACATACACACACACACACACACACACACACATACACACGCGCGCACACACAGACACACACACATACACAAGACATACACACACACAGGCACACATACATACACACACATACATGCACACACACACATATATGCGCACACACAGACACACACATACACAAGACACACACAGGCACACGCACGCGCGCACACACACAAAGGAGAAAGCAAAGACTGCAGACAGCATTTGTGGGAAACGCCTCGCCTCTCCCGAAGAAGAGAAGCTTCTAAACACAGAGCGCCGCCACCATCGTGTAGGCCATTAGTAAGGAAGGGCAGGTGTGAGAGCTCGCACTGTTGAGGGAGGGGCAGAGGCACCCATCACAGGGGGCAGCTGGGAGGTCTCTAAACGGGACAGTCTGAAGACACAGACCACATGCAGGGTCAAGTTCAGACATGAGCTTAACCCACTCAGCAGAAAGGACCGCAGCCAGGCTCCTCACGGCTGTCCTATTTGTGAGAGCCACAGAGTAGAAAGGATCAGCCCCCACAGTGGTGGTGACAGTCACAGTTTATCCAGGTCACCTCTAAGTCCTGCTCATCCACAGTGTGGTCCAGGGACCAGCAGTCTGGGGAGCAGGGGAGGTTGTCTGGAAAAACAGGCTTCCCTGTACCCCACACCTATTCATTTGAATCTCCACTTTGAGAGGTGTCCTGGGAAACCCTCCAGGAAGCACACAGATGCCACCACACATGTGTGGAGGTCAGAGGACAACTTACATGGATTCTCTCCTTCTACCACATGGGGCTTGAGGACTCAACTCAATCTTACTGCTGAGATGGTCCCACTGAGATATAATTTTAAATCTCCCCCCACACCAACTCATGAAATCTTCTAACAACCACATGGCCAGCACCCCCTTACCACCTGCCCGTTGGAGACGAGACTGCCAAGATTCTGACAGGTCCAAAGTTACGGGAGAGCACAGCTCTCAACACTAATGATGTGTGGTCATAAAACCCACCTTAAAGTGAGTTAGAAAGCTCTTCAATAGAAGGTAAGACCAATCTCCAAGACACGTTGTCACCTGAACACTGCGATGGTTTGAACTAGAAATGTCCCCATAGTCTTTGGTATTTCAACACTTGGTGCCCAGTAGGTGGCGCTGTTTGGGGAGGTTTAGTGGCTGCAGCCTTGCTGGAGGAAGTGCGTCACTGGAGGCAGGCATTGAGAGTAAAATCCTCCCACTTCTGGCTTGCTGCTTCACGTTTTCTGTTTGAAGATGTACGCTCTCTACTCTGTTCCTGTCTACTACCTGCCGTCATGCTGTCCTCACCATCATGGACTCTAACCCTCAGGAATTCTAAGCCAAAAGAAACCCTTTTGTCTATAAGTCACTTTGGTCATGGTGTCTCATCACAGGAACAGGAAAGTAACTAAGGCACACACCATCATGTTGTGGGGTAATCTTTTTGTACACTGTGAAGATGTATCTTGGCTAAGGTGCCTTCTGATTGGTTTAATAAAAAGCTGAACAGCCAATAGCTAGGCAGGAAAGAGGTTAGGCAGGACTTTTGGGAGAGAGAGAAACTCAGGGGTGGGAATCTAGGCATGAGCGAGATGCCAAGGAGACAAGGAAGGAGTCAGACATACAGAATGGAAGAGAGGTAAAATGTCACATGGAAGAACATAGATTGATAAAAACAAGCTAATTTAAGTTATAAAAACCTAATTGGGAACAAGCCTAAGCTAAAGGCCAAGCTTTCATAATTAATAAATAATTCTCCATGTCATTATTGGGAGCTGGCGGTCCCAAAGAAAATGAGACAAGAAAGTCTGGCTACACCATCATTTGTATAAGAAGCAAAACAGAAATCAGAATCTATACGTAAGCTCTTAAGCACCCAGACATCATCCCTGTAAAGGTACCCATGAGTGCTAAGCAGGAGTTATTTCTAGAATGTGGAACTCAGAATCTGGGGGAAGGAAACTGGGGGGAAACTATTTACTGTGACACATTTCCATCATGCTGACTATGGAGGAATGATAACTTCCTATTCCAAAATGAATGAAAAACAATGTGTTTTCCTTTCTCCCTTAAAATTGGTTAAAAGGTGTCAGGGCAGTGATGGTGCATGCTTTTAATCCAGGACAGCCAAGGCTACACAAAGAAACCCTGTCTCAAAAAACAAACAAATAAACAAAAACAATAATACTAGTAAGAACTGGTGGAAAGGAAGCTGGAAAGGGGCTCATGATTAAGAGCACTTCCTGCTCTTGCAGAAGACCCAAGTTCAGTTCTCAGCACCCATGTCATTCACCTCGAAACCACCTGTAACTCCAATCCCAGGGGATCTGATGCCCTCTCTGGCCTTGGAGGTCACCTTCATGCATGTGCTCATCCCCACACACAGACACACACATGACAGGTAGTGAGACATGAAGGACCAGCTAACAATGGCTTTTCCAGGGATCTGCAGCTCAGACCACAGTGGGACTTCAGTGTTTCCATATCATCCCACAGAGAACATTGGCCATGTTCGAAGACATTTGGGGATGGTACTGCCAGAATCCAATGCTTAGAAGATCGGGGGTGCCAGCAACCATGCTCCACTGCCCGGGATGCCAGGAGTGCCAAGGGCAGCAAGCTGAAAAACCTGTCTGGTATGCTCTGCTGTGCTGCCCACCTCAGGGCTCTAGCCTTGTGCAGTTCTCACGGAGCAGTCTGTGTTGACCCAAGAGTCTACATGTGTAACATGACTGAAACCCAGCTGATGCAGGATAACTGTGAGGCCGTCTCTGGCCCAGCTTGCCCAGCTCCCGATCTTCTTGTGTGAAACAAGAAGATACACTGGGTTCAGAAAAGAAGCTAGTCTTGAAAGCCTGGTTGAGATGGGGCGGAGCATCAGAGGACATTGAAAACAGCTTGTGGGTTGCTGCTGAGCCTTCATGAGGTTCCCCCGGGACTAGAGGTGTTGGTGTCTGGGACTCACCATCCAGGGTCTCCACAGAGAGCTGCAGGCCCAGGTTGTGCCGTGGGTTGACCACCCAGTGGTTGCTGGTGGCTGTGATGTCAAACACCAGCCAGCCCTCCTCAGAAGCCCAGAGTGTACGGCTGTCCAGCAAGAAGAGGTCCGACTCCCTGGAAAGAGGAGAGAGACACACAGCTTGAGGTTAGGCAGGTCACAGTTCAGCCACCCTGACAGCCAGCAGCTTACCAGCTAGGGGAGCCCTGTGTAACAGGGCCAGAGGGGACAAGGCCCCAGTCCCCTACACACAGCCTTGTCAGCAAAGGAGGACCTGGGCACAACAGCCACTTAGCAGCTCTGATGGGGAAAGAAAGTATAGAAGAAACACAGGCACACACAGGAACAGGGAGCTGGCATAGGCCATCTCACTCTACCAGATGTCAGGGACCCTAGCAAGACACAGAAGAGGCAGGAACTATACAGCCTGCAAGTTGCTGGGGCAGAAGGCGACGCCAAGGAGGTCATTCACCAAGTGTCTGGCACCACACCAAGAGCTCCATGCAGGGTAAAGCCATAATTCACCCTATGAGAGGTGGAAGATGGCTGGCTAGCTGGCTGAGAGTTGGAGCAGTGGATGGATTTATGGATAGAAAATGAGTGGGTAGATATATAGATGGATAGGTTAAGTGAGTAGATTAATAGATAGAGGAAAGATGGGCTGGTTGGGAGGGAGGGAGGTAAGTAGGTGAATAGATGAAAGATGGATAGGGTGATAGATAGATGACGGGTGAGTGGGTGATTGGGTGAGCAGATGGGTGGGTGAGTGGGTGGATAGATGAATGTATGCATAGGTAAGTGGATGTGTAGATGAATAGTTGGATGAATGGATGACAGACGAATTGATATAGATAAGATGATGGATAGATAACATATGGATGGGTGGGTGACAGATGGATGAAGGATGGAGATAGATGGAAGGATCAGTGAACAGAGAGAGGATGGATGAGATCAACGGATGGATTGATGGATAGGGATGGATGGATGTGTAGGTGTGTGGAAGATGATGGGTGGGTAGATGAATACCATCCCACCTTTTCATTCATAACAGCTCTTGTGGATTTTTAGTTATCAAGACCCAGTTTCAACATTCTGAGCCCTTCAGTGGTCAACTAAAACACTAGTGCTCCTATGCTATGCTGGGCACTGGGGGTACAGTAGTACTCCTCTCCAACCTGGACCCCCTGAGAGCTGCCATCAACCCTGCAAACAGGGTATGTTTGTGTGGCTCACACAGACATCAGTATGGCAACTGCTGGTTGAGAACAAATCGCTCTCCAGGCTCTAGGGTAGAAAGCTCAACCAGTATTGTCACTGGGTCTCTGAAACAAGCGTGTGATTTGGAGAATCCTGTCCACACTGCTGAGCAGGTATTATGATGCAGAAGGCAGGTCTGGATGTGTTTCACTCAACGCTCCAAGTCACTGACAAATCAGACCTGTTGCTGTATGTTTCACTAAGCCAGCAGCCAGAGCCAACACCAAATGCCAGTCTAGAAAGAGTCTCCGGTTGGTCCCAGACCTCTCCTCCTACTAAACCACCGCTGGCAACCCCCAGTCAGTATATCTCAGAGGTCTCCAAGTTTTCTCTCCCTGCTGACAGCCATAATGCATCATACACACCAGGCCCATCAACACACAAGAGTCAGGGAGCAAAGCTGTAAACAGACCTTAGCACCTAGATCCATAACCACTGTTTTCAATGTCTCTTCCCTCAGAACCCTTCCCTCAGAACTGGGAGTTCAACAGTCACCCAGAAACCAAACATGGACGCAAACAGACCCAGAGAGCTAATGCCAGGGCAGGTATGAGGAGACCAGTAGTTGCAAGGATCAAAATCACGAAAGGAATGCTCTGAGCCATCTCTCTCTTTTCATCCCTCCAGCCACAAGTCCAGGCACAGAGAACCTAGGTGGCTTAGGCAAGTAATATGCACAGGCTTGGGAATGGTGGGCACTCCAGACATGGACAACATCACGGGGACCATAGGTGGGGGTGGGGGTGGCTTCCCTGATTTAGAAAATATTGAATTACATCATTGCTTCAGCCAGGACACCACACCCCTTCCCAAGCTCATGTTGAAAGCTAATCCACAGTCTGACAGTATTAAGAGGTGGGAGCTTTCTGAGGCTGCCAGGCAATGAAGGCGCTGTCCTCGTGAATGGACTAGCTCTTGTGAGAAGTATCGAGGAAGAGTGTTTGAGCCCTTTGGACTTTCTCCCTTTCCCTGTGTGAGGACAGAGTGACATGGTGCCATCTTGAAATAGGCACATTTGTGGGACACAGATCCCACCTATGCCTTGACCTCCAGCCTCCAGAACTATGACATGAATTTCTGTTCTTGTACGTTTCCTAGTCTCGGGCAGTTTGTTATAGCAGCAGAAACAGACTAAGATGCTGCGAGTTCTGATCTAAAACCAGTAAATTAGCCACTGGGTAAGAACCTATGCTGCCCCTTGTGGGCCAGCCCAAAGTCCCTCCAGACCTGCAGAAGTCTGTCCTCTTGGTTACACATTACAGAGGCAAGGAAGCTTATTAGGGCTACACAGGTTTGAAAGACCCTAAGTTTGACATGGATGTCCAAGTTGGCAATAATAATGACCTAGTCTTCAGGACCCACTTTCTTCTACCCTGATGTCCCTTTATTGGTGACTCCAAAACTTGTTAGGAGAATATCTTCCATGGCTTTCAAAGCCACACATAGGGAAATCTAGCTGGCTTCATCTCCGATTTGCCTGAAGGCATCCCTAACTCTGGAGAACTCTCGGGACTGTCAAAGAAGCAGCTCGCTAGCCTGACAGTCAGCAGATGGAAGCAAAAAGATGTCAGTCCAAGACAACTCAGGACATCTGCTCCAAGCACGAGATGAGAAACTTGGGTGGTGACGCCGCTAGGAGATCAGATGTGCGGGAAGATGGGAGCAGATGCTGGCACAGGAAGCAATGTCTGTGACCAGGGGACACAGCAGGCCTTCACAAGGGCTACCCTGCCCACAGATGCTTTCATTAAAGGCCAGGACACTGAGGTCAGATGTGTCAGGCCAGAAGTGACTCATCCCCAGATCACCATGAAGGCAGCCACTCCCCACACCCATCAGAGTTTACAGTTGATCTCAGGCATGCAAGGAAAGGCCACACCTTATCTGAGGGGACAGGAGAGGGATGAAGATGTAGAGACACCTCACCAGAACAGAGTCGGGACCATGGGACAGCAGGGACACACTCAACAGCATGCTCCCAACTGAGTGGGACACTGGATTCATGGTCCCTCTTGTAGCATTGCAAAGGAACACTGGTCACACAATAGAAAGAGCTGTGAATGGGCCCCTGGGACATTCTTATTTAACCAGAAGACATCGGTTGCTGCCCAGCCCGGGTGAGCACAGAGGTGGGGAAGGTGCAGGAGCTGGGGCCCCAAGGAACAAATGCACATTCATTTACCTTCTCCACTCCTGGAGCCTCGGTGCTTTCCAAGCCAGCACTCTGAACTTCCCCCAGCCCCCAGTCATGTTAAGATGTCACTCCCAAATTGGGCATAGGGTCACACACCCATAATCTCAGCACTAGGGAGAGACACAGGACTGCTGTGAGCCTGATCTATGTAATGAGTTCCAGGCAGTAGATGTCACACATGTGGGCATGGGGACATGTTGTTGTCTCAGGGGCAAGCCTTATTGCTGTGGATATCACTCTGTGTAAATAAAGTTCTGATTGGCCAGTGGCCAGGCAGGAAGTATAGGCAGGACAAGAGAGAAGAGAATTCTGGGAGGTGAAAGGCTGGAGAGAGACACTGCCAGCCGCCGCCATGAGAAGCAACATGTAAAGACACTGGTAAGCCACAAGCCATGTGGCAAAGTATAGACTAACAGAAATGGGTTAATTTAAGATAGAAGAAGCAGATAGCAAGCAGCCTGCCACGGCCATACAGTTTCTAAACAATGTAAGTTTCTGTGTGCTTTCTTGGTTGGGTCTGAGCGACTGTGGGCCTGGCGGGTGAGAGAGATTTGTCCTGACTGGGCCAGGCAGGAAACTCCAACTACACCTTATACATGGTGGCACTAGGGCTGTGGCACAGGAAATCTAATTCAGGAACCTCTATCTCTACGCCTGGTCCCCTTCTCCTGACCCCCAGGTCACATTTCAGCAGGGAGGGAGGTAGATGATCTGTTAGGTCCTGTGTGGTACCTGCACTGTGTGGGACAGGGATAGCACCAGTTCATCCTGAGCCTTGGCGTCCTCTAGGGAAAATGAGGACACTGTCGTCTTGGTTGGCAATTGGGAAGAGCCAACTGAAGATAGGGTTCACAATCTCAGTGTTCCTGAGGTACACTGTACCCGTTATGGCAGGATTGGTAAATTCTCTGGGAAGTCCTAGGGTGAGACTACTTGGAGGCCCCAGAAGAATCTCCAACAGAAAGGCCTCCACCCATGCAAAGACTTTCAACTGTGGACTTTACACATGTGTGAAGTCACTCACAGTTGTGCAAGACTCTCTAAATATGACCACCACCAACTCCTCTTGTCTCACAGGACCCTTTCCCTCATACAGCAAAAGAGGCCGGTCTCTGTCTTTGATGTCTAGACCAATTGTGTGACCTGCTGTACCAACATGTCCCTGTGGGAGCAAGGTCCAGTCTGGGCCAGGCCTTGAGAATCTGAGAGGCCTCTTGATTTGCCTCCTGGGAATCAAGCCACTGAGTCAGCAAGCTTGATTGCACTGTGTGTGTGTGTGTGTGTGTGTGTGTGTGTGTGTGTGTGTGTGTGTGTGTAGTGGGGTGAGAGGGGTGTTGTCCTGTGCTGGATAGTTTTATGACACCTTGACACAAGCTAAAGTCATCTGTGGAGGAAACTTCATTTAAGAAAATGCCTCCATAAGATCAGGCTGTAGGCAAGCCTGTAGGGCTGATGATCCTGAGTTCTACAAGAAAGCAGGCTGAGCAAGCCATGAGGAGCAAGCCAGTAAGCAGCGCCCCTCCATGCCTCTGCATCAGCTCCTACCTCCAGGATGCTGCCCTGTTTGAGTTCCTTTCCTGACTTCTTTCAGTGATGAAGCTGTAGCAGGCTTTCTTGGACTGCCAGCCCCCAAATCATGACAGAGACTTATTATTAATTATGAATTATAGGCCTTTGCTTAGGCTTGTTTCTAGCTGGATTTTTGAAACTTCAACTAACCCATTTCTATTCATCTATGTGCTGCCCCAAGGTTTGTTTACCTCATCTACATACGGCACTGTCCATCCTGATTTCCTGCTCCCTTTGTGTCTGGCTGCTGGTCCCTGACTGGCCGGCCCCCACTTTTCTCTCTGCCCTCCAGCCTTGCCTATCCCTTCTCTCCTAGCTACTGGCCATTCAGCTTTTTATTAGACCAATCAGGTGCCTTAGGCAGGCAAAGTGAAACAGCAATACATCTCTACATTGTTAAGCAATTATTCTATTCCACAACAAACAGTGATACGGAAGTGTAAGTCAAATAAACCTATTCCTCTTCAACTTGCTTTTGGTCATGGTGTTTCATCACAGCAATGGCAACCCCAACTAAAACACTCCTTGAGGAGGGAGAAAGAGACTGTTCAGCTGAAGGGTCTGCAAAGAAAGTGGATTAAGTACTTTTCTGTTGCTATGATGAACACCACACCCAAAAACAGCCTTAGCTATGGTTCCGAGGGTAGACTCAATCAATCCACCATGTTAGAGAAGACATAGTTTCGATCAAAAAACAGCAATAAGACCAAGAAGCTGGCAGATCACAGTTCAACCACACTCAAGAAGTAGAGCTAGAGAACAGGAAGTGGGGAGAGGCTAGAAACCATCCAAGGCCACCCCCAGTGATGTACTTCCTCAGCATGGCTGCACCTCCTAAAATTCCATTCCCTCCCCAGAAAGCATCACGAGCTGGGGACCACATCTTCAAATCTGAGAGCCTACAACAGACAACCCATGTTCAAACCACCACAGCGAGGAAGGAAGAGACCGAGCCAGCCCTAGGTGAGATAACCTCAGAGGGCCCCAGAGCAGAGGAACCACCTGGCTGAGCATGTCCCAGGTCCCAAGCAGTGGAACGGTTCCCCTTTTAAGCCACTTACTGAGGATGGTCGGTTCCAGAGAAAGATAACCCAGACAACACTCATAATTCCCATTACAGAAAACCTGAAAATTGTCTCCCAAGGGGACTGATTAAAACACCACAGGATGTTCAAGGCAAGGCAGTGCTCCATGGCTGCTGAAAGAACCACACAAACCTACCTGGTGGCCCCCAATGGGGAAACAGACACTGACCAATGGAGTGCACAGCAGAATGTGTGGCCTGTAAACGTCTGGGGACACAACCTGATGGGGAAGGAATAAGACCAAACCTCAAGTATGCACCGGAGAAATTAAAGAATAAAGCACCTTTGTAAGAGTTAGTGGTTTTTATGAAATCAACAGTAAGGCTGCAGATGGCTCAGACATCAAAGGCTAGACCAAAATCAAGAGCAATTCCTTCTTACTCAAGCTGGTCAAAAAGGTGGAAGGCAGGATCCACACTTACACAGCAAAGCTAGCATGCCACTGCCTCAGAGGACAAACGTAGCCAATTTTGATAGACTGGTCTCCAAGGATGGCCAAACAGCCAGTGGACACACACACAAAAGATGTCCAGCTGCATTAGCTGGGCAAGGCAGGGGTTAAAGGTGCTGCCAAGCCTGATGCCTGGAGTTCCACCCCAGAATCCACACGGCAGAGCAGGGCGGGGGGGGGGGGGGGGGGAAGCTGTCCTCTGCAAACTAACGAACAAATGTGAAAGACATAAACAACAGGCAGGTACAGTCATCAAAGCGCTCACAGTGAATGCGTGAGTACCTAAGTTCAAATCCCCAGTACCTATCTAACACATTGGGTGTGGCGGAGCATGGGAGGCAGACAGGAGGACCCTGGGATTTAGTCAGCAGCCAACCTAGCTGAACTGATGAGCCCCAGGTTCAGTGAGAAATGCTGCCTCAAATAATAAGGTAGACTGCCTTCCTGAAGGTGACATCTGACTTCAAACTCTGGCCTCCAAACACATGTGCACATGCACACGCACACACACACACACACACACACACACACACACACACACACACTGTCACTCCCATACACAAATCCAGCTGGGGGTGGGACTTTGTGCCTCCCTCTCCTTTCCATACTGTATTTTTTTTTTTCTGGCTTGTGGTTGAACAGATCTTGTGCACGCTGTCACACCTGCTGTGCCCAGAAAACAATGTTTCTTTGTAGTTGTCCACCACCTCTAGCTCTTACACTGTGCAATGCATGATCCCTGAGTTGTGTGTGTGTGTGTGTGTGTGTGTGTGTGTGTGTGTGTGTGTGTGTGTGTGATAGAGATGTCCCATTTAAGGCTGAGCATCCCGTTGTCCTTTATCTCTAAATCATAGCCAGTTGTGGGTCTCTGTGTAAATCACCATCTACTGCAAAAAGATGCCCCTCTGATGAGAGCTGAGAGATGCACTAAGCTACAGTCTATCTTTTTTTTTTTAATGAAAAAAGCTCAAAGGTGAGGGTGTACAATACACAGGACAGCGCCCCCTGTAGGAACACAGTCTGTAGCCCTCCCTCACGCACACAGGAAGTCTGCTTATGAATACTCTAGTCTAGAGGGTGTAAGGAGAGCATTCCAAATCTCAATTCTGAAAACATACATGGCTCTCAAAACCCTGACTGTCAGGGCTGGAGAGATGGCTCAGTGGTGAAGGGCACCGGCTGCTCTTCCAGAGGACCCGGGTTCAACTCCCTGCACCCACATGGAAGTTCACAACTGTGTAACTCCAATCCCAGGGGATCCGACATCCTCACACAGAGTATATACAGGAAAAATATCAGTGCACATTAAATAAATAAATAAATAAATAAATAAATAAATAAATAAATAAATAAATAAATAAATATTTAAAACAAACAAACAAACAAACAAACTTGACTGTCTAGGGCAATACATTCCCACGTTCTTGTGGTCTTTTTGGAAAACCCAGAGAGTGACTGGACTCACTTTCCCTACACGGACAAGCATAGTGTGGCCCTGTCTGCCATGCTCAGGAGAGGTATGGAGCAGACAGATTTCAGGGCATAAGTCCCTGACTCTTGCCACCACTAATGCCTCTTAAAGGACTAGCAAGGGCTGGAGAGATGGCTTGGTTGGTAAAGTATTTATTACACAAATGTGAGGACCTGAGTTCCATTCCCCCATCCCATGTACAAGAGCCAGACACGCTGGCTCATGCTTGTGATTCCAGCACCCACAGGGTATCTCACAACCACCTATAACTCCAGTTCCAGGGGTTCCAATGCCCTCTTCCTGCCTCTGTGGGCATTGCATACATATAGTGCAGACAAAAATAGTGCGTGTAGTGAACACAGAAACATGCAGGCAAAACATAATGCACACAAAATAAAATTTTAAAATGTTTCAATACAAAACAAAACAGTTTTCAGGATATTCTTCAGGACACAGACACACACATACCACATCTCTCTCTCTCTCTCTCTCTCTCTCTCTCTCTCTCTCTCTCTCTCTCTCTCTCTCTCATACACACACACACACACACACTCACACTTTGACACACATATCACACTCACACACAATACACACACACACACACACACACACACACACACACACACACACATACAAATAGCATCAAGACACGGAAGGTCACCTTCTCCCCTCCAGAAATCCAGGTTTCCACAGGGTCCTGCTAGGCATGAACCGGGGCTGACCCTGATGCTGGCATTGGGGTGTTAATAATTAACCACCTGACTGTGGACTGCAGGCTGCTGGGTCCAGGGCACCTCCTCCCAAGGAAACCTGTGAACAGCAGAAACCTGACCTTGGAGGGGAAGTAACACACACACACACACACACACACACACACACACACACTCCCTTGGAAAGTTCTAGCACCATGGAAAGTGGGTATTTTAAATCATTGTGGGAGGGTGGAGAGTCCTGTCTGGGACTTCTGACTACTCTGAAAATATTTCTAGTCTGCAATCCCCAGGGGCCTTCAACCATTCCTCTGGGGATGGCCACATTTCCTCACATGGAGACCACCCAAACTTAAAAAAAAAAAAAAAAAAAGACCCCAGGGGGTCTCTGGAAAATCTGAGGACACTCAACTGCAAGTGAGGGCCTGTTTCAGAACCCAGTCTTGGGGAACATGCCTTATTTGACCCCTGCCAAGGGGTAGAGCAACCAGTGTCTTGAGGGCCCAGGAGGACCTTGGAATCCCTGCACGACATCTTAGCTTCAGCTGAAGATGAGGGTGTCTGTGTCAGCGTTCAGCTACTGGTAGCTGGATAGGAGGGAGGATCTGGGCGACAGACACAAAATATTAAGTGATGTGATTAATTTAAACATATTCTCAAAGTCAGGCATGGTGGTGTAGACATAGAAGTCCAACTACCAGGACAATTACAGATTCAAGGCTAGCCTGGCTAGACTCTGCCTCAAAATAAAAATGAGACAGACAAAGAGAGAGAGACAAATGGGGGGGTTGCAGAAAGAGAGAGGTATAGCTCAGTAGTAAAATGCTTACTTAACAGACACCAGGTCCTAAATTCAAGCTTCAGAATTGAGGAGAGGGTTCCCAATATCACAGTTCAAGACCCAGTTGGAACTCGCCCAGGAGCAATCAAACTCAGCCCACCACATGCAGGGACCCTCAGACTCAGCCCACCACCTGCAGAGACCCTCAGACTCAGTCCACCACCTGCAGAGACCCTCAGACTCAGCCCACCACCTGCAGAGACCCTCAGACTCAGTCCACCACCTACAGGGACCCTCAAACTCAGCCCACCACATGCAGGGACCCTCAGACTCAGCCCACCACCTACAGAGACCCTCAGACTCAGTCCACCACCTGCAGAGACCCTCAGACTCAGCCCACCACCTGCAGAGACCCTCAGACTCAGCCCACCACCTGCAGAGACCCTCAGACTCAGCCCACCACCTGCAGAGACCCTCAGACTCAGCCCACCACCTGCAGAGACCCTCAGACTCAGCCCACCACCTGCAGAGACCCTCAGACTCAGCCCACCACCTGCAGAGACCCTCAGACTCAGCCCACCACCTGCAGAGACCCTCAGACTCAGCCCACCACCTGCAGAGACCCTCAGACTCAGCCCACCACCTGCAGAGACCCTCAGACTCAGTCCACCACCTGCAGAGACCCTCAGACTCAGTCCACCACCTACAGAGACCCTCAGACTCAGCCCACCACCTGCAGGGATCCTCATGTCTAGCCCACCACGTGTAGGGAGCAGACACACATTGTTCAGATTGGAGAGAATGACCCTTGGAATTCCCCAAGGTCTCTCCAAGAGGCCTGGTTCAGGACTGAGGCCAGGCGCCTGCCACCTATCCTCTCTGCCCCTCTGAGACCAGCGATACAGTTAGGAGATCTATCTCCCAACTTAGCAGTGGACTAGGGATCAGGGTGCTCGCTGGGCAAGATCTCCAGGCTGGCACAGGGAAACACTCTGGGCAACTTCCCTTGGACAATGCCAGCCGGGACTCACACCGTAGGTCACAGGAGGTGACAGGTGAGGATGCAGCAGGCCCTGGACTGAATGGCTCCACCACCAAACAGAAGAAAATGCGCTTGAGCTGGAGGCCAACAGAACAGTATGCACTCAGAAGTCCTGAGTGTGCTGTCTTAGATGGCAGAAGGATTCCAAAGAGACAACATGAGGGTCACCTGAACCGAGGCAATTCTCCAGGATGGTCCGAGTCACCGCAGAGTCACCATGAGTAAAAGGAGAAAGTGGGGAGTCAGATGTCAGCATGACGTGACTGTTGGCAGGGCACATCCAACCAAGAAAGGACACTTCCAGGAAAGCCAGGAATTGAGGTGGCCCTAGGAGTCCAATGCGGACATCTGGTGTCTTCCTCTGTAATTCACCATCTCAGTTTCTGAGATAAGGTCTCTCTATGAAGCCGGAGCCCTTGTGCTCAGGGTTGACCAGACCAGCTGGCCAGCAAGAGCCCTAGGATCCACATGTCTCTACCCTCCAACACCAGGGTTATAGATTCATATCACTGTGCTCTGCCTTAACACAAACAAAAACAGGGTCTCCCTGTGTAGACCAGGCTAGCCTCAAATTCAGAGCTGCACCTGCCTCAACCCCCCAAATGCTGGGATTAAAGGTGTGTCTGCTGTGCCCAGCAGTTCCCAGCTTTCATGTGTGATGAACATCCAGACTCAGGTCCTTGTACTTAGGCAGCAAGGACGTTACCCACTGAGCCATCTCCTCAACCCTAGAATTTGTGCTTTAAGCCATTAAATGTGTGGTCCCTAGTCACAGCAACCCAGTCACCATCAGAGGACGCCTCGCCTCTCATCCTTATGCCAGAGCTAAGAGCTGGAGGGACAATGGCAGGCAGAATGGGGTCTGAGGACCAGAGGCAAGGACAGCAATACACAAATTGGATGACCAAAATGCTGAGAAATCATCCAGAAAGGAAGATCTCTGAAAAAGCAAAAGAGAAGTGTAAGACTTCAGAGGCAAGGGCGTTCCCAGGGCATCCCAGCCAGGCAAGAGAAGAGTGAACTGAGCCAGCACAGCCAAGTGTTTCTGACAGACAGAGGGAACAGATGTGTGGACGGTATGATAGACCAGTGAGGAGAGGGTACAGGTGGCTGTGGGGCCAGAGGTGGGTGGGGCCTCAGCCTGCAGGTTCCTCGCTGCTTAGTTAGATGCCAAGACCTGGAAAACAGGGAGAACATTGGATAGCAAAAATGGTTGCCAGGTACTCCCTCCTCCTCCCTGCCCTCCACACCTTCCCTCTTCTGGACATGATGGGGGAGGTGGGCAGGGAGGGAGAAAGAGGGGGAGAGAGAGAGTGAACAGAGCATTCGCAGACTAGCATGATGTCATGTGGGTACAGCCCTCGTGAGTCAGGAGAGAGGGCACTTGGCTCATGGACCTGGAGCCAGCCCAGCATGCACACTCCAGGCCGCAGGGAGGCCCAGGAGGAAGGATCAAAGTCCTGAGATGAAGCTGACCCTGCAGGGTCGGGTCACCAGGCGCCTGGAGCTGCCCACCTCAGTGTTAGGAAATACGCTGCTCTTTCAACAAGGACTCAAATGGTCCTGGCGTCCCAGAGACGAGCCAATGAAGTCAGAGAGGCACGACACTTTTTATAAACCACTTTCCTGAGGCCCTATACATCCAGGAAGACCAAAATTAAGTCCTTTGGGAGAAAGGTGGAAAAACAGATGAAAAGCCGCAACACCTCCTACCACAGAATGAGCTGGGGCCACCCACGGCCTTCCCATCCACCCCAGGACTGGCAGGCTGCCCACTGAGGAAGCCCACCAGGCAGCCGTGGAGGACCTGGGACATCCTGCACAGCAAACAACTGTGATCTTATAACCAGGGAACAAGTAGCAGCCATTCATGATCAGGCTCCAGGCCTGTCTGCAAGGAGATGGGCTTGAAACTTACCAAGGTTCCGAAGCGTACCTCATTCGTAGAAGGCTAATGGCCAAATGGGCTCGGTAGTGAAATAAGCAACATGTTGTACTGTATGTATAAAAGTACATCAAAGGTTCTGAAGGGCCTTGAAATGCCTCAGTGGCTTAAGGTGCTTGCCACCAAGATGATGGCCTGAGAACAATCCCCAGGACCCACACAGCAGGAGAGAACTGACTTCTGCAAATTATCCTTTGATCTACACACACACACACACACACACACACACACACACACACACACGAAAAATGAATATGTATGTGTATGTATGTGAAAGAATTAAAGAATAAAGGCTGAAAGTTTTTTTTTCAAACTTACAAGTATCACCAGAAATGGATTGGTCCCCAATTCCCTGGAGCCTTTGCTCACAGGTCCTACTCTGAGCCCCTTGGAAGGCCACTCTCAAATCCCAGGGTGATCACCCACACTGACTAAGGAGAGGCCCTGGATACCTCCTCCCACCTCACACAGAGACCCTGGCTGGTGCTGTAGACGTGGAGACTGGGAGGGGGTGCTGTCCACTCATCCCCCACTTGGTGAGGTCCATCTGGATAGTGCAAGGACTGAGCTACACTGTTCACCCAGTGACACATTAAACATCATCACAGTGAGACAGCGAGACCTCAGGAGGCCCCCCCAAGAAACTGTG
Source organism: Onychomys torridus (assembly GCF_903995425.1). Lineage (NCBI taxonomy): Eukaryota > Metazoa > Chordata > Mammalia > Rodentia > Cricetidae > Onychomys > Onychomys torridus. Next base: position 131,497,735 of record NC_050446.1, read on the forward strand.
GGGAGCCCTGTGGAGCTTCTGAGTCAACTCAGTGTCCTCTTGATGGACCCCTGACTGAGGCCGGTGGTGCAAAGGCGGATCTTTCCAGACTTTCCCTGGTTGCTACATTTCCTCCAGCCTACAGCTTGAGACAGAAATAGAGCAAGGTAACCTCAGACTCCTCACGAACACTCAAGGCATCAACTAGCCAACAGTGACAGCTTCCCACCGCGTCATCTTTCCAACCTTAAGTAGAAAAGAACCACAGACCACCGTTTTTAAGATTCCAAAACCCAGAGACCAAAAGGGGAGGGGAGCAGGGCACAGTAAGAAAATGAACTTGAAAGTGATGTAGCATGGAGCTAGATGGAAGCAAGCAACACCGTGCCTGTGGAAGGCAGGCTGTCCCTGCCCTGAGGACCTCCATACAAGTCGCCCTTCTCAGGCTGCATCTTACCCTCAAAGACAGAAGCTCGCACTGTTCAGAGTGTGAACCAAGGCTGCTGAGAACGCTCTCAAAACCTTACTTTTGCATGTCAACACTCTTGGTCTGTCCAGTCCTAATCACGAGGCATAGACTGACAAGCAAGTGACTTATGCAAATAAAATATTACCACCTACCAAGTAATCAAATTAAGTCAGCAACACATGACATGTGGGTGTATCAAAACCACCTCAGAGAGCTATAGAGACAGGTCAGTTGGCAAAGTGCTTGTCTTGCGAGCACCAGGACCTGAGCTCAATTCCCCAGGGCCCATGTAAAAGCTAAGGTGTGTGCTTGTAATCTTAGTGGCGAGGAGACAAGGATAGACAGATTTCTGGGGCTTGCCGGCTGCCCAGGCTAGCCCACTTGGTGAGCTCCAGGCCAAAGAAAAACTTTGTGTAGAAAAAAGAAAAAAAATCCAAGGTGGGTGGTACCTGTGGTTGTCTTGGCTTCAACAAACAAACAGGCACACACGTGCACACCTACACACAAACAGGCACACACGTGGGCATACACAAAATCATAGCATAGCTAACAGACCCGTGAACTTATAGGCATATTAGGCCAGTGAATGATGCACCTGCCTCGTCTGGATCATGCAAAGTGGGAGGCACCTGGGCCAGCGAGATGGCTCAGCAGGTAACGGCATTTGTCTCCAAGCCTGGTGATCAAGTATGAAGACCACAGGGTCCTCAGTGGTTTAAGGTACTTGCCACCAAGCATGATGACCTGAGCTTGATCCCCAGGACCCATACAGTAGGAGAGAACTACTCCCAGAGGCCACAAGGAATGCAGTTTATTAGCTTGCGGCATTTCAGAAATGCAGCAACCAGGGAAAGGCTTGAATGCAAGGGGACTGTCTGAGATGTGAGGCCAGGACCCACACGGAGGTACAAGAAAGGAGGCAGGGAAGGAAACAGCACCTGGGCACAAATCTGAGTGACAGGCGTGCCTTGCAGGCCCTGTCCATCAACTGAATACAAATATCAACAGCAACAAAGACCAGGCTGGCCTGATGGGTGGGCTTCCTGCTCAGAAGGGTAAGGCCCCACACATCCACATCATATAAAGCCATGCTCAGTGGCCCACTATTAACATGCTGAAATTCTCAGCACATTTTAGCTAAGCTTTGTGAGCTGGAGATAAAGCCCTGTGCCCGATGGGAGGCAGGCAAGCATCCATCCCCAGGCACATCCCCAGTCCCATGTTGACACTAGTTTGCTGTTTTGTTTAAAGACAAGAAAGATCTTACTATGTTATCCTGGCTAGCTTGGAAGTCTCTATGTAGAGAAGGCCACACTTGAACTTGTAGTCATCCTCCTGCCTCTGCCTCTTGAGGACTAGGATTATAGATGGCATCTTAACACACTTAGGTGATCACTTTTCTCTGATCTATGACTAGCCTTGGAAGCATGTGTTAACAAGAGTGAGTGCCTCCAGATCTCTGTCTAAACAGCGGGGTTACAATTGAGGGTCTGGGTGGATTCAGGCACTGTGGACAGTGGGAGCCGGGTGGCCAGGCCAGCACAGGGAGGCATGAACAGGCTGAAGGGGAGGCCGGAACGAAGTGAGGGAATTGAGGTGCTTTCCACCCCAAGTGTGGCCAGCTCTGGAGGCCTCCGCGGGCTAGTCTGGTTCTGCACCTGGGTACTGCAAGGTGTGACCGGCATCTTGTGTACTGAGGCTGGAGCTGAACATCTGCCATCACACCATTAACCCATCCCAGAAAGAGGTCAAAAGCCCATAGCACCAAAGATAGGAGCTCTGCCCGAAATGATGCCCTATGGAAGGCTAAGTACTGCAGCCTAGAGGATGCAAGTTTGTCTCTGAAACCCCTGCAGGGGAGCATACCACAGCTCTCCCCTGGGCCCCTGCACAGCACCATCTTCTCCTGCCCCCCACCCCCGCTGACACACACACACACACACACACACACACACACACACACACACTCCTTTCCCAGAAACTATTCACAAAGCCTCATTTCAGGGTCTGGGAAGATGGATTTCAGGAGGCTGCTGGGGACCAAACCCATGCCTTTTCACAACAAGGTGAGCAAGGCAGTGCACCACAGTTTCAGTGCTGAGGAGGTAGAGACAAGGGCTTACTGGCCAGCTGGGCTAGTCACACAGCGGATTTGGTGAAAGACCCTATCTCAAAAATAAAAGTGGAGAGTGACTGAGGGAGATACCTGATGTTGTTCTCTGGTTTACACACACACACACACACACACACAGCCCTGGAGAAATTCTGACCTGAGACCAGAGGCCAGGCAGGCTTCCCTGGCCGACAGCTCCATTTGATCAGCAGCGGCTGATTCCCTTTCCCCGCAGCTGCACTGAGGATCTGCAGGAGGGAATGCTGAGATCCATTAGCCATGCCTGCCTGGGTTCCCTGAGGGAGACCAGTGCAGAGCATGCTAGAACAGAGGCCAAGTGTCAGCTTTTCTTCTTCCATTCTTGAAGCAGCAGAAGCAAAGCCACGGGGAAAGATGAGGGCAATAATTCAGGTGCGGTAGGAAGACAGAGGAGGAAGCCAGAGTCTGACCAAGCCTTGACCAGTCCCTGCTCCTGACATGAAGATGAGATAGCAGAGGCCTTCGTGGAAAAAGAGCGGCCTCTTGGAAACAGCACTTTCGTGGGGCACCTGTTTCCCCCATCCTCCCAGAGTCAGCATCTGAGAAGGCATTTGTTATCCCAGCTACAGATGACCGCTTACAACCAAATTGAAAAATATTAATTCCCTTTGTTTCCTGCCAAGAAGGCTAAAGCAATTACAGGCCCTGATATGAAACACACATGTTAATACATTTGGAAAAATAGGTTCCTATAGGCAAGCAGAGGTCTCGATCCAAGAATGGAGTGCTTTTGGAATTAAAGTGCCTGATCAAGTTATCCAGACAGACTGGATCCTGAAGCCCACTGTCCCCAGACGCATTCCAGCATCAGGAACACAGGGCCCCGGCACATGCTGCCATCTCCCCCTCACTGGCAATGAGAGCCCACTGACCCTTGGGCACCGGGGCGCCCCCCCCCCCCGCCCCGGCTCTGTATAATATAATTACGATCATCAGAGCAAAGCTTGCGGAGAATCGAAAGCAGTAAAATTACGGGCAATTTTCACTTTTTGGAAATTGAGCTCAGATGCTGAGGTAAGACTGAAAACAAGGCAGTGACAAGAGATCATGGCAGAATGTGCTGAGGTAGCCCACCTAGCCCATGAGCAGAGACACTGCCGGCACTCATACATGCAGCAGGCCCCTGTGGGCATGTCCTCAGGGACGACACCTCCGTACAAGAAGTCTTTGCCCTTTCCTGCAACAGGGATTCTCTGAGTGCCTACTGTGTGCCTTAGAGGTCACTCCTGCCGACAGCCTCTGTGGCTGCCCCTCGGAATTCACTCAGTGCTCACTGGGGTTCTGCCAGGCCAGCAGGCTGCCAAGTCCACACAGTCACGAAACTGGAGGTGGCTACAGGTGGCAGCCTGGGCATCTTCACGACATTGCCAGGACAAGCTAGGCAGGTGGGTTGTCCTCTGTGCCTCAGTTTCCCTGGTGAACTGGGTGAAGAGAATGGACAAGCTGCCCTCATCAGCTTTCTTTCATCTTGGGTCATGTGCCTTGGTTTTCAGCAAAATGGGTGAAGAGGAGGCCTCTATTGGTGCTCTGTTGGAGCTGCACAGTCAGATCTGTCACGGCTGTTCAGGGGGACAGCCACTCCTTCTGCAGAGACACAGGAGGCTGAGGACGGCATCTCAAACTTGCCCGGATCTACCCAGCAGTAGGAAACAGCCCTTCCCGTGCGACGGGTCTGCAACGAAGTTGGACCTGACTGGGAACCGACTCCCTGTGATTCAGTGCCGGGAGGAGTGCAAGAAAATGAAAGCCCTCGCAAGCCCCCTGCTGAACCCCCACAGGACCCTATCACAAGTGCCCCACAGACACACCCTGTTACCACTGACACCCAACCGGTGCCCACCCAGTTCCCAAGAAGCCAGGCTGTGGATGAGATGATGGAAGGAAGGAAAAGGAGCACAGATCAAAACAGCCACCAAAGCCCACCAGCTGACCTCAGACCACAGGACAGGAAGCCAGTGGGCATTTGGCTCCAGGACACAGGACAGGACCGGCTGACTGCCTTTCCAGAACTAACTAGATTGGACACAGTGGCTTGCTGTCCTGCCCTGCTGGGTGGCATTGAATGCAAGCTTTTTCCAGGATGATCCTTGCAAATTACTGAGGGGCCCTGAGGGGCCCAAGCAACACCAAGGACTGACTGTACTGTGTCCAAGGCTCAGGGCTGGGGTCTGGAGTGGCGCCCTGAGAAAGAGGCCTCAAGGAGAGGCGCCCAGATGGTCCTAACCCAGGCTTTTCATGGCCCCTCCTGTGACCTTCCAGGCACTGGTACTGTAACCAGCTAGTGCCCACTGCTAAGGCAGCTCAAATCTCGAGCTTATGCCCTGGGGCTGAGGTGTAGTGGCAAGAGATAGAAGCCAGGAGACACAAAAGCCTGCACACAGGCCTATAGGAGCAGGAAAAGCCAGAAGCTTTTGGAAGGAGCCCTGCTCTCGGCCAATCCCTCCCCATGCCAGTGAAATGGACAGAGTCTGGAACACGAGTGGGGCTCTGTCCTGTGAGAAGAGGGACGTCCTGCAAGCGAACAAGTCATTGGAGCTGAAGCAGGAGTGACTCACAGTCCACCTATGTGACCGGGGAGTCAGTCAAGACAGGACACAAGGGACGGCAGCCGCCTTCTTGGAGCCTAGCACCTGGAACACATGAGCTATCTCGAGAAATGTCGACACCCAGTTCAACCCACCAACACTGGCAGCTTTAACAGACACTGACCAACCCAACCAATAATGCACAGCCAGGGTTGAAAATCTCACTGTAGCTCAGAATGCAGGAGAGGGTGTTTCAGAAACCTGGGTTCGAGCCTCCCCTCTGCCACTTCCTGACTTTTCAGCTAAGTCACTCCAGCCTCTGAACCAGTCTGTGGAGGAGAGGTAACATTGCAAAGGCCCACTGTGGCGGTGGGATACTCACCATATCACCGCAAACAGAAAATGCCCAAATGGGATAAGGCCCAAACCTCCGCTGGTGCTGTCTCTGCACTGTGCCGTGACCTCTGTCTAAGCCTGGATACAGGAAAACCTTCCAGAGTCTGGTCACCAAGTCCTGACCCTACAACCAAAGTGACAGCCACCTGCAAGTCCCCACAGAGGACAGGCTGAGGCGAGGCGCCACCCCAAGGGCTACCTGGAGACCACTGTGGGGTGTAGAGACCAGATGCCCTTTCTCTTGCCCTCAGTTCCAACAAGCTTTTCCAGTAAACCTGAGGTACAGTGGCACAGGCTGTCCTGGTGTGGGTGAGAGGCCATCTTCCTGGACTTGAGGGAAAAAGGCAGCTGAGATGCCTTGGAGGTTGGATGCAGTGGGCTTCAGGGAAGAGCTGTGGGCAGGTAGGGGTGTACCTGTTCATACAGCAGGGGCACCCTGGACGGGACAACTCCTCTGAGTGGAAAGCAAGAGCCAGATGTCCCGGGGAGGCTATTGTCCCCATCCCAGGGCACTTGGGAACAAGCAGAATTGGACTGGGTTGAAGAGGGAACTGGTAAGCTACCCTTTGGCCATCTCTGCCCCAAATCTCTCTCTGGAAGGACAGGCAGAAACAGCCCCTTCTCCATCACAGTGACTCGGGCCAAGGTTGATCCAAGTCCTGGCATTGGAGAGACTGAGGTCACCCTCCTGGCAGCCAAAGCCCCTGTGATGGAGCAGGGGCTTTTTTCATCCAGCTGCAGACAACATCTCAACCTTGGTGGTGACAGGGCCTCCTGGGGCTCCTGGTGCAAGCCCCGCCATCCAGTGCAGGAGGAGCACGCCTGGAAACTCCCAGCAAGAGCACAGGTTGGGATGGAGGACCTAGTGTGACCCCTAGCCTGCGGATGGAACTAACAGAGCAGAAGCAAGCTCAGGTCCTGGAAGCTAGCTGGTCCAGCCTCAGGCCTAGGGTCCAGGAAATAAGGCTAAACTCCTAATCCTCCCCATCAACCCCAGCAAAGCCTTCAGAACCAAGCCAGCACCCCCAGGCCCATCTCTGAGCCCTGGCTCTCCCACAGCTGGCCGACAAGGGTGGCATACCTCTTCTGTCTTTCCAGCTGTCTGGGGCTTGAGGCAGGGACCGGCCATGGAAGGCCTCCAACTCCAAGAGATCAAGAGGACTTGGTGGAAAGTGACTCCCACAGGGGAGAGATGCTGAGGCCAGCCCACAGCTGGCTAATCCCAGCACCCCCGGAGTGTCCCTGGAGCTTAGCTGAGCCTGCCAGAGAGCCAGATGTCCCAGGCCCTGAACAGCTGGGTGGCTGGTGGCAGCAGAGCTCATTCTCATTCTCTAAGCACAGAGCCCAGGGTGGTGGCAGGATTTGGGGGGGGGGGGACTGGGCTCCTTAGAGGACTGGGTAAGTAGGAGGCTTGCAATGGAAGAGGCATGCAAAGGAGCCATACATCTCTACCTAGCTCAGGCCTGTGTCCCCAGGCATCTTCTTGGGCTTAAAATATTCAAGCATTGAGAAGATGAAGCCCAGAGAGGGTGGTGCTGCCAAAGCCTGAAGCTCTCCCTCTGCTATGGACTCTCTCCCTCCTAGAGTGAGGAGAAAAACAGACCATCACTGAGCGCTTGGTGAACACTTACTGTGTGGAAGACCATCTCTAAAAACCATCCCCACACCCTGGGAGGAAGACTCCACAACTCATTCCTTTCCAGGGGAGGAAACTGAGGATCCAAGGTCATGACTTCCCAGTACCACTCTAGCAGGATTTGAACCTGCCTTCTTAAAGCTGGATTAGCCCACCCCTACACCTCCAGAGAAGCACCTAGATTCAAGATCAACCAGAAAACAAAACAAACTAAAAGCTAAAGCTTTTTAGCTCCTGGAGAAGGGCCTGAACACTTCTGCCTGTGGAGCTAGAAAGAATATTTAGTAGCCCACTATTCCGCCCTCCTGCTGTCAATTAACTTTGCTCCCTGTAAGCCATACACTTCCACCTGTCTGGGTCCCTCCTCTGCTAAGCAAGGAGCCCCCAGAGGCAGGCCTTCAGCAATAAACCAGCCATGACACCAGTATGCCAGGGGGCTTAAGAGTCCTATACCATGTGTCCCTCTGTCAACTGTGACAATCCATACCTCCTCACCTCCCCGACACGGCAGGATCCATCACTGAATCCCAGGAATGGGAGGGGATAAGATGCACTAAGGCTATCTTTTAGGCAAGGCCTAAGTGGTTCATCCCATCCCGGTGTGGAGGGGAAGGTACGGGGGGCTAGGGCTTGGGGTGGGGGTGGGGCGTTCTCACCATCCTGCCTCATGTGACCACAGGACCCTTTGTGGTCCCCCATACACACTCTTCCTCTGTCCTCTATTGACAGATACTCAGACATCCTCAGCTCGGCAGGACACTGGTGACCACCTAACAGACACCTGTCACCATGCCACATCTCCCCCAGCAGCTCCAAGCCACTCACGTCTCTCTTCACTTGTTCCTGAGTTCACATCTCCTCATCATCCTCTACCCCAAAAAGGAGGTTCCAGTCCTAACCCCCAGATCTGTCAACGGAATCATCCTCATTCAGAACTAGTGTTTCTGTAGACACATGCAGACATAAGAGGAACCCAAGTGAAAACAGTTGGGTCCTACTGAGAGGAGACAGAGCCTAGAGGACACTTCAAGAAGAGCACATTTGCACATAAGCACACACACATATGCACACATGTACACACACACACACACACACACACACACACACACACACACAGGTGCAGAGCCGTGGGGGCTGTAAACATAAATTAAAGCCACACCAGGATGCCATCTGTCACCCATCAGAGTGACAAAGATAAAAACAGTTTGGTAAGAGGCCTTCCCCAGTGCGTGGGGACCAGCGTCTCCTCCCTCACTGATGGAAGGAGCCCAGTGACATTTGCAAAGGCCATGTGTGGGTGTGTGGATGAGCATGTGCACACAGGTATGTAACCCAGCCACAGTTCTAGAACTTCAGGCAGACATGATCAGGGTGAGAGGAGGCACAGGCCTGGGGAGGTGGCTCGTCAGGGAAGGGCTTGCCTCGAAAGCATGAGGACCTGACTGATCTCCCAGAACCATGTAAAGAAAAAGCCAGAGGGTGGGTAGGCAAGATGGCCTAGTGGGTAAAGGTACTTGCCACCAAGACTGACCACCTGAGTTTGATCCCTGCAACCCACACGGCAAGAGGGAACCGACTTCTTCAAGTTGTCCCTGAGGCCACCCCCAGAGCACTGTCCACCACATCAGGGTGAAGGTTGCTTCACACAGCAAACATATGAGATGTCCAACACAACACAGCCCATCCCACAGAACTGTGTGGGCCTGAAAGATTCGGGATGGGGCGGTGTCGAGCAAAATGCCCCCACCTAGAAGCAGGAGAGAGTGAATGGTGGGCTCCTTTGTGGAAAGAGAAATGGAGCCAAAGAAGCCGCCTGGAGAAGGGACTGAGGCCTCAGTGGTGAGAGGAAACCTAAACTCCACAGTCACCTCTGCTTCTCTCTACAGCTTTCTTCCGTGCGTCTGTCTCGTCCATCTAAAACTATTTTTTCCTTCTTTGTTGCAATGAGGACCGAGCCTAGGGCCTTGTGCATTCTAGGCAAGCGCTCATCACTGAGCAAGTTCCCAGACCTCATCATCCTTCAGTTTAAGACAGGGTGTCACTAAGAGATGCTAATCCTCCTGGGGAGCCGAGTACCATCAGACTCCATTCAAAACTAAACTATTACCAGAAAAGCTTTTCAGAGGCCTGGTCTCCAGTTCCCAAACCTGGGCTGAGTCCCCATGTGGCTGCACTCTCTCTCTGGCTGGCCTTCTGTGGTGGGAGGACACTCCGATCCTGCCCATTACACAGACTCCTTACTTGAGAGTGCTAGTGCATATATGAAGTGGTACCTGAGTGCAAGACACTAGAAACACGCCACAGAAGGTCTGTTTCCTTAGCCACCAAGATGGGCTGCCCAGCAGCAGTGCCTGACCAGGCTCCCCTTGTCTCTCTTCCCGTCCTAGCTGGGGATGCCCCCTCTAATTTCGGTGCCACAATATCTGTGGGGACAATAAAAGTCCCACAGCCTCTGTAAATACAAAGGCCGGCCACAAGAAAGGCGACCTTGCTGCTATGGACCTGGCATTTCTTGGACAGCCGAGATTCTCCAGCTGTTTGCTTTTGGCTCATTTTTGTTTTGTTTTGTTTTGTTTTGTTTTGTTTTGTTTTGTTTTGTGTTTTCCTCCTCTTAGCATTGATTACAAATGGCCATTTCCATTGGTGGTCTGATATCACCCAAGGCTCAGAGCAGTGAATAGAAGGACCATTAGCACCAGCCCTTCCCCCCACCCCAACACACCACCACACCTAGACCATTCATATAGACCTGTCTAGGGAGGCACAGTCACAGGCTTCCCAGGCTTCCTGGCCTCCCGATATCCCTGACCCAGTTTGCATAGGGTCATAGTTTGAAGGAACATTCACACATCACACACCCTAAGGCATCACCTGGTCTAGGGCCCAATAGTGTAAGCCGCCAGGACTGTTCCCGCCCCACCCTCAGCCTGTCACCCACTCCTTCCTCTGCAGCTAGGGGAAACTCGGGATCCCACTCCCACACAGAGGCAGAACCTACCTGCCTGAGTGCTCCTGGAGCACCTGGTAGACTCTGATCTGGAAGGTCTCGTTGTCCAGACGCTCCCGGATGTAGTCCTTATAGATGCGGAACTCGGCCGCAGTCACTGCTTCCCCCTCGGGGATCTTGGAAAGATCAAACCGGAACTCCCGATGGTGGTAGCGGGGGTGGAAGAATTCCTTGTCATGTTCCACTGGAGGGGAAGAAAACACCGAGAACATTTAGTGTCTGGTTCCTCTCTGTCCAGGCCTCTGACCTGAGCTGGGTGGACACTGCCTTGGCCAGCACTTTGTGAAAACCTTCCATCCCACACAGACACACTGTGGACGCGATGGTCACAGGTCTGGACCCTAGGGCAATCTTGAACAAGAGCATGGTTCTGTATCCAACTGCTGGGGAAAGTGAATCATTGACCACCACAACAACCACACCAGACCAGAATCTAGAAGCTCAGGACTGGGTTCTAATCCAGCCTCGGCCACTAAGTAGCACTGTGGCAGTAAAAGATGCCCGATACCCCATCTGAAACTCAGTTTCACCGTATAAAAAATGGGGCTGTGATGTGTGAGGGACCGAATTCACATATGTGACTGATACTGTTATGGTAGATAACTGTCACTGGTGAACTTTGCTTGGCCTGTCCTGGGACAGCATAGGGCAATGGTTCTCAGCCCTGGGCTGCACAGAAGAATGGCAATGAACGCTTTTAGTAAGTAAAGATGTCTGGTCTTGGTGGGCTTGTGCTGTAAACAGCTCTCAGCAGGGTGTGCCAATTCCTAAGGTGTAAATGCTACCACATGACAGAGTCCCAAAGGACTTCAGAGACGCACACCATGAACCGCCACCGCACCATGCTGCTCATAGCCCACCCCGAACCAAAAGGGATCAAGAGCTGGCCAGAGGGAACTCTCCAGATGCCTCCTGGCGTTGGCTCTCCTCCTGCCCACTCTCTGAAGCGAGGAGCACATGGGAAAGGTGAGCTGACATGAGAAAGAGGTGTCAGTCCCTCGGGTTTACTGACGGGAGAGGGAGGGAAGGGCCCCTTTGCAGAAGCTGCTGCGAAAGGCAGTCTTCTGGATATCAAGAGAGCCTGGGGAGGGAACCCCAGGATAAGGAGTCAAGGCAGGAAGTCTTGGATAGTTCTCATCATCCGCCAGCTCCTTCCACACTGCTTCAATTCATTTCTGACCCTGTGATAAAACACCCTGACACAAGGCAACTTAAAGCAGAGAAGGGTCCGTTTGGCCTACAGTTCCCGGTGACAGTCTATCACAACAGGGGCTTGGTCACAGGCAAGAGCAGAGGATTGAAGGTACCCACATGGGCTGCTGGCTTGCTGACTCCCCTCATTCTTACATAGTCAGGGCCCAACTGCCTACGGAACACCAATACCCATGGAGGACTGTCTTTCTACATCGGTTAGCAATCAAGACAGTCCTCCGCAGGCAAGCTCACAGGCCAACCTGATCTAGACATTTCTCAACGTCCCAGGTGATTCTAGGTGTGGTCAATTGACCGGTAAACTTAACCAGCACAGTGCCCAAGCTACCTGAGGAAGTGAGCATAATACAGCAGTGGCCAAGCATGCACCTGAGACCCGAAGGTGTCTAACAGCCTGCCTGGAGTCAAAACGGTGGGATTCAAACCAGGACCTACCAAACCCAGGACCTTTACCACCACATATGTGTAAAGCAACAGTGAGAACAGCTCGGTGGGCTGTTATCTGCTTGTTGAACAGACTGCACACTGTACCGTTACACATGTGGAGCATGTGCATGAACCACATGCATGCTGCTGGTGATAATGGACTAAACCTCTGAAACTGTAAGCCACCCAATTAAATGCTTTCCTTGAAAAGAGTTGCTGTGGTCATGGTGTCTCTTCACAGCAATAGCAATCCTAACTAAGACAATGCTCTTTTCCCAAAGTGTGGTGCCAGGGAGATTTGTGAAGGTGCACATGGGACGTGAGCTACGGGAGCACAGTCCTATGAACAGGGACAGGGAAGGATGAAGCCACAGGGGGCCTGGAGCTCAGGCGGCAGTCACAAGTCCCGCAGTGAACAGCCAGGACCTACGCCCACACCACCCCAGAGAGGAGCTTCCAATGAACGCCCCAATAGCATTCCCACCCAGGCAAAGTCACTAAAGACCACCCTGGAACCAGCTGGGACATAAATGGAGGTAGCTAGCGTGTGACCCCAGCCTCTGGACACCACCATTACTCTTCTCTTCACCGGGAAGTGTTAGGAGCCTCCTGACTGCCCAGCTACTCTTCTTGGTCCTAACTTCTGTCCATCTTGCAAGCATTCCCTAGACTCAGCCTTGGCTTACTCACACCTCCCCAGGGAGAGCTCATCCACCCAGGACATGGTTACAGCCCACAGGCAGATGGCTCCCTGCATGCAAATGACCCCACCTACAGAGACCGCCTACCTGCTAATGGCTCCAACATGGAGACAACTCTCTGCATATAAACACCTGGACAGCATAGGGCTTTCTCTCATAGCTGGCTGCCCCCTCCAAGCCTCCTGCCCATGCATCTAGTCCTGTCTTGATGTCTCCAGTTGTAGGACTCACAGACCAATGAGAAGTCAGTCCCCAAATCATTCACAAATCACTCCAGTCAAGCCTGGCTCTCTCCTGACACTTTCTCACCTTGGCCAAGCAATGCTCACTCCTTTCTGTTCCTATGGAGCCCCCACAATCAACCCAGACGCACCCCTTCCCTCCTCATCCTAAGGCTCCTGAGCAATTCTCTCTATGCCCACCCCTCCATCCTTTCCCTTCTCTCCTGCCACACAGTTGAGTTTGGGCAACTTTGCCTAAAGATGAGACCAGCCTATCATGGGAACTTCTGCTTAGGTTCCAGTGGAGTCCTGGAGTGTCAAGAGAGTGCTCTCGGTGCCCACCCCCACCCCCCACCGCTAAGATATGGATGGCCCTCACCATGTCTTCCTACCCTCTTTCCTGCTCTTCCCACATAAGAGGCAGGGAATACCCTCCCTTCCCCTCCCCCACCCCACAGTGGGTCATGTTTCCCTGGGCAGGTGATGCTCCCAGGCTCAGCAAGGAGAGCCAGACTGTGTCTGCCCAGGGTCACTGTGGGCTCCCAACCTAAGTGCAGTCAGTCCCCACAAGCTTTAGTTCTGTGTCCCCTCCGCCACCCACCGGGATTCAGAACAGTTTCACCAGCAAACAAAAGGGTCAGGCAGAAAAGAAGACAGCAGAGAGAGACACCTCTTTCCTAGCCAGGGTGACTGAAGAACCCAGAGGTGCAGAAGGCACAGGTCTTGCTAATGCTTGGAGATGCTCACGATGAAGAGCTCTGGCCATTGTCTAGGGGGAACCTGTGAGATTGGGGGGATCCCTGTTTTGCAGATGAGGAAATTGAGGTTCAGGTAGGCCAATTAGCTTATGCACAGTGCAAAATGGGTGACTGTGGAACTCTCAACCTTACACTTTTGACCTCTATTCTCTGAGACCTGGGGTCCAAGTTTGGTCTTTGCTGTGTCGCTCAGCTGTGTGGCCTGGGTCATGTGACCTGTGCTCCATATGTCTCTGTGTCCTCAGAGGATAACAGCCATGGCCTTGGCAGTCACCGAGGGTGGCCCTTAAGCAGTAATAGCAAAGGGTGTCTGCCACTGTCACGGGGCCTCTAAATGATGAGGCAGGAGAACGCCCATCAGGACAGACAACAGGATGTACCTGTGGGTGTTTACATCACGGCACCAGGACGGGGTCCCTTCCCAAAGACAGACGAGGAACCATGAGACAAAAAGAAAGAAGCAAACAGACACTGTATTGGCTGCCTTTCTGCTGCTGTGCCGAAGTTCTCAGAACCGAGGCAACGCTACAAGGAAGGGCTCACGGGCACTTACACTTCCAGAGGGTGGCGAGGGAGCATGGCGGCGGCAGGCATGGTGGCTGGGAGGTGGGGGAGGGAGAGAGAGACAGAGACAGAGAGAGACAGAGAGAGAGGGAGAGGAGAAGAGAGGGGAGAGAGAGATCAAGGAAGGACAAGACTAAAGTCCTTGAAAGGGGCTGGGCTGGAGGGACATGGTGAACTGTGTGGTCCTGAAACCCTGGGACTCTAAAGGAAAGTGTGTCCCCGCTAACAGGGCAATGCCACACCAGAGAGGCCAGGATGTCCACACTGCTCCGGGGGAGAGAGGAGACAGGTGTTCCATACCCACCACCTCAGTCAGCACAGCGCTCATGGAGGCCCAGGCTCAGATCCAAGACCTGGCTAGACAGTATCAGAGAGAAGTGGAGGGGCCCATGAGGCCTGCAGTGTCTTCTCCAATGTGCCCTCTAAGCCAGACAACATTAAAGCCCCTATACTTGGTGATTTTAAGATTTACTTTTATTATTTTTAGGGGTGTGTGTGTGTGTGTGTGTGTGTGTGTGTGTGTGTGTGTGTGTGTGTGAATGTATGCCTGTGAAGGCAAGACCAGGGTGTTGGATCCCCTGGAGCTGGAGGTACAGGTGGTTTTTGAGCCCACTGATGGAGGTGTAGGAATTGAACCCTGAGTCCTTTGGGAGAGCAGCAACTGCTCCTAACTGCTGAGCATCTCTCAAGCCCTCAACAGCTGCCAAACTTAAACGGTCACCTGGGGAAATGTGGGTAATAAATACTGTCTCACCGCCTGTGCACACGTCACTCAGTTCTGTGAGACGCATCACAGTCCGCTGTCTCTAGAATGTTCATCTGGAAAAAGTGAAACTCTGTCCCTACTAAAGGCTCATTTTAGTCTCTGCTCCCCCGGCACTAGAGACCACTGTGTAACTTCCTGTCACTGTGAGCTTTGTTCCTCCGTGGACCTCCTGTCAGAATCTGTCCTGTGACTGGGTCATTTTACTCAGCAATGTCCTCAGGATCATCAAGGTTATAACAGGCATCAGAACATCCCTTTTCAAGGCTGAATAATATTCCATCGCATGGCTCGAGCACACCCTGTTATCTATTCATCCTCCTATGGAATTGGGATTGCTTCTGTCCCAGCTGTTGTGACAAACGCCGCTATTAGCATGGATGTACAGGCAGTTCCTGGAGACTCTGCTGTGCATTCTTTTGAGTAGGGACCAAAAGCGGGAATGGCTGAATTCTATTCTAGTTCTGTTTGCTATCAGGGGGAACCACAACAGCATCACTGTCGGCCACCACAACAGCTGCTCATTTTACCCACAGTACACTGTGCCCCGACTTCTCTACATGTCATCAGAGATGATTGTGAGGTGGGCAGCCACCGTCTTAAGAGCTCTCTCAGCTAGTAAAAATGGTAAAGTACTTGCCGGAAAAGCATGATGATATTAGTTCAGTCCCCAGGACCCATGTGAAAAAACAGACATGGCGGCATGCACTTGTGACCCTAGCCCTGGGGAGTCGGAGACAGGTGGTCTGTGGGGCTCACTGGCCAGCCAGTCTTGTTTAATTGCTGAGCTTCCAGTCTCAGTGAGAGACTTTGTCTTAAAAAATAAGATTGGACAGCTTCTGAGAAATGGTACCTCAGGTTGACCTCCAGTCTCCATACACACCACACCACACACACACACACACACACACACACACACACACACACACACACAAACACACACCATACACTCCCACATCCATATCACACACCACACACCCCATACACCCCCAAACACACCACACACATACCCACACACCCTCTCAATGGCCTAGATGCCCCCTCCCTATCCCACAGGTTACATCCTTGATCCTTACAAGACCCCTGCTCCGAGACAGGTTTGTCTTACAACTGAGGAGACTGAGGCTCAGTATAAAGTCACCGGCTATAGCCAAAGAGACCTGGAGGCCCAAAGGCCAGGGCCAAGCCCCCACCACTCTAGACCACAGCCAACTTTGTACTGGGGGGGGGGGGCACCTGAGCTTGATGTGCACAGAGCCCTTGGCATTCCCCACATTCATCTCGCTGCCACTTAACTCTGGAACATCACTGAGTATTTGTAGTGATGGTCAGGCCTCCGAGTTCCCACACCAGCTCTCCAATGGGGTCTCAGGAGCCGAAGCCTCCTTCTGAGCATGCAGCTGCTTTGGCATTGGTGGGGGTGGGGTGCCTTTCTGTCCTAGTCTGCAGCCTGCAGAGATGTTGGGCTGGAGGCGGCCCTGAGGAATGAGGTCTTTGCTGCAAGATTAAACACTTCAGTGTCCACATGTGTGCAGCACAGCTCGAACAATGTCATCATTGTAAACTGTGTGAAGCTGAGGGTTTGGGCTGGGGTGGAGAAGGGGGAAAGATGGGTCTAATTATCTCTCCAGGGCTGGGCCAGTTGTTTGCCTAAAAAGACCCAGAGTGAAAAGAGCCAAGAGCAAAGATGGTCCATGAGTCTAGGGCCTTCCTTTCTCCATAAGCCAGTGGTCAGCCTTGACTTGTCACTCATGTCCCCAAGATGAGACCCAGGGCTATCTGGTCCCAGTGCCATCCTCAAATAACTGAAAACACAGGAAGACAACACAAGTCACGGCAATGCCCCACGAAACCAATCAGAGCAGCTTGGACCCTCACCCCTTCTGCACCCGGCCACTCTGAGCAGCACCCGATGTGTCTGTGGGTGTCATACAGATGGACACGATTACTAGAATCTAGTAGGTTGAAGCCCTAATGTTGTCACACCCCACAACTCATGCACTGCAGAGCCCCCAACTGCAATGTTGTAGGGGAATTAATGATGGTTCATCGTCGGGATCCTGGCTATTGGGAAGGCTCTGGTAAGAGGGTCCCTTGAGCCTACGGGTTCAAGCACAACCCAGCAAAATAGTGAGACCCACTCTAATTTTTTTCCTTTTCTTTCTTCTTTATTTATTAATTGTAAAGATGGGGATTAAACCCAAGGCCTTAGACAATGCTAGACAAGCCCTCTACCACTGCGCTACATCCCTAAGCTCTTTTCTGATTTTTTGAGATGCAGTTTCTTGTTAGCTTTGAACTTGCTGTGTAGCTGAGGATAACCTTGAACTCCTGACCCTCCTGTCTCCATCTGTCAAGTGCTAGGATTGCAGGCTTGTTCCACAATGCCTCCCAGATGTTACCGTGCAGTGTTGAGAGGCTCTGAGCTAACCAAACCTCAAGAGGTCAAGGGTGCTGGACTTGGTCCGTATCTGGGCTGTCAGCCAGCTGGGTGGGACCCCAAAGACTTTCATCACTCTGAAGTCCTCCTTCTCTTCCAGGAGGTCATGTCATACAAACTTGCCAGCATCCCACCAACTTGGACCTACATATGTCTTAGGATGGGCCTCTATCCATGGGCACTACCCATGGCAGTAGCCACGGACCACATGTGGCCACCAGGCCCTTGAGATGTGGCCACAGTGGCTGGGTGCTTTGCTTTTGCTGCTGTATTTAACTTAAACTTAAATAGCCACTTGAGGCCTGTGGACTCTCTGCCCAACAAACATGTGTGGCACGGTGGAAAGTCCTGTGGATCAGCACTACTCTGCTAAACCAAGTGCCACCACCTGCTCCAAACCATCCAACTTATGTAGAGTTGGTGCAAAGTGGGAAGGAGAGCACATGGTGGGACACACAGGATGGCTGTCTTCAAAGAGGGGAGGTTTAATGTGAGAAGAGCCGTGGACAGCAGAATTCCACAGAAGGGGCTGTGGAGACGGCTTGGTGGGTAAAGTGCAGGCGACGGAGGCATGAGGGTATGGGCTTGGATCCCCGGCACCCACATAAACGCTGAGCAGGGCAGCACGTATCTGCAGCCCAGTGCTGGGAAGACAGAGACGGGAGGATCCCTGAGGCTTGTTGGCTAACCAGTCTAGCTGAAGTGATGAGCTCTGGGTTCATTGAGAGACTCTGCTCCAAAGCATAAGAGGAAAAGAGATTGATGCCTGACACTAACCTCCGACCTCCACATGCACCTGCATATTAATGTGCACGAGCGCGCGCGTGTACGTACGTGTACACACACACACACACACACACACACACACACACACACACACCTCCATTCCAGAGCTTGGGGTCTGAGGCTCATGTGTGGGTTTCATGGACCCTGGACACTGATGTTCCTGGTTCTGCCTGCAGGAAGACCCTGCTCAGGTCACAAGGTCCCTTGAAGCAGATGCTCACAGAACACTCGTGACTAATGTCCTGTGGGGACAGTGGTCAGACATGTCCAGGTGACATATGCAGGGCTCCGTTCCAGACCTACCTGACCTTTGGCCGCTGGTCCCTTCCCAACTGGCAGGCACAGCTCATCTTATGGCCGCTACGCCTTTCCGTCTGGGATACAGCTGCCCGCCCATGTACTGCCTGCTGCAGAAACCAAATACCAGTCCCCACTGTGGGTCACAGCTAGGACGAGTCCTGGCTCCACAGTCCTGGCACAAGGCTCTTGCTCCAGATCCGAGGACCAGGCCATGGGAGGGTCGAGACTGCTCCCCCTAGATGCTGATAGCCAAACAGGCTCAGGGGTTGGGCCTAGCCTATTCCCAAGAGTGGCAATGTTGCCAGGGGACCCCACTTTGACAACCACTGTGATACATGACATCTGTGGAGCCTCCGGTACATTCAAAGGTCCTCAAAGATGGCTGCCATGTCTCTTGGGTTCACCTCTGCCCTGCCTACCGCTCCTCTGCCCAGTGCTCACAGCTTCCCTGGGAAGGTGGCAGAGGGCTTGAGTCACATCCCACAGTGCCCAGGGTAACTCCTCTTCTGACCTCAATCTGCTCAGAACGAAAGCTGTGTGATCCTAGCGGCCTGAATGTCCAATGCGACACAGTCTCTGCCAACCACCAACAGGGACTCAGGACAAGTTAGCCCATCTCTAACAGGCTCAGCTTCCCCCGTGACACAAAGCCACACAGAGGCCCTTACTTATGGGACTGCAGGTAAAGACAACAGAGGCCAGCATACAGCGTGACAGGACCAGGTCCCTGATACACAGGCAGCCCTGGCAGGGGCCCAGGCCCAACAGTTAGGTGGGAGTGGACCTGTTGCCTTCTCCTTCCCCATTGGGCAAGGGGAGACCCAGACCGCCCCCAGGCAGCTGGGGCTGCAGGGTCAGTGGGCAGGCACAGCTGCTTTCAGGTATTCAGCAGCAAATCAAATCACATGAGAATTTATAATCCTTCCTGGGGTCTGGGTTCTATCAGCCTAAACTCATTAGCCCCAGAGATGCAGGTGTCTCAGAAAGGAACAGGCTCCATCTCCCCTTCAAAATAAGAGTCTTCCGTAGAGCTGACCTCAGTCTCCAGTCCAACCATGGACAACTGAGTGTTTGACTTCACTCCTGGAAAAAGACTGGTATGGAGATAGTTGGAGATGGTTTGGTGGAAACTGGAAATCTTCAAGGCCCTCACTTGTCTTAAGCTCACATTTTTACAAAAAAACGTTCAAACTTCTGGTCTGAACTACCAAAACACTTTTAAAACCGCCTGTGGAGTCTGGCACGGTAGTGCACACACGCCTTTAATCCCAGCACTCCAGGCAGAGGCAGGGCAGAGGCAGGGCAGAGGGATCTCTGTTGAGTCCAGGCCAGTCCAGGTTTCATGGTGAGACCCTGTGGACCCACCCTGGAGCTGAGGAAGAGGCTCCTCCTACTGCAGTCCCACACCAAGCCAAAGACAGGCTCATAGTGCTCCAAGCAGGGCCCTCCTGCAATCTTCAATTTAAGAACGGATTGGCAAACAAATTTACATGTTTAGAGGCAGATAGTGGTGACCACTAAGTGTGAGAACATGAGGCTCCAGAGCAGGGAAGGGGACCCCGACATCTCATTCACTGCTCCAAGTGTTCGGGGGTATATGTTACAAAAACGAGATACTATGAACCAAGATGGTAACCAAGAGGATATCGGGCACAAGTAAAGTTGATCATTATTATTATGACTAACCCAGCTGCAATCAAAGAACAGGCACAACACCTCTGTGTCCCCAGCGCAGCCACGGGGGGCCAGGTGGTAAGATCTACCTTCTAAACCAACTGAGTCATGGGACAGCATATGATCAAGCTTCAGGTCTCTCTCCAAAACTTTAGTTAAACTCACAAGTTCAGTCACCTCATCCATGACTGTTCTTTTCACCTTTTTCACCTGGCCACTGCTTGCACAACGGCTTTTAGTCGTCGGGTCTCGTGGTCACAAAAGAGCTGTCACAACACCAAGCATCACTTCTTCATAGAACGACACTCAAGGCACACAGAAAGGAAAAAGACAAAGTTTTGTCAGCTCAGCAGACACTCAGTGGGAAGCAAAATATTTTTTGGAACCACCTCCTAGCCTGTAGTACAACCAGCAGGTTTCCTGTCGTGTTTGCTAATTAGAATAACAGCCCAGGGCTGTTTCAAGCTGCAAGGGAAGCTGAGCAAGCAAAGGGGGTGGGGTGGGGCTTATCCTGTAATCACGAGTTACTGTGAGCAGCCATGTTGGCTCCAATAGACCAGGTAGCAGAGAAGGCAGGAAGGCTTACGGTCCGTCTACTGACAGTGCTGGGAGCCTTTTGAATAAATCTGGCATCTTCTCCAGGACTCAGTAGTTGCTGCCATAGTGTGTCCTTTCTTTACCCTTGGGGAGGCACTGATTCCCCCCAACACATATAAGCTACTCATTACTGAGCTGTGATGCCCATGATCAGAGAATTTTGACAAACGAGCAGACACATGCTGGCCGGAAAGCATTCTATGGATGTCTCCTACCTCCCCCAAACATCAGAAGAAACATCCAGGCCCTGTCCCAGCATGCCCCAGGGGAACATGCAGCAGTAGGGTCAAGGCTAGACCCCACCCACTGATAAAGGGTCTGCCAGAGTTCAGGTCCTCAGGGCCTTGAGCCACCTCCAAAGATCAAGTATAGACCAGACTCTTAGAACATTCAAAGCATCTTGTCCATGTATACACTCCAACCAAGGAGACAGCTGTCACCTGTCCCTGAGCAGGACGGGCCTTCTGACCTTCTTGGGTCATTGTCAAGAACATTTGTCCTTGTGAAAGAACATGGGAAGGATTCTGCTGGTCATGTTATCAGCAAATGCTTAACTTCAGCTGGGTCTTCAAGGCCAGACCTTCGGGGCAGTCTGTGGACTGCTGAGAGTCTAGTTTGGTTAGTAGTAATGGGGGTGGGGTGGGGGAGAGACAGCTCAGAGATGGCGCATTGGCCAGCAGGCTCAAGGCCCCAGGTTCTATCCCCAATACCAATAAACATGAAACAACCATCAAATGCAGCCAGCCTCCTGCATGCACTCACAGTGGGACACTGCTGTTTGCTGGCTTTGGAAGCTAGCACAGGCTCTACTTACCCACGCACACAGTAGAGGCAAAAACACACCCAGCCTGTGTGCCAGCTAAACATTTATTTAGCATTCCCTGACACTTGGACTACACATCACTGTCACTTCTGATCATTTAACTCGTGTTTTAGGTGAACAAACCATCTTGAGATCACAGGTTGTAGAGAAACAGGTGTGTGGCTAGACTGAGCCTTGGACCATGGTCCTACTTCAGTTGAGGTCTCAGGCGGTCTCCCTCAGGCTGTGGCCCAAGTCCAGCCAAGGTCTAAGGTGGCCTCCCTGCTTTGAGGAGTTTTTAACCCCTTAGGGAGCTGGCTTGCCCATCTTGTCCATCTGAAAAGATTACATACCTTCCTAACTACAAGTATGCAATATTAGGAAACCACAAAGAGGAAGAGAATACTCTAATCCATCCAACATGGCTCCCAACAGCCAGCTCTAAACTTCCCTCTGCCTTCCACGAGCACAGCTGGCTAGAGGCCAGAGCACACCTTTATACCCTTACTTGCAACAAGATGTGTCTTTATGACCCAATGTGACTGGAGAGTCAAGGAAGGAGACATCTAGGGAACTTCAGGTGAAGCTAGCAGTACTCTGTTTGGGGCACCTCTCCATCTGGTCCCCAGCTCTGCTTCTTCAAAAGCCCTGACCAATGAGAGATCTTAATCAACCAAGACATAACTTTCTAGTGTAACAGGATCAGCCCAGTGTGATAACGCCACCTTCCTGTTTTGCCTCGTGACCTGTCAACACAGGCAAGCTTCTGACAGAGCCAGTCAGTGTGTCTCTCTGCTCAGGCATGCCACCTCCATCCAGTGCCCTAGATGTAGGGCTGAGGCACCATGCTCGGGACCCTGGCTGCACGCATGCCTGTACTCAGGCTACACTGAGGCCCTGGCCTCAGCATGCATACACCAATCTCCTCTCTTCTATTAACCCAGCCCCCAAGGTACAGGCAGCAGAACAATGCTAGGGATGGGACCAAGTCCCTGAGCTATAAAAAGAAAAAGGTCTTGGATCTACCAAGGGACAGGAGTGGGCCTCAGAGCTGGGTGGCTTATGAAAAATTCATGTAGGGATGGGACACAGACCTGATCACTTGGTGGGGTGGAGTACTGCCCTGGGGTGGGGGCTGGGGGGGGGGCTAACATCAAAGGAGACATAGGTCTAACCAAACCAGGAAGGAGGTGCTCTGAGAAGGGGGAGGAGGTCCCTGAAAAAGGATGATGCACCCAGACAATGTCTGTTCATAAGCAGGGGTCCACAAAAGGCCCATGGTGGCCAGGCAGAAGACACTGAGGCTTTGACTACCACAATATCTGACGAAGCCACTGGTGAGCCACTATGGACTGGTAATGACCACCGAGAACACACCCAGCCTGTGTGCCAGCTAAACATTTATTTAGCATTCCCTGACACTTGGACTGCATATCACTGTCACTTCTGATCATTTAACTCGTGTTTTAGGTGAACAAACCATCTTGAGATCACAGGTTGTAGAGAAACAGGTGTGTGGCTAGACTGAGCCTTGGACCATGGTCCGACTTCAGTTGAGGTCTCAGGCGGTCTCCCTCAGGCTGTGGCCCAAGTCCAGCCAAGGTCTAAGGTGGCCTCCCTGCTTTGAGGATTTCTGAAGCCCATAGGGAGCTGGCTTGCCCATCTTGTCCATCTGCAAAGAACATCGGGCTAGGACATCCAGCCTCCCGGGGAGCTGGAAGAGAGTTCATGAATGGACCCAGAATGGGCTCAGGCGACCAGCACATCTAGGTGCACATTTAAGTGTCTTTAGCCTGTAGGGAGTGGGAACAGGGCCCAGAGAGAGAATAGCTGGTCAGTGGTTCTCAGGGTGTCCCCCTCTACTTTAGTTTCTGGGGCATCTCGCAGGAAGTTAGCAGGGTCCAGGAGTGGCCCCATTCTGATTGCAAAAGTCCTTCCTTATAGCCAGAAAATGACACACCCCCAAGAATGTGGTATCCCCACTCAGCCTGGTTGCTTCAAACTTGCGGCTCTTCTAAGTTTCTGAAAAATCACCATGAGCCAGTGGCTTCCAACTGGGAGGAAGGGCTTCCCCTCACCAAAAAGATGCCTAACCAAGACTGGGGTTACATTAAGGTGTCACAACTCGAGACATAGGCACTCCTAGTATCTAGTGTGTGGAGGCCTGGGAGATGGCTGGATATTCCACAGTGCACAGAGCAGAGTGACCCCGCAGACCACACCCATAGCAGCCCTATACTCCCTGCAAAGGGTACCTCCATGTTCCCGGGATGTTCAAGCCACACTGGCCCTGATATTCCTGGATCCCCTTCCCCACCCTCCTCTCCACCTACCCAACCCCCACGGATACAACCCAGAGCGGGTGAGCGGGTGAGAGGCAAGTCACTTCATTTATTGTTTCCTCTGTGGTGAAGGACCAACCAATGCCTCCATCCCATAAACATTTACTGGCCCTGGAAGATTCCAGGCCCCACTGCCATTTTTAAGGGCTTGTCTCTCAACAAATGTTAAGGTCAAGTCAGTCAGAAAGTGGAACTTGAGAAGGGAAAAGAGTGGGGGTGTGTTTTACAAAGTTCAAGACCGAGGAGTAAATGGAAAGACCCCAGACAGCCCCTGCCCTGTGAACAAATGGCTGCTTTATTCCAAGCACTTTCAGAACAGGCAAGGGAGCTTTAAACGTCTCCGGGCACTACCCCACTGAGTCTCTGGTTGCTCTCGGCCAGTCCCCTTTGTGCTAATGGGTCTGAAGATTGATTGGTTATTGACCCATGAGGCATGAATCCACAGCTGTACTCTGGACAGCAGGGAGGAGCCGCCTTGCCGCAGAGAACCTTGAGACCTGATGCAGACCATTCCCAGCAGGCATCTCCAGTAGGAATCGGTCTAGTGGGTCTGGGATCCAGAAAAGCTTAATCACATAGCAAACCTTAGAGACAAACATGCCAGGCATCCATATGCCCACGAGAGGTGACATTCTGGTTGCTTCCATTAAAAAAATAAAATGAGACAAATTATTTTGGAATAATGAGGTTAGCAAGGAAACCTTAAAGCTGATATGTAGCGTCAACCAGAAACACAGGCACTTGTCAAAACTGAGAGTCGTTCTGGCACGCTGCAGAACATGGGTGCTAGCAGCTTTGGGAATGTCTGCTCACTGTTGTCTTGTCCTCTCCTAGCCAAGATCTGACCCAAGGACCTAGAGCTCACTGGCCTGCCAGCTTTTCAACGCTGAGGTCTAGGTTCAGTAGAGGCCTTGTCTCCAAACAAACAAGCAAACAAACACCAAACAAGTGGAGAGTAGTTAAGAAAGAAAGACGAGACCAACACCTCATATTGACCTCCGGCCTCCACACACAAGTGCAGACACATGGCTGACAGGTGTGTACTCACCCCAGCAGTGGCACACACTTAAGCATGTAAAAATCAGCAGTTCCCAACCTGTGGGTCATGAGCCTTCTGAGGTTTTGAACAACCCTTTCACAGGGATACCCTAAGACCATCAGAAAGCACAGGCATTTACATTAAAATTCTTCAGAGTAGCTAAATTACAGTTATGAAGCAGCGATGAAATAATTTTATGGTGGTGGTGAAGGAATCACCTCAACATGAGGCACTATATTAAAGGGCTGCAGCGTGAGGAAGGTGAGGAGCCACTGGTGTAAATGCACGCACCACATGTGCACACACACAAGAATGAACCTCAGCTGAGGCATGTGCTCCTGGTCCTTAACCCTTTCCTTGACCTCCCCCAGCAGCTGTCACCCTGAAGGTCATGAGTCTTTCCTCAGGCTCATGGCCTCACTACAGAACAAGAAAACCCAGTCGGCAGTCACTCCAGTGCCCAGTGAGCCTGTGTGCTAAGCCTGTAAATGCTCACACTCTAAACACCCTCTGCCCCTCGCTTCCTCTCTTTATGTGTTCTAAGTCACCCTGGACACAGACAGAGGTCTGTGCATTTGAACTGCACAGCTGCTGTTGTTCCCAGAGCCATCCCAAAGTGTTCTCCACAATGCTTCTACCACATGCATATACATCCACCCAGGTGCACGCGCGCGCACACACACACACACACACACACACACGCACACGCACACGCACACACACAGACACAGGAAAGGAACCCAACTCCCCATTGGAGGACGTCAGAGAAGGGTGACTCTCCCATATCACAACACAACTACAAATGGAAACACTGGGCATGTGGTAAGGCTGCTTCCACAGACGTTTCCATCCACATCACCAGGTATGATTGCTAAGAGACACACGTAGCTGCCCCAGGGTTTCCTCAGAGGGAGCTGGAGGCATGGAGGCCCCGCATATGGATACACAGGCCCTTTGCCCTGACAATGCTTTTCTACCATGACAGAGAGAGTTGTTACAATCAGGATGGAGAGCTAGAGGGGTACAGCTGCTTCTCTCTCTCACCCATCACAAGGGACCACAAAGTCAAGGTCAAGGCCCAGCAGATGTTCCCAAGCAGTCTGTCCTCTTCCTCCAGGACCCTCCCTGGATGGAGAGACTTGTGTTCAATCACAAGCACGGTCTACACTCATCAGGTAAGGTAGGGTTGCCCCATGGTTCTTACTTTGCAGAACACAGAGAGAGGTAAAGGGGGCAGGGCTGAGGCGGGGGAAGCCTAAGTAAATGGAGAGCTAGCTCTGAATTGCAGGATCATTCTGACCCATTTCAGAGAGTGAGATAAGACCCTGAATCCAGTGTCTGGGTTCAGCCACACAGGCCCAGTGGGGAATGAGGAGCCACCTCAAAGTCCTGAGAACAGGGATTTCTCCACTCAGGCTAAGACTTAGGGACAAGGGACAGCCAGTACCTTCTGGGAAAATTTGGGCAGTGTCCTCACCATCAGGCTCTACCCATAAACCCTAAGTTCATCACCAAACAGTTCCATGACCTCCTGAAACACCAGCAGCAGCTGGGGACCAGGTGTTCAAACACACGAGCTGGTGGGGGACAGTTCACATTCAATTCCTGACAAAGATTTTGTGTTGTTTTTCCTCTCCAGGCCTTCGGCTTACATGGCTATTCTCATCTACGCTTTTACAAAGCAAAAATCCCAACATGCTGCTCACTGTGTATTTTGTTTCTATGTAGGCTGTTCATTCAAAATATACCAGAGAGGGACTGTGGAATCACACACATTTACAGGACTCTGCCTGGAATGTCATCACCCCGCCCGCCGTGTACACAGACACAGACAGCCAACATATGAACACCTGGTGCACCCTGGGAAGGCAAGGACGGCTGAGAAAATAATCTAGGAGACTCTCATCAAAAGCCAAAGACACCAGAAGCTCTAGGTTGTGTATGTGTGTAGTGGGTAGCCATCCCAGCCTTGGCCTGGAAGTTCCAACCCCCATTGAGGCTTCGGTAATGGTCACGCCCACAAGGCGGGGCTGAGGGAGGAAGCTGAAGACCCAGGATCCAGAGGAGATGTCTCTCTTGGCTCTGGAGGTAGACCGAGCAGAGTTCTCCAGAGAACACCACTGGACTGCACCATACCTTTGCCAGACCCTACAACCTATCCCTTCATTTGTAAGTTACCCCACAAATAAACCTCCCTTTTAACTACGTGGAGTGGCCTTAATAATTTCACCATAAATGTAGTAAAATAGCAGCCTTAGATTATTCGCACTGTAATTTGCACTGTTATGAATTCTTATATGTTGATACAAATACAAACTTTTTATATTCCTATTTAAGATAATTTGTATATTGATACAAACACAAAACTATGTTTGTTATAATGTACACATATTTTTACTCTTATTTGAAATATTTGTATATTGATACAAATATAAATTTATATCTGTAATACTGTATGTATGTTCTACTTCTGTTTAAGATATTCTGTATACTGATATATATTTAGGATTATTATCATATTGCATATTGCACTATACATTCCTACCTCTGTTAAAGATATTTTTGTGTATTGTCACAATTTAAAGTCATTGTCCTTTTACTGTACATTTGCTTACAGACTGTTTGCCTTATTTATAGGAGGCCTTAGTCCTTAGGTTGTTTAGGTAGATAAGACATAGATTTATTGTCACCTATGCTTGTCATCTCTATAATTATGTTAGTTAGGTTATCCAGATTTATAAATACATAGGTCAGATGGACAGGTAATCTTCAAACACTTCATGGACCTAGAGAATATGGCACTTAAATAACTTAGAATTCTGTTGCCGTGAGACACAATCGCTCCTGGCAGCACCAATTTGATTTTGAGAGAATGTTGGACTTCTAAGACATTTCCATTTGGAAGTTTGTCTTCTTGGCACAAAATGGCCTACTGGGCAAAGAACTGCCCTTGTCTCAACTGCTGACAGTACGAATGCTGTCCTTTCTGGACAAGTGGGACACAAGGAAAGCGACCACTGTACTCTGCCAAGACAGGGTAAGATGGTCTTTCAGAATTCCTGCTTCTGAAAATGGTCTGTCAGATACTCTAGGCCTGTAGCCAATGTGAATGTACCAACGATGCTGAGAAACATTAGGTGACTGTCCAGGCTGCCAGCTGTCTCTGTCTACTCTTGCAAGACTTCTGAAAGTTGCTTGCATCCTTCTCCCATTTCTCAGGTATTATTATATTTCTTCTCAGGTCTTTGATGAGGTTGAAGATTAACAGTTATAGTTACAACTTAGTATATATACATATATTATATCTTAGATAGAATATATTAAGTGTTAGACTCAGGTTCTTTAGGATAGGACACCTTTTGGAATGATCTTTGTAACATGCCACCTACCCAAGCTCTAGACTTGCCTGGATTTTAGTATGTATTTTTTGCTTGATATTGTTTGCATTTATTGTAATTCCAACTTATCTAAGTCATTATCCCTCATTACTCCTGGACAATATTTGATGACCATTTCTTTGTATATAGTCTTGTATTAGGTTAGAACCTTCTTATGTAGACAAATGGGGGAGATGTAGTGGGTAGCCATCCCAGCCTTGGCCTGGAAGTTCCAACCCCCATTGAGGCTTCGGTAATGGTCACGCCCACAAGGTGGGCCTGAGGGAGGAAGCTGAAGACCCAGGATCCAGAGGAGATGTCTCTCTTGGCTCTGGAGGTAGACCGAGCAGAGTTCTCCAGAGAACACCACTGGACTGCGCCATACCTTTGCCAGACCCTACAACCTATCCCTTCATTTGTAAGTTACCCCACAAATAAACCTCCCTTTTAACTACGTGGAGTGGCCTTAATAATTTCACCAATGTGTGTGTGTGTGTGTGTGTGTGTGTGTGTGTGTGTGTACACATAAACAGATGTGTGGATATGCACATGTATGTGAACATGCATGTGCATGTATGCACGTTTGTACCTGTATCTGTATGCACATGCATCCATTCATGTTTGCACATGCATGATTGTATGAAGTCACCCAGCAGGTGAACACCTGGCCCATCAGATACAGGGTATAATGTTTAGTGCCACATAAAAGTAACAGTGAGGCTGAGGTAAGAATGCACACCTCAGATCAGGGCTTAAAACATGCACCCTTGGCTCTGAAAACAGCACAAGTTCGAACTCACAGTTAAGCATGATTTCAGAGATGGAAGCCTAAAGACCCTGGGGACACAGATGGGACAAAACACGTGGCCTCAGGGATGCTGAGAAATGTGTGCACTGTGCTAGACTTTCCAAAAGGCATGGAAAGCTGAAGGACGTTTGTGGGGCCCCAGAAGGAGGGCACCCACATCTGCCTAAGGCCTTGGACATGACCTCTCTCCTCTGGCCTCTGTGGAATCCACACCAGGCTTTATTGATGTCTGCTCAGCCCCAGCTGCAGGAGTCAGGGGCACCTTGCACCTGCTCCAATCACAAGTGGAAGCCGCTGCTGCAGGCTCAGTTAATGAATGCTCTGCGCTCCTCACTCCCCCAAAGGGAAAGTTTCCAGGAAAGGGGTGGGAAGAAATACTTCAGTAATGAGATTTTTTTAATTAAACTTTTTCATGTTGAAACAAGTTTTTACTTGAAGTTTCTATACAGAAACCTTACTCCATTTTGATCTCCCAGGTTGTGATGTTTTTAAATAACCACAGATACTAAAATCCAGAGAAGGAGTCAGCATTTTCTCTGTTCATCATCGGTCAGCGTGGTGTTCTGTTCCCATCTATGTCAGAAGGGCATCATGGGGAGTGGTACTGAGGGGGCCTCGGATCTGAGTGGGGTGGATGTAATTAATGGCAATTGAAAAGAGTTTCTAACTCTCAGAGGAAAACGGGGAAACTTAACTCGGGACATTTTCTTACATTTCAAATACTTTTTTTGTTTTTTGTTTTTTTCAAGACAGTTTTCTCTGTGTAGCTTTTGAAGACTATCCTGGAACTCATTCTGCAGACCAGACCGGCCTCAAACTTGCAGAGATCCGCTTGCCACTGCCTTCTGAGTGCTAGGATTAAAGGTGTGCACCATTAATGTCCCGCTACATTTCAAACACTTGATCTCAGCATCTGTGTACTTTTTTTTTAAAAGACATACTCTTGCGTAGTCCAGGCTGGCCTTGAATGTGCTCCATAGCCAAGGCTAGCCTTAGCATGCCGATCTCCTGCCCTCTACCTTCCAAATGTTGGCATTACAACGCTTGATTTGCCGTGGTTCTGAGAATCATACCCAGGGCATCCTGCGTGTAGACAAGAGCTCTAGCAGTCAAGCTGCACTCACAGCACCTCATCTCAGTATTTATAGTTAACTACTTAGACACTGAAATTTGGGCAGGAGAGATGACTCAGTGGAGAAGAATGCTTGGTGTTCAGTCATGAAGCTCAGAGCTGTGACTCCAGCATGCGAACAGGGAGGCTCACAAACGCCAGTGACTCCACTCCAAGGGGTCAGCCATCCTCCACTGGCCTCAGTGGGCATCTGTGAGTACATGTGCGTGCGTACATTCATTCTCTCTCTCCCTCTCCCTCTCCCTCTCCCTCTCCCTCTCCCTCTCTCTCTCTCTCTCTCTCTCTCTCTCACACACACACACACACACACACACACACACACACACACACGAGATGATAGATAGATAGATAGATAGATAGATAGATGGATGGATGGATAGAAAGAAAGAAAGAAAGAAAGAAAAGAAAAGAAAAGAAAAGAAAAGAAAAGGAAAGGAAAGGAAAGGAAATAATCTTTTAAAAAAACTGAAATGTAGAGGTGGGCAAGATGGCTCGGCAGGTAAAGAAACCTGAAAACCTGAGTTTGATCTCTAAACCCATTATGGTGGAGGGGGAAAACTGGCTTCCACAAGCTGTCTTCTAAACTCCATGTGCCACACATGCACCTCCTGCCCAGTAAATAAACGTAATAAGAAATTTTAACTATATTTAGACTAACATACCAAAACGAATACAGCTCTACCCAGCACAACCACAAGAAGTACATTTATTATACACCTACTGTTTCTGGGATGATGGGACTTGAGAATCTATGGAGGAGAGGATTGCTATCCAGCCTTTACAGCATGAGTGGACAGACTCAGAGACGGTTAAAGTAGCTCGTCCAAGGTCACACGGCTACTTATTCCACCAGGGTGGAAACAGACGCATGGGTTTAAGCCGTGTCTAAAGAGAATTACTGTGGATGTTCCTCAGGGCTCCCTTGCCAAGCCACACCCACCGCTGTCACCAAGAACTTCCGTTCCTCGGCAGGGAAGCCCCCAACCCCCCACCCCATAGATCATCCAGAATTAACTGCAAAGTGTCAGGAAACTTGGCCAGGCAGCCCTGAGCATGAGCGAGGGCTGGAAGCCTTCACTGGGAAGCCCTTTATAGAAAGCCTGTTGGCAGCCCCGGCTCCTGCATGGGAACAAATTAACAATGGCATCCTAAACACAGGAAAGGAAGGAAATTGGAAACACAGTTTATGCTTGGCCGGCCCTTTGAAATACTGTACCATGCTACTGACATCAATTAATGAAAAGCAGGGCTGTGCTGAGAGGCTCCGGTTTGGAAATGCATTAACACACGTTAAACATGTTGGTACAGGAACCAGATTATAAGCACTCTGGTTCCCAAACAATAAAGCAGTTACCCAAACCCTGGTGCTCGCAGAGGCCTCATTAATTCGATCCACTCCTCGAGGATCAGTGGAGGCTTTGCGCCGCTCCCCGCGATGCCTTCCCACAGAAATGTTGAAAGGACAGCCTGGCACATGCTACTCTGAGCTTCACAACGGGGCGTGTCGGGCTCCGTGCACTCCTGACATCCCCCAAATTATAAACAGCCCATCCTGGAGCGGAGAAGTACCCAGCCTGTCCTGGCGTTCATCTGCACTGCTCGACTTGGGGGTCGAGCGATTTTTTTTCACCCGGGGGAGGTTAACCGTGAAATATCTGTTCCACATTAAGAAATACCAAGTCACATTTTTTGTCAAATAGTATTTGTCAAATGCCATTTGCTGCAAAACCTGGGGAATTCGATCCCAGCTGAGCACACAGCTAATACCAACTGGTTCACATAATAGCCTTAGTGGTGCATGCGGTCACTTGCAATGCAAGCCCTCCTGCCTCTATAAACAGTTGCAGGGACTAGGAGGGTGAGTTCTGGAATAAATAAGCATGTGCCCCGAGCTGCCCCAGCACAAAGAACCCCACATGCTGCCAGAGACCCTGAATGGTTTTGCAAGAATATTCTAGAGGGCGAATCGGTGAATCTCACTCAGCTTTCTGAGAGCCTATCCAAAAAGTAGGCTACTTTCTTGAAAGTCTAGGCTCACCAACACTGCCTCTGAGCACACACCTACTGTGTCCCAATATCGGGATCCAAGCCTCAGGCATCACCGACGTCCCTCATCCCACTGACATCATCCCTCCCAACTCCACGTCGATCTGGGATCCATCAGGCTGAGGCCGTTGGAGTGCGTGATGCTGAACGTGTTATCAGTTTCTATGTAAATATTGGTGTTTCCTCACCCCACGGAGGCAAGGGGAGGCAAAACAGCCTGAGCGCGTTTGATTTAAACTAATTAAAAGCAGAGGGCTGTGCAATTCAATATATTGATTTTACCAGTGGGACTTAAATCTTTTATAATAAGTGTACACAGCTGTGGCTCCCTCCCACCACCATGCTCTCTCCCGCTAATCCCGGAGTGCATTCCTTCTGACAATAGCAAGACAGATCCTATACATCCCTGCCTGTGCCCTGACCCCAGAGACACAGCAGAGCCCGAGAAGGCAAGCTGTGCAGTGGCCAGCCACATCCCCCGTGTGCCGATGGGCCCCCACCTCAGCTGCTGGGAGGGAAGGGCTCTCCACTCCACAGCTACACGAAGGGGCAGGGCCAGGGTGGGAAGGGTGGAGGAGGCAGCCGGAGGACACTGTGAGGCTCGATGAGGGCCAAATATGACCTTAGCAAGCGGGGTGGGCAAGATTTAAAAGCGATGGGGGCGATCAATCAATGTCCACGGGACTCTGCCTGGGATGAAATCATCACTTGTCTCCCAGTTCAGCAGGCATGTGACATGCGCTCACATCACAGGCATGCCAGCGGTCAGGGGATCATTCATGCTCAGTGTTTATCTGGGCAAAGGCTCGGTGGCCGCCACCATCTTTGCTGAGGCTAAGGCCCCAACCCAGTCCTCTGGAGCTGGGTCTCAGAGGCATTCTTTTCTCCACGCAGGGAAACAATCACCAGCTCTTCTAGGCACCACCTCCCACCTTCCACGGGAACCTCAGACCCAAATGACAGCCCTGGGATAAACACCCAAGCCAGCCATCCGAGCTGCCATCCAGGGCCCAGCCTTTGCCTTGATTGCAGACGGGAAATACACAAAAGATCCCAAACAGTTCAAATCTGGGTCACATAATATCCTTGGGAAAAGGGGAGGGGGAATCTTTGATTTATAGACCCAGGAAAATGAGGTTTAAAAGTGATTTTGAAAGGGTTACTGAAAACACAGCTGTTGGTGCACCCCTATGGTGAAGTTGGTCTGCAAAGAGAGAGGGAGAGAGGGGGAGAGGGAGGGAGGGAGAGAGAGAGAGAGAGAGAGAGAGAGAGAGAGAGAGAGAGAGAGATGAAGGAGGAAACCATGTGACATCTCTATTAACCTTCCTTTGCTAACCAGAAAGAGCTGGAATGTGAAGGAACCCCTTCCAAATTCTAAGGCGGGCCAGCTTACAGCTGCAGGCGCCTGCAGCCATGCTCGTGGAGCACTCCCCAACGGACGTGTTTAAATTGTAACAGAACCTCTCCCTGCTACTCCCCAGTGGTAGGGCCTGTTCCGAGGGGTAAAGGAGAGATCTTAACACCAAACACTTGTCTACAGAAAGGACAGCCAGATGGGGTAAAGTGAAAACCAACTGCTCGGTCTCCCTTCTGCTTCCCAGCCTGAGTTAACAAAAGCCACTTTTATGTGCTGGCTACAATAATGACAGGGTTCTAACTTCTCCTTTTTCTAACTTAGCTTCGAAGATTAAACAAATTTCATTCCTTCCTAACCTGGCCCAGAGATAAACAGGAGTCATACACCCTCTCCAAGCCGGTTGGCTTTCTAGAAGATTCTGAAGAGAGCTGCTGGGGTTTCCAAAGAAAGAATGGTTGGGGTTAATGGCTAGACTAAGTCTCTGCAGGATCAACTTTGCCTGGGGACTGTTTAAGAGAGTGTGGCCTGTTTTGAATTCCAAAATGAACTCTACCCAGAGGACTCAGGGGCTTGTTAATCCAAACCAGTTTACAGACCTTGCCATTGAACTCAGGGGCCAGAGCTGGGAAGATGGGTGTCCCACGCAAGTAGCCGACTGGCTTCTCCAGAGGCTTTATGATGCAGGCTGGTCTTTGTCGTCTGGGAGGGTCAAGTCTTCGCACACAGCAGCACCTGGTTTTGCTGTGTATTTCCCTCTAGTGTAGACCCACTCAGCCTAGCAAACTGCTCAGATTCCAGCGAGAACGACTTACAAGAATAAAAACCAGTTTGGCTGCAGACAGAAGGGTAAAGGATCTGCAAAAGCCTTCAGGATTGAGGCAGGGGTCCCCAGGCAGGCAGGCCTGGGGAGCCGTGGAGGTGTGCGGGGGCGGGAGGGGGCAGCTGGGGAAGCCAGTCTGCATGAACACCAAGTGCAGCAACAGTGACAAGGGTCGGCTTGACGGGAACCAGTGACATTTTCTCACTGGGGGAGTGAGAGGCTAAGAGTCAACTTGGCTTTCTAAAGCTTTGTCTATTTCTTATCCACGTGACTGGCAGTCCAACTAAGCTTTCTCAGCAAACTCAGTGTGGGGGCAAGTTTACAATCAGAATGTTACTCCTCTTCCACCTGACTGCTCCCCCAAGTCGCTCCCAGGGAGAGATCACACCAGCAGAGGCAGGAGGTGCTGCAGGCCTGCGCTGTGGCCCAGCAGAGATTAAAGATGCATCTACAGCCAGCTCTGGGCAGCTGCAGTCTGAGGCTTCCCCTAATTACCTATAGTTTAGGGACAGAAAGAGAAAGAAAACAAGATCCAGGTCCATGGATTCTCTTAAAAGCTGCTCTGCTATCTAATTGGGAGTGATGGTCCAGAAAACCAGGCCTGAGAAAGTCAGGATGGTCCAACAAAAGCCCAAGGCCAGCCCCACTGAGTAAGAGGCTCAGACAAGCCAGTCTTTGTCCTTACAACATGAAAGAATGGACTGAAAGGTGTGTGTGTGTGTGTGTGTGTGCAGCCAGAGGAAGCCACCCAGCTGTGGCCTCCCCAGCATGCCCCAGCTTGTACCCAAGGCCAGGGGGAGCGACCGCCCCCGCCAAGTTCCCAGCAGGGCCCGGGGAGCCGCCCTGGGAGCCACCTGGCCTTCTGGGATGCAGGAGGCCAGCTGGGGCCACACTGCCTGACCTGAAGAACAGAGAATGGCCACCAAGTCAGGGATTATATATCGCTGCTTGATGAGCCCAGCAAGGCTCAGAAGCATCGGTTAGGGCCTTCCTGGAGATCACAGGAGGAGAGAACAGAAGATCTGAAAGCCCTACCCTCACCCCAAGGAAAGGACCCTGTTAACCCTGGCTTTGAGACGGCTTCACACATCCATGCTGACCACATACTGCTAAGCATGCTATTTAGGAGTGTTCTATAGTTTTTTAGCAATAATCTACATACTTTAAAAAACTGACACAGTGAAACACAGCCTCCATCTCCCAGCACCCTAAAGTCCTGCCCCCAGGAAAATCTCTTGCAGTTGTCTGGTCACAGGCTTTTTCCTTCCTTCACGTCTTGAAGACGGTTAGTTCCAAAGCAGGGTCTCTTCTTAACAAGTGTCTAAGGAGAATTTAAACTTGTTTCATATTGTTTGGGTATCTCTAGCACCCACCATGACCCTTGTTTCATTATTTGGTATTTTTGATCAATAACGGAGGCAGACAATGGCCTCCCGGGGACTCCAGGGCCTTTATCTGGAGCTGGGAGGATTTACGTGAGACCCCTTCCGCGCCCCAGGTGCCCAGCGGGGGAGAGGTGGCCTTCAAGCTGCATTATTTCCAAGTTGACACAGCGCCCATGGTGTGTTTGGTGTCTTGACTTGGGGCTTTCTCAGCAACTTCCACAAGCAGAATAAAAGCGGCTCAGGAAGCAGCATTATCAGGGTGTGTTATCACCAAAGCCAAATATTTGATGATCAACCCACAGCGCTCCGCCGGGGGTTAGTTTGAGCAAGTTAGACACAAGTGAGCATGTGAGCGCACAAATGCAGGGGGAGCTGTCCCGGACCAGCCGCAACATAGCCTCGCATCACTTGGTTGGCTGGGACTCCGGTAGGGAAGAGGGTTCCCTAGCCACTCGGTGGCGGCCTCTGTTCCGAGGTCCCCAGCTACCCAATCGCCAAACCCCGTGGTTTGCGCGCCACACGTGATAAACGCTGAAAATGGATTCTGCCCGCCCGGGACCTATCATTAAATATTTAAAATAGAAAGCTTGCAATGGCAACGTTCTTTCCCCGGCTCCAGCCGAGAGCTCAAAGGTAGGGGCCCAGCGGCTGGGAGAGGAGCCCCGAGGCGCTCCGTGTGCGCGCCGAGACAGGCGCACCGCAAGGGGACAGGTACGGCTGGCCAGGGCGGGGAAGGGAATGGGATGCTCGCGATGCCAGAGCCAGGCTGGACTCAGAGGATCGAAGGAAGGGCGGGAAGGCAGCTTAACCCACAAGGGCCCTTTAAATCCAGGTAGCGCGGGCCGCTGTGGCCGGTTCAGCTCACATGACCCAGCCGGGCGCTTTGAACTGAGCCGCGGCCCAGCCCGCACCTCCCTCCCCAACCCCGGGCGAAGCCGGCAAAGAAACTCAGGACCGATCCTTCCCTCCTGGTATCCCCCTGTAAGCCCTACCAGGAGCGCACAGAGCTTAGGGTCCATTAAGACCCGGGTGCGAGAGTCTCTGGCGGGCACTGATGCTTTGCAAATGGAAAGGTGGATCCGCTGGCTGAAAGCAGAGACCCTCTCCCTGTCCCAAAGTGGTCCCCGTCTGAGACATACCCCTCCCACCGCCACTCACCGAGGTTGACGAAGCTCATGACCATATCGGCGTCGGTGAGAAAGTGGCTGTCCTGCAAGCTGGCTAAAGGGGGACCCTGGGTACTGAAGACGGCCTTGTAGGGGTAGGAGAAGCCCTGGCCGTCGGGCCCGCTCTCCTCCACCGCCATGGCGTTGTACAGGTCCAACATGAACATGGGCGCCGAGTTATGCTTTCCCTGGAGGTGAGGGCGCGGGCGATGGGGCAAGCCCAAGATGGACAGGATCTCCCTCTGCATCTCCCGCCGCTCCTGGCTGCGGAGGCGCCGGTGGATGAAGCTCGAGTGCACCTCGTTGTCCAGGCTGAAGTCGGCTAGCGCGGAGCGCAACAAGAACAGAGGCGCCCAGAGAGCCACGAAGCTGTGTGGCGCCGTAGCGCGCAGCGGGCGCACGTGCATCTCGCCGGCTCTACGCGCGATCCGGGGCACCGGGGCCCGAGCCGCCCCAGGTGGCAGCGGAGGGGGCAGGGCAGCGGTCCACGACGCGAGATCACTTGCTGGAGACTAGCTTCGCCGCGGCCTTGCCACACATGGCCACTCCCCGGCCGGCTGCGCTCTGCTCGGGACGCCTCTGTCCTCTGCTCAGCCCTGGCGCGGGGCCGCTCGGCCCGCACTCGCCGGTACGCACCGCAGGGTTAGCACAGCAGCTTGGGAGAGCTAAGGAAAGAGCGAGGAGGCGGGCCGGGATGGGAGGAGCAGCAGCCTTGCAGACCTTGGAGTCCGGAGAGTGAATGCCGGGGAGGCAGCTGAGCGCCCGGCGAGCCCTCGCTCCCTTCTCTCTCTCGGGTAGCGCCCAGGCCTGCCGGCACCGGCTACAAACCCTCTTCCGACTTCCCGCTCCCAGAACAGGGGCCCCAGGTCGCTGCTCCAGCCCTGCGCGTCCCGGATCTCCCTGTAGCCGCCTCGGGAGCCCCAGAGTGGTGCGCGCTGGGGCCCGGTAGGAGGAGGAGGGGGAGGAGGAGCGGGAGGACCGACCTTCCCGCCCCTCTCGCTCCCGCGGCCTCCCACCTGCGCCCGGCCCCGCCCTCCCCAAGCTTGGCCCAATGGCTTCATTCATTCCTCCCAGGGCACTTTACAAATATTTACCGAGTGCCCACCATGTGTCCCGTACCTGGACCGACGCCGCAGGGGTGCGGAGAGAGGAGTCCGAGGCGGCCTTGCCCTCTCGGAACTCGCACTTGGAGGTGGCCAAAGTGAGACCTGTGTCACCTTCGGGCTGTGGTGGGAAAGTACCGGGAGGGAGCGCGGGAATCCAGAAGGCTCCTCGGAGGTGGCCACCCTTGGACCTGGCTCGTCTCCAGTCCCTCCCGGATACTCCATTTGCTGTAGTCATGCAGACCCACTCCGCACACCTCCTTAGCTGCCAGCTCTGCTACCCCGCCATTCCTCCTCAAGGGACGTTCTCTCCCTGCCCCTCCCCCTAGAGTGCCACTTCCTCTGGGAAGGAGGGGCAGAGATAATGTGGAGATAAGGTTGTTTCCTCCTACGGACGTTACTTTTATTTTCGGCACTTCACTGCCCGAAACACACACACACACACACACACACACACACACACACACACACACACACACAGTCTTGATTTACGCTGTCTATGGTCATGCCCGCCCCCGCCCCCAAGTCCAGCATCCTGAGTGTTCAGATTTGGCTTCTAGGCTTTTTTACCCTAGTATTTTGAACCCAGAACCGGAGAATCCTCTGATGTTGCAACTTTGTTGAGTGCATAAGTGAAATTTGGGACTAGAAAACGTTCTCACCCTTTCCTTGTGTGTGTGTGGGGGGGGTGTTCCCACCCATTCCTTATCCTGACACAAGTCTCTTAGTTCTTCACAGTCAGACGCCTCCCAGCCCCAGGCAGGGCTAAGGAGTAGGCAGATGGTCATTGTACCCAAGTTCATGGCCCAGGGGCTGTTCAGGAGACCTCCCAACTGCATTTTCCTGTCCCAGAAGGACCAGCCACCCTCTCCTCACACAAGGAAAGACTCAAAACACTCTGCCTCTGGGGCTTTCAGTGGATTGCTGCTCTTTGTGGCCTCAGTTTCCTTATCTGAAAAATGGGAGCAATGTAGCTTTCACCCAGAGTGGCAGTGGGTCTGTAGGATGGTAGGCCAGGTTTCCGTGCTCTCCTAAAGGCTAGCTTCCAGAGAACCCAGGGAGTCCGAGATGAAGTGTGAGGGGCAGAGTTTGGGGAAGGGCATTGAGTAGGGGCCCCTCTTGGAGTCCTAGGGTGAAAAGGGACAGCCTGGTGAGAAAGTCTCCCGTAACGTTAGGAGCCTGCACATGGGGATTTTTGATAACATGGCTGCCTGAGGCCTGCAGAATTTAGACAACAAAAGAGGCAGGTCTTAAACCCGGGCTGTGGATGCCCCAGTACTCAGTCCCTGGCCAGTACAGATCCCCGAGAGGCCCTCCCTGGACCTGCCTTGTGAACTGAGGCCATGCTGGCTGTCATGACCTCTGGTCACCATGTCACAGTTCTTGAAAATGAATACACCAAAGGGCCTACTTTCACTTTAGCAAACCCTGTGGCCAGCCTAGATGCCACACATAGGGCCAGACAGGAGGACAGCACGGTGACCTCTGTGACAAGCTGGTTCTCAGGCCCCTGGAAACAGCAGGGACCCTCAGTAAGGTCTGGGAACCAGAATGGAGCAGTCCCTTCCTTCTTCTGCCTGGGAAATACCAAAGCCAGGTGGAGGAGGACCCAAGAAAATAGAGACAGAGCATCTGGCTGGCCTTTGGGTAGAGGAGGACATCTGACCCATGAGCTGGGGGGGGGGGGGGGCAGGAAAGCCGCTGTCCACAGGACAGTACACAAACAAGACCCCACAAAGAGAATGAACCACCCAAGTAAGGTGAGAGATGGAACGGAGAGCTTCTGAAAGAGACACATTCCTGGAAAAGACATCAAGAAGAGGAGCCCAGCCAGCAAGAGCAGAAGCGGGAACTAGGCTAGCCCCAGACCTTCCTGCGGCCTTAGCCAAAGCCCCACAGGAACTATGCTGATCCCAATGCCAGCTTCAGTGCAGGAAGTGGCTTCCTTCCAAAGTCTAGAATGACATCAAGTTAAGGTGTACTGCTCAAGGAAGCCCCTAGCTAGCAAGGTGGAGTCATTGCAGAGGAGGACCAGGTCTGGCTGCTGCCGATTTGCATGTGGAAAACACTCCTGTCAGGGGTTCCAATCAAGTCCTCCACCAAAAAGGCCTAAACGAAGGATCCTAGTGTGTCTCCTGCTGGTCTCTCCCTGAGGACCCCACACACCCACAACAAAGCGGATGTCTGCTCACCAAGTACCTGTTGGATGGATGGATCAATCCAATGTAACCCAGAAGGCCAATGACTCAGGCATAGACCATGAAAGGCTGCCCCTCACCCGGGTTCCCACCTCCCTGGGGCCATCTTTTCTCATTCCTCAATTCTGGAGATAAGATTCCCTCTGAACTCCCACCACCCCCCAGTCATCATTATCTTTCTGTGCTTCCTTCCTCTTCCTCCCAGAGGAGTCCCCAAGACCTCAGCAGATCCCAGCTTTTTCTGGATGGTGGGGCAAACAAGCAGTTCAGAAGCACCTCTGCAGCACCCAGGCCATCTCAGGAAAGGCTTTGGGGATGCTTAGGGGCAGCCTGGGTGCAGTGGCAGTGAAACTGGCCAGTTCCTGCCTTAGTTTCCCAGTCTATAAAATGAGGGGCTAGGAGCTTGTGACTCCCAAGGTGGTTTAAGGGTTCACAAGTGCCCCCCACGGAAAGGGATCTGCCAGCGGCCTCGAGTACAGAGGACATCCTTGAAAATGTTAGTTGCCATCTGGTAAGACTGAAAACACCCCTGGAGGAAGCTTCCTGTAGTTAAAATGAACAGAACTTTCCATGGTGGTCTGCACAGAGGATCACAGCCCTGAGCAGATAGCAATGGTGTGAGAGGAAAGGAGGCCCAGTCAATTTTAAGGCTCCTGAATCCCGGTCCCCTGCCAGCTTCTCTTTGTCCCCAGCCCCCACCCCAGGCCAGCTTGGGCCCAGGGACTTCCTGAGCAGGCAGGCCCTGACCCACACCAGCCCCACCCCCACCCCGGCAGGGCACCCAGCACAGGCTTCAGAGTGTAATGTGATCCCCCAGGCTGCTCCACACCTGGGCCACCTGGGCCTGGAATGGAGGGGTGTCCTTGTGTCTGGAGACTGCCCTCCCCAGCTAGCCTCCCAGTGCCGGGCAAGGAGTTTTCATCCGGTGTACCATCAGTCACACCCTGCAGAGACGAAGTCAATCCCAACAGCATATGTCTCCAAGGCTATAAAAAAGAAAAGAATTCTGCTGATGTATACATTGCAGAGCAAGGTGGGACCTCATCTTCAGCTGCAGAGTCTCATTCCATCCGCCTGGGGAGCAGGAGCTGAGCCAGCTGGTGCCCTGCACAGCTAGGGGGTACAGGCAGTTTCCCTGCTCCCACCCAACCTGGTCAAGGCCAAATAAACCTAGATCTCAGACTCAAGGTGAAAAGCAAGCTCTCTCCAGCCTTCCACACAACCCCACCATGCCCCCCACTGAAACCTGCCTCCCTCCCTCTCTGTCACACACACGCACACACGCACGCACGCACAGGCACACACACAGGCACAGGCACATGTGCGTGCAACCACATGTGCCATGCACGCATAATAAAGAGGTAGGAGGGCAACTTGCAGTAGTCGGTCTATTCTCTTCTTCCACCACATTTGTTACAAGGATCAAAGTCAGGTCATCAGATTTGGCGGCAAGTGCCCTCACTCACTGAACCCTCCCATCCAGATTTGAGTTTTGGATGAAAAAAGATCCAAGGACCTATTCCTGGGGGGTCCAGCTTGCCCTGGTCTCATAGAGGGGACTGTTAGATTTGGGCCAGAATTTCCCAGGTTAAGCCATTATATGCAGAGTTCTTCAGCAGCAGCAAAGGTCCTGGAAATCCGGGCTTCAGTGTCTCCCTCTTAGGGCAGGAAAGATGCTCTAATTCAGGCACCATTGTCTAGCTGCGGCTAGAATCTGCACTCAGGTGTGCAGTCACCACCTGACACAGGACCCTCTTGGGGATATGGGCCAGTGGGTTAAAACTGCCTGCTGCACAAGCAAGAGAGGCATGGGAGTCCCAGCACCCACATCAAAGCCAGCACTGCCGGGCGGTGGTGGTGCACGCCTTTAATCCCAGCTCTCGGAGGCAGAGGCAGGCAGATCTCTGTGAGTTTGAGGCCATCCTAGTCTCCAAAGTGGGTTCCAGGAAAGGCGCAAAGCTACACAGAGAAATCCTGTCTCAAAAAACAAAAAATATAAACAAAAGCCAGGACTGTGGAGGAGCAGAGACCGGAGGATCGCTGGGGCTTGCTGGCTGCCAGCCTAGCTCCAGATTCAGTAAGAGACCCTTCCTCAAGGATAGATGATGGAGAATGATAGACCTAAGACAGACAGACAGACAGACAGACACACACACACACACACACACACACACACACACACACACGGAAACAGAGTGATCTTTTCTCACTCTGTGGTTTTTGTCATCCTCCTGAAAGCCTCCTTTAGCTACCTCAGTCCTGACTCATGGGAGAAAGCCAAAATGGGGAGATTAGCAGTTCCCAGAGGGCCTTAAATGGGATGCAAAGCCTCCTAAGAACTAGATTAAGGGTGCAGCTCCCCATGTCAGAGCACTGGACTCCAACTCTAACCTACATGGAGTTGCTGGCTTCCCTGTCCCACAGATGAGGCAGAAACGCACACATGTGGTCATGAGCAGCCAGCCCAGCATTCCACTCCAGGGGTACCTGCTGCCGAAAGTCCTGTTTCAGCTGGGCTGTCCCTACCATGGAGCCAGTACAAGGTGTAGATTCCACCGTGCCCATGATTCTAACCGGTGCTTAGAACCGTCAGATTTGGCAAAATAAAATCAAGACAGGCTTGGGGAGGTGGGCTTTTTCTCATTCACACTTTCCACCACCCAAAAATAGACAGCTCCTTGTCTATTGCTTTCTCCCCACTGTTAAAATGTGGGCCTGTAGGGTGGGGCTGAGAAGGTGGGGAAGTGCTTTACAGCCCATCCTTGCAGAGGACTCATGTTTGGTTCTGAGCACCCCCGTGGAGTGGAGTGGATCGGAACCACCATTAACTCCAACTCCAGGAGCTCTGACTCCCTCTCCTGGCCACCAAGGGGACTGCACTTAAGTACACATCCACATAGGTGCATGCACGAGACAAACAGACAGACACACACACACACACATACACACACACATTTAAAAATAAAGTATGTTAAGATGTGGGCATCAGTTCTGTTCTGACCCACTCACATATCTGAGAACCAGAATGGTGTCTGAAATGCGGCTGGTGCTCAGTGATGAATTGATTAACGAGCAAGCTTTCAGAGATAACTATGGCGTGGCTGGAATGGCACCTGACTCAGAATCTGGAGCCAACACTCAGTCACCTGCCAAGTGATGATAGACACGCCTCTGGTCCCCCTCCTTCTGCAGGGCTCAGCTGACAAGTCCTCATCATTGAACTACCGGGTGAGAGATTCTCGATGGAGCCCCTCCCCCCCCAGCAGCAGTGCCTCCCTCCATTCTTCCTGCCCAGCTCGTGTCCCACAGCTGTGCCCAGGGACACAGCCCTGGCTGTCCTGACTGTGAGTGTAAGGCTGCTCGCCCCAGCATTTCTGCAGACAGGTTGCGGTGCTGCGAAAGCAGAAGCGGGCAACACAGCAGACTCAGCAGCTGTCAGCAATGAGCTCCTGGCATGGACTCTCGTCACCTCTGCGCTCCCCCTCACTTTTCCAAACAGACACCATCTGTATTCTCCACCCACGAGGAGGACACTGAGGCCCAAAGAAGCTAACCTCGGGGCCTACACACAGAGAAAGCAGAGAGCCACTGTGAACCCTGCTGGCCTAACTGAAGCCCCAGCTGTTTCATAGCATCCGGTTTTGTGATAGCGCCACCTACTGGGGATGGATGTGTGAAATGCTATGGGGGCAGGGTGGCTATAAACGGACCCCTCCACCACCTAGGCCTCTTCAACCAGAGACAACCAGGCCAGAGTATGTCACATGCAAGTACCATCCAACTTGGCCAGAGTGGCAAATGAGTCCGCTCTAAGCATGAAAACTATGCATACTTCTCAGACTGTGGGATCCTGGTTAGGTAAGCTGTAGGAGGCAGAGCTAGCATGGCCGTGATTAATGAGGAGCCAGCTGGTGTCACACCCTATACAACACACTTCAGTATCACCACAGTCACCTCTGAGAATGATGACCTCCAGACTTACACAGAGCAACAGTACACAACGGTCTCAGCATTCCTAATCATTCACTGATTCATTT
Source organism: Onychomys torridus (assembly GCF_903995425.1). NCBI lineage: Eukaryota > Metazoa > Chordata > Mammalia > Rodentia > Cricetidae > Onychomys > Onychomys torridus. The sequence continues at coordinate 131,541,953 of NC_050446.1, forward strand.
ATGTGTATTTGTTAATCTCAGCAGCAGCAGTGGAGAGACATCCAATGGCCTTTCTGTTTTAGCTGGGGGAGAGAAAGGAGGAACAGGAGTGAGTGACAAGACCCAGTAGGGTGGCACACGTCTTTAAACCCAGGACTCGGTAGGCAGAGGCAGGCGGATCTCTGTGAGGTCAAGTCCCGCCTGGTCTACACAGCCTGGTCTCATGACAGCCAGAGCTATACAGTGAGACCAGGTCTCAGCCCCCACTCCCTCTAAAAACACCTGACAGGTTAGAGGCAAGCAAGGGATTGAGGACAAAGCAGGCGGGGGGGGGGGGGGGGGCGCTTTTAGAGGAAGGACTTCTGAGAAGCCAGGCGTGAGAAGATGAACAGGGAAGGGTATTGTTGGTACAGGGAACAGTAGGTGCAACATGAGCATCAAGAGCTAATGGACTAACAGAGCCAGACTCACCTTCAAACCCAGTGGATCACCAGCCCTGTGCCAGCCCCTGCCATCTATCTGCATTCTCCTACCTTGATCACTGGGGTGGCAGGAGTCAGTGTCAGGAGCAACTTCCTGCTGCCAGCAGAATTCAGCACAGATCCCTGCCAGCTCCCTCCCCAGGACAGAGTCCACACAGTACACTATGGGACTGTACACTTCTCACCTGCTACACCAAAGAGGAAGCTAGACCCCACCCCAGGCTGCTCTGCCCCAGCATGCTCCCAGGAGGCTGTCTGCTTGTCCATCCACAAGCACCCAGAGCCAGAAGCTGGCATGGTGCCAGACACCAAAGCGTTTGTCACACCACACTTTCCAGCTACGACTGCTGAGTTGTCAAACACCAAGGAAGGACAGGGATTAGCTGCCTGTCTCAGGCTTGAGCCCTACTACCTGACCCCGTGGAAGTGGTGCAAGTCGGTGGCTCCCTGTGGCCCTCAGTGTCTCTGACACTGTGGCCTTGATTTTGTTTAGATGGGGTAAAATCCTTTGATTCCGAAATGCCATGTGGGAATTTTCTGGGGAGAGCAGGGCGGGGGGAGTGTGTGTGCAGAGAAACAAAAGACTGATTTTCGGGGCTTCAAAAGCCTTGTTATAACCAGAAAATTTAATTTCCAGACATTTGGTTCTTTTATTCTCATCTTTGAAGAAGGCAGGAGATCAACAGAGGGCAGCCGTCCTGCGCCCCAGGCACGGTGCATGTTGGAGGCATCTGGGCCTCAGACACCCTTGTCTTGGAATGAAGTAGTAAACAAGCCTAGCAGATAAAACTGGCCTGTGGTGGAGGAGCGGGCCTGGCTCCCAGGCAGCGTTTTTATAGATAAAACAACAGGACAAGACTCAGAAGACATGCTGCAAAAAGGCCCTGTGTGTGCGGACGCCCAAGTCCCTGCTCAGGAGCAAGGTGCACACAGCAAGAGAGGGCCAGGAATTCAGAAGTGTCTTTTGCCACCTGGAAGCCTCTGGGTTTGGGTTCTTTGTTTGTTTGAGACAAGGTCTCACTCACTAGCCTAGCTAGTGTTCAGCTCCTGACAATCCTCCTGTCTCGGCCATCTCGATGAGTTTTGTGTTATACATTCCTTCACCATGATGACCACCATCAAGAGGAGACAGCTGTCTATCCAGTAAGGTTAGGAGGTGATGGTGTCCAGAAAGGTCAGCGGGCTTGAAGACTCTCTGTCTTCAATTGTGGGAAAAGGGGTATTGTGTTTCTGAAATGGCCTGAGGGTAGAGGTGTAGGAACAGAACCCAGGCCTTCAAACATGCTGGGCTCAGAGAGGGTGTTCTAGGCAGGTCCTCTGACAAAGCCCAGGCCAGGGTGATGTCCTAACAAGGAGGCCTTCCTGGAAGCTCTGGTGACAGGATCCAGACTTCTGTCCCTGGGGGACCATGACCTTCAGTAAGTTGGCAACTCTGGATCCTGAGTCATATATGATCTGCATGCCCCCATGCTGTATCACCGTTTGTGCCGGGCATTGATTCTGCACACAGTCAGTGCTCAATAAATACTCTAAAGCCAAAGCTCCTGTGTATTCCCACAGCAGACACTTCCTAATGAGTACACATCCCTGAGGAGGACCTGCTTGCTTCTCACCTCCCTCATCAGAACTCCCAGATCATGCCTGTGGCAGGTCCCACTGTCTCATGTACCCGTGCTGGCATACACCAGGGCACTGCAACACTGAGGAGGACAGTGGCATTCTCCAGAAGTTCAGCTGTGTGGGCTTACTTGGCTGTGTCTTTGTACCTCTCTTGGGTCTTGAACTGGTTTCTCCCTCTGCCCCTCCCAATGCCCCCATGCTTAGTTTCATCTCTAATTGTGTGTGTGTCTGGGTATGGGTATGGGCACATGAATGCAGGAGCCCAAGCAGGCCAGAAGAGGGCAGCAGATTCCCTGGAGCTGGAGTTGCAGGCAGATGTGTACTGCCTGACACTAGGAACCAAACTCTGGTCCTCCAAAAGATCAGCACATGCTCTTAACCACTGAGCCATCTCTCCAGCCTCTCTGTGTGCTTGAATTTCTTTTCTTAGACTCCATTCATCCTCATAGAACAAGCATTTATTGAGTACCACTGTGTGACAGGCCCTTTCCAAGAGTCTGGGAGGGTATGAAGGGGAACACATTTCCTAGCACGGAGAACTCTTACCCAGTGACATTGAGTGAAGGTTCAGAGGGACAGGGCCACTTCAGCAACAGCAGTCAGGAGATGCTGCTGGAGGAAAGAACTCTGAGCAGAGACCCCGAAAGCAATGGAGAAAATCATACTATTGGGCAGAAGTGTGGTCTAGATCAAGGAAATGACATGTTCAAAGGTCCTGGGACAGAACAGACACCTGTGTTTACACAGCAACCAGAGGGTTATAGTGAATAGACACCAAGATGGGGAATTAAGAGCCTGACTCCAGGGATACACCATGGAGGAGTTGCAGGCTGTGGAGCCCCCAGATTCTTAGGCAGGTTCTGACCAGTCCCACCTCCTGGCATTCCTGTGACCTCCCTCATATTCAACTATGGGAGGGACCTGTGCCTCACTTGTAGCCAATGGCCTAGTGGCCTTTCTGTGATTACACCATGCTGTAGCTTTCTTCTGCTCTGATGAAGTCGGCCACCTTATGTGGCCATGCTGGTGACCCAGATGACCAGGAGCTCAAGATAGTCTCTGGCCCACAGTCATCAAGGGACAGTGAGCCTGGGCAGCCATCTTCCCTAAATGAAGCCCTGGTAAGGATCTAGCCCTGGCTGTGCCCTGACAATGCTACAGAAGAGCCGAAGAGCCGTGGACCATACCAAAGCCCACCTCAGACCCCACTGGGTCTGTGACACTTTTCCTGCAGAGCTATAGATACAAGTGAGGACTCTAAAAACATGTGGAAGACCCAGGAGAGAAAATAGTAGGGCAGGGGCTCAAGGTTACCCAAGAACCACAAGAAAACTGTGGAAACTGGACTGTGGAAAGCCTGGATCTGTGAACGCCACAGGAGCATCTGAGTGGAGATGGCATTACCATAGACTTGATGTCAAAGGCAGCTGTGATTCCTGAGGGTGGAGCTCAATGGTTATCAGATGGATCACATGCGAAGGGAGGAAGGCAGGGAAGTGTTATGGTTTGCAGCTTGAGCAGTGGGGTGGGTGGAGGGTAGCACCATGTTACTAAAGTAGGGGATACAGAAGAGGGATGGCCTAGGAATATGCTGGGACATCATCAAGAGGCATGCTCACCAAAGCCAGGCATGATGGCTCAAGTCTGTAATCTCAGCACTTTGGGAGGTCGAGGCAACAAGATGGCCCACAAGTTTGCTACATAGCAAGCTCCAAAGTAGCCTGAGATGTAGAGTGAGAACCAGTCTCAAACCAACAACATCACATTCACCAGGTTTAGGCCTGAAAGGTTGGTGTATTTGGCTGTGGGACGCCCAGGTAGCAGTGTCTTCACCACCAGACCCGGGTGCCCTCAGAGAGCCGTGGGGAGGGAGGCTGTGGCACCAGCGTGGTCTCAGGAGTTCCCTGGCAGCCATCAGGAATCTGCTGAAGCCACCTTCCCAAAGCATCCTCCTCAGTTTCCCTGTTCACACTCTAACCATCACCTTGAGGTCATAAGAAGAAGCCAGAGCTGTAGGCATTGAGGTAAGGAGGGGGGCTAGACTACCCCTCTCTCTCATTTGGAATGAATTCTCTCTCAGATGTGCTAAGGACTTCCCTTTGCCTTCCATCTGTCCAAGCAGGTCACACAAGGATTCAAGGAAGTGAAGCTTCGTGGGTAGTTCAGTTGCTGTCTTGAGAAGCCCACTCTACTAACACAGAAAGTTCTATCCTAAACCCACACAAGCCTGTAGCAGGTGACATGTGCACAGAGGGAGGGAACACACAGAAAAGAAAGGACAAAAACACAGCAAGAACACCATGACCAGAAGCACCTTGTGGAGGAAAGGTTTATTTTGCTTATGCTTCCTGATCACTGTTCATCATCGAAGCAAGTCTGGGCAGAAACTCACACAGGGCAGGAACCTGGAGGCAGGAGCTGATGCAGAGACCATGAAGAGGTACTGCTTACTGGCTTGCTCTTCATGGCTTACTCAGCCTGCTTTCTTGTACCATCCAGGACCATCTGCCTATGGGGCAGCACCACCCATAGTGAGCTGGGCCCTCCCACATCAGTCTCTAATCAAAATGATACTACACAGACTTGCTCATAGGCCAGTCCTACAAAGGCATTTTCTCAATTAAGAATCCCTCTTCCCAAATGACTTCAGATTGTGTCAAGTTGACAAAAGAAAAAAAAAAAAAAAGACCAGAAAAAGGCCAGTACACATGGAGACCTGGACGGCCTTTTCCAGCTTCTTGTCTGGTTTCCCAGCTGCTCACTAAGTAGAAGCGGGGAAAATCAGGTGCTAAAATCTATCCCAGGGCTCAAGAGATGGCTCAGTGGATAACGTGCTTCCCATGCAAGCATGAAATGCTAAGTTTGAATTCCTCCAGAACCCATATGAAAGCGTATGCAGTAGTGTGTGTAGTAGCGTAGGGTCTGCATCCCAGCACTTCTGCAACACTAGGAGTAGTCTAACAGTATCCTGGAGACAGCATAATTCCCAGAGGCTCTGCAGCTAGCTGTCCCAGCACACACAGTAAAGCAGTGAATGGGAAATCCTGTTTCAAATGAGCTGGAAGGCAAAAATTGACATCTAAGGCTTTCTTCTGATCTACATACGTGTGTAACCACACTCGTACATATGAACACACACACACACACACACACACACACACACACGCACACACACACACACGATTAGTAATAATTAGTAATAAAACAAAATAAATTCCATGCCAAAACAGCACCTTACCTCCCTACCCATCATTCACGGTGTCTGGATGAGTAAAAGATGTCTCTTCTGGCATTCACAATCTTGAGAGATGGTCTCTGGCTGGCTGTTAGTCCATCACTGGGTTCAGCATTTGAACCAAGGTTGCATTTGGTTGTGGCAGAGACCTCTCCATGGTGACTGACCAAACAAGTACATGATAGTTTGAGCTGGGGTTTGCTTTTGTTTGTGTTTTTTTCTCACGATACAGGAATCCTATAGGAAGGAAGTCCAATGCAGGTTCTCAAACAACATGCCCCCTCTTCACAAGCATCCTGCTCTACTGTTCCTGGCCTGTGGTTTTGTGGTAGAGCTGCTCCAGTTCCAGGCACCACATTGACCTTCCAGGCAGAATGAATAGAAGAAGGAAAGGCAAGAAGCTTCTGCTAGCTGAGTCTGTCCTGAATTTTTAGGAAAGTAATATCTTTCCTTATGCCATCATATCTCATCCTCACACTTCCTCAGCTAGCACAGGATCCACATAGCTGCAAGAGAGTCTAGTGGAAAGGAAAGAGAGAACAAGAAACAGGCGGCTGCATCCACCATTCCAGGCTTAGACCAGCCCATCCTCCAGTATCCTCAGGAGGTAGAGGGAGCATATATCACTAGATCTGGACCCCATAAGCTGTGGTCTGAGAGCCAGATAAGGTGCCCATTTTAATTTAAGTAAGACATGTCACTGAAATACAGTGCTGCTTACATATTATCTGTGATCTGGTTTGCTATGGCAGCAAATGATGTGATGGAGACCCCCACGGTCCACAGAATCTAAACATATGTACAGCCTGACCCTCTAGAGAGAGTTCTCACCCTTGACAAGTTCCTGCTGACTGGAGTGTATTGATGGACCAGCAGCAGAGACTTGCCATGTGACTTGAGTGGCTTTATCAGACCATCCCAATTTACCCCATTCTTTGTATAATATGCAGGCTCACTTTGAAGTAACACATGGAGACTGATGATGATACATGGAATGCTGTATCATATAGGATGGGTCTCCATTATAGCCTCACAGACAGGGTGCCCTAAGGAAGGAGCTTCTGAACCCTCCCGGGGGAGAAACCAGGCTCATTAGTGCATGCTACACAGGAGGCTGAGGCAGGGCAATCACAGGACTGGGGCTATCCTGAGTTACTGAGAGAGTTCAAGGCTAGCCTGGGCAACTTAATAAGACTGTCTCAAAATACAAACTAGAAAGAGGGTTGCCCTGTGGGTCTCACTGCTGGGAGTCATACTGACCTTTCTTGAGGAGTCACATTTTGTAGGGTCTAACTCTTCCCTAAGCCTAACCCTAACTCTTGCCCTATGGGTCTTGCTGCTGGAAGTCACATTGACCTCCTTTAGATGTCACATTCTCTCTGTAACTCCAGTTCCAGGGGATCCAGCACCCTCTTCTGGTCTCTGAGGACACTGCACACATGTGGTGCTGTATATACATGTAGGCAAACTGCTCATACACATAAAATAAAACAAAAAATAAATAAAATTAAGCTATAAAGCAGAGGCTTCCATCCTCAACAACACAGGACAGGACAGTCCCACGTTGGGGTTCTGAGATGCATGCTCACTGGACACTTTAACATGGGGAAACAGCTACAGTAGAGCTCTCTGGGCCATGTGTCCTGCCTGGCTCCTGGACAGCCAGCCTAGAGCCAGGGGCTGCATACACACCAGGGTCTGTGTGCCCCAAATGACACTGGACAGTCAGCATGAGGGCAATAAGCACCCCAGTTTCCAGGGAGCTCCAGGGGATTCTAAGGCCATTAGCATTAGCATCCTCCCAAGGTCTCTGCCTGGGTTTGGTTTAGGCTATGCATTTTCCACTGAGGATCAGACTTTGAAGCCAAAGATGGGAAACTCACAGCTGGCTGGTTCCAAATCTGGGGCCCATCAGATCCACTTTCAGCTTCAGAGACCAAACTGCAGCCAGGGAGACAATAACAACAGACAAGCTTTTGTTCTGACTAAACTGTTTTTTAATGGTTCTTTCCAGGCCAGCCCTGTGGAAGTCTCAACAAGGCAGCCATTGAACGGCCTTGGAAGTGCCCAGTCAGGCAGAGCCAAGGCACTGGGGAGGGCTAGGCCTTTGCTCCGCCTTGGTGGTCTGGCCGCAAGGGAGGCTGGTTCTTTTATTTGTTGTCTGAGATGAAAACGGGGAAGGAGGGCGTCAGGCAGGCAGGACTGACCCACAGTTCCCGTAATTAGTGCCTTCCAAGTGTCAGGAGTTCTCTCACAGGCACAGGCACAGGCACTATCATCTGCCTGTGTACTGCTACATGACATGGGATGTCTTCCAGGAGGGACACCGGTTTCCAGAGGCTCAGTAGTGAACCCACTAACAGGGCAGGGTGTAGCACCTACTCAACATTGCCAAGACACTGATGGGGCCCCAGTTCAGAACCTTTACCTTTATTCTGGAGGCCACTGCACCCTTGGGTTCAAGCAGAATCCAGAAGAGAGGAAGCAGATAGATAAATTTAAATACTGGTTTAATAACTGAGAACTGATTTGTTCACTCACAGTCAAGGGGACAGGCTGTGAAGTACTCCCACAATGCAACCTTGGGTGCTCCTAATCAAATACCCTGAGATGAAAGCTTGGGCCACACAGTCCCTGTTTCCTAGTCCAGGAACTGGCCCTGTATGTCTGAAGCATCTCTAGGACTCAGTGGTGTCCCCAGTGTGGCTCAGCTCAGCTAGGCACTGGATCTCAGTGGCCATGTGCGGGACGTGCTCACAAGCAGCCTACCCTGGTAATTCCGGGATAACCTATAGCATTGCTGGCACCCCAGCCCCTGACTGCAGGCATGGTCAGCATTGCTGGCACCCCAGCCCCTGACTGCAGGCATGACTGTGCAGGGCTCATTCTACACAGGTGTTGGGCACAAGCGTGACTCACTGGTCTTGCAGATGAATAAGTTCGTTGTCAAGTGCCCAAGACAAGTCCCAAGGCCACATGAGTGAGATGCTGAGGCCAGCTGCCTCTCAGCCACCTCCTGCTCTGAGCTCTCTCTGGACCATTGGTGTCTTTAGATAAAGTTGGGGCCCATCATGCCAGGTCACAAGAAGTGGTAAAGGCCGCTGTTCTAAGGCACAGCCAGGGAGGGCCACTTCCCAACCCAGTGGGCCCTCGATGTCTTCTGGAGTAAGAAGAGACATCCCCAGTGGGCCACATTTCCCTTTCTCCCTCCCTTCCGGTTTTCTCCCTCTCTGCGGATGGGATCCCTTTGCGGTGGCCAGCCACATGCGTGCAGTCCCCTGGCAACCTGGATTAGTGAGTCCTGCCAGCCCCCATGGCGATGCAGGGCAGTACTCTACTTAAGCCCTTGGAGTGGGTCTGGGGCAAATGAATGGTCCACCAAATGCTTCTCATATTTTCCCTCTGGCTGGTAAGGGCTCTTGTTCAGAACCACTTTCCTTTCTCCTTGCGGTCAACTCTGAGGGATGCAGCTCTTTTTGAGGGGTGGGGATGGCGGTGTTGTTTTGGAGATTTTTTTGGGATTGTTGCTTTTTGGTTTCAAGACAAGGTTTCTCTATGTAACAGTCCTGGCTGTCCTGGATCTCATTTTGTAGATCAGTCTGGCCTTGAACTCACAGAGATCTATTTCCTGAGTCCTGGGATTAAAGGTGTGCACCACCATACTTGGCTTTCAACACAGCTCTTAATAGCCAGAGTGTCAAAGGTTGAAGTTTATATACAGACTCATTTTCTTATTTATTTATTCCCCTCTTTACTTTAAAAAATAGTTATTTAGTTTAGTTTTTGTGTATGAGTGTTTGCCTGTATGTATGCACATGACATGTGTCCACAGAGGCCAGAAGAGGGCGTCAGGTCCCCTGGAAATGCAGTTACAGACAGTTCTGAGCTGCCTTGTGGGTGCCGGGAATTGAACCCGAGTCCTCGGCTAGAACAAGTGTTCTTACCCCCTTTTCTTCATTTCTTCTTTCTTTTCCTTCTTCCCTCCACTTCCTCCCCATCTCCTCCTCCTTTTTCTTACAGTCATACCTACCATAGACAAGATAAACATGAATTTTCACATAAAGAAAAAGGGCTGGGTGGTGGCGGTGCACATCTTTAATCCCAGCACTCAGGATCAGAGTCAGGCAGATCTGTCCAGCCTGGTCTACAGAGCGGGTTCCAGGACAGCCAGGGCTACACAGAGAAACCCTGTCTCAAACAAACAAATAGAGAAAAGGAAATGGAGGTATAGGTTCAGGAGTTGTGGTTGGTTGTCCGTTTCCGGTGTTGAGAACTCTCTAGATCCCTGTGACCCGCTGAGTGATGGCAGAGAGTCCAGCCTACAGCCCAGAAACAAGACCCAGCCTTGGCCAGGGGCAGGCACTCAGCAGAGTCCACCACAGAAACAGAATTCAGATCCCCTGGAAGAGGTGATACTGAGAAGGAGGCCATAGCACAGAGAGGTCAAACTCCCCTGGGTCACACAGCTCCAAAGAACTGTGGAACTCAAAGAGGGGCTTGCCCCCAAAGCCCACTCCCCATGGCCACTCCATGCACTGAAGGACTGACATGCCAGGAGCAAGCTGCTAAGAAGCCAGACAAAAATCTCAGCTCTGAGTCGCTGCTGGGGTGACCAGCCAGATAAAGGACAGGGACATTTTGGTTGTGATTCCCTGAGAACTTTCTGTGGGCTTCCTGCCTCTCCCAGCTGGCAAGACACATTTGGAAACACTGAAGGCCAAGATTCTGACAGATTAGGGTTCATGTTGGACATGCACCACTGGCTGGCCACGTGACCTTGAATGAGTCCCTAAACTCTTTCGAAACTCTGTCCTCCTGGCTGGGAAATCCCAGCTGATGGCGGTGCAAGCCTCAGGGGCTGCCATGGGAATTTATGGAGGAGGAGGGTGTTCAAATGTCATCTATGTTTAAAGACAGAGAAAAAAATAAGGGTGCTTGGAAGATGGCTCATTCAGTGAAGGGCTTACAAGCAAGCATGAGGACCTGAGTTTGGTTGCCAGCACCTGTGAAGAAAAGGAAAAGGAAAAGGCCAGTGGCTCATGACTGTGATCTCAGAGCTAGTGTGTGTGTGTGTGTGGGGGGGGTGGATGCAGGAGGGTCCCTGGGGCTTGCTGGAGAGAAAACAGTGAGGCTAGTTGAATTATCCTACTCTGGTTCAGCGAGAGAACCCGCCTCAAAACGTTAAGTTGAAGGCTGGGTGTGGTGGCTCGAAACTGTAATCCCAGAACTCTGTGAGGCAGAGGCAGGTGGATCTCTGTGAGTTTGAGGACAGTAAGTTCCAGGACAGCCAGGGCTACACAGAGAAATCCTGTCTGTCTTGGAAAAAAAGGAAAGAAGAAAGGAGAGGGAGGGAGGGAGGGAGGGAGGGAGGGAAGAAGGAAGGAAGGAAGGAAGGAAGGAAGGAAGGAAGGAAGGAAGGAAAGAAGGAAAGAAGGAAAGAAGGAAAAATAAGTTGGAGAATATTGAAAAAGGCATTTGATGTCAATCTCTGGCCTCACATGTGCACTTCACCCCCATGAACATATGAACATGCGCACACACACACACACACACACACACACACACACACACACTCGAGCATGCGCATGCGTGGGTAGGGGTGGGGCCAGGCCTGTTGGTATGTACCTGTCCTATCACCCCAGCTGCTGGGGAGGCAGAGGCAAGAAGATCAAGTGATGTGTATTTTATTTCCCAAGGGATGTCAAGTTTAAAAGTGGTGGCACCAGACACTCTGCTGTGTTGGGAGCAGCCATGAAGTGTTTCCTTTAGACTGTCTAGGGTGGTACATGTTTGCAATCCCAGTGCTTGGGAGGACGAGACAGTGGGACTCCTTGAGATTAAGGCTAGCTTGGACTGTATACTGAAACCTTGTCTCAAAAATCAAAACAAAGCACCTTCTTACATTAAAAAGGTGAGAGTTTATTATAGATACAGATATACAGAAAAGGACATAGCATGGAAATGCTTTGGTAACATCTGTGGCTTTCGACGTCCAGCTGGGTCTCTACAGAGCCCCATATGGAGTCCCCATGTATATATAGGATACAGGAGAGACAACTGTCTCTGCAGGCTCAGTCCCTTGGCCCCAGACAGCAGTGAGAGCTCCTTCAACCCCTGTGCCAGGCCAGGCCACCCTCCACACTGTGGTCAAAGGAAGTGAAACCAGCATGAATTTCCTTCCATTTGCACGGGCTCCCATGTCAGCAATGGCTCTCAGAGGAAAGGCCAGGCTTCTTACACAAAGAAAGTGGTCCCCACCATCTTCACGGGCTTTGGCCTTCCCACCTCTCCTCTGAGCTGTGCCCAGGGACTCCGTTCTCTCAGGTCCTGTGCTGGGCTGACTTACTTGGATCGCCTTCTCCTTCTTGGCTTGGGGTCTTATGGTTCTCAAGCAGGTTTCTAGGGAAGCTTTGTCCCCACATTATCAGCTGGTCACCCCCACAGGCCTATGTGTAATGTGTCTTTTTCCTTCTTGGTAAGTCCTGACTCAGGTCCCCAACTGGACCTCCAGGCTCTGAGTTGGGAGCAGTGAGATGGGGTAGCACTGAGTTGATTCTGCTAATAAAGTAATTGCTACTGAGGGGAGAGGGGAGACTGATACGGTGCCTGAAGGTGGAGGCAGATGAGCACAGCCAGACCATGTGCAGGGAGTGGACAGGGATGCCCTGACAGACTCCTCCACTCAGGGACCCAGTTGCTCCTACACCTGTGGGATTCTTGTCCTGCCTCAGGACAAGGCAGGAAGGGAGAGTTTTGCTTTCCACAGGATCGTTTCATCTCAGAAGGTCAGACGCTGTCACCCAGCTGCCTTTACAAACCTCATGAGTGTGGTCACCACTACCACCTGTGATGACATCAAATCACCAGTGACACCCAGGAGTGGTGGGGTGGGGCACCAGTGTGGCTCAGGAAACCCCTGGCTGGCCAGGAACTTTTTAAAATTACTTGCACACAAATTACATTCAATTTGGAAATCAGACAGGAGCCACATGCCCCAAGCTCTTTGTACTACCTCCAGCATCTTAAAATGTTGACTTCTGTGCTTGGGTGAATCTCCTTTAAAGTGGGGTGATGCTGGCCCCTTGCTAATGGCTGGCTGTCACTGCCATAGAACATTAGGAAGCTCTAGGTAAGTGAGCTTCCTCCTGCCATCATTGGACCAGGGAGGCAGGCTCTGTTGACGGGAATACATTCGGAAGTTGAACTGGGGTGTTGCTCATTGAATTTGCTTGACACGTGTGAGGCCATGAGTTCAAAGCCCAGCACCACACACAGACACAAAACAGATAAATAAATGATATTCCCAAAAGTCTGTATTGGCCTATGAGCCTCTAACGAGTGATGTGATCTCACTGTGCCTCAGTTTCTTCTCTGTGCCTCAGATTCCACACCTGTAAAATGGGTCATAGACAGAGACAGGCTCATTAGTAATTAGGAAAGTACTTTAAACGTGCCGAGGACTTGGCTCCTAGTGTATCATTTGATTGGTGAGTCTGCCTTTCCGAACGGAATTCTAGTTTTTAATGTTACCAGTCAAGCATGTTCGCTCAGTAAAGGCCTGCCGACCTCCTACGCACTGAGGGGGGCCTCACCATGGGAGTCTCTGCAGCTAGTACAGAAGAAGAACTCAGTTCGAGTGATGTCCGGTGGCTGCAATGATGTCTGGGAAGTTGGGAGTTTCCCACAGAAGGGAGGTGACTAAACAGTGTGTGTGTTCTGTTCAGTTCTCCTTTAAAAGCCCCTGTCTGGGGAGACTGCTCAGCTGGTAAAATGCTTGTAACACAGGGGAGAGGATATAAGTTCAAATCCCAGAACCTACATTAAAAAAAAAAATCAACAAACTGGGCATGGAGGTGCATACCTATAATGCCAGCACTGAGGAGGTAGAGACAAGAGATCTCTGAGGTTCACTGGACAGCCAGCCTAGCCTCATTGGTGAGCCCCAGGAGCCACTGATGGTTTTTGTGTTTGTCATCTGAGGAAGAGCACCTGAGAATGACTCTGGCCTCCACAGGAACATGCATACACACACACACACACACACACACACACACACACACACACACACACACACACACACCACCGTCGTCATCATCATCATCATCAATCAGGGAAGACAAGGGAATGTATATGAAATATTCCCAAACTACTCATGCTTTTGAGGAAGGAGTTCACTTCTTCTTCCATTCAGGTTTCAGCATTTATTTATTTATTTATGTTTCAGTATCTGTATGACCTTCACGATCAAGAAATAGTATAAGCAGAATCTGCCTGTGGGAAACCAGCCGGCACTGTGTCTGAGGAGGGGGCAGGGTGAACGGTGGGATCCTGACTGTGGGGCTCGGAGGTCACATTCCACTGCAGTGACCTGGAAGAAGCTGTCCCACGATTTTCAGAAGGAATCTTGGAGGTCTGTGTGGCTTTCTGTGGGTGACCCGAGGGCTGGATTGGAGCAATGTCTTCTGAGTCAGAGGTGTAGGCAGTAAATGAGAGGGACCTCTGATGCTCTGCCAGCCCTCCTGAGCTACCACAGAGACCATACACTTCTGGGACCAGGGACTGGAGTGCACTGCATCAAGGTAGGAGATGAAAAGATGGAGGGGTGGAAGGCCAAGATGGCCCCAGACCTCTGGAGCAGCCTAGTCCCCTCCAGCATTTTTCTTCAGATGATTGAGCTGTCTTGGTCGAGCACATAATTGGAGATGGCATAATCCACAGCAGGGGTCAGGCACTGTGAATTGTGCACCTCCTAAGGCTCCCTGCACTGCACTGCCCCCAACTCCCGCAACAAGACGGGGGTGTTACTGCTTGCTTCCTGCAGCTAACAACATCCTAGTGAAGGTGGTGGTGCAATCTGGAATTCTACAGGGGAAGGCCCGAAAACCAGAACTTCCAGGTCAGGGCTACACGTTTAGACCCTGTCTCAAAAGAAAAGTGGGGGGAGGGAGAGGGAGGGAGGGAAGGAGGAAGGGAAGGAGGAAGGAAGAAGGAAACACACTCTGCCAGGGCTTGGGGTATGGGTCAGTGGTAGAACCCTTGCCTAATCTGTGTGAGACACTGGGTTCCACCCCCAGCACCCCTAACAACAACAACCACAACAACCCCCAGGGTCTGTTTTCACACCATATTTACTAATTCAAAAAAGTTCACTGACCTAAACAAATAAGCCAAAAAGAATTTCCTGAAATTTGGGGCACAGAAACCAAAATTTGTGGGGTGGCAATCATATGAATAAAGCCCTGCCTAAGCTGGATTCCTAGCCACATAAAAATAAAATTAAATAAAAATCTTGAAAACATTTAAACAATTTAACCCAAATAACACAAGTCAGAAATGGGAGATTTTACACATTTGGACATTTCTAGAGTGTTTTCCATTTTCACAAACCGTAAGTTGCACTTCAACTCATAAGAAAATGGAAATAATCACAAAGCCAAGCCATGAGTAAATCAACCATCACAGGAGAATGTCTTTGCTGGAGAAGCTAGTCACAGATTGTGATGATTCGGGTGAAAAAATGTCCCCAAGAGGCTCCTGAGTTTGAACACTTGCTCCCAAGTTGGTGACACTGGTCCCTTGTTGGAGGCTATGGAACCTTTAGGAGGCAGAGCCATGCTGGAGGAAGTGTATCCCTGGGGGTGGGCTTTGAGAATCTATAGTTTCACCTCACTTCCCGTTCTCTCTCTCTCTCTGGATGAAAATGTGACTGGCCAGCTTCCTGCTCCTTCGGTCATTCTATGTCTTCCCTCTCATTAATGGACTCTAGCCCATAAACCATATACCAACCTCCCCTTTTTTTAAGTTGCTTTTGATAATGGTGTTTTATCACAGCAACAGAAAAAGAACTAATGCAGAGATTCATTTTATTGTGCAACACACAACACATTTTTACTGGGTAGCTTCTAAACACCGTGCCCTGCTCAACTATTTAGGTCCCAAGTAGCTTCAAGGACTGGGCAACATCTAGCCCCTCCCAGGACTTCGGATTTGAACTCTTATTTTAGAATGAATGGATAGATGGACAGATGAATGGGAATAAGAACTTGGTGTATACTTCTTTTTATTCTTGATTTTTATTGTTGTTTGGTTGTTTGGTTGTGGGTTTTTGTTCGTTTGTTTTTATTTTATTTATTTATTTAAATTTCTGTCCAGTATTTTTTAAAGATTTATTTATTTATTTATTATGCATACAGAAGAAGGTGCCAGATCTCATTACAGATGGTTGTGAGCCACCATGTGGGTGCTAGGAATTGAACTCAGGACCTCTGGAAGAGCACCCAGTGCTCTTAACCTCTGAGCCATCTCTCCAGCCCCTTTTTTAAATTTTTTTTGAAGCCACATCTTACCATGTAGCTGAGGCTACCTGGAACTCACTATGTAGCTCAAGCTTCAATTCAATTCTCTATCCTCAATGCTCCTAAGTGCTGCAATTACCAGCATGCATCACTATGCCTACCTTGTACATGTACTTTGCGTGTGTGTGTGTGTGTGTGTGTGTGTGTGTGTGTGTGTGTGTGTCTGTGTGTGAAAGAGAGAGAGAGAACATGTGTATATGCATGTGTGAGTATGTATACAGGTGTGCATACCCATGTGTGGAGGTCAGAGAACATCCTTAAAGGCTGTTCCTCAGGCCATGTATCTTCTCTTTGAGATCAAACCCCTCACTAGCCTGGAGTTTGCTGACTAGGCTAGGCTGGCTGGCCACTGAACCCCTGGGGTTCACCAGTAACCCTTCTAGCACATATCACCATGCTTTTGTTTTTTGCCTGAGTCCTGAGATTGGAACTGAGGGCTTCATGTTTGAAAGGCAAGCACTGTGCCCAGTAAGCCATCTGCCTTGCTCTGTTCACGCACTCCCAATGCTGAAAATCTACCCTACACTTCTGAGGTAGAAACCTAGGGGTGTGCTCTTGATGAGGTGGGAAAGAGGACCTGCTTACCCTAGAGACAATGGCAAAACACTTAGAGGAAAAAAAAGTTGCTGGGAGGTGGTGGCTCACACTTTTAATCCCAGCATACAGGAGGCAGAGGCAGGAGAATCTCTGTGAATTCAAGGCCAGCATGGTCTATATAGAAGAAAAAACTTCAATCGGGTAAATTTTAGGGTCACCTGACACTTTTGCAAACTTTGCAAACTGAAGCAGCTCTGGAAAATAAAGTAGGTGGTGATAGGTGAGGAGAGACGGGCATGTCACACAGGAGCAATCAATGGAAGGGAATGCAGTGAAGTGTCATAGATGCTCCGTGACTGGATGGGATGGAGGCACACAGTTTTTATATCCTGGAACTTTTCATGATCAAAAGAAAAATGCTTGTCAAGATGTGGTCGTGCCCCGACACATGCCAACTTCTACCTGTTCATTGGCTATGACTATAAAGGACATAGGAAATGGAAAAAGAAAACCACACAGCAGCCTGAGGCCTAGCTACCCTCAAAAGTGAGCAAGATCTGCGGTGCCTCCAACGGGGGGTCCGGGACTCAGCAGTGGGTAGAGGAGCCGGAGTCCTGGAGCAGCAGGGCATCTGAGAATGTTCTGGAACACCTACTGGGGACTCCTTCCTTGCTGCATATGAGACCTCTCATTTCTCAAAGGTGGAAGTCTCCTCTTGGAGACCACTGACCCAATTTGGACTGCAGGTTTTGCCTGAAGCACCTGTCTCTCTCTCCAGCCTAGTGTGTCTCCAGGTACACTTCAGCTCTGGTGTCCCTTCCCTCTAGAGTCCTTCCTGATTTCCCAGAGGAACTCTTTGGAGGGACCACCTTCTGAACTGCAGTGATACAACTCAGCCATGATGGATGCTCTGTGTAATTGATCGTCACCTACCCACCAAGCAAGACAGGGGACTCCAGGAGAGCAGACCCGGCCTCCATGTCCCCAGCACCATAAAAGCTCTCCATAAATGCTCACTAAGAGGCCAAAGCATAAGAAGAAGCCTTGGGGGCAAAACAAGAAATGTGCCTCAAAGACCCAGAGACCATGGTCAAGGCGTCTGTCTGTGGCTAGCAGACACAGGGACACAAGCTGGCCCGCATTACAGGGAACCAGCCTCAGACACTGCAGGGATGGGGCAGTGGGGGCCATGACCTAAGGAAGGCTGCTACAAAGCTGTCTTCTGCAAAGCTATCGGCAAGCTCAACTATGTAGATGAGATTATAGGAATGTGGTCAGCTACCAACACTGTTAAGTGCTTGGTAGATTCGTGGGAGACTCCTGTATCAAAGCTAGGTTTATTAGTTATTTTTCTTGTTGCTATAAACAAAAACCTTGGGTTTATTTTGGCTCACAGTTTAAGTGTATAGTCCCCCATGGTGGAGAAATCATGGCAAGAGGAGGTGAGGCAGCTGGTCACATTCCGTGCAGTCGGGAAGCAGAGAGTGATGAACGCTGGGGCTCAGCTCACTTTCTCCCTTTTATGCATCAGGACCCCAGTGCATGGAGTGGTGATGCCCACACTCAGGATAGGTTTCCCACCTCGGTTACCAAGATTACCCTTTACAAGCATGCGCAGAGGCATCTCCTAGGACATTCAAGATCCTGCCAAGTTGACAGCCGGTATTCACTGTCAAGGCCCAGTTGCCAGGTGACAAGCTGTTTGCTGCAAAGTGTTTGGGGCAGGAGGGCTCGGGGCTCTTACATGAATTCACTACTGACAGCTCTGGATTTGATAGCTCTACTGGGTAGCAGTGGAAGTGAGGAGGGATGCCCAGTTGGAGAAGTCAGTCACATTCCATAAGCTTCTTCCCCTGCCATGGCAATTGCATCAGACACCTGCACTGGCTGAAGGGGAGGGGAGTGGGCATAACACAGCCCTGGGGCTTCTTTTGTCATCTTTGGGATATTCTTTTCCCCACTGGAGGGTTGAGCATGAGTGTCTGTCTGACCGCCATCTTTTGGCCCCTGAGAAAGGAGAGGACAGTTGAACATCTGGAGACAGTTGAACATCTGCAGCTGCTACCTGGGAGTTAAGTCACATGTACCAATATTTGCTTTTCCTGTTGATCTGTTCTGATGGGTTGTCTGTCCTTTATAGCTTACTGGAACCCAAAGGCAAAACATTTAACAGTCACTGTCAGACTTAGTGATAGGCACACTCTGAGAAACACGTCCTCAGGCAACATCCTGTGTGAGTATCAAACAAGGCACTTTCCACACCTGGTGTGGCCTCTCACACAACAAAGCTGCAGGAGACCATTCTATCACACAGGAGCCCACCGGCAGAAAGGCTGCAGGACTCAGTTTGCTTTGCCTTGCTCATGCCTCCCTGCTTATCTCTCAGTGTTCTGAGGAGCTGTTGGCCAATAGCCCAGGGTCCCAGGGAAAGCCTTAGCAAGCCATGGAAGCCACCTCAGCCCACTTCCCAACACATGTTTGGCTCTTGCCCCTGGATCCTTCTCTCTCTATTCATCTTCTCTTTCTCTGAGTATAAACTTGTCTCCTGTTTCCCTGAGAGGGGGAATCATGAACTAGCTAGCATAGGCTTGGGGTGTGGAACTTGGAGTCAGGCCTCCCAGCCCATGTGCACACTGTCAACATCACAGCTATATGACCCTCTCTGAGACTGAGCTTCCTTTTCATCAACACAGAGGTACTGATTCCTACTAAATACGGCACACACTGACCTGGCCCATGGGAACCAAGTCCTTCTATTAAACAGAACCTTCTCTCTCAAAGACTTAGTCCAAGTCCACTGCCCACACTCTCACGGTGACTTGGAGAACACCACTTGGCACCAGCCCTGGCCATCTCCTCTGAGAAGTTACATGCAGACTCTTAACTGATGATGTAGCCACTCCAGGAGGCCCACCCCAGCACCTGCTCAGCCTGCCTCTAAGACCAGAGCACCACATCTGGGAAGTTCAAAGGCAAGCCCAGTAATGATTGCCCTATGTTCAGCAGGTTACAGCTTGTTGTGCAGAGAAGGAAGTGCTTGGAATGGGGGTGGGGGGTGGGAAGGTGCTGTCACAAACAGCGTGGCCTGCAAGGTACAGTCCATCTTGGCTTTGGGAATAAGCAGTATGTGTCCTTACTGATCAGCTTCTGGAGCCCTGGACTCCATGCTTTTAAAACAAAACCAAGGGACGAGGGTAGAGTATGCTTGCCTAGCATGCAGGAGGTCCTAGGTTCAATTCCCAGCACTGGGGACTTAAAACAGAAATGAAGCCTTGTCCCGTGCCAGGCTTCTTACACCTGAACCCTCCCACTCGTCACCCCATGTTACCCAAGAATTTTTTCTATGTGACCTCAGGTATATAAAATGTACACAAGTCAAATGCTTGTGATAATAAATCATAAATAAATTTATTTGGGGACTTCAGAGATGGCTCAGCAGTTCCTGATGTATGGCCCTTCCAGAGGACCTGAGTTCAGTCCCTAGTGTCCTTTCCAGGTGGCTCTCAGCCTCCTGTGTCTATATCTCCAGGGGGATCAATGCCTCTGGCTTCCTTGAAGATACACACACAATTGAAAATAACGAATATAAATCTTAAAAAAAAATAATTAAGCTGGACAGTGGTGATGATTTACACCTTTAATCTCAGTGATCAGGAGGCAGAGCCAGGTGGATCTCTGTGAGTTCAAGGCCAGCCTGGTCTACAGAGCGAGATCCAGGACAGGAACCAAAACCACGCAGAGAAACCCTGTCTCGAAAAAAACAAAACAGAAACAAACAAATAAATAAATAAATCACTTAATTTTTAAAAATCCTTGAGATATATGTAATTTTACTATTCATTAAAGACTAAAGTAATTTACATGTTGATGGCCTTATTTATTTTTACCTGAGAAATTAAACTGTGGCCAAATATTTAATAGTGGAAGATGCAGAACATCTTCAATGTTTCTCAGAGCTGGTCAATGTTTTTATTTATAATCAAAATAAATAAACACATAGCATAAAATGACAGAGGCTTTTTCAGACCATTCAGAAATTATTGGCAGTTCCCAAATCAAGACTCATTTCTTCTCTCTTTCTTCCTTCTTTTCTTTCTTTCCTTTTTTTTTTCTTTTTTGCTTGTTTTGTTTTGTTTGTTAAGTAAAATTCAAGTTAGCAACTCAAGGAGCAATTTAATTTTTTTAAACTTTATTATAAAAATTTGCAAAAACAGGCTGGGGAGATGGCTAAGGGCTCTTGTTACTAGTGCAGAGGAAGGATCCTAAAACCTACATGGTGACTCACAGCCATCTGTAACTTCAATTCCAAGAGATCTGATGTCCTCTTCTGACCTCCAAGAGAACAAGGCACACAGGCAAAACACTCATACATATAAAATAAAATAAATAATAAATAAATCTAAAAAAAAATTTAATTTTATTTTCTTTAACTTTAAAATAAAAAACACCACACATCGAAGTTAATTAACCACACCTCAGAATTCACTTTTTCTTGTTGTGATTTCAAAAGTCTTTTACTGGCACCAAATCTTTCACACTGTTTGGTTACAGAAATCCCCTAAATGAGGTCATGACCCAGAGTCTAAGAGGCTGAGGCTAAAGGTCATTACTTAGGCCCCCAACTGCACTTATGAATGAGACCAGCATGTCCACCGCAGCTCATCACCAGTACGCCACTGTGTGGGGTCTGAGTTGTGGGGATTTTCCTATTTACTAGACTCTTCATTCACCCTACTATTTCTATAAAATTATCCACAGCACAAGACACGGGATGCCACTCCAGCCCATGTACCTGAGAGACTCCGGAACCCCAGCTATGATGTGGGAGTGTCACTGGCAGTGGGCACTTGTGCTACACAGCTTGGTCACCCATGAGGTGGGCTCCTCTCTCACACTAAACTGAAAAGCCGGGAGAGCAGGTGCAGCTCAAGCCGGAATGCTTCCTGGCTCTGCAGGTTCCTAAGTCTGCTAACCTGCCCCTGGGGGATCCCTGTGACTCCTTCCTGGTTGGATTGCAGCCTGCTGCTGAGCCCCTGTCCCCTTGCAGGTGCCTTTATTGCTCTGCTGCATTACCTCACAGGGTCTCAGCCACATCCCCAGTAGCGGGATGCTCTCACTTACCTTACTTTACAGTCATGGGAACTGACACAGGACTTCGGGACCAACTGGCTCTGGTGGCAGGGAGGGAGAGCCCTCTTGGACCCGCTGCTCCCCAGTCAAACTCCACAGATGTGCAGACCAGCTGCCATAAGCTGTTGTCACATGACCACTGTTGGTGTCCTCCACAGCACTCAAGGTGTCACCACCACGCCCAGTCATTAACATTGAGTGGACAGATGTGCACAGTTTCTACCAATCACTGACTGAGCTCCCACAACACATAGGGCACTCTTGCTTCTAGACACTGTCCATGAAGCAGCAAAAAGAATCGCAACTCTGTGCTTCCAATGTTCCTACCAAAGAAGCTGAGATCCATGCCTGATACAAGCCATGCCAGATGTGGATGGGAAGAAAACCAACATAGACCAAGCCAGGCTTTGTGGTGACACTAAGGAAACTTAGGAAGGAGGATGGCTAAGTTTGAAGCCAGTCTGGGCTGCATGGCAAGACCCTGACCATAGAGAGATGGCCATCTAGGTATTAAGGTAGATAGATAATAGATAAATGATAGATTAGATAGATAGATAGATAGATAGATAGATATGATATGATATAATAAATAGATGATAAGATGGATGGAATAGATAGAAAATTGAGAATTGGTGATATAGATGATAGAAGACAAAGGTGATACATAGATAATAGAAATAGATGATCAATAGATAATAGAAATAATCAAAAGATGATATGACAGACAGATGGCAGATAGATACTAGAAATAGATGATTGATGACAGACAGACAGATAGATAAACAGACAGATAGATGATACACAGATAGATAATAGAGCAATCAAAGGGAGGGAGAGACAGGCCAGGAGTTGAGAGGGTATGCTTTCTAGTTTCCTTGAAACATGTTCTTTTCCTGAGAGGGAGGAGCAATGGGCAAAGCCTCAAATGGAGTACATGTGTGACTCGTCACACTCTGGCGCCACTATACTGCAGCAAAGGTAGGGGATCTGGAACCAGCACTGGAAAGAGAGAGAGCCACCTTGGGGGCCCAGGGCTGGGAGTCCCCTCCTCTCAAGGCAGCACAGGCTGAGAACTCAGACCGGCATCCAGCAGACACTGTTTGTTTTTGCTCTTTGGGGGTCAGTCACCCAGCTCCCAAATAATTCACACACAGAGGCTTTTTTTTTTTTTTTTTTTTTTTTTTTTTTTTTTTTTGGTTTTTCGAGTCAGGGTTTCTCTGTGAAGCTTTGGTGCCTTTCCTGGAATTCACTCTGTAGTCCAGGCTGGCCTCGAACTCAGAGATCTTCAGAGGCTTATTCTTAATTATGAATGCCCTGCCTTCACTTCTTTCTTGCCAGCTTTCCTTAACTTAAATTATCCTGTCTACCTTTTGCCTCTGGGCTTTTCCTGTTCCCTTACTTCTGTAAATCTTACTCTTATCTGTGGCTTGTTGTGTTGCTGGGTGGTTGACCTCTGATGTCCTCCTCCTTCTCTGGCTACTTCTTTGTTTCCTCCTCCCAGATTTCTCCCTCTATATATTTTCTCTGCCTGCCAGCCCCACCCATCCTTTCTCCTGCCTTGCCATTGGCCGTTCAGTGCCTTATTAGACCATCAAGTGTTTTAGACAGGCAAAGTAACACAGCTTCACAGAGTTAAACAAATGCAACATAAAAAAAAAAAAAGTAACACACCTTAAAATAATGTTCTACAACAGACACTGGCCACATGCTCCTCACAGCATCCTGGGTTTTGCATAGCATTAAGCCACAGTCAAAAAGATCAGCATGGCTTCAGACATGGTGTCACTTACCTGTGAGCAGAGTGTGAGAACCTTCCCCCTGGGGTAGACCTTCCATGAGTCAGGATGCAGATGCTGGGGACCCTTGGCTGGACACAGAGCAGGAGGCTCACCCTGACAGGCACCATCCACACATGATGCAGGAGGGTGCAGAGTTGTAGATCTGTGGATAAGAAGAGAAAGAAAACAAATCTGGGTGCCCTCATCTCCTGCCCTGAGTCACAAGACTCAGGAGCCCTCGGGAGACTGCAGATGCAGGCTGCTGGATCAGACTGCCAGTCTTGACTACTGCCTCCAGAAGCCTCCAGGGAGCCTGGTGGTGACTTCATTAGCAACTGGCTCTTTGCTCCAGAGAGAGTCCACTGTGCAATGTCCCAGTTGAAGTTAGCCAAGAACACCTATAGAGAGAGCTGGGAAGGAATAGAGAAGCAAACAGAGCCAATGTTTCATCTATGCAGGTCATGTGACAGGTCAAAGGATACCACCAGGGAATCCTCCTCAGAGTCCATTACCTTGGGGTCCCCTTCATTGGCTGATCAGACGAAAAGATTCCCCAAAAGGATGTGATGGGCCCACGGTTTGTGGCCCTCAGGACTGAGGTCTCATGAGGTGCCACGGAGCATGGCTCAGAAGCAGGGGACACAGGACAGAAACATAAGAAGTCCAGGGAGTTGATGTGAACTCTTCCAACTACAATGACCTGGCACCCCACTCACAGACCCCTCTCCATTTACCATGCCCTGAGACCCAAGACACCTCAGCTGCCAAAAACAGGTCTGTCTCTTGCCTCCAGCAGCTGAGAGTCTTGTTTGGCCGGTTCCTAGAGCAACCCTTCCCAACCGGAAAGAGCATCTCAATTCTATTAGTGAGACCTCTGAGCCAGGGCCTGGCTCTTCCTGTCTCCCTGGCAACATAGCTGCTACTAGCACAACAATGTGGCCAATGAAGGTCCAAAGGAGGAAGGGGGGTGCTGTGGTTCCAACACAAAAGTTTGTTCCCAGGTAAAATGTTGCCTGTGCAGCTCAGCTCCCACCTCTCTCTCTGTGTGTGTGTGTGTGTGTGTGTGTGTGTACGTCATGTGCGTGCATGCCTGTCTTCCTAGAGGACGGAGAAGCTTATTCCGGTCTCAGCTCCCCTCCTTTCTTGCTACAGACTCTTACTTAACCTCTCTGAGCCTCAGTTTCCTCGTGGGTGAAATGAAGGTGATGGAAAGAGATCTCAGATGTCCTCCAAGGACTCACTGATGAGCTGGGGCTAGTGGAGCTGACATGGGGCAGGTGTCCTGTGAGGGACTCCAGGTGACCACAGTTTGGGAGCAGCCACCATGCTGCAGAGCATCTGTGTCCTAGCAACCCCCTGGCTGGTATCTGTCAACATCCTCAGACACAGTGGGGAGAGAATTATGCAAAGGGGTCTGAAACACCATTACCTTGGGTTCTCATAGCAAACCTACAACCCAGGAGTCTCCTCACTGCATCAGTCAGAATCCAGGTAGCAGAAGGGTGGTCGTGGGGTCACAGGTCAGCCAGGAACAGGTGAATTGAAGGATGAGGTCATGGTATCTTCCAGAAAGGATACTGGTGTGGGCAGTCCAACTGGAGCTAGACAGTGTAGTCCTCAGGCTCTTCCCACATTCTTGCCCCATGGTGCAGCCTGGTTATCCTCCGTCACAGAGAAATGTTGCCCCTGCAGCTGGGTTGCATGGATGGCTGCTCTAGGCGGCAGCAGCCTCCTTGACTCTTATGAGATACACCTGCCCTTGGCCAAAAGGAATGTTGATTGTCAACTTGACGAGATCTACATTCACCTAGGAGACGCTCTGAGAGTGTCTGTGAGGACATTTCCAGAAAGGTCTGAGGAGGAAAGACTTGCCTCCATAGTGGACGGCACCTTCCCACAGCTGGTCAGAATATAACGAGGTCCGAGGAAAGAAAGGAGAGGGGCTCCTGGGGCCCAGGCTTCCCTGAGGCTTTCTGCGCAGCTAACTGTTGGTTGGGTTGAAGGGGAGGTGATCATGTTACTGCAAGCAACTCAAAGGAAACTCAGAGTCACAGAAAGAGAAGACACAGAGGTAGAGGGGTCTCTAGTTGGGAGCAGGAAGGAATCAGAGGGAGCCGGAAGTGAGACACAGTGGGGAATGGGCATGGATGAGGCTGTGATAGAAGTATACTATGTGTATGTGTGGAAATATCATAATGATCATATAATATATACTAATGAAAACAGGTTAAAAGATCAAGCATGGTGATTCACATCTCTGACCCCAGTACTCCCCAGGCAGAGGCAGGAGGATCTCTGTGAGCTGAGGGCAGCCTGGTCTACACATTGAATTCTAGCCCAACCAAGGCTGCATAGTGAGACACTGTCTCAAACAAAAACTAAAAGCAAAAAAATCATTAGGAGAAGGAGGAAGAGGGAGGGAGAAGGGAGTGAAGGAGCAGAACAGGGGAAAGCGGAGAGGAAGAAAGAAAAAGACAGTGCTGTGTAATCTGAATTCTTAACAATCTTTTAATAAAATACCCGGTACCAGACATTGGGGTAGATGCGGAAAGATCAGAGAGACAAAGGAGCCAGCCACAGCCACCTCTCACCTCTAGGACTCCTCAGCCTGAAAAAGCCTCTAGCTGATAGGGGCGCCTCTTCCAAAGAGCCTTAGTTTCTGGCTCCTCAGGCCTTATATACTTTTCTCCGCCCAGACATCACTTTCTGGGATTAAAGGCGTGTGTGCTTCCCAGTACTGGGATTAAAGGTGTGTGCTACCACTGCCTGGCTGTTTCTCTCCTAGACTGAGTCAATCTCATGTAGTCCAGGGTGACTTTGAACTCACAGAGATGCAGATGGATCTCTGCCTCCCGAGTGCTAGGATTAAAAGTATGTGCCACCACTGTCTAGCCTCTGTGAATCTAGTGGTTTGTTCTGTCCTCTGATCTTCAGGCAAAGTTTATTAGGGTACACAATATATCACCACATGTGCAGTCCTCCACACACATGCCACAGTGCTCGTATGCAAGTCAGAGGCAACTTTGGGGAGTCAGTTCTCTTCTACAATGTGGGTCCTAGAGACCCAACTCAGGGCCTGAGGCTTGGCAGCAGGTCCTTTCACCTACTGAGCCATCCTACCAGCCCCCAGTGGAATTATTTTGATCAGAATAGTTGTTCCATGCTGTGCTTTGTTCTCATCCTTTGCTCTCATCCTTAAGGTCACCTGGGGGAAGCTCCCTCTCTCTGTTATTTATCCATGTCTCTGTGGTGGTGTCATTATTAGCCTCATGGTAACTAGTGTGTGGCAAAGGCCTCTTGACTGTAGAGAGAAGCCTTCCCAACATGTTCTTCTATGTCATCTAGGCTGTTCCTCATACTTTGTCTTGCGAAAGACTGGTAGAAATAATTTGACAACTTCCATTTGCAATGTAATCTCCATTTGCCGTGGTAACACACGCCTGTAATCCCATGACTTGGGAGGCTGACAAATGGTTGTCAGTTTGAGCCAGCCTGAGCTACAAAGCAGGGAGTTCCAGATTAGCCTGGACTGCATAGTAAGACTGTCTCAAAAAGAAACAAAACCAAGCCCACAAAAAATAAAAATAAAAAGTAAAATAAATAAATAAATAAATAAATAAAAATGCAAAATCCAAAACCGATTACTCCCATGTAATCGGACCCCAGTTCCTTGCACATGTTTTCAAATTGGTAATGCTGGCTCCACAGACCTGCAGGTGGCATCTTTCTCCACGGCCTCTGGTCTCCTTGCATGCCTTCATGGTGCTTTGAGAGCCTCTCTGTGAAGTTCTGGTCAGTATTTTCTTAGATGTCTCACCAGACCACACTGGAGGGGACAGACCTTGGAGGCCCAATGGCCTGAGAGTCTGCTGGCAGGAAAGGGAAGGAATATCTGTTGGTTTAAATAATAAGCAGCGCTGTTACCATGTCACAAGGCACGACAAAACCCAGTATCAGAGCTTTATTGGGGGAAGGGACAGAAGAGGTGACCAGGCCAGTGGAAGATACTTTGGGGGCGGGGGAGAGCAGAAGAGAGGGGAGGAGTCTGTGACTGGCTTTTTAAGGATCCTCCTGCACATGCACATGTGGGCTTACAGAGCTACGCCACACAGATTGCATAACCACGCCTCATTCGTTACATAATCACTCAGCGCACGGATGAAGAAGTAAGACCCCTTGCTTAGCTACTGAACTGCACATGTGTAGTCATGCAGCTGGAGGAGTGGCAGAATCCTAACATCACCCAGCTGGGGCATTGTGAAAAGCCCCATGAGTGCCATACTGCAGAGCTGCAGGTCTGAGAGGCAGGAAAAGCCAGGGAAGGCAGAAGAACAAAGAAGGCCTCACAAGGGAGGTTGCCCCCAAGAATGGGCAACATGGGTCAAGCCAGGGCCAGGACATGGCATTCCAGGAGAGCATTAAATGGACCTGACACTGCTCACATTTTTTCTAGGTCCACTCCCATAAATGCGATCATAAAAATCTTTCTTTTTTTTTTTTTTTTTTTTTTTGTCAAAAGTGACCTTCAACTGCCTTCATGATCCTGGATTTGATGAAGTGGACAGTCACTTTAGTCACTTTGGATCCCTGGAATTTGGGGTCCTACACATTCATGATGCTCTGCCCACAACCTAGGGTTTCAGAGGTTTAGAATGAAGTTGTAAAAGGCAACCCTGTGACAGTTAATATGGTTGGCATGGGTTTGAGGCAAAAGAAAGTCTTTATTAGCCAGCTAGCGACTACACTGGGTATAAGGGATCCCAGTGGAGCCCCCAGCTTTTTTCAGGATCAGCTTTTAAGCACAAAAAACATGTCCTGGGGTTGACATACTTCAGTTAACAAGAACAATTAGTCAGAAGCAGAACTACAGAAGCCAAAGAGCAAGGTGAGTCCATTTAGAGACTTTCCCTAACTACGGATTCTGATGGATTGGGCCTTTGTTTTAGATTTGACAGGTGGTGCTGTCTATGTGCTGACTTTAAGAGCCTGAATGGTACTTCCACCAAGGAGTCAGTTGTGCTAAGATCTCAGGGCCTACTTGTTAGTTATTTGGCGGCGCTCTTACCCTACGAGGAAACGTCCGAAACACGACAAATCCACAGAAGAGTTTTTATTAAGATAGGAGAGAAAAAGACAGACATGAACAGGCCTGTGGGAGACACACATGGTCAACAGAGAGGGTGAAACCGGTGCAAAATGGTGCCAGCTTATAAAGGGTGGGCCGCGCATGCGTACAGGAACTCATGTTCCTACTCCATGCATGCACGTAGATCACATGGCTGCGTGCACACTTTATGCAACCACGCAAAGCCACAGAGTCCTAGTCACGCCAGATGTTTTGACCTGGAAATGGCTATTTTGAACAGAAATAACTAGGCAGAAGTGTCTAGGTCCGCCAGGCATACCCAACCGTGGGGCATGTTGTGAATTCATATCACTACTAAGTTCTGGGGGCCTGCTACAGTGTCAACTTGACAAGATCAAGTATCATCAGGGAGACATACCTCTGAGCACGTCTATGGGGAATTAATTACCTTTTTAAAATATGTATTTATTTATTTTTATGTGCTTTGACTACATGTATGTCTGTGTACCACTTCGGTGCCTGTGCTCACAGGGCCGGAAGAGGGCACTGGATCTCCCAGAACTGGAGTTACAGTTGTGAGCTGCCATGTGGGTGCTGGGAATCAAGCCCAGTCCTCTGGAAGAGCAGCCAGTGCTCTTAACTGCTGAGCCATCTCTCCAGCCCCAGTGGACAATTGTTTTGATTAAGTTAATTGGTGTGGGAAGACCCATTTCAACCGGGTAAGGCCATTCTCTGGGCAGCGGATCCTGCATTCTATAAAATAAGCTAACCAAGCCAAGTCCGCACACACTGTTTCCTGATTGTGGGTGCCACGTGACCAGCTTCTTCAAGCTCCTGTTGTCTGGAGTTCTCTGTGGCTGACTTGAACTACCTGATGAAATAAGCCTCTTCTCCCTTAAGTTGCTTCTGTGGGGTCATTTTATTATAGCAACAGAAAAGAAACCAAGACACCTTCCTAGCAGAGTCTGGGGAAATGCTCCGAGGACCACAGGATGAAAAGTGCTCAGCCCAGGAAGAGCTGCCGCTAGCCTTTGCCAGACAAGCCGGCTGCAGCTTGCTTGGAGCCGAATGTGTTTTTCTGGTTCTGTCTCCCGGCATGGGGCCGGGAAACGGCCTTTGATGTGCAGGTGTTGTGAGCAGCTGCTGCAGACACACAGCACTGGGCTACTCTCCCCAGAAGGAGGCAGGATGCCTTCAGGGCGGAGGCCAGCAGCCCGCCCTCACCTCTGTCTGTGGAGGTGGGAACCTGCCAGGCTGCGTGAACCTTGAGTCTCTTCCGAAGGAATGGCAAGTCTGGATGGCTTTGTTCATCTGCTGGCTGTCGTCTCCTCCCTACACCTCCACCCACCTCCACCCACCTCAGGACCTCCCCCTACACATCCCAAAGAGAGAGGCTGCTGCCTCTGACGGAGTCTGTAGCCAACCAGGAGATGCTCGCCTCTCTCCAGTGGCCAAAACCCCGGAGCAGGACTAAGTGTGGCCCAGGAGAGACCTGTCTGCAAAGGAGAGACCGGTCTGCATGATGTCACCCTGCCTTCCCTCTTCAAGGCCTTTCTGCTGGCTGCCTCCTCTCTGGGGATGATAGATAGAAGCTTGCTTGCTATGGGGCTCTCATCTGGAAGGAAAACTAAAACAAAAAAATCACCACCCAGGTCAAAGGGCTAATTCTGCCGGGAAGTACCCTATAAAATGTGGATTCACTCTGAGCCAGACCCCTAAAGACACCTCAGTTCCTAAGGATTTGATAGGAACCTGGCATCAAGACCTCCCTCTTGGTTTGAGAACCTACCTACTGGCTGCCCAGCCTTGCACATACCACTCAAACTCCCGGAGCCCCAGTCCCTCCAGTCTGAAAATGAGGAAGAGTTTTCCCCTTCTAGGCTTTTGGACGGATTCTTAAGTGTACCTTTCTCTTTCTCCCAGTCAATTTAACTGAGGGTTCGCCTTTTACACTCGGTCCCTGCCTCTCCATGGACTGTGAGCTTCCTGAGGACAGAGACCTAGCTTCTCTGGGATTCCTCAGTAAGCAGTACTGCTTAGCACAGAGGAGGCAACAGGAAGCAGTCGTTGCGATCACAACGAAGAAAGACCTTTAACACAGACTTGTGTCCAGAGACACATGCACACAGGCAATTGTCAGTGTGGACCAGAAGAGTCTATATTTCTGCTCAGAAACCAATCTGAATTTAAAAAACCTGGCCAGTGGGGCCTGTAGTCAGATGGCTCTGGGGTCCCGTTCATGCACCATGATTCAAGCCCCCTTGTTCCAGTGTTTCGTGTCTCCTGTTTGGTCCTGAGAGTCAAGGGTCTTTCCCAGGGCCTCAGAAATCTGCCTTCTGCTCTAGAAGGCTCAGGGAGAACAGAGCAAGAAATGGCTAACCTGGTCTGCAAGGAGAGGAAGCCATATTCACTCTAATTCCTTAGGAAAGAAACCCCATTTTCAGATAAACATTTTATATTTTAAAGGATTCATTTCTTTTTAAGAATGATTTTATTTCTTTACGTGTGTGTACCACATGCATGCAGGTACACACATCTAGATGCCAGAGGGCATTAAGTCCCACAGAACTGGAACTATAGTTGAGTCACGTGGTGTGGTTCTAAGAACTGACGCTAGGCTTTCTGCAGGTACATTGAGGTTCTTTATTATGTATACAGCATGTATGACCAACCAGAAGAGGCACCAGGCCTTATTACAGATGGTTGTGAGCCACCATGTGGGTGGTGGGACTTGAACTCAGGACCTCTGGAAGAGCAGTCCGTGCTCTTAACCTCTGAGCCATCTCTCCAGCTGCATTAAGGTTCTTAAGTGCTGAGCTTTCTCTCCAGTCCCTCAACAACTTTTAAAATAAAAGCAAGTCCCAAACACTGTTTGGACGACAGTAAAACCTTTAATCCCAGCTCTCAGGAGGTGGAGGCAGGTGGACGTGGTGCCGAGGCGGGAAAGCAGGCAATGGCGCTCGCACTCACCCGTATCCCCAGCCAGGTCCACGACCGTCTGGTGAAAAGTTGCAACAAGTATCATTTCCCCCAAATGACTGCCCCCAAGCGGTTCGCAAATGTTACTTCCCGGAAGTTATCAGGCCAAGGCCCCCGCGGCTGCCCTGGTCCTTGATGCTAGCTAGAGCTGCACCAGGAGCTGCATTCCTCCAGGCGGGTCCCAGCCGCCTCAAAGGCCCATGCGCCTGCGCACTCCGCTCAGCCGGCTGCTCGGCGGGCGCCGTGGTGCAGCGCGCATGCGCACGGCCAGAGCGCGGAAGGCTGGCGGTGTGCCGTCATGGCGTTCGCGCCCGTGGGGCCTGAGGCCTCGTTCTTCGACGCCCTGGATCGGCACAGGGCTTCCCTGTTGGCCGTGGTGAAGAGACGTGCGGGGGAGAGCCCTGCCGGGGCCACCCACGCGGCCTCTAGGTACAGCAGGCGCAGGGCGATGTTGGGCCGCCAAGGTTCTTCACGGCGCCGAGGCGGCCCTGTGAGGAGAACGCCAGGCCCACGCCTCAGCCCGGAGAGCGGTCCTCCCAGAGTGCTCCCTGCCTCTCGTCCTCCCAGAGTGCTCCCTGCCTCTCGTCCTCCCACAGTGCTCCCTGCCTCTCGTCCTCCCAGAGTGCTCCCTGCCTCTCGTCCTCCCACAGTGCTCCCTGCCTCGCGTCCTCCCACAGTGCTCCCTGCCTCTCGTCCTCCCACAGTGCTCCCTGCCTCTCGTCCTCCCACAGTGCTCCCTGCCTCTCGTCCTCCCACAGTGCTCCCTGCCTCTCGTCCTCCCACAGTGCTCCCTGCCTCTCGTCCTCCCAGAGTGCTCCCTGCCTCTCGTCCTCCCACAGTGCTCCCTGCCTCTCGTCCTCCCACAGTGCTCCCTGCCTCTCGTCCTCCCACAGTGCTCCCTGCCTCTCGTCCTCCCACAGTGCTCCCTGCCTCGCGTCCTCCCACAGTGCTCCCTGCCTCTCGTCCTCCCACAGTGCTCCCTGCCTCTCGTCCTCCCACAGTGCTCCCTGCCTCTAACTCCTAGGTTGAAGTTTTTTGGACTGGTGACCACTTCCCTAGACACACCAGCTGTTTTCTAGAACGTTCCAGGAGCATCCCTCTAGTTTCTCGATATCCTTTCTAGTCAGAGAGTCTGCGATTTTACCTGGCTTTATGTTTTAGCTTTAAAACAATTTTTCATGAAAGCCAGGCATGGTGGCGCACGCCTTTAATCCCAGCACTCGGGAGGCAGAGCCAGGGGGATCTCTGTCTCGAAACAATGAAACAAAACAAACAAAAAAATGAAATTATGTTTTGGGGTTTTGGGTGAGGTTGATAAGAAATGGAAAGAGGAAAGTGTAAAGCATTTGTGCTCTAAACGAGTCTAAACTAGGGGGTTTCTCAGATATAGCAAGGATATCAGTATTATAAGTGATTTATAATAAGACA
The DNA here is from genome assembly GCF_903995425.1 of Onychomys torridus. NCBI lineage: Eukaryota > Metazoa > Chordata > Mammalia > Rodentia > Cricetidae > Onychomys > Onychomys torridus. The sequence continues at coordinate 131,574,562 of NC_050446.1, forward strand.
TTTTTCTTGACCTGAAGGGAACACATGTACCTATGTTAAGTGACTTATTTAAAAACCAACTACAGAAAATGCATTTAAATGATTCGGATTTCCTTTCTTATTTTTCTTGTTTATCACCAGTTTGCATCTTAAACACATTACTTTTATTTTTAAGCCCAAACCAGCTACCCCAAACCTCACAAGCAAACAAATTTTGCAAAAGGATTTAGTTTGTGGGAGAATTTAAGAGAGAAAGGAGATGGTGGGAGTCCCTGTTAAGAACAAAGATTGGTCTCATTATATCTTAAATTTGTTTTCAGTATTATTCTCAAACTGTTCTAAGCTTTGAAAAAATAACAGACCATTAGTCTTTACTGTATTAGAACACACTAAATGTTTTAACATATATTTTCTGATTTTTTTTCAGTGAAAACATTGAAGACGGTGTGGACATTAAAGCTCAACAGTTTGCCCATCTCCTATGTTTAACTTGGCTTCCCTTCCTAGATCATGTGCCAGTGTTTCTTAGAGCGACATTTTTTGAAGCTGATAGTTTGTGAAATTAACAGCCAGCTGACAGAAAACTGAGTTCAGTCTTGATATTTTGTAAAGTGGCATGATTTAAGTGGCCAAGTCAACCATTTAGTACAGAATTCAAAATTTATCCCTTTCCTGATAGTGATTAATTTTTTCCCTTTGAATCACTAAAATTTAAAAATGGTTAATTTTTAAGGCATGAGATCAATAGGGCAGTATGCTACAAGCAGCTCTGTTCATGTACGTGCATGCATGCATGCGTGCATGTCAAAGCCCGTCTCACATCATCCTCAGTTAAAACATTTAACAATAGTATTTCAAGCCAAGTCTGTATTGAAGTTCAGTGACATTGAAGTTAATTGTGAGCAAATAAAAGTGTATTTGTGAGTTATATTAGCTCATTGTTAATGCAAAAGGGTTATTTAAGAGATGAGTTTGTGGGCAAATCTAATGTCTCTGTAAGTAACCCCTGTAAGAGCAGTTGTTTGAATGCCTGCTGAGTCAGAATTTAGTAAGAGATGGTTGTTGACATATATTTCCAAGGCTTAAAAAAAAAAAAAAGAACAAACAAAAGGGAGGTATGGTGGCCAACACCTGTAATCCCAGCACTCATGAGACCAAGGCAGGGTTATGGGTTTGAGGCCATCCTGGACTTCATGGTGAGTTCCAGGCTAGCCTCAGCTAATTATGAGACCTTGTCTCCAAAAGCAAGACAAAACAACAGAAATCTAATGAAATGAAGTTGTGCTCAGTGGTTTGGTAGTGCATGCCTTTAATCCCAGCACTCAGGTGGCAGAGGCAGGCGGATCTCTGTGAGTTCGAGGCCAGCCTGGTCTACAGAGTGAGTTCTAGGACAGCCAGGGGTGCACAGAGAAACCTTGTCTCTAGGGAAGGAAAAGAAGTTGTCTTTGTATTGATCTGGGAAATATTACATGCTATATAAAATTAAATCATGGTGTGTTTATTGTTTCAGTTCTGAGGTTCTTACAGCTATAGAAAATATTATTCAAGACATAATCAAAAGCTTGGCAAGAAATGAAGTGCCCGCCTTCACAATAGACAGCAGATCAAGCTGGGAAAACATAATGTGGGCATTTTGCAATTTTATTTCTAAGTTTTAAAAAGATGTGTGTGCTTGCATGTGTGTGTGAGTGTGCATGCGTGTATGTGTGTGTATGTACCTGAATGTACATGTGCATGTGGGTGCCCATGGAAGCCAGAAGAGGGTGTCAGATCCCCTGGAGCTGGAGTTACAGACATGTGTAAGCCACCTAGTATGGGTGCTGAGAACTGAACTCCAGTCCTCTGTAAGAGCAGGAAGCACTCCTAACCACCCAGCCATCTCTCCAGCCCCTGAAGTTTTGTTTTATTGTTTCATTTATCCATTTATCTATCTATCTATCTATTTATTTATTTATTCATTCATTCATTCGTGTGTTTTTTTGTTTGAGAGAGGATCTTACTATAATGCCCAGCTGGCCTGGAACTCACAATGTAGACCAGGCTAATGTCAAATTCAGAGATCTGCCTGCCTCCCTAGTGCTGGTATTAAAGATATGTGCCACCATGCCTGGTCCCTGCAGTTTTATTTTAAAATGCAGTATCTATGTTGTTACTTCAATTTGTTTCAGAGTTATAGTCATGTCATTCTTTTTACCCTGTCCCATAAAAATTATCAGGTTTACGAAATGCATGCTCCACAGAAGGGCTGTGTGAACTGAAGTCAGTGTGAAAGATGGGGCCAAGAAAGGACTAGCAGCCAGAATGCATGAGGGAGGGGTGGTTCCAAGTCTGTCTGCCCTTGCTCAAAACAGCAAGCATAGAGCCACACTCCTCAGCACTGGGGAAACACCCTGGAGAGATTGTCTTTCACTCTGCAAAAGCAAGCCATTGCTCAGACAGCTGCAGTCAGTGCTGAGGTGCAGACCATGGTGCGAACATCCTGAACACAGCGCAGGGATAAGGTCCCTGCCGACCACTGCTTGGTCTGGCGTCTTTATCCAAATTCTCCAGCCTCGTGAAAAAGTTTAACCTTTCTAGCCTGCCTGTACAGCCTTTTCTACCAAACCACAAATGGTTCTCAGAGTTTGTGAAAGTTACAGAGGAATGGGACTAGGAGAGATTTTAAAATCAATAAAATTAGCATAAGATGTATACTTGGGCAATGTGTTTTGAAAGATGGATTTCACATAGCTTCAAAGCAATTGCCATGTGGAGGCTCTCCTTAGAGTCTGAGAGGTACAGTTTCACTTTGTGGGTGAATTAAAACAAAATATTTCAAAAATTATTATTAAATTGAACCAAATTATTAACTGAGAATGAATAATGGTAAAATGAGTAAAATACATAATAGTAAAATATGTGTAAGTATTCCATATACACTGTCTTCCCAAAAGAAAACTACATATGTGCTCCATACTGAAAGGTGTTTAGCATAAACCTGAGCTAGTCACCTGCTAACTTCCTGCAGTAATTTGAACCTTTGGGTGTTCCTAAGCTCTAGTGCCCACACAGAGAAGAAATGTGGGAGATGGCTGAGTTGGCTGAAAGGCTTGCTGTATAGCAGAATCATCTGTGTGAGGCTACCCAGAACCCTCATAAAAGCAAACTCTGGCATATGCCTGTAATCCCAGGGCTGGGAGGTAGAGACAGGTGAATCCCTGAGGCTCACAGACTAGCCAGTCTGTGGTGACTGGTGAGCTTCAGGATTGTCTCACAAAACCAGATGGGTGGTCCCTGCAGAACACTTCTCAAGGTCGACCTCTGGCCTCTGTACATGTGCACATGATAAGCAGGTCACAGCAAGTGTGTGTTCAGGAATTAAGTCTTTCTCATTTTGTTCCTGTGTTTTGAATAAAACAACAGGTTTGAAGATTCTGTCGGCCTTCAGATGATACCTCAGTGTACCACAAGAAAAATCAAAAGCGATTCACCAAAATCAGTTAAAAAATTTGGTAAGTTAATCTTCCGTGGCATTGAGTAGTCACTAGTAAATGAGTTAGTTATTTCTAGAGCTTAGCAGTTCGTAGTTGGGTGTCTTCATGTGATCTTGTCCTTAAAATACATTGCTAGACTTTTCATGGTCAGTAACATTGGAAGCACACTGACAGTCAAAGTCAGCGTGTTCGAGGTTCATGTTCAGAGGAATTACTCTGACTTGCCACCCGGAAAGCACATGATTTTACAATCATTCTTTACCTAACCTCCTCTTTTGGAAAGATTAAGTTTAAAGCATTATAGACAAACAATGGGTACAATTAAAATTTATGATAGCAGTATTTTTCAAATTGGTAAGAGAGAGAAGTAAATTGTTTTTGTCTTATTTTCCAGCTCTAATTCTGAAAATATTGTCCATGATTTATAAATTAGTACAGAGCAACACTTATGCAACCAAGAGGTAAATATATTGTTATGGCAAATTCATCTTCAAAAAGTGCTGTGTGAGACTGAGTTAAATTAACTGTTTTAATTTTAAATGTAATGTGTATGGGTGTTTTGCCTGCATGTGTGTCTATGCACCACACACCTGGTGTCTGAAGAAGCCAGAAGATGGTGTCAGCTCCCATGAAGCTGAAGTTATAGATATTTATTTGTGAGCAGCCTCGAGGGTACTGGGAATTGAACCCAGGTCCTCTGGAAGAGCAGCCAGGGATGACTCTGAACTGCTGAGCCATCTCTCCAGCCCCCATTAACTTTTAAAATATGCTTTAAGGTAATAAGCGGCTCTCCTTGTGTGCTGTGTTTCTTGCAGTAAATGTCCCCCACATAGTACTCTATGCTTGTCACAGCCCCAGAACGTGTGGCTCATTCAAATGTTGACCTGACGTTTTCATAGAGACATCTACTACACTGACAGCCAGCTCTTTGGGAACCAAGCTGTAGTGGACAACATTATAGATGACATTTCCTGTATGCTGAAAGTGCCCAGGAGGAGCCTGCATGTGGTAAGCCACTCTAAGAACAAAATACTGCCACAAAACAAAATGGTAGCTGCCCTTGGTCCCAGAGCAGAGGCAAAGGCAGGCAGATAAGCCAGAGCCTCACAGCGAGACCTTGTCTGGGGAAAGTGTACTCTGCCCCCCTTTTATGTCATTTAATAGGATATTTTCTCAACATAACCTTAATCTGTTTCCAGTGTGTTCCTTTGGTCGAATGGACCAAAACAGAGACCTTTACAGATATTTTTAATTCCTAAATACCCTTACATGCTTTCTCCTCCATCTCTACCTAGATTCTCATCTAAGATAAAATATAAATGTCTTAAGAGGCATGTAGTGTAACCGCCTTGTTAAATAAGAATCACAGAGACAATTGCAGTTAAAAGCCAAGAGGTCAGAGCAATAGCTGAGAGCTGAAAACCTTACCCTTCACTGCTGCTCTTTCCTCTCCGTAAGAGACCTACTTCCAGTGTCCTGTCTTTTATATAGACTTTCTGTTCTGCTTTCTCATTGGTTGTAAACCCAGCCACATGACCTCCTTGTCACTGCCTGTCTGTACAGACTTCTATGGTTGGTATTGAGATTAAAGGCGTGTGTTGCCATGCTGGCTGTATCCTTGAACACACAGAGATCCTGCCTAGCTCTGCCTCCCAAGTGCTGGGATTAAAGGCGTGTGCCACCACTGCCCAGCTTCTGCTATGGCTTGCTCTGACCCCAAGGCAACTTTATTAATATACAAATAAAATCACATTTCAGTACAAATAAAATATCACTATAGAGGCGAGCATGAGGAGAAGCTTGTAGCAACAAGTATATTAATGGGGATGGTTTCAGATACCTTATTTTTTCCAGTTATCTACATCCAAGGGATTGATTGCTGGCAACCTGAGATATGTGGAGGAGGATGGTACCCGAGTGCAGTGCACCTGCAATGCCACGGTGAGCATCCTTCCATCTCACCTGCTCAGTGGGCACAACCCTTCCCATTTGGAACTGGATTTCATTCCTTGCTTTAGTGTGTAATTCAGAGACAAGGTAAAAGTTATTTATAATTGTGTGAATGTGAGTATGGTGTGTGTGTGGGGGGGGGGGCGCTAACAAGTGCATGTGTGCCACGGCACAAGTGTGGAGGTCAGATGACCACTTTTAAAAATTGCTCCCTCCTTCCACTATAGGTTCATGGGATCAAACAAGTTATCCAGCCTGTGTGGCAAGAACTCTTACCTACTGATTCATCTTGCTGGCCCCAGAGATTTTAAAATAAAACTTGTATGCTTTAGTACACAGTTTCCAAATATGCTAATTGTCCATATTGAAATAAACAGACACACATTCTCTTTTAAAATGTACTGATATTTCCAAATGGCTTTGGCATGGCCTTTTTGGCATGGCTATTTACATAATCTGTGTGGCTCTGAAATGAACACATTTCACCCCAAACCCCCTGCTGATGCTGCACTAGAGCAGCGGGGCAGGTGGTCTGATGCTCCCATCAGGACAGTGCACAGTAATGCTGCTGAGGCCCTGCATCAGGACCCTTGCCTTCCTCGTGTCTGCGTAAGCCACAGCTGTGCAGAGTTTCCACAACCTTCCCTGCTGGGGAAGCCAAGTGGGTCCTGTGTCTGCTTTCCTCACTGAGTGGCAGTCTCTAGACTACCCATCAAAGAAAGCTTTGAAAGCTCACCATTGTGAATTATAAAGTGCAGTTACACATACTTTTTAGTTAACTTACAAACTGCTTGGTTTGTTTTTTTCTTCCTAACTTAGGCTACGGCTGTGCCATCTAACATCCAAGGGATCCGGAGTATCCTTCGTTAGTATAAGTGTTTAAACTGGAATGCTCTTTGTCTTCCTATTGTGTAAAAAACATGGATAGAGGCCATAGAGACAAGTTGCTACAGTCCCCTTGCTAGGCTTCTCCCTGTGAAGTAGAGACAGGCACCTGTGTACCTGGGTGAATATAGCTATGGGGAGGTAAATGAAAACAGTTCCCCTGTAGCTGCCTTTGAGTCATGGTATGTGGTGCTGCAGTGCAGTGGGTGACTGAGCTTGGATGCTGTGACTGTAGTTTCTCAGCCTTAGCGCCACAGATCTGATCACAGATGCAAAGTTTCTGTTAATAGTAGAGAAGGATGCAACATTTCAACGGCTCCTGGATGACAACTTCTGCAGCAGAATGTCCCCATGCATCATGGTCACGGTAGGATATCTGTCTCGCTTCACTTCACTGTGGTGCATGGAAATAGAGCATCAGCAAAATCTGTGCACCATGTCCCTGTCCAATATAATGCATCATCTAGTATCCCAGAGCAGAAGTGTGCACGGTGTTTATTTCAACATTCTTTTTTTAAATAAGTCTTTTTTAAAATAATTTTTTTAACTTTACTTTATGTGCATGGGTGTGAGGGTGTCAGATCCCCTGGAACTGGAGTTACAGACAGTTGTGAGCTGCCATATGGGTGCTGGGAATTGAACCTGGGTCCTCTGGAAGAACAGCCATCTCTCCAGCCCTATTTCAACATTCTTAACCCATCCCAGGTTCAGATGAGGGTCTCTATTCTTTTTTTTCTTTTTTTCTTTTTCTTTTTTTTTTTTTTTTTTTGAGCTGAGGTTCGAATCCCGGGCCCTGCGCTAAATCCCCAACCCTGAGGGGTCTCTATTCTTAAACAGCAGTTGCCCTAAACAGGCTTTGTTTTCTTGCTGCTCTGTGTCTTCCTCACCCTTTCCTGCTGCCGAGTTTCTCCAGGGCTGTGGGCAGCTGATGGTGCTTGCTGTTCTTCCCGAGAGTTTGTATCCAGGTAATTCACTGGTTCAGGCTAAAGGCGCTTGCCCTTTTCAGACACATATGCAGGAACAATGAGGAACACAGGCAGTGTGGTGACAGCAGTGAACTACAGGATGGCTCCGCAAAAGGATGGTTTGCTCAGCCAGCAACAGCTAGCCCGGAAATGCAACAGGCAGGGTGACTGAGGCAACATGTGTCTTCCTCAAAGTTCTGCAGCCTGGGGCCAAGACTAGTGTGTTAGCTGATTCTCTGTCTGCTAAGAGCAGACCATTTCTTGGTTGCTAAGAAGCTGTCTTCTCATTGAGTGTTCACATGGAAGGAAAGAGCAAGACAGAGACAGGAGAAAGCCTTTCTGGGATCCCTTACATACTCATTCCATTCAGGGGAGTCTGTCCTTCTGTTCTTGATCCCAAAGCCTTACCTCCTGAGCCTTCACATGAATTTATGAGGGACAGAAGTATTGGTCCATTGTGGGCAGTTAGGATCCTCTGGTATGGTCATGTTTTGAGAAATCACAAGAACTGGCTGCAGGAGGGAAGAAAGCTTGGGGTGCACACAGATGGGGGCTGCAGAGTAAGAGGATGGATCAGGAGCCCCTCTTCTGGGATCTCTCCACAGCCTGCCTTTACATAGCTGTAGAAAATCCACTCCTTGAAGAAGAAAGCTGTTTACAGTGCTGTGGTTTGTTAGAATGACTGGAAGTGCAGCCTTAGCATAGCCAGAAGAGAGTCTGATGAGGGGGTGTCAGGCAGCTGGGGGAGCCTTGTAGGCCTGATCAGTCTCATAGCATCCTGACTTGGAGCAAAAAGATAGGCTCACAGGAGGCTTTGCATATTAGGGTTTATGTGGCAGCCTGTGGGTCAGATGGCTTCTTGGGAGGTTTGGGCTTATCTCAGTGTGAGGATGGTGGAGGGCAGAGACAGAAAAAAGGACACTTCAGAAGGACTAGGTGACTCCTGATTGTAGCTCTGACCCGTGGCACCTTAGTGCAACATCACCACTAAGAGCTATAAGACAGACACAAGCACTCATCTCTTTATCAGAGAAGTTCCAAGTGTGATTTTTGGCATGGACTCTTGGGGTGATGGCAGGAAATTCTAGTGGCATCTGCTTGGATGAAAGAGCCAAGAGGTGATATAGAAGATGAAGGACAATTTGTAGATGCCTGGTTGATCTTTCCATGCATTATATGGGTCCCAGTGATTGAGCTCAGGTCATCGGGCTTTATATATGAAGCCATCTCACTGTGCCTCCCTATGCCCTTTGAAAATAACACTGTGGTGAGCGCCTTTATTAGTTCTGTTCCTAATGAAATGTTCCCTGGATGTGGGGTCTTCAAACAGGCATCCTGGAAGCAGAGGTGTGAACATATATGGCTCTTCTTTTTTTTTTTTTTTTTTTTTTTTTCAGGGCTGAGGACCGAACCCAGGACTTGGCGCTTGCTAGGCAAGCACTCTACCACTGAGCTAAATCCCCAACCCCGGCTCTTCTTGTTGCACACTGTCCATTTCCCTTACTGTCAGCACTAGCCTCCCCACCTGGAAGTCAGGGTGTGGTCTCACTTGTCAGTGTTGATGAAATACAGGCAGAATGTAGCCAGATCCTCTACAACCTCAATGCCTGACTCTGTCTGCTTTCAGGGAAAGGGTGTTCCCGATCTGAACACAAGGCTCCTGGTGAAGAAGCTGTGGGACACATTTCACATTCCTGTTTTCACTTTGGTAGATGCTGATCCCCATGGTAATCTCTCCTGGACTATTTGGGACAACAATCGTGACTAAGTCATATTTGTGATTATGTTTTTCTGCTCTTAGAACATTGTACAGTGTATTATATGGGTCAGGGGATAGCTCAGCGGTATGGTACTTGCCTAGCATGCATGATGTCCTAGGTTCAATCTCCAGCATGGTAATCAATAAAGAAATAAATTGAAGGTACTATTAATATAGTCAAGTTAAAGACTGTAATCAATTAAGGCAATGTTTAACATATGAAACTGAGAATGTAATTTTTCATTGGTAATGTCCACAGAATTAAAGGTTTTAGATGTTAGGTGGAATTGAGAGTGCATATTCCCTAGCTGTGACCTGAGTCTAATCTTAAAGCTCACTCTCAACAGGCATCGAGATAATGTGCATCTATAAGTACGGTTCCATGGTGAGTACAGAAAAGTGCAGCTGCCCTTCTCCACCACATCTGTGTTCCATTCACTGGGGTTTACTTATACCCTAGTAAGGCAAGGCTCTCCAGAATGTCCCAGGGGCAAAGGTGATCTCTTCGAGAGCCAGTGTGTGCTTCAGTGTCGTGAGCCCAGCCCCCAGCATGAACAACTACCCATGGGTAATGGAGGGTCGAGCTATGTGCAAGTGGCACAGCCATCCTGTCTAATCTGCTCCTAAAGAGCATCAGCTAGACCATAAGTGTCACATGCAGCTTCCAGTTTTGATTTTGCCACTGTGACTCCCACAGTGAGAGAAGGGAAAACATCAGGTCCACACTAGAGCCTGTGGTACCCAAAAACCTGTAGAGCTACAAGTCCTGGTTGCCCCCAGACTTGCTGGGCCTGCATCTCCAGATGAGCCAGAAGCCCAGCCAAGTTCATAGCAGAGGGGTGGCAGGGCACGGAGGGAGGTAGTAAGTTCAAGCCAGAGATTAACAAAGCAGTGGTCCAGAGCACCTCACCCTGCTGCCAGAATAGAAAGCCAGGACCTGGTCCAGCTCATCTGACACAGCTCTGCTCTTTATCTCAGTCCATGTCTTTCGAAGCCCACAGTCTCACCGTCCCAACTATCAGATGGCTTGGTCTCCTCCCTTCTGATATTAAAAGGTAAGAAGTCTTACTGCAGTGTGTATGACATGCCTGACGTCACTAGAAAAGCACTTGCTGTCTGTATTTAGACAGTAAAATTTCTTGGGGTTTCTGTTATTTATATAGTTAATGAAGGCTAAGCATGATGGTACACACCTTTAATATCAGCACTTGGGAGACAGAGGCAGGCAGGACTGTGGGTTCAAGATCAGCCTTGTCTATATAGTGAGTACCAGGACAGTCGGCACTACTACATAAAGAGACCCTGTCTCAAAAAACAAAAAAACAAAACAAAAACTCAATGAACTTGCCTGGTGGTGGTGGCGCACGCCTTTAATCCCAGCACTCGGGAGGCAGAGCCAGGCGGATCTCTGTGAGTTAGAGGCCAGCCTGGGCTACCAAGTGAGTTCTAGGAAAGGCGCAAAGCTACACAGAGAAACCCTGTCTCAAAAAACCAAAAAAAAAAAAAAAAAAAAAAAAAAAAGCCCTCAGTGAACTTAGTTAATTTCACTTTCAGCTACCACAATTATTTTATTATTTTTTTTACAATTATGGTTAAACCCTTGTATAAGTTTTTTGTATTTAAAAGAATAATGCATAGAGAGGCATGGCGACATACTTGTAATCCTATGCTCAGGGGACTGAGCTCCAGGGTGAGGCTCTGCCTCACAGACACAGACAATAAGTGTGAGACCTGGGATGGAATTAAATGTCAGTCCTGATCTTGAACATTCTAACTCCATAGAATGACCACGTCTTCATATCAGAGTTGGGGAACTGCTAGTTCTTAAAGTTAAGGGTCATTTGAGTCAGGGCAGTCCTAGGTGGCTGGTGATTTTCTGCCCACAGCTGTGACCTTTCCAGAGAAACCTCAAGGTCCTCCACTGTCCCTTTGTCAATGGTTTTTGCATACAACACAAAGTGATCACTTTCTTGTTGTTGTTACCAATAAATACATTTCTCTCCTGTGACCTCATGGTAACAGATCCTTCCCCTGAATTTTAATTTCAGGCAATCCCTCACAGCTGTTCTGCCAAGATTGTTGGTAACAAGCAGATCAAAGGGTCCTCTGATAATTAAACCTTTCCCTGAATCTTACATAGTCTCATTCCCAGAGACTTGGTGGGTCAAAGCATGTATGTGTTTGAGGCTTTCCCTGCCTTCAATAAGGTTCTTGATGTGTTCTCTGTGGAGAGTGAGCCACCTGGCCCTCAGCATGGGGGACCACTGCTTTTCAAATACTTGTAAAAATATCTAATTATACGAATACTGGAGGGTATGAACATGAGCCCACGTACTCACAGAGGACCGAAACCTTGGAACCCCTGAGCTGGAGTTACAGGCAGTTGTGAGCTGTTCAGCAAGGATGCTGTAATCAAACTTGGGTCCTATGAAAGAGCAGTATACACTCTTAACCACAGAGCCATCCTTCCAGTGTAGTTGAAAGTTTTTCTGTGTCCTGCCTGGCCCTGCAGCCAGTCAAACCCAAATAAACATACAGAAGCTTATATTCTTATCAAACTATGGCCATGGCAAGCTTCTTGCTAGCTAGCTCTTTAATATCAGATATTAGTTAATATTAGTTTAACATCTTAAACTAACCCATTTCTATAAATGTATACCTTGCCACGTGGCTTGTGGCTTACTGGTATCTTTATATCTTGCTTCTCCTGGAGGCGGCTGGCAGTGTCTGCTTCCTCTCCTTTCTCCTCCCACTCTCTCTCTTGGATTTTCCCCCTGGCTCCATCCTGCCCTGCCATAGGCCAATGCAGCTTTATTTACCAACCAATCAGAGCAACACATATTCACAGCGTACAGAAGGACATCCCCCAGTACTTCCAGCCCTCAAATATCCTCTTGCTGTTCTCCTTTTCCTGTGAGAGGAACTTGTGTGTGTGTGTGTGTTTTCCTGAGGCAATGGGCTGTCTTGGGTATAGATGCTCATTTTTCAATATGGGGGACCATGAAGCTATGGACTGAGTAGGAAGGAGACCTACCCCTGGAGTTTTTAATGCTTTCATAGAAGAAAGCAGAGTTTATACCATTGCAGTTATTTGTCATGGCCACAATCCCTTTGAGTGACCTCTTTGCACAAACACAGATTTGGGACAAGGAATCTGAAGGCTTTTCAGGCAGAGGTCTTGGTGGAACTCCAGCTGTGGCTCATAAACCCCCTCCAGTGTCCTCAGAGCCAGACAGACACAGACAGACACAGGATCAAAGGAAAGAGGCTGCAAGAAGCAGCACTAGACTCCCTTCAGTCAGCCAGCCAGGAACTGCCCCTGGCAAATGCCCAAAATTACAGTGGTACCGTAGAAAGCTGAAATTAGAGTTCACCTGGAAACCTTGGACCTGTGACTTCAAGAGCAGATTATACCTAAACCAGATCTCTCTACTGTTTTCAGACTTCAAACTAGATAAGTGTTTGTGTCACATAAGAAAGCAATAGATCCGCATCCTCAGTGCTTAGTAGGCAGCTGTGTCCTGATTTCTCAGTGTCAGCCACTGGCCACAGCTGCTGGGGCTCACAGCTGCAGGAGCAGAAAGCTGTGGCTTGTCCATACTAGCTCTGCTCAGTGTACCTGACGCCAGTGCTTTGTTTAACAGAAGTTTCTGTCATCTGTTGTCATCTCGAAAAGGTGAGGAGGGGGAGGAAGGACAGAACCTGTTTCTATGACAACACAAACTTCTGCTTTGAACTTAGAAAACTCCCTGGCCTATATCACAGAGCCCCAGATGCTGTGGTTGGGGAGGAGCATGGGACTGATTTTCTCACTTGTGTTTCTTAGTTTGTTGACATAACAACATAAGTACAGGCATAAATACAGGAACATTCTGTTTTTACTGATCACTCCAATCAAATTTTTTCCAGGTTAAATATACCTAAGGATAGTTTGATTCCACTGACAAAGCATGACCAGGTGAAACTGGACAGTCTCCTGAGGAGGCCTTATATTACCTACCAGCCCTTCTGGAGAAAAGAGGTAGATGGTGTGTTCATATAAAACGCAAATGCTGTGTGCTTTCCTTCTCACTGTAGTGGTAGCTGCTTAAACAGTACTTTCGACACATCCTTGAACATCTGTTTAATTTTTTGTATCACTGTTACTGATTTTTAATTAGTGTTTTCAGTTAGTGTACAAGATCATGGGTTTTATTATGGCATTTCATGCATATATATCATGGTACTTTGTTCATATTTTCCCCTACCCCCACAGGTCATCCCTGATGCAGGTCCCATTCCAAACCCAACATGGTCTTCCTTCTGCTTTCACACATCCCTACATGTTTACCCAGAGTCCACATGTAAGAGAAGACATCCAGCGTTTTGTCTCTTGCTCCTCCATTGCCTGTTCTTGGTCCCCTCCCCCCCACAGTCCCGCTCCTACACTCATGTTCTACCAGTGCATATTTAAGTCTAGATTCTGTCCATGGAAGAAAGCATGCACTTTGTCCTTCTGAGTCAAGTCTATGTAACCAACAACTGATGATGCCAGTGTAGTTTGTCAATATGGTCTGTTGAAACTGCATCACAGACAGTGCCAATAGAGGAGGTCAGCAGGGGGAAGACATCTGCCTTCCCTCCATGGTTATGTCATTTTAGCAGTGATGGCAGCACAGCTTATGGGGTAAAAAGGAGAAAGAACTTGTAAAAGCCCCAAAACAAAAGCACTCTAGTGGTGAGGCCTGACCTTACGGTCTTGACCGGTAACCACTCTAGATGCTCTAGCAGGCCTGAAGACTGTCTAGCCTGCGGTTCCTGACAGATGCTGGTAACCTTCCTGCAGATGGAAATGATGGCAGACTCTAAGATGAAGGCAGAGATCCAAGCCTTGACTTCCCTGTCATCAGACTATCTTTCCAGAGTGTACCTACCCAACAAGCTGAGGTTTGGAGGATGGATATAAGATCAGAGTCGGGTGGTGTGTACTTCAGCTTTCCATCAGCTTGTTTGAACTGCAAACACTGGGTGAAGGAGTACCTAGTCTTAATTCTGCAACAGTAAAAATAATTTTATGTTAATATGTTTGTCAAAGCAAACTCCATAATGCCCTTTAGACTGTTTGATCTTCTGTAAAGACAGATTCTTATTCTAGAGCGATTATAAAATAATTTATTTAATTTTTAAATTTTATTAGAAAAACTGTTGCATATGAATGTCTATAAAAATACCTACTTCTGCTGGGTGGTGGTTGTGTGCGCCTTTAATCCCAGCACTCAGGAGGCAAAGGCAGGTGGATCTCCGAGTTCAAGGCTATCCTGGTCTACAGAGTGAGTTCTAGGACAGCCAGAGCTACACAGAGAAACCCTGTCTCAAAAAACCTTAAAAAAAAATTGAATTCCTGTAACATAGCTAATATGGCTGTGAAGTGTCTCACTAGCCACAAAAATAGCAGCCCAAACTCAGGCGGTGTAAAGGAATCACATGGCATTTGTTTTCCTTGTACTTTCTTTTGCTTTGTGGTGTGGGGAACTTGCCCTGTTAATGTACGTATGAAACTAGTAAAGTTTATTGTAAACAGATCTTGACTTGCTGTATGTCCTGTGCCTTGCTCTACTCATTTCCAGTGTGCTTCTTTACCACTGTGTCTGAACCTGCTTCCCAGCCACACAGTGCAGGCCATAGCCGGGCATCTGGATTCCTCTTTGTTCCCTGAGTGCTAAGACTGAGTGCAGTGACGCATCTCTTTCAGTAGGTTGTGCTCTGGCCTCCTCTACTCTACCTTCATTTTGTCGAAGGTAACCTTTATGGTCTCAGTGCATCTCTAAGGGAGCAGAAGCTTCAACTGTCTGCAAGCCGCACACTTCCAGAAGGATGTAAGCGTTGCTTAGTTTATAAGGCTCAGCAGCAGCTGATGTAACAAGACCAATTCTGCAAGTGTGTGCATGCTGCCACTGTGTACACATGATCTCACTTCATTCTCCCAGTAATGACTCCATAGTTTACAGGTGAGAACTCTGAAGGTGTTACTTCTCCAAAGCCACAGTAGCATTAGGAGACAATAATACCAACTACCTTGGTGGACAGATGACAGAATATGCAGGGACTATAGAGGAATGGAGAAGTCAGCCCTTGTTCAGAGGTAAGAATTCCAAGACAGCAGCAACAGAGAATTCAACTGAGCCATGTCCCTTGTAAGTACTCGAGTCACATAGCCAAGATACCAGCCCCACCTAAGAACTTGTAGTAAAAATGAAACGAGGCAATATGACAAGCAAAGAAGACACTCAATACATTCACACAGTAGGTATTTTTCTAGGGGCGTCACAAATGCTGACTCATCTCATCCTGTAAGTTAAGGCCCTAACTCATGACCCCACTTTTCAGATAAGGAAATGAAGGCCCAGGGGCATTTAATAACTGACTATCCTGTGTCCACAGACTAATAAGCAGTGGAGCCTGGACTTCACTTGGAGGGCTGGAGATGGCTGGGGACATAGAATGTGCTTCCCATGTGTCCTGCATGCACACTGCCAGGGGAAGGTTTAAGCCATGTGCTAAATCAAGGCCCTGATATCATACCTATAGCATTAAGATGGCCCCTGGACATATAGGATACCGAAAATTTTGTTTCGAGAGCATTTTAATATGCTGTTGATTTGACTTCCTTGTGTGACTTACCAAAAATTATTTAAAGCTTTTGTAAATTACTAATGTTTTCCTTAAATTTATACACAATACCAACATGCAATAATGTCACTGAATTTTGACAAGCTAAAAAAAGAAAATACAAGTTAGAAATGTGTTTAGCCCACAGAACATCTGAGTTAGGCTCTATTGTCAAAAGGGGGTATACAAGACTACAGTAGTCATGAAAATTTGGAAATAAACTTAAAAATAGCTTGCAGATTCATTCAGTTCATCTAATTAAATTATCTGAAGTTTATGACTGGAAATTTTCTTAGGATAATTTTCTATTATTTGGGAAATTAAGTGGAAGAGCAGCCACACTGAAGTTGGCTCTGCTACCCACCTTTATTGGATGCAGATGAGAAACTGGTGCTACAGTTTTGGGAACCATCTAGAATTCTAGCTCACAAGATTTGCTTTCAGAAACGATTGCTGCACAAGAGCTCTTTCAAATGGTAGCTGGCAACAGACAATGCCCTCAAGGTACCATCATCTCCCGGACCCATGAGGAAGAACACAGGACTGGAGTCTGTTTGGAGTTAGGGTGAGCAGGAAAGAGTACCACAAAATATGTCCTGAGACTCATGGTTTGTCCTTAAGAGCTCCTAACAACCCTCATTAAGAAAAAAAAAAAAAAAAAGCTGTAATTTTTCTGGGAAACTGAAATGTTGTTATTGGAGATGCTAAGTGATTTCAGAAGTCATGGTTTCATAGGGATTTGGAAGAAGCAGTGCACATTGTATAAAATCAGGGCAAATCCTGTCCCTCACAGCTTCTTTTAGGCCTCCTGGCTGACTGTCAGAGTGAGGCCAGTATCTGTCAGGTGCTGCTGGAGAGAACAGACACTCTGAAAACCATGGCACATGTGTATGTCAACACTGATGCTGGGTGTCTGCAGAAGGCAGTGTGGAGCAACACTGACTTCTGTCCCTAAATGGGCTGTCCAGGAGATGTGACTACAGCCCCCTAGGACAAGCCAAGGCTGCCGCCTGCTGGCAAACGTTTGCTGGGCACCCAAATCCTTCCACTCTTTTGAGTGGGAATTTCCTTAAAATTACTTCCAAGTCACTTTAAAAAGGACTAGATGGAAAAGTGTGCGACTCATAAAAAGAAGATATGGGGAGCCAGGAGGACCTCTGTTGAGTACTTCTGAGTCCTCATGAGCTAGTTTGTTCTGGGTACTTCCACTCCCAAGAGTTTGTACTTGGCCGCCAAAACTGCTAGCAAACCTTAAGCCAGCCTATGAGAACTTTCCAATTAAAAATGTCAAAATTAGCCAGGCAGTGGTGGCACATGCCTTTAATCCCAGCACTCGGGAGGCAGAGGCAGGCAGATCTCTGTGAGTTCGAGGCCAGCCTGGGCTACAGAGTGAGTTCCAGGAAAGGCGCAAAGCTACACAGAGAAACTTTGCCTCGAAAAACAAACAAATAAACAAACAAACAAAAAGTCCAAATTAAGTATCACTTAAGTTGAAAATTTAGCTGAAACTAAACTTATAAGCACATCCAGTCTCTTGGAAGTGTACTATAAACTGCAATTCGTCCTGAGTTTTCTCCTGAAACTTCACCAATGTGGGTGAGAGTCATAGCCAAAATTTCAGTATTTCGATTTTTATGTGAGGTTTTTCTTTTTGCTTTGTTTTATTTTATTTTTCCTAGACAGGGTTTCTCTGTGTAGCCCTGGCTGTCCTGGCCTCCAACTCAGAGGTCTGCCTGCCTCTGCCTCCAGAGCACTGGGATTAAAGGCTTTATGTGAGTTTTTACCCATACTGAGTACACGGATGGTTGATCTCCCTGTGGTGTTTAGGCTAAGGAAGAGGCAACACTGCCTCTCGTGTGCAGCCAGGCTTTGAGGTTCCCTCCACTCATTGCCTCTGTGGTGGGGAACACGTCCTCATCTCTATCTCACAGCCACAATGAGGGAGGGCAATAATGAGTCCTTCAGACCGTTGTGAGGGTGGAGTGGGATTGTTCACATGAAGTATGTGTCTGCATAAAATAGGTTAGAAACAGACACAGAATGTGAGCTGCTGTGTTTGGGTAAACCATTGCTGTTGCTGTACTGATGGGATTTGCAACAGTGCCAGCCCATTATATTTCCCTAAACAGCAGGGTTCTTGGCTGTATCTCAGAATTATCCGAGGAGATTAAAAAAAATAATTTCTGAGTTCTACCCAAGACCTCCTAAATCAAGAGGTCTGTGAGTGGAATCCTGGCATGAAGGTTTTTTAAAGTTCCCAGTGATTCTAACGGCCAAGTTGGACTCTTCAGTGGGGCCTTGGGTACATGCACCTCAGCTACAAAGGTGGTAGAGATGTGGGTTCCCAGCCCCGCCCTAGACATGTACATTTTTATAAAATGGCATGAATCTAAAGCTCTAAGAGAAGGCCGCAGAGCAAGTGAACCCAGGACATATACACAGCAGCCTCGCAGTGCTAAGCAGCCACGTGGGGAGCAGCAGGCTTCGAGGACACTGGAGCCAGGCCTGTGCTTCACAGTCAGCAGCCTGTGAACAAAGGGCTGGAGAGCCGATGTTAGGAAACGTAAGGTTGGGGGAGAAAGATGACGTCTCCACCTGATGCGATTTCCCACGTTGTCAGAGAGATCATTAATAACTATTTGGATCTGTCTCCATAGACTGCAAAACCCCATGTCTTAGTCAGTGTTTTTATTGCTGTGATAAATACCATGACCAAAGCACATGGGGAGGACAGGTGTACTTGACTTATGCTTCCACATCACTATTTATCATCAAAGGAAGTCAGGACAGGAACCCAAACAGGACAGGAACCTGGAGGCAGGAGCTGATGCAAAGGCATGGAGGGGAGCTGCTTACTAGCTTGTTCCTCATGGCTTGCTCAGCCTGCTTTCTTATAGAACCATGAATCACCAGCTCAGGGATGAAACCACCCGCAATGAGCTGGGCCCTCCTCAGTCAACCACTAATTAAGAAAATGCCCTACAGGTCTGCCTACAGCCTGATTGATCTTCTGCAGACATTTTCTCAGTTGAGGTTCCCTCCTTTCGTGGACTTTAGCTTGTGTCAAGTTGACATAGACTGTCCAGCACAGCCCATAAGACTGCAAGGACCACATCCCTGAAGAAAGCTGTCCTGTGTTTGATGGGTGTAGAAGTCAGTGCGAAGCCTCTTCGGCCACTGTCAGCCATGCTCATAGAGAGTATACTGTGCTTGCTAGTTAATGAACTCTTAGAGACCAGGAGGGCTGGGGAGACAGAGGAGTCTGGATCATCTCTGCCTCACATACCATGTCTGAAGTACTCTTGGCAAAGTCATAGGAACAGTCCCTGGTGAGGCACAAACTAGAGGAGTCCACTTCTTTGGACTCAACTCCCTCACTGGACCCCAACAGAAACAGGCACAACTACAGACAAAAATGTAGTCACCTATGTTCAAATTACATGTAACCAAACTGAAACTTGCTATTCAACTTTTCAGGGGAAAACAGTAAATGTATAAACATCAAGAGTTTCCTAGACAGGCCAGTTTCAGACTGTGTAATACTGAAGTCCCTTTAAAACACGTAAGCCAATGTCAGTTTCTACTCTATTGTCCAGGGACCCTGTTTCTGCCTTAAATTTCACAAATTCTTTGTTTTGGCGACAGAGCCTTATTATGTAGCTCTGACTGGCCTGGAACTCACAGAGATCTGCCTGCCTCTGCCTTTACCTCCTGAGTGCTGGGATTGAAGGCCTGCCAGCTGTTGCCCAAGAAAAGTAATTTTGTAGCTACCAATCACATTTTGTTCTTCATTATTGGCATTCAACCTTTCTCTGTCTCTAAAACTACTTTTCCTTGATTGGCTCGTTGGAATCCTCAGTCTGGAGTCTAGCTAATTGTGTGGTCATTTTATCTGACACGTTTAACATTCTATATGGAATGTTCCATAAAGCAAGTCTTTTGCTGCTGTTTCAGGCCAGCTTAATACAGACCAGTTCATGGGACTCAGTAGTTAAGAGCACTTGGTTTGGTTGCCAGCACTCACTTGATGGTTTAACTGTAACTCCAGTTTTGGGGATCCTACATTCTCTTCTAGCCTCTGCACACACGTGGTGCATATAAGTACATGCAGGCAAAACATCCAGGCAGAGAAATAAACAGCCCAGTGGGTAGGCATCATCATCATGCCACTCGGGATGCTCCAGTGGGCAAGCAGGTAGGCAGCCTCTCAGAGGATAGCCTTGGACATGAGTTGATAAACTCATTTTTTAAAATTTTATTATGTATATGGGTATTTTGACTGCTTGCACGTCTGTGTATCACGTGCAGGCAGTGGCACATAGACCAGAAGAGGGCGTCGGTTCTCTTTGGATCGGTTCTCTTTGGTCACTGCTCTTGACCGCTGAGCCACCTCTGCAGCCCCACGATCATCTGAGACGTTTAAACAACAACTGTACAAGTGAAAACAACTCCCTTTCTCAACTAGTTGGCAACCGCCAAGACCGACTTTCCACCAATCCATAAACTCCTGGCATAAGGACTTCCCCTTGGCTTCAGTAGAGCTTTTGCGCATGTGCGCCCTCCTTGAGCCCGGAGGAACATCGTTCCCACGCCTTCCGGGCAGTCCCGGAAGTGGCTTGTGGCGCGTGCGCGGTGCTCCTGTGGTAACGGGGCAGTTTCCACCGGCTGGAGGCGACTCGGAGATCTGGGGTCTCCTGGCCGCGCCCCCTCCGCCCCGGGTCAGAGCAGGTTCGTGGCTTGGCGGCCCTCCGCGTGCGCAGTTCTCGGGTTGTCGCGCGGCGAGACCCGGTCGCCGCGGGCCGCGCTCCCTCACGAAGCCTGGGCCTCGTGGGGAAACCGAAGCCGGGGGGCTGCGCCCCTCTGCAGCCGTCCGTGGGCGTGGGCGTGTGCGCGCGCCGCCCAGGCCACCGAGGTGGGGACAGGGTGAGGGAGACACGGCGGGTGTGCCCGAGGCGTGCCCGCCCGGGCGGGCGGGAGGGAGCGAGGGAGGGGCGCGGCCCGCCCGGCGGCGTGGGCGCGCACTTGGGAGGTGGAGGCCCGGAGTTCAAGACCATCCTGAGCTAACAGAGTAGGTTTCCAGCCAGCCCGGGCTGCATGAGACTGTCTAAAGCCCAACAGAACATCCCTCTTAGATGTCTGGGCTGGAGAGATGGCTCCGCCATCTGCCCGAGCTCCCGCAGCTCACAGCCTCCTGTCCCCAGCAGCTGCGGGCATCCCAGGCCCTCTTCTGGCCTCCGTGGACACTGCACTTACGTGCACAAACCCACACAAACAATGATTTCAAGATAAATCTTTACACAGTGGAGGAGCTTGCTGTTTCAAGCACTGTAACTGAAAGGGAGTTAGTGTCTTAACTCCAGGAAGCAGAGATTAGTATTTCCGGTTTAAAGGTGGGGAAAATAGTCTTAATTCACATTCCCAAGCCACACAGCTGTACAGAAGCTCTGTCCTTCCTTTGCTGGCTCGAGCAAGCAGGAAATCTGTGAGTCGGTGCATCTCTCCATGTACAGGCAGGTTTGCAATCAACAGCCCTGTCTCACTAGTCGTTATCATAGATGTGAATGTGCTAACTGTGGCTCTTTCTGTCTGTTATAAAGCCAGCGGTACTCAAACACGTTCCCAAAATTCCTTGCTGTTTACCCTTTCTGTGTTTTAAGGAAGCAACCCTATTGGCAAGTGGATTGAAAGGGTATTAGCTTCCCTTTGGAAAGGTGGCTGACTTGGTAGACTTCTGGGTGTGAAAGTTTGCCAGTTAGTAACAGTTTGAAGTGTTAAGTGTAAGAAGAGCTACCATGCACAGATGGTTTCCTTGGAAACGACATTGTTTATTGCATTCAGCATGTGCTAGATGGTACAAATGTTTTTCTTTTCTTTAAACAAGTTCTCTTGTAGACTAGGCTGGCTTCAGACTTCCTGTTTAGTTAGGGATGACCTGATCATCCTGATGCTATCTCCCAAATGCTGAGATTACATGTGCCATCTCACCTGGCTGACCCCAACCTCTTTCTGCATTATTTATTTGTGTGTGGGCATGCATGCCACAGCCCACATGTGGTGGTCAGATCCTGGGGTTTCTAGGCTTGTACATCACATATTGTTATTGCCTGAGCCATCTCCCTGGCCACTTCTGTATAATTTAGTGTGGCTCTCAGAGCAGCCCTGCAGAATGTGCACTGTTCTCTCTGCACAGCAGGAAAGAGAGTGACGGGTGGGCCTGGTAGACTGTGATGTTCAAGCAAAGCCTGATGGTGAGGGATCTTGCTGGCTCTGAATTTATATTGTCACACCGGGCCTGTTAGTACTCAGTGGGTCAAAGTGGATTGCTTTTCTTAAAGTCCTCAGAAGAAACTGGGACTCCTGGCACAACTGGCTGTTCTTTCTGGGTAGCTTCATGTAGACGTTGACCTAGAGTACCAGAGGAGGGGACCTTGAGCCCAGAAGGCCTTTCTGCCTCCTGCTAGGTGCCTGGTGTGTAGTCGTCTCTGGAGAGTGAATGGCTCTCTCCTGGTTGCTGACTAAGATGCTGTAACATGTCAGTGTTAATGCCTCAGTGCTGGCAAAGGCATTGTTCCAATAGAGAGAAGTATGGGAAATTCTCCCTCCATGGTTTGTAGAGGCTAAAACTACTCAAAAAAAGACCATAGGTTGTTTATGAGCTAGGATCAGTGTAGCCCTGGCCATCCTGGAATTCACTCTATAGACCAGGCTGGCCTCCCTCTGCCTGAGCGTGGGATTGGACTGTGCTAGACAAAAAGGCTCCTTTTAGAAGACTTTCTACTTACTGCATATTTAAATCTCTACTGAAGAGCGAGGCCTGGCTTAGCATCAGAGTGCTCGTCCCTCTGCAGTGTGCTCTGTATTGCCTAAGGAGGGCCTGTCCTCAACATTTTTTACTTTGTGTCTTTCAGCCAACATGAGTCTGTTTGGGTCAGCCTCTGGATTTGGGACTGGTGGGACCAGCATGTTTGGGAGCACAACCACAGATAATCACAACCCAATGAAGGTATCACCCAGATCCTCAAAGGGAGTACAAAAAGAGTCAGGCCACATGCCCTGTACTGCTGGCAGCTGGAGAGGCAGAGAGCCTAGGAGCCTCCTGTGGGGTGAAGAGAAGTGGGGTGGGGTTGGGGGGTCTCTGGCTGGCCTAGGAGATGCCTTTGGGATGAACTGAGAAACAGTGGAGCACAGAATTCATTGTCTGCAGAATTAGTATCTTGTCCTCACTTTCAGCTTGCCACAACTGTCCAGTCTACCTGTCAAAGCCAAAGTTCCCAGGGCCCCCTGAGAACTGCGGCAGACACAGACCTAAAACAGAGCCATCTCACTGGCCACTTCTGCATAATTTTAGTGTGGCTCTCTGAGCAGTCCTGGAGAATGTGCACTGTTCTGTTTGCACAGCAGGAAAGTGAGGACTTGGGGGTGGGGGGCAACTTGGCCAAACACTTGGAGTAGGTGGGGGCCACCTTGTGCAGATGCTGCCTTTGTACCTTTCATTAACATGATTCTAAACCAGCAGCTCTAGTATTTTCCCTGACTTGCTTATTCCTGTTTTTGATCAAAATAAAGAAAGGTCAGATCCAGTTAGCTCTGAAGGCAAGGAGAGATGAGCTTGAGGTGTTGGGTGATTGATGAGATGGGAAACTGCCTTATTATGATGACTCGTGTGTGTTTTAACTCTGACCTTCCTTCCCAGGATATCGAAGTAACGTCTTCTCCTGATGATAGCATTGGTTGTCTGTCTTTCAGTCCACCAACCTTACCAGGGAATTTCCTTATTGCGGGATCATGGGCTAATGATGTAAGTGCCTCTCAGGCATTCTGTGAGTGAGTCAAGGCTAAGGTATGCCCTTTTCTAAGACATGGTGTAGAAGCTGTGCGTCCTTCTAAATGGCAGCACTGCCCAAAGGTTCCCCACTCCTAACTCAACTGCACTATTTATACTGTTTGTTTGAGGGGTTTTGTTATTGTTGTTTTTGTTTTTGTTTTTTGTTTTGATACGTGGTTTTGCTATGTAGCCCTTGCTGCCCTGGATCTCACTCTGTAGACCAGACTGGCCTTGAACCTAGAGATCTGCCTGCCTCTGCCTCCCGAGAGCTGGAAATAAAGGCATGCACCACCACTGCCTGGCTTTGTATTGTTTGTTAAGAGCCTTTCTTGGCATTCAGCAAATGTTCTTCAGGTGAATCTTGAACTTTAAATACCTTTAAGACTTTAAATAACAGGGCAGATTCTTCATAGACTGTTCAGCCACTTTGTACACTAAGCTCATTGAGTGCATGAAGGAAAATGTGAGAAATGGGCATAGATGTCAGGAGGCTCCACACAACAGCAGATCCAGATCATTCTGTTACATTCATGATCAGAAAGAAGTGTGTATGGTAGGCTCCTTTTTTTTTCCTAACGAATTTGTAAAAATAAGCAGCTTTGATGAGTCAGTATGAGGGGGCCAAGCTAGAGCCTTAAGTATTGCTAGTCGCAGCAGCTCTTGACAAGTCTTTCTATTTAAGCCCTTTGTCCTGTTGACTCTGCATCTAGAACTTGAGGGACGCCTGATAACATCTCCAGAGTTAGACGCTGCTCATGTCCGTACTTCAGGACATTGGCTTCGTGTGTGTGTGTGTGTGTGTGTGTGTAAGTGTGTAACTGGGGCACAGATCTGCACAGCTAAGCTTGGTGTCCTCAGGACCAGGGCTGTGTGAGGCCCTGTGTCCCATTCCCAGTACCACAGAAAACCTAAGTTTAAGGGCCATACTTGGCTGTTAGGTGTGAGCAGTACCTTTTGTATGCTTCTGGGGCTCAGCAGTAGGAAGTGAGCTACTTGCTTGTACATTTCACTTGGTTTGCTCTTGAAAGTCAGGTAACTGATTGATGCAAGAAGCCTACAGTGAACTGTAGTAGATGTGTGTGCACCAGAGACCAGGAACCCGGAACCACCCTGTTCTCATTCACTTGTCTTGTTCTTACAGGTTCGCTGCTGGGAAGTCCAAGACAGTGGACAGACCATTCCGAAAGCCCAGCAGATGCATACTGGGCCAGTGCTTGACGTCTGCTGGAGTGATGTACGTCTAGTTCCCTTTTAGGTTTTGAGACAGGGTCTGTACTAGTTAGTCACTCTTTTATTGCTGGGACAAAACACCGTTGACCAAGGCACCTTCTCAAGGAACGTGTTTGATTAAACGCATGACTTTAGAGGGTTAGGGTCCATGATGGCAGAGCAAGAGCCCATGTAGCAGCAGCAGCAGCAGCTAAGAGGTCCCCATCTTGATCTGCAGGTAGGAGGCAGAAACACTGAGAATGGCTTGACACCTCAAATGCAAGAGCCCATTCTCACTCAGACCACCATTAGGTCTCACAGTGCAGCCTTGGCCAGCACAGAACTCCGAGATCTACATGCCTTAACTTTCCGAGCTCCCAATATCTCAGCAGATTTACCCTTTTACAGCAGAATGCTTAAACCCAGAAGTGGCTTGGTTTCCAAAGCTTTTGAATTTGGTAGGCAATTGGATGTGGTAGCACTCAAGGATTAGAGCCTGTGAGGATTTTGAGTTAAGGGTATTAACCTTGTAGCCTGAGTGTTTCACTGGGGATTCTGCATTTCCGAATGTTCATAGAGGATTTATTTCCTTCCCTTTTCCTGTCTAAGCTTAGAGAAGGACCTTTTCCCTTTCTGGGCATGTGCATGCTTGATAAGAGTTCTGTGACAGGTGTAAGACTTTTGTTTTGCTTTGTTGAAACACAGGGGTTTTTCTGTAGACTAGGATAGCACTGAACTCAGAGCTCCTCCTGCCTCTGCCTCCATAGTGCTGGGATTAAAGGCGTGATTCCACCCCATCATTGTACTTGGTTGTTTTTGTTTTATTATTATTATTATTATCATTATTATTATTATTATTATTATTATTATTATTATTATTATTATCAGTGTGTGTTATGGCTTGAATGTGAAGTGACCTACACAGGTTCTTGGTTTTATTTTTGTGAGTGTGGATGTTTCACCTGCATGTATGTCAGTGCATTACTTTTGAAGGGTGTGGAACCTTTTGGACATATGAGACTTAGATATCAGATGTGAGCTATAGAGGCAGAGCTAGATACATATATAGATTACCTGAGGATGCCCTGAGATGTGACAGGTGAGGATCCCAGGTGCTGTCCCTCTGCTGCTGAGAAGCTCTGAGGTAAAAGAAATCCTTCTGCTAAAATGTTTTGGTCAGGTTTGGTATGGTAGTGAAGTAGACTTAGGTTATTTCTTGAAGCCTTTTGTGTCTCTGGATGTATAGTGAGCTGAAGTTGGTTTTGTTTGTTTGTATTTGTATTTGTGGGTGTGATGTGTATATGGTGGTGTTGATGTTTCTACCATTGTGTGGGTCTTGATCTGTCTGACTTGGCAGTGATCTTTACCCATTGAGTGTTTCACCAGCCAACACTTGGTTTTCATTCTGTAGCTTTCAAAGCTACTTGATTTTTGAATTGTTTTATTTCCTGGTTTTCTTTGAGACAGGGTTTCTGTGTGTAGGCCTAACTGTCCTGGAACTCCCTTTGTAGACCAGGCTGGCTTCGAACTCAGAGATCCACCTGCCTCTGCCTCCCAAATGCTGGGATTAAAGGCATATGCCACCACCGCTGGGCACCACTTGATTTCTTAGAGATCCTGTTTCTACGTGAGCTCTTAGTAGTCAGTTTCTAGTTGTATTACTTACAAGCCTAGTTTGCTGTGTGCTAGCTCTTAAATATAGGAAAATGCAGAGCAGATGCATGACCTAGCTCTTGGGTGTCTTAACTTTGGAGACTTAACTTTTGCTCCCTGAGCAGACTGTCTGTTTTATTTTAGGATGGGAGCAAAGTATTCACAGCATCGTGTGATAAAACAGCCAAGATGTGGGACCTGAACAGCAACCAGGCCATTCAGATAGCACAGGTGAGAAGTCTTCATGGGTAGGCCCAGGAGACAGCACTAAACAGTTTGGCTTACACCTATAAGCACCCTCACTTGCACTAGATTTTGCAGAGGACTTTGCCACAGGACTCCCATGTACACATAGGTGGTGACAAGCATTGGTAGACAAGAGCAGACAGTCCTGACCCATTTGGCTTCCAGCCCCTGTGTGTGACTCGCTAGTCATTGTTCCCTTGTCCTTCAGCGGGTGTTGGCTGGTGCCTGCCATGTGCCCATGGAGCATTATGCTGGGTCTCAGTGTGAAGAACAACTAGAGTAGTGAAGGCCCTGCCAGAGCCGCTGTAGTGAAGGGTAGGGAGACTTCTGACACGGGCTTCCCAGCCCTCAGCTGAAGGCATCTCTCAGCCTCCTCAGTGATGCATTTAGTAAACAGTCAGCAGCACCAGTAGCAGTCCCCATTAGATATTTCCAGATAGTTCTCAGGAAAGGCCTTACTGTCACAGTTAATTATGAGTGAGGGAAAGCTTGTGTTAGGACAGAACATAGGTGCAAGCCCCTGGGTAACACCCTTGGGTCCTGGGGAAGCACTAAAATGCCCTTTGATTTTACTATTGTTGAATGGAACCCAGTATTTGATTAAGTCAATTCCTTTGAATTTCCACAACTAGAGCTATTGCTCCGGTTGCTCAAGTGTCTCCCGGTGTCTGTCTTTTAACAGCATGATGCTCCTGTTAAGACCATACATTGGATCAAAGCCCCGAACTACAGCTGTGTGATGACGGGGAGCTGGGATAAGACTCTGAAGGTATGCTGTGTGGTGGAGGGATTGTACACTGAAGATGGCTATCCGTCTGTGCAGATGTCAGCCCGCAGCAGTCTCTCACTGCTGCTCTTCTTTGCTTTCAGTTTTGGGATACCCGGTCATCAAATCCTATGATGGTCTTGCAACTCCCTGAGCGCTGTTACTGTGCAGATGTGGTAAGTAAAGAGTCTCACTTCTTTCCAACAGCTGAGCAAATGCGGCTCTCTGTGGCCTCCTGCGGTTTGTAGGTGATGTAAAGCTGTGGACTTTAACAGACTACTCATGCAGACATTTGGGCTGCCTTTGTCCTATAGTACTAAGTGCTGTGTTCTGAATATTTCCATTGGGACTGGAAATGAAAGCACTGGACTTCTAGACATTTGTTTGAGCACGTGCCCCTAGTCACCTGTCCTCCCTCATGTGGGGCGACAGCATGCTGTGATGGTAGAAGAATGCAGAGATCTTTGTGGATGGTTCTGATCTCTGGGACTGCCTGAGTGGAATGGAAACCGAAGTGCTTTCTCCACATCTACTTAAGACTTAGTGTTTGTTACAACTACCCAGGTAATTCCACAGTGGGGAGATCCATCCTCAGACAGTGCACAGTGGGGGCTGATGTTTACAAACTGTATGTAGAAACATACCTGACCGAGTATGTTTGATTATGTGTGTAATCCCAGTTCTCAGGGCAGAGGCAAGACAGTCTCTGAGTTCTAGGCCAGCCTGGTCTACAGCTCAAGTTCCAGGCTAGCCAGGGTGCACATAGTGAGACCCTGTCTCTAAAAGGAAAGAAACATCAGGCACTCAAAGACAGGAAGAAAACACACTGAAATACAGGCTGTTATATGAAGGGGTGGAGATGACCATCCACTCTCACTGGTATCTCAGAATACTTTTTCTTTTTTTGGTTTTGGTTTTGGTTTTTCAAGACGGTTTCTCTGTGTAGTTTTGCACCTTTCCTGGAACTCACTTGGTAGCCCACGTTAGCCTCGAACTCACAGAGATCCGTCTGGCTCTGCCTCCCGAGTGCTGGGATTAAAAGCGTGCACCACCACTGCCCGGCTCAGAATACTTTTTAAGCATCCACATTTTATAGTTTAAAAACTATAAAGGACATGGTAACAATGTGCCAGTCTTGATCAGGGTTCAAGATACCAGCCTATGCTGTTTAGCAAAACAAATAATAACAAAACTCAAAGCATCCCCACCACTCAGTAAAACAAATATGTATGAGTGTTCTGCTTACAAGTGTGATTTCTCTGTGTTTTTATAAATACATTGCTACCACTGAATTAAACTTTTTGAAACATTAGAATTTTGTGACTAAAATGTTGTCTTCATGTCAAGTGTTGTGTATCTTTCTTCTGTTACCCAGATATACCCAATGGCCGTGGTGGCCACTGCAGAGAGAGGCCTGATTGTCTACCAGTTAGAGAATCAGCCTTCTGAGTTCAGGAGGATAGAGTCTCCACTGAAACACCAGGTGGGTCAGAGACCATTGAGAAACATATTTGGCACCTGCTTCGTGCAAGATGGTGCTCATGTGGGGTACAGGTATACAGTACCTGTGTTGAAAAGCTTGCTGATATGTTCAGAGAAAGTGAATTTAAAGAAACAAACACAGAGTGGGGTAGTGGTGGCGCACTCCTTTAATTTCAGCACTCAGGAGGCAGAGCCAGGGGGATCTCTGAGTTCGAGGCCAGCCTGGTCTACAGAGTGAGATCCAGGACAGCCAAGGCTACACAGAGAAACCCTGTCTTGAAAAACGGAGAGAAAAAAAAAAAAAGGAAAAAACAAGCACAGTTTTACAAATCACTTACATCCATGGCTGAGCCAGACTTTCCTGTCACCCAAAGATCTGTCTCCCCCCTCCCCCCAAGTAGCTTAGTGCTATGGAGTGCTCCCAGCCCATCTGGGTGGACTAGTTCTGTCCTCCAGTTCAGCCCTACCCTGGACGTAGGACTGCAAGGCCTTCCTGCTTCCCTGCTCTAGGTCTTCTCCTAGCCTGTGTCTCTCCTCTCAGGAGAGGGCTGAACCATCCTAGCTTTCTTCCTACAGGGTCTGTCTGCACATGCAGCTTCTCCTGCTAGGTGCTGGCCAGGTTCTCTGGCGGCTGGTTCCATGGTGAGCCCTCTTGCCCAGCAGCCTTTGCAGGGACCTGACATAGTCATCACTAAGACTTCTCTCTAGCACTTCACTAAAGCATGCCCTAGTCTGGTTCATCCTGGGAAGCAGGCCATCCTTGCCTCTTCCAAGTCTCTGATCCTTCCCTTCATAGTTCAGAGTCTTCCTCCCCACACCTACCACCCTTCTCCCTTTCTCCACTAAGCCCTGTGCACTGCCATCAGGAATTCCCATGGGCTGATAGCATTATATCCAGAGCACTTTGCCCTTCAAATAGAGGTCATTCTTGAGTCACCTTTCTCTTCTCCCTTCTCAACCAGCAGGCTTCCCTGGTTCTTTTCTTGCTCTTCCTACCGCCACCCCCAATCCCAAGTCTTCCTAGCAATTACATAAAACTGTATGCAGTGATTTCTTGGGAATGACACACAGAAACATAGGCAAGAAATGAATAACCCAGGGGACCACATCAGACAAGCTTCAACATAGGAAGGAAGCAACCAGCAATGAGAAACCTACAGGGAATAGACTATGAGGGATTTGTATTGCTAAGGGGTTACCTTTTAAAGGGTGTGAAGAATTTGTAGCAAAACCAATGACCCGATTCAAAACTTCTCCAAAGAGGACTACCTGGCCAGCAGGTACATGATCCCAAGAAAGCCCCAAGACAGCACTTCCTACACGGGGAGCCACTGTTCCCAGAAGTCAGAAGGCAAGGCCTTAAAAAATGATGCCATGGTTGAGAGCACTTGCACAATAATGAAGACCTGAATTCCCAGCATTCATGTGATAAGATGGGCCTGAGCTAATGTACGCTGTAACCTCAGTGCCAAGGGAGCTAGAGAGACTGTCTTAACACAACACACGGAAAGTGAGAGGGGACATTTGACATACTTCTCCGGTTCCTGTGCATTTATTAGATGCCTGCACACATACACTGTGTGTGTGTGTGTGTGTGTGTGTGTGTGTGTGTACACATGCACGCAAGGAACACAAAAGTAATAAAAATAACAACTGTTGGTGAGGGTATGGCAAAAGCTCCTGCACCATGAAAGTGGCCCAAAGTGCCTGAGTCTCTAGGATACACCCAAGTAGAATTATTGTCAGGTCATAAGCTTCTAAGAAGGAAATGAAGCCTGGTAGTGGTGGTGGTGGCAGCTGCGGCCTATGCCTTTAATCCCAGCACTCAGGAGGCAGAGGCAGGTGGATCTCTGAGTTCAAGGCCAGCCAGTGGTGTTTTTTCTCTTTTGGGGAGCCCACCACCCAACTCCCAAATAAATCACACATGGAGGCTTATTCTTAATTATGAATGCCTGGCCTTAGCTTGGCTTGTTTCTAGCCAGCTTTCCTTAACTTAACCTGTCTGTCTTTGCCTTTGGGCTTTTCCCGTTCTCTTACTTCTGTAAATCTTACTCTTACTCTGTGGCTTGTTGTATATGCGTGGCTGGACCCTGATGTCATACTCCTTCTCTGACTACTTCTCTTTCCCCTCCCATATTTCTCTATTTCTTCTATCCTTTCTCCTGCCTTGCTATTGGCCGCTCAGCTCTTTATTAGACCATCAGATGTTTTACACAGGCACAGTAACACAGCTTCACAGAGTTAAATAAATGCAACGTAAACAAAAATAACATACCTTAAACTAATATTCTACAACAAGCTAGGGCTACACAGAGAAACCCTGTCTCAAAACCAAACCAAAGATGTTAAAGAATGCTCATTTTAGTATAGCAGGCTCATGATAGCCAAGTAAATGGGTGTTTACCTTAAATTGCAGGAAGCTTGTCATTGCACAGTAGATTAACTTAGGGGCTGGTATATAATAACTGAAGTGAGGCAGGACAGGACGATAGCCTAACTGGGTCCTCGTACATGTGATAACCAAAATACTGACTTTGCTGTGTGTACCTGTCCAGGGTTCCCTATAAGAGTACTGGCTGCTACACTGCCTCCTGGCTAGGGAAACAGGACAGACATTGGGTGTCTGACCTGAAGGGTGCCTGCTAATCAAAATGAGACCTTGCTCTGAGCACAGCCGAGCAGGGCTGGAGCCTTTGGCTTGGAGGGCTGTGCTGAATAGGGGCAGCTTCAGCTGTGCACAGATGGGTCCTGGAGCTCAGGAAGGTTAGAGAGGAGGGGAGAGAAAAATACCTTTGTATTTGAGTCATGGTTTGGGTTCTTCTGAAACCTAAAAATTGGGTAACGTTCATATTAACTATTATTTGCTTACATGTTGGTAATGATCCTTCCCCTTTTATTTTAATCATAGCATCGATGTGTGGCTATTTTTAAAGACAAACAGAATAAGCCGACAGGTTTTGCTCTGGGAAGTATTGAGGGCAGGGTTGCCATTCACTACATCAACCCTCCAAACCCGTAAGTGACACTCACTCCCTGGGGTGCTTTTCCCAACTGGTTCTGAGAGGAAACTGAGATGTCCTCCGCTTTCCAGGGCCAAAGATAACTTCACCTTCAAATGCCATCGATCCAACGGCACCAACACTTCAGCGCCTCAAGACATCTATGCAGTACGTTCCAGCAGCGCTCCGTCATGGAGAGAAAGCAAGCCCTGGAACCAGCCTTGGAGCTGGCTCTCCAAGTGCACTGGGACCAGAAGTCCTGGAAGAGCCTGTGTCTGTGTCTACAGACTTGAGTGTTCTTTACAAACCTGTTGACTGGCTCTGTTCTGGATGTGCTTGGGAAGTGAGCTTGGGACACGGGGCATTGGCTTTTCTGCCTTGTGGGGGTCCATAGACAGTTTCCACACCAGTGATATTCAAGAAATTTGTTTGCTAAAAGAAATCCCACACGTTTTGCTGAGGTTATGGCTTGGTGCAGTCAGGGTACAAATGTGAATTCCTATCTAGGGAGCTGCTGAGGCAGGTTTAGTTCTGAGCTGCCAGTTGCCTTAGGCAGCATGGCCAAGGAGTAAAATGTGCCCATGTGCTTGGTTTCCTGACTTGAGCTGGGAGCTGTACTGGCAGCAACCTGCTTCTGCTTCTCACTGTGCATATCAACCTTGGCAGGTGAACGGAATTGCCTTCCATCCTGTCCATGGCACCCTTGCTACTGTGGGGTCTGATGGTAGGTTCAGCTTCTGGGACAAAGACGCCAGGACAAAACTGAAGACTTCGGAACAGTTAGACCAGCCCATAGCGGCTTGCTGCTTCAATCACAATGGAAACATATTTGCCTATGCTTCCAGCTACGACTGGTCCAAGGTGAGAACTTCCAAGCCCGCTCTGGGCCCTCCCTCTCAGGCTCTGGGGCCAAAGGCCTGAGTCTGAATTGTAAATTCCTCTTGGACTTGAGCACCCTTAACCAGGCGATTTCCCGATAAGGGAAACTAGCAGCCTGACTCTTGGGGTGGAGTTCAGTGTCATCTGCAGTCAGATCTTTGCACAATGGGAATGTTTTGTCAAGGAGAGCCATCATGAGCTCCCCCTTGTTCTTGGACACAAAACATGGGCATGCTGGGGAGAGGTGGTGTCACCAAGGTGGTGTTCTGGTGACATCGTTTGGTTTGCACAGGGAGTAAGGAGCTGGCAAGGTTCTGGCTGCATCTTGAGGCATTGCAGATTGTAATATATGTGGTCTTGGGGCCATAACTCAGACCTTACAGAATGCCTATTGGAGGAGATGCCTCCAGGTCATTTCTCATGGTTTTCATTTCTCTGCCCTTTGCTATACAGTGCCTTTTCCCACTCTCCTTGCTTCTGATGGAGTCCCCAAACTCACAGTGGCTTGCCCATCTGTCTCAATTTTTGTTCCTTCTTTCCTACCCCACACAAGTTCCTATTCCGTTTCTCTACACTGTTCTCTCCCTGCTTTGCCAGAGAGCACACACATGCCAGCCTTAGAGAACCTGCTCAGCACCTTCTCGGCATCCATCTACTTGCCTTGTGTGTCTACACACTGTAGCTGGGGTACTGATATTGGTTAAATTATTAAGGCCACTCCACGTAGTTAAAAGGGAGGTTTATTTTGTGGGGTAACTTACACATGAAGGGGTAGGTTGCAGGGTATAGCATGGTCCGGCGGTGTTCTCTGGAGAACTCTGCTCGGTCTACTCCAGCGTCCAGCCTCCAGGGTCCCGGAACCAAGAGAGAGACCTCCTCCCGATCCTTCTCTTCCGCTTCCTCCTCCTCCGTCCTGCCTTGTGGGCGTGACCATTACCAAAGCCTCAATGGGGGTTGGAACTTCCAGGCCAATGCTGGGATGGCTATCCACTACATACTGAGATGTGCTCGGTCTCCCTGTCAGCTCTGGAAGCCTCCTTTCTGTTTGATGAATGCTTTAGCTCTGTTTCCCACAGCTGCTCGAGGCCTCCTCTGGATGCTGCTCCTGCCATCTTGCCAGTCTTCCTCTTCCAGTAAGGGGCAGCCTCAGGGTTCTGTAGGTGTTGCATTCCTGAGGCTCCAGTCTGCACAGCTGCTGCCTCCTGGCTCTCCCCAGGTCTCTGTAGTGTGTTCCCAGGCTTAGCCAGAGTTACACCCTCATGGCAGATAATTGTCTCTAGCTCCAGTTCCAGGCCATCTGTGTCCTTTTCTGGCCACTGCAGGCATGTGGTGAACCTACATATCCTCAAACGTGCATGGCCACACGCACATGTAAACAAATCTTTAAAAAAACACTGCATTTTGCTGTGAGTGGTGTAGTGTGAGTGCATACTACAGTTGCATCACTCAGGAGACTGAGGCAAAGGATCACAAAGTCTGAACGGCTTGACAAAACCCTCCTCAAACTTGAAGCTGGCTGTGTATAGCTCAGTAGCAAAGTGCTGGCATTGTGGTGAGGCCCTTGGTTCAATCCCCAGCACCGCCAAAGAAAAGGCAAAAAGGAAAAGCCTGCATTTTACCCTGAACTCAGAGCACTAAACACAATAACCCAGGAGAGGAACAAGCTTAGTCTCTGAATACTGCTTAAAGAGTGGAGGCACAGCTGAGTGCACACTAATCCCAGCACTAGGGTAGCAGAGGCAGGCGAGTTCTATTGAGTTCAAGACCAGCCTGGTCTACCTAAGTGAGACCCAGACGGGGGCTTTGGTCCAGAGCCCTTCTTTGCCCCCCTGACTTCTGCTCTCCTAGGAGCTGCCCCCTCTGTGGAATAAATAGGTCCTCTCGTAAAATAAAGTATCATGGGTGAGCTTGGCCATCTGTGAAACCTCTAGTCAGGGCTAATGCTAAGCCTGGGACCCTGAGCAGTTTTCTTGGCAGTGAAGTCATAAAGGGGCCAGTACCCAGAAGACCAGGTCCTGGCTGACTTCTGAGGGTAGAGGTCATGTATAACACAGGACTGCTAACATCTCATTCTTAACTCTACCTTCTCAGAACAAGACTTGATGTGAGTGTAGCTGTAGTCCTGTCTTTAATACTAAGATCATTGGAGGCTTTTTTTTTTTTTTTCTTTCCTTCTTTAGGGACATGAGTTTTATAATCCTCAAAAGAAAAATTACATTTTCCTGCGTAACGCAGCTGAAGAACTAAAGCCAAGGAATAAGAAGTAGTGGCCTGAAGCTGGGGGCCGTTGGAGTTTCCTGTCCACAACAGGTCATCTCTGCCCAAATTTGGGCCATAGCTGTGGGTGGCCGCAGTCCTGGATGTGGCTCTTCACCTCTGGAGGGACTGATCTTGTTCAGCGTTAGCCCAGCATCCTGGCGACTTGCCTTCTCTCCATTCCACTCCCTGCTGCAGCTTTCCTGTAACGCTAGGGGAACTGAGATTCTCACTGAAGTCCAATCTTTTGGACATTGTGTCGTCCAGCAGCGTTGTATTTGACAGTGTTGGGTGGGAACTGTTGATGAGCCCTGTACTGTGTTTTATAATAAAATATTTTGAAGAAGGCCTGCTGATTCCCTTCATCCCACTCCCCTCTTCCCTGACCCTCAGGAAATAGCCATCCCATCCCAGCATCAATGCTAGGTTCCAAGTTCATTATTTTTGTCAGCCCCTGAAAAGCTGTGTGAACCACACACCATCCCTGCATCAGTGTTGAGTGAAGGGGCTGGTGTGATGTCCTGCCCTGAGAGAACAGTCACCTTTCCCAGCACTGAGGGTCTTTTAATCCCACAAAAACTGGAGACAGTGGGTCCTGGGTGACTGGTCCTGCCTAAGAGCCACTCGACCTGACATGGAACTTGGAGTTCAGCAGGCAACTTGGTGAGACCCAGTCTCAAAGTACAAGTCAGAGAGGGCTGGGGATGGGCTCTGGTACAGTGCTAACCTACCACACAGGCCCTGGGCTTCACCCCCCACCCCCAAACACTGCCACTAGATAATTGACTATTGTGTCTGCCTGGGTTTCTCACCATTACCAATGTTTGACATGCAAAAAGCTTTATGTGTTTATAAATCCACAGTGGCCTCTGATTGGAGGTAAATATATGTCCCTCTGCAGGTGCTTGCCATGGAGAGATATGGGGCCTGTGTCCTGGTGGAGAGCCAGGATCTCTGGAGAGTGGTGGGAAGAGGCAAGTGGGGTGGCTGCTGCTGGACCCCCAGATCCTGCCTGGCCAGAGGAGCTGGCAAGAGGGATGATATTCTGCTCATGAGACTAAGTGACCAAGTGTCTTAGTTTCATTTCCTGTTGCTGTGTTGAAACACCCTGACTAAACCAACTTAGGGGAGAAAAGGGTTACTTGAGCTCACAGTTTCAAGTTACAGTCTGTCATAGCACGGATCCGAGGAAGCACAGCAGTAGGTGCATGAGAGAGTTGGTCACATCACAGCCATAATCAGAAACCAACAGATGTGTGCATGTCTGCTCAGCATACTTCTCTCACACAGCCTGGGTAGCCCAGAGGCCCACTAGGGTCCAAGGCGCGTAAGTGGGAGGAAAGCGGACGGATCAGAAAGCGACAGAACCCATGAGAAGCCATGAAGCCAGAAGAGAACATTGGTCTGGAGCACAGGATGGCATCGCTGGTCAAGGAAGGAGGGCTCTGCCTGGAGGTTCCATAACCTGTCTCATGGAGACCTTTGGCCTCCAGCATGGTAAGAGGATAAGCGGTAATGCTTCACGCCCCCAGGCAATGTGTAAACAGGAGCTGCTTGCAGTCAGGTCCATGGACCTTG
Organism: Onychomys torridus; assembly: GCF_903995425.1. Taxonomy (NCBI): domain Eukaryota; kingdom Metazoa; phylum Chordata; class Mammalia; order Rodentia; family Cricetidae; genus Onychomys; species Onychomys torridus. The sequence continues at coordinate 131,611,114 of NC_050446.1, forward strand.
TGGGAGAAGGGCCTTGCCTTCCCCAGCCAGAGCCCAGTGACCCAGGATGTTCGTGTGCGTGTGTGTGTGTGTGTGTGTGTGTGTGTGTGTGTGTGTGTCAGCCCCAGCAGCTTGGCCCCATTATAATGCAGCAGTGTGTCATGAAATTAATATTCATATTAATATGAAATAAATATGAACTTAACATGAAATATTAATGTCAGATTGATATTAACATAACAGCTGAATTTAATTTTTTTGGGGGGGGACAAGGATCATGTAGCCCAGGCTGGTTTTGAACTTGCTATGTGAATGATGAGAACCTTATTTTTTTAAATATACTTTTTAAACCAGGTGGTGATGGCACACACCTTTATTCCCAACACTCAGGAGGCAGAGGCAGGCAGATCTCTGTGAGTTAAAGGCCAGCCTGATCTATAGAGTGAGTTCTGGGACAGCCAGGGCTACACAGAGAACCCTTGTCTCAAAAAAAAACCAAAAGCCAAAAACCAAAGAAAACCCAAAACAAAAACCAACCAACCAACCAACAACAACCAGTCATTCAAGGTATGCCACACGTGCAGGTGCATGCAGAAGCCAGAAGAGGATGCTGTCCCCTGGAAGGGCACCACACTTGTTATGCAGTGCTGGGACTTGAACTCGGGCCTCCATGCATGCTAAGCAAGTACTCTACCCACTGAACCACATCCCAGCCCTCCCAGCTGGGTTTTTTTTTTTTTTTTTTTTGAGCTGAGGATCGAAACCAGGGCCTTGTGCTTGCTAGGCAAGTGCCCTAGCACTGAGCTAAATCCCCAACCCCCCAGCTGTATTTTTAATACAATTGTTTCCTTTGCAAATGGAGGCATTTTGTTTGTCTTTAAGCCATGACTCTGAGGAAGATCCTCCAGTCTGCAGATGGCCATGAGCTCCAAGACCTAGGAGGACCCAGGAAGGGACACTACTTGGCAGAATATGCATTAGTGGATTGGTGCTCCTATGCAGATGAGGACAAGTTGGGTGCTCTCTGGGAACAACCTTAACCATCTCCAAAAGCCCCGAAAGGAAGTTTCTGGTGCTCTGGCCATTAGAGCTGAGAAACAGGCCAGCAGAAGGGGTACCCTGCTACTGCCTGAGAGGATGAGAGGGCAGACAGGGTCAGGCTCTGCCTCCTTCTGAACCTCCCAGGCATCCTGTTAGATAGATGCTAGTTTGCTCCTTTACCAAGGACTCTGGAGACCCAGTTTGGCTGAGGATGGAGAGGGGGCAGGTAGTGTGCAGCTTGTGCTGTCCTGGAATCCACAGGAACTCATGGTCTTTTCCACCCACAACGTCTGGAGCTCACTGGCGTCTAGGTAGGTCACTGTCCTCCGGGGAGGAGAGAACTGAGCCCGGATCCTGCGGCTGCAGTGAGTCTGATCACCCCAAACGTGCACTTTCACTCTGCTTCCCAAGCAGAACAGAAGACACCACTGTTGCTCCCTATGCAAAAAATCAAAACGGCTGGGCTGTGGCGGCGCGTACCTTTAATCTCAGCACTCGGGAGGCAGAGGCGGTGAATCTGAGTTCAAGGCCAGTCTGGTCTACAGAGTGAGTTCCAGGACAGCCAGGGCTACACAGAGAACTCCTGTCTCAAAAAACACAAAAACCATGCAAACCAAAAGCAAAAACAAAAACCAACCTAACAAACAACAACCAGTCATTCAAGGCTTGAGAGCCCAAGAAATGGGGCTGAGGTCAAAGTTCAGGCAGACCCCACCCGGTGTGCCACAGCAGCTGAGAGGGTGTGGGGAGAAGAGCAGGAACCAGGCCAGGCTAGCCTCTCTGGATGCCTCGACCTCCCCTCAGGTGCAGCAGCACCCTGCCCCCTGCCCCCAGGGACAGCAGTGTGTCCTACCCCACTCCCATCCCCCAGCAAGCTGTGACTATAAAGGATATCTTCAGGCATCACCACATGTCCTCTGGGCTCAGTTATATCAGTAGTGGTGTGAGCCTCTCAGACTTGGCCTCGTGGTCACAAGATGTCTTCCAGACACTCACACCTACTCAGGACAGAAAGAATGCCAAGGCTGGACTGAGGAATAACTCAGTTGACAGAATGCTAACCTTTCGTGCAGAGCCCAGGGCTTGTTCTGTAGGATCACATACATCAAGCATGGTGGTGCACTCCCACAATACCAGCCATCAGTAAGAGGTTGGGGAGTTCAAGGTCATCCTTGGCCACATAGCAAAGTTGAGGGTAGCCTGAGCTACATGAGATCCTGCCTTAACAAAAAAGTAAGGAGGAGGAGGAGGAGGAAGAGGAGGAGGAGGAGGAGGAAGAGGAAGAGGAGGAGGAGGAGGAGGAGGAGGAGGAGGAGGAGGAGGAGGAGGAGGAGGAGGAGGAGGAGAAGGAGAAGAGATTGCTAAGGTCCAGGATTGTCTAGTACTTGCTCTCATTAGTCAGGAAGGGAAAGCTGCAGAGTCCCCACAGACTTCCTCCGGGGACTCCCTAGTTCAGACGGGAACTTGTCTGCATTCATCCACACTCTCCTGTCATAGTAGGAGAGGGAAAAGATGGCAGGACAGGGTGTTATCAGCCAGTCCAGGGCTCCAGAGTACTGAGACAGGTTTCTCTGTCCACTGCCATCGTGCCTGAAAGCAGCGGAGTCACATTCAGCTGTCTCTACTGCAGTGAGTGAGTGGTTTCTGTTTGTACTATTTTGTTGTTTGTGGTGGTGGCGGCAGCAGAGTGTGTGTGTGTGTGTGTGTGTGTGTGTGTGTGTGTGTGTGTGTGTGTGTCCATGTGCGCACAGGTCAGAGAACGACTTTGTGGGGTCAGTTCTCTTCTTCCGCCTTTACAGGGTTCGGAGGATTGAACTCAGGTCTCTAGGTTTCCACACAAGCACCTTTAACTCCCTGAGTCACCATGCTGACCCCTGAGTCCAGAAAAGTCTTCAGAAAATTGGCTTGCTCTAAGAAGTCTCTCACTGCCTTGTTGTGTAATCTCTGGTCACTTGGTCCCGTCTGGGTCTCTGGCACTTACCTAGCCTTTGCCGGCACCTAGGGCAGGATTTCCCCACTGCAACGGGATCCTCCACAACGCAAGGGCCAGTGATGACAGCATCACAGGGTGGTAAGAGCTGATGGCAGTTTCAGGCTTGTGCCAAGGGCTCCACCTCCAGAGCTGCTGACCACGTGAGAGTTATAATTATCCCCTGGTGGCAAGAGGGCTACCGAGGACTGGTCAGCCCGGCCACGCCCCTCGTCCTTCTCAGGGCCAGCTGGGCAGCCTGTCTGTGTCTACACCATCAAGGCTGACAATTGGCTTTGCCAGATGGGTAACGGGGCAGCCCAAGCCTGAAGCCTGCTCAGTTCTGAGCTTGAGAGGAGTCTCCTCTTGCCAGGTGCCGCTGGCATCCACACATAGGGTTAGACAAACTTTCATCAACTGGTGGTTGATCAGCTAGGATACAGGCTAGCTGGGCTATGACCAACAGCACCCCATTCCAGCCCAGAGGATGAGGTGTCAAGGGGGTTCCCCTGCTTCCAAGTTCTAATCCTGACTCTGCCCAGTCTGGTCATGTGGTCCTGGACTGTGTGCAACACTGGGAAGATCCCATCTTCCCAGCCCTTAAAACAGGGGACCAGGGCCTCTTCTGAATGAGATTGGCAGGGTGAGATGGGGTCTTGGAGTTGGCTTGGCTCAGGAGCCTCAGTCCACTCCGGCTGAAAACCAGGCTAATGGATAATGGTGTAGCCTATGAATGGCTTTTTCTGGGTTAAGCCACCTAACCTGGAGGGATCCCCAGTGAAGGCCTTAGCACGCACCACAAAGGCCAAATGAATTTCATGATTAGTGATGCATAAGGCAATTGTCAGCACTCAAAACATACCCCTGAGCCAAGCATGGAGGTGCAATGCTTGTGATCCCAGAACTTGGTAGGCTGAGGCAAGAGGATAGAAAGTTAGAGGTTGGGCCTGGGCTACACAATGAGACCCTATGTGTGAGGTGGCAGGGAGGGGAGTCTTCATTACAGCTGTCACTTCTGGGCTTTTGCAATCCACCGTTCCCTACCTCCCACGTGGGGCCTCTGGCTGCGCCTGGTCCTTCCTGCCCTCTTTGACCCTGCACAGTGCCCACCTGAGCATATACCTACTATGCAGACCTAGTCCTTCACTCTCACTGCAGCTGCACGCTTCGAGGATGGGAGAGTGGTGGAGGTCTGCTTCCCACTCATGGCATCCCTGGCCCACAGTAGCAGCCTATAGGGCCTGTGTTCAAGAGCAAGGCAAATCGACGCGCGGGGTGGGGGGGGCACATGGAACGTGGAGCCCCCGAACAGGTGCAAAGGCAGGTGACGCAGAACCCCCAAAGAGCCAGGAGGAGCTGGGTGCAGGGACCGTCCTCCGACAGCCAGAGTTTCAGAGTAGGAGGCTCAGCCAGCCCCCGGAGGTCACGCCCGAGCCACGCTCTCGCGTGTTCTGTGATCCCCTCCCCCTCCTCCCGCCTCGGCAGCCGCACGTGCCTGCAGCGTCCGCCTGGCCTTCTTGGGGCGGGCCCTTGGGAAGCGGAGGGGCGGGGCGGGACGGGGGCAGGGGCGGCGCTGGGACTTGTAGGCGGCAAGCCCTGAAGCCAACCGTCCCGGTCACCAGCAGCGACGTGTCACCCAGGGGAAACTGAGGTCCCCAGGAAGCCACCCAAGTGGCTCAAGATTTCAAGGCCAGGCAGTCTCGGTCCTCTAAGGATAAGTCAAGAACATACTTTAGGTTTTTAAAGACACTTCTTAAGGGATCTTTGGTCGTGAGCCTTTTTACATCGGACCATGGATCCTCTCAACAGATATTCCCGAAGGCAGACCGAGCCCTACAGCTTAAGGAAAACCTGCAAGACCCCTGCTATCAGGGAGCTCACTCAACAGCATTAGGAGACCCTTAGATCAGGAAAAGCCCCGGTTGGGTAGTGTCTGGGGAAAATAAACCAAACAGCAAAGGAACTTCTGTGAAGCGAGGAGGGCAAAGGTGAGCTACGAAGTGAAGCGAAGCTACGAAGAGGTATCCCAGCAGGCTTTGCGGCATGGGGTTCTGCCCTTTGCGAAGGCGCCTAGGTGGAATCAAGCTTCACCGGCAAGGAGCCGACTTTGTAAGCACAGCGTGGGGGTGAGCCCACCAGGAGACTACCTGCCTGCCTCTCTGTCCCCCTTGACCACTGGGCGGGGCCAGTGGTAACCCCACTAAAAGTTGCATGCAGGTCGTCAGGTTCCAATGCGATAGTCAGAGACTTGGGGGACATTGGATGAGAGAGCTGCTTCCAGGCCCAGCGGCTAAGGTGTCGAGCCTGCTTCTGTGCAGAAATTCCTGATTTCTTTTTTAGACGCAGTTTTATGTCTTATAGGCTAGCTTCCCACCTCCTAAGTATTAGAATCAGTGCGTGGCCACACTCTGAGATTCACGGCTCTTCGACAAGGGACCCCACGTTTGTATTTGCACTGGGCCAGAAGAGTTCTGCAGGCTGGCACCCCCAGCTTTGGCCCCCTTTCTACACATGGCATGCTATGCTCTCTGCTTGTTTCCCTGCTAAGGAGTCTCCATGTTAGTGACAAAGGAGCCCAGCCGCCTCTGCTCTTCCCGGTGGTCTTATGGCTCTTAGCCTCCATCAGGCTGTAAAAGATACATTCACTGTGGAGTAGCCCTCATTTCCACAAAGACGCTAGGGTCCCAGGGGTATGCTTCTGCTGAAGATCCAGCATAAAGTGCCTGACACCCCAGGTTCCCAGAAGTGTTTATGATGCGAATTATTTCTATATATACGGCTAAATCCACTTTGCATTTACTTGTGTTTTGAAATAGAGTCTCATTTGGCCCAGCTGGCCTCAAACTTACTACATAGGTAAGGGTGGCCTTGAATTTCTAATCCTCCTTCCTCCCCTTCCTGAGTGCTGGGTTTACAGGTGTGTGCCACCAGCCAGGTTTACGTGATGCTGAGATCAAACGCAAGGTTTCGCACATGACCATCTGAGCCACTACTTCGGACCTTTTAACGAGTACGTTGCTCCCCTAGTCGCTTCGGCGTAAACCACTGAATATGGAATCTACCGAACCCTGTGCCCGGCGAGACCAGCTGATATCCGCGGGCCCCGCGTCCTGGCACGTGGGACGTGTCTGGAACTACATTTCCCGGCGCCCCCCGCTGTCGGGGGCGTGTCTGGAACGAGGGGCGTGGCCGCTGGGCGTGGCCGGCTACAAAGGCGGCCGGCAGCCCGCGGGGCTCAGAGTAGGCGCTTCGCAGCGGACCGAAGAGCGGCGCAGGACGGCGTGGGGGAGTCGGATTCGGCCTGCGACGTCTCCGCATGCGCCGGCCGGCTCGGTAGCGGCGGCCCCGATGCTGCTGCAGCCCGCGTGTGCCCCGAACGTGTTCTCGCGGCCGCCCGCCGCCCCCAGCGCCATGCACGGCTCGCAGAAGGACACCACGTTCACCAAGATCTTCGTGGGCGGCCTGCCCTATCACACCACCGACTCATCGCTCAGAAAGTACTTCGAGGGCTTCGGAGACATCGAGGAGGCCGTGGTCATCACCGACCGCCAGACCGGCAAGTCCCGCGGCTACGGCTTCGTGAGTGCCCGCGGCGCGCGCACCTGCCGCCGCCCCTCCCCCACCGCCTCCCAGACCCGCCGCGCGCAGCCGGGACTCCGGGGCTTCCCGGGGCCGTCGGCCCTTCCCCCACACTTTCCAGCCTCCCCAAATAAGCGTCAGCTTTAGCACTAGCTACTTGAAGACGGTTTCCCACTTCCTTCCACTCTAGTGTCCCCAAACTGCTCCCCTGAGAAAGTTAACGGTACTTACTCCTGGGCAGAACAGCCTTTGGGGCGGGGGGTTGCTCCTCCAGAGATTCTCTTTTGCTCCACCTCCCAGGGGATTGTTGCTGTCCTTGAAGGCTTGATTTCCCAGCACTTGAACTTAGGGGAAGGAGCTGCAATCCTGCAGAGAAGACAGCTCCAAGGGTCCTAAGTACTAGATACCCTCCTGGGAGGAAAGACCCAGGGATGGCCTGATGCCCCGGCAGGACCTCTTCCTCTCTGTCCTGCTTCCTTAGCCAGCCACCAAACTCCCTGACCCTCTGTGTTCCCGCAGGTGACCATGGCGGATCGGGCAGCAGCTGATAGGGCCTGCAAAGACCCCAACCCTATCATCGACGGCCGCAAGGCCAATGTGAACCTGGCCTACCTGGGTGCCAAGCCTAGGAGCCTGCAGACTGGTGAGAGTTGGAGTTTTTTTCCAGCCCTTGTTTCTATATTCAGCTTTGCTCTGTCTGATGGAATACACTGCCCTCCCCTCCCCCCTTGTCCCAGAGTGGCGGCCAGCGGTCATGTGCCTGCCGAGCCAGCCTGGGGCAGCCACCCCTAGCTTGGGAGCTTCGTCGGCAGTGTATAGTCCCCAGGATACCGAGTCTCAAATATCTGCCCTGCTGGTGGTGGGGAGGGAAGAAGTCTGTTGCTGAGGAGGCTGGAGATTAGGAGTCTCCGAGAGAAGCTGCTGGCACCTGTGGACTTCTGTGCTTTGACTGGGTGTTTTGAGAATTCACGAGCAGGGACAGAGGTGGTGGCTGGGATAGGAGAAGGAAGCTAACTACCGTTTGTGACTAGGGGGGTGATGGCCCCTGTGAGTCTATCTCCCTGTGGCTCTGGGACCTACCCAACCTTACACTGTTCCTAACTGTCCTCTTGTTTTAGGCTTTGCTGTTGGTGTGCAGCAGTTACACCCCACCTTGATCCAGCGCACCTATGGGTGAGTGGATATAGCTGGTGTGGGTGGTAGGGCTTTGGGGTGGGACTGCTGTGGGCCTCTCCGTCTGAGACCTGAAAGGCTGGGGCAATGACTGTTTTCAGAAATTGGCTTGTGTTTTGGAAGTGTGGAGAGAGAGATAAGACTAATTTCTCTAACTCAAAGTGGGGAAGCACACGCCTTCCAGCCTGGTGCACACCTTGCCGCCCTTCCTTTCCTTACCTGTTCAGTGGATGTGGGGACAGCTGTTCAGACTCGGGGGGGGGGGTGTTCAGTCCACACCCAGTGCAGGCAGCCCTCCTCAAGTGTCAGCAAGGCTGGGCCTGGTGGGCTGGGCTCTTCCTGGGTGCTCTCTGATGTGGGCCAGTGCCATGAAGGTAGCCTGTGTGGGTCTGTACCAGGTGAGGTTTGGTGTTTGTGAATGGCATAGTAGGCCACTGTCACTAGTCTTGTGTGAGTCACTTGCTCTGTGTCCCACCTCCTTCCAGCCTAAAAAGGGACAGGCCTGGCAGCTGCTTAGGGAAGGGCTCACACACTTAAGGGACACAAAAGTTAGACTCTGCCACTTGGTTTGGCCACAGTCACCTGTTTATCCAGTGTAGACTGGCCGTGAATGGGCCCTGTTGGTGGGAACTCTGACACCCACCCCACTTTGTAATGGCAAGCTTGCCAGATTCTGACTGCCAGGTTTTTGTGTCTCAGCTGAGTGGGTGGGGTAGAGCGGGGTGTCTGGGGGCTGGTGCTGAGTGGTAGAGTGGGGTGTCTGTGGGGCTGGAGCTGAGCTTGGCCGGCACCGTGGGTCAGATGGCTGGAAAGGGTGCAGCTTTCTCCTTCTAAGTGCTTGTCCTGTGGGGCAGCACTTCTGATCTCCACGGCTATCCTTGGCAGTTGGCGTGAACCGAGCAGGGGCATATCTATGGGGAGCTGTGGTCTGGGCCCCAGCCTGCGCTTCCTGCCGTGGTGTTACTGTTCTCCTGGGGAAGTACTTGGGGTGCTACTATGGCACATAGTGCCAGGTCACTTTTTTGGCCTGGGATCTATTCTAGCCAGTCTGGAAGGAGTTTGGGAACATCCCAGCCATGATATCCTCAAGCTAGCTTCTCCCCTGCCGGCTGTGTAAGGGGGTGTCCCTACTTCTGGTAACTTGCTGTGCTCCTGGGCCTGGGTTTCAGGCTGGTGCTAGGCTGAGCTGAGATATGCTCACACAGACAGTTGCTTACTCTGGGACAGGACCTTCCCACTGGCTCTGACACATAATAATGGCCTTGCAATCACTAGTGTCTGGCCTCTGTGGCCCTCAAATCTAGGTTCACAGCCTGTCTGTTACTGTCCGACTGAACCCCTTTATTGCCTTTTCTCATCTGGAAATAGGGACCCCAGTACTTAAGGACAGCATGCTCTAGTCTTCTGGAAAAGGCCTTCCTCCTGTCCTCGTAGATGGCTAATGACTTACCCGGGGGGCTGAGGTTTGAACCTGTATACTCAGGGCACACTTGCTGTCTTTGGGTGCAGGCATGTTCCAGGATCCCTGACACTCAGGTGCAGCTGACATCGGGCCATAGTGATTTTTACCTAGATTAGTGGACTGGTCATCTAACACTGTGACTACAAAGCGGCCTCACAGTGTTTGTAGGTTGCCAAGGAGTGTAGACCCAAATGGACAGGTGGGCAGAGGGACCGGCTGGCCTACATTGCCATTGGTCCTTGGGTTCCTTCAAGAACATCCCACCTCATGCCCTTACCAGACTCTGGGTGTGGTGGTGGTGTGGCAGCCTCACTGCCTGGGCCGTTGCTGTAAGTGCCCTGCCCTCCAAGCTGGGAGGCAGAGTTGGGCTGTCAGCTGCCCCCTTTGTTTTTGCAGACAGTCAGGCCGGCCTGGCTGGTCCTGACCCAGCGGTTGGTTTTGTCAGTCAGCCTTAGTCTTCCCTGGCTGAGGGCTTGGTGGGAGCTAGAGCCCTGGCGGTTCAGAGCCTGCAGGCACCTGCCTGGCTGTACTTTTCCTAGGCCTTCTGGGCCCTTGACATTCTGAAGATCCCACAGCCCACCTATAGGCCAAAGCACTGGTTAGAACTACCCATCAACTTACAGAGACTCTGAGAGAACCCGATGCTTTGCTGTTTGCCTGGGTCCCATTTGCTTGCCCCATCCATGCCTGCTTGTTGATGGAGTCTATATAGCCTGGATGGATGTCTGTACAGACAGCCTGTGCCTGTCAATCATGTAACTGTATCTGAGGGCCAAGGCTTGGTATCTGGTGAAGCCTTCCTCAGCCTTTGCAATAGCTTTTGCCAGCCTTCAGGCCTGTGTGGTAGTCCCTGGTGGGGATAAGTGACCCAGGGCCTTCTAGCAAGGGGGGGTCTCTGCCAGTCCTGGAGCACAGTCAGTAGTGCAGGGGGGTAGGGAGGGCTGAACAGTTGGAGATCATCCCACCCTGGTTATGTGTTGATCTAGCTTGTCAGGGCCTCCCAGGGTCTGTCCACATTCTGCCTGAGGCTCACAGAGAGCCGAGATTTGCTTTTGGCCTGGCAGCCATTGGAACCTCTCCTGAACTATATTTGAAGGGTCTGTTGCTCCAGCAGGCTGCTCTCCGTGTTCTTAATGGGAACCTTGCTGTGGCAAGATGCCCAGGCACTCTGATCCTTTCTCCCCAAAATAGGGCCAGGCCCTAGGGTTTGGGGTCAGGCCAGGGTGTCAAGGCCGCTGGGTGTCAGGCTGCACCTCCGTACAGTAGCAAGGTTGACAAGGCCATGTTAAGGACTAACTGAGCATGGTGTATGGAACATGCTGATCCCAAGGCCATGGAAAGCTTTGGGGTTTCCCCTGGATGATCTCACTGACCTAAGCTTAGGGCCATATAGACTGCTGGCCTGCCCTCTCTCTCCCTAGGGCTACTCAAGCCCTTTCCTCCCTTCCCAGCAACTCTGCACTCATGTGACGGTTTTTGGATGAGTGTGCTCAGGTCCCCGAGACCAACAACAATCGAGGATCATCCCTCTGGCTTGGGCTTTCCATAGACTGCTGTCTGTGGGATGGACCTGGTCCCCGCATGGAGATGTCTGTCTTGACGTCATGTCCCCGGGCCTGTGGACTAAGGGGAAGTGATGGGAGGTTCCAGTCAGAGTAAGAGTGCTGCATTGTCAGACTGTTGACTCAGAAGCTGAGTGAGGCGGACGTCCCCAACCCAGTGCCCAGGGTGGCCAGGACTACCTCCAGTAAAGCAGGGTGCTGCTGGGGGTGCTCCTCGGGAATGAACACTGCTGTGTGTTGAGTCTGACTGGCTTGTTAAGCCACATGCTGTTACTGGTGTAAATGAGTCCCATAGGGTCCCACGCTTTGCCAGCCATTTCCTGCATAGACAGTATACCTAGTGAGGGGAGGTTGGGGGAAGGGGCTGTTCCTGCCCTTCAGAGGGGTTTGTCCTAATTTGATGGAGTGCAGTGGAAGGTGAGGCCAGCGTGAGGCTGCAGTGGAGGCAGGTGTGTGACGGGCTCGTTCAGGAGGCCTGTCTAGGGGTGCAGCGGTGAAGCATCAGAAGTGCCGTAGGCACGACGCCAGGCCCAGAGCAGCAGGTGTGAGCATGCTCACCCCACCACCTGTGTGTTATCTTGGGGGTGGCTCTGCTTGCTTCCCCATCATCACTTCCTGTTTGGCAGCCTGTCTGCAGGCAGGCGTGGGCTGTCCTGTCTGACCCTCCCAGAGGGCGTGCAGCCTAGGCTGCTGCACCTGCTGTTTGTCCCTGTCTGCTGTGACAGAAGCCAGCCTCCAGGGCGTGTGTAGGTTCCTCTCAGGGTAGGGTTATTGCCAGGTGCCCAGGGGGCCGCTTCTGAAGCCCGAGGCTGTGAGGGTCTATGGCTTAGTCTCTAGGAAGGGTTTATAGAGGCTGGCCTGGTTAGCCCCAGAGATGTGTCCATGGCATGGAGGTCCACCAGGTGGCCCAGTGCCCCTAGATGTTCTTGGCCCAAGAGTTTAGACATCCATTGGAACAGTGGCCTTGTTCCCCTACCCCAGCTCTCCTTTGGGCTCAGTGTCAGCTGGGAACTGACAGGGAGTCTACAGTACTTCTGACCCTCCCTTTGTGTCAGGCCAGGGACCCTAGCTCAACTGGTGTGACCACAGTGCCCCCTGCCAGGAGTCTTGCAGCAAAGGGAGACAGACCCACACAGGATGGTACAAGAGCTGTAGAGGGAAGGGGACTGTGGGGTGATGATATGGGAGCAGAGACCAGCAATGTTTGGGCCCTTTTTTCTGAACCCAGGTCCTGAAGTGCTGGGATCAAAGTCATGCACATTGCTTTTTTTTTTCCTAAAGAAAGGCAGGGTCTTAGAGCTCAGCAGACTGTGAACTCCTGATTCCCTGACTCTGCCTCTTGCTTCTCTGGGACCTGAACCTAGCCTTATGTGTGCCAGACATGCTCTCTACTCCTGGGCTACACAGCAATCCCCCTGCTTCCCAAGTACTGGGATTCAGATTGTTTTGAGGGCATCCCTCTACTGCTGGGTTGAGCCAGAAGGCCTCTCTTTGAGACCTCTGCCATCCAGCCTGAGACAGTGGAATCACCTGGACCACTAGCCCTGGGAGAAGCACTGAGATTCCAGAGTGGATAGTAGATGGACTTGACCTTGGAGGAAGAGGCCATCGTGATGTACAACGTTGAACATAGCTAGCAGGTGGGATTTGGGCAGATTGATGTGGACCTGCTGTTCCCATGTGGCTCCCACAATGGTGTGTCCTCTCCCTGCCTGAATTCACCCCCAACACTCACCCGGCTGTCTGTGAACCCCAGGGAACCTGGTGTCCCCCATCACAGGGGATTCCCAGGAGGCCTGCCAGGCTGCTACACACAAGCCACCACCCCACCCCAAGGCTGGGGCTGCTGGTAAGCTGCCAGATCACCTCCGGCACCGAGGCAGAAGGCCCCCAGGGAGAAAGAAAAAAGTGAAATGGGCTCATTTGCCTTTTTCGTTTTTATTTTCAGTCGTGGCTTTGTGTTCGGGAAATGGGCCCTCCTGGGCTGTGGCCAGTGATTTTTCGGAGAGTTAGGCTTCACACGGGCCAGAGCCTCCACGGGCACTGCCCTAGTTAGCAGGAACATGGTAGCTGTGCTCATGGTGAGGGGTCGGATGTCTCAGATGTCGCTGCAGAGTTCCCCCTCTCCTCTGGGGGCAGCCTGTGGCATCCCTAGTTTACCAGTGGGGAAACTGAGACCACGGGAAGCTCAAACAGGCCGGTGAGAGCTGGACCCTAGGTCAAGTCAGCCAAGTGCTCTTGGCTGTTTATTTGTTACCCAGACTCTGGATGGGAGGAGAGGCCATCTCTTCCCTCCAGTGGGTCAGGTTCTCATGGCCCTACCCTTCAGACTCAGCTGTCAGCCCTGGCCAGCACCCATAGTAGCCCACTCTGGGTACTTCCCTTCAGCATTTGGTGGCCTGGTAGCTCAGCGCTACCCAAAACCAAGTAATAGTGGGAAGCTGAGAACCTGAGTCGTCCGTCCCCAGCATCTCGTGGGTCCCCCTGCAAGAGGGTCCGTCCCCAAAGCTCAGGGATCTAGACCTGTTGGCGGCCTCTAGCCTGGAGCTCTTCTCTTGTCTTCTACACAGGGTTGGGATTAGTTGTCCTAGGCCACTAGGTTGAGAAAGGGCAGAAAATTCCCTGAAAAGGGTGAGGAGATGCTGGCGTCTGCTCTTAGCCAAGGACTGAACCTGAGAAAGCTGGTGGCAGAGCCCTCTGGGCTGGGAATGGGAGCCACCGGAACAGAGTGGGTCATCCCGCCTTTAGGTTTCAGCCCAAAAGACTGGACAGCCTGGGCATGAAAGGTCTCAGTTCACTTGCGCATGCGCCCCCACACACACATACACACGCACAGGTATGGGGTTCACGGGGGTGGGCATCTAGCATCCCGTGGCCGCGTCGTTGTAAGGGCTGTGATAAGGACGTCCTTGGACTGAAGCAGGCAGCTGTAGGGGACTGAGAATGGCCATCAGACTGTCTGCTCTGAACTTGACAGGCAGAGCTGTACCTTCTGTCCCACCCTCCCCTGTCTGAGGCTACTGCGCTCTGCTATCTCTGGCTGGGCCTTCTGGCTTGCCCAGGGTGCTCAGGTGCCCACAGATTCTGTTCTGTTCTGGGCCCTTGGGGACCCTGGAAGCAAGGAAAGCTCTGCCCGAATGGGCCATGAAAGTAACCTATGAATTAAAAGATACAGGGTGTTTTCATGTGAAAATAAAACGGGGGGGGGGGGGGCTCAAGATGGTCCTGGGGAGAAGAACCCTTAAGGCTGTGTGCCCCCAGGAGTCAACACCCTGGAGTGGGTGTGGTTCAGGGACAGCAGGAATCCAGGGTAGAGATTCGAATGAAGAGGTGGCTGTGGGCTATCATGTAGGAAGGCACGGGAGGTTTTTGGTTGTTTTTTTGTTTGTTTGTTTGTTTGTTTTTTGCTTCTCGGTCCAGTAGGGTAGTACTAGAGGGTTCTGGTTCCTAGGGTGATGTGGTCTTGAAGTCTACTTTCAAGTGGTGTATGAGGGACGTAGTGGGCTAGGCAAGTGGAGTCCGGCTGGCCCAGAAAGGAAGTCGGGGGAGATGAGAAGCTTTGGGTGGTGGGTGCAATGAACATGGAGGGCATTGAGTCCTGCAGGGCCCGTATTGCTGAAGTGGTGGGTTGAAAGGCAGGTGCCCTTGCTAGGCTGGGCATGATAGTGGTTGAATAGTGGCTGGCATTTGAGTCTGAGCAGCACTGGGGATGTCTCTGGACACATGGCACTTGCAGGTTGCAAGCAGGTGTGGCTGGGGCCTGCAGCAGTGTGCAGCCTGGGACCAGGGCTATCCCTGGACAGGGCACAGGACTGGAACCCTGGGGGGTTTGTAAGTAGATGGTGAGAGATTGTGTGCCAGAGTGTTACCTGGTGTGGAGGCTCCTTTGTCCCAGCTGCTGCTCCTTTGGGCCTGGACGCCTGTGGTGGTGGCTTTGTGCTGCCCACGTGTACCACCACAGTGAGCTCGGTTCTCCACTGTGTGCATGCGGCATTTGGAGCTGGATAATGCTGTGTTTCAGGAACTGCCCCGGGTGTTCAGGATGTTGGCTGTATTCCTCTCTACCATGAGGTACCAGTAGATCCTGCAGAAAGATGTCCACAAGTGGAGTGTGGCATAGGTGGGTGACTTGTTGGGTCACTCCAGTCTGAGCCTCTCCCACCTGTCCTGTGCCTTGGACAGGCATGGTGTCAGCCACCACAGTAGTGCAAGGGAAGTACAGGTGTAGGCAGAGACATGGGTGACCCTGAGCATTTATTTAGGACATACAGGATTGGGCAGGTCCTCCAGGTGGGCAGAGCAGGAAGCCAGTCCCTGCTGTAGGCATATGGCCTTGCATGGGGCTGTGGATTGGCTTTGCAGGGAGCCTCAGTATTAGCAAATGCCACATAGCCCAGAGGGGTTGGGTAAGGGTGTCCCACCCATGTTTAGGGAAGTTCAGAGCATAACACTCTCAGAACCTCAGTGCTTGAGTCCCAGGGGCCAGGTGGGGCTCCCCATCCCACACCCAGGTAGGGATACCCATATAGGCTTTGCTGCTGTAGGAAGGCCTCAGTCTTGCCTGGTGAGCAGGCATCTGGCAGTACCCTCTACTAGATCTCTGGTTTTAGGAGGGTCAGGCCAGACTGGGACAGTTCAGGAAATGGCCCTGGACCCCAAGCTGAGGCAGGTGCAGGAGTGTTGGGTGCATGGGTCCGCTCTGTGGAGGTTTTGGTCTCAGCAAGGCCTTAGGGATCTGGTGGGCCAGCTGAGTGGTGATGGGGAGGCTGAGGAGGAGGAGGAGCCCTGCCTCCCAGGCCTGTCCTACCTACTCCTGCCTGGGCAGCCTCCCCGGAGCTCTGGTTTCTGTCTTCTCCCTCTTCCTGCAGAGCCCAGCCATGCTGTGTGCTGGCAGGAATCTGAGGGGTTTCATCAGCCCAGAAGGAGGGTGTAAATCCACATCAGAGCCATTCCAATCAAGGAGGTAGGGCAGAAGCCTACCTGGGGCTCCTGCCAAAGGCCGATTGGCCTCACAGCTCCAGTTAGTTGTCATGTGGCATATAGGATGGTGACCACTGCTGGTGAATAGTGTCCTGACAACATCTGGTCAGCTACTCCTGCCCTTTGCAAATGGCGAGGGCACTGGTGTAGTTCTCCCTGTGTCAGCTCCGCCTCCTTGCATGCATTCCAATGGCCTTCCTTGCTCTGCCCTGGCCCTGCCTGTGTCCCTTTGGTCCATGTGCTGTCAGATGCTGCTGTTGGGGCTGGGGAGATGGCTCAGAGGTAAGTGCTTGCTGCACCAGTGTCATGGCCACAGTTCAGATCCCATGGCAGTCTACCTGTAATCCCAGCATGCAAATGACAGACGGGGTCCTGGGAGCAAGACTATAGAATCTATGAGGCCTGGGTTCAAGTGAGAGACCCTACCTCAATATGTAAGGTGACCCAAGAAGACACCCTGGCATCCATCTCTGACCTGTCTTCACATATACATTACTCAAATTCATTGATAGGATGCTTGCTGCTCACTTCTCTGCCACCCACTGTCCATGGCGGGCCAATTCTCCACCACACGAAGCCACATGTCACTTGTCCATTTGTGAGTCCAGGCTGGTGCTGGCATGCTGCTCTGTTGCTGGTGATTAGAGCTCTTTTTTTTCTTTCTTGCTTGCTTTTTTTTTTTTTTTTTTTTTTTGAGACAGGGTTTCTCTATATAATAGTCCTGGCACTCACTGTGTAGCCCAGGCTGGCCTTGAACTCACAGAAATCCTGCCTGCCTCTGCCTTCTGAGTGCTGGGATTAAAGGGGTGCACCACCACCGCCAGCTGACTAGAACTCTTCTTAGTCATGCACATATGTGCTCTTCAGCCTTCCAAAGACTTCTGACCCAAGTAGACCCATCTCTTCCCTCTGTATCTCCTGGGAGTTCTCTGGGTGTCATTGAGAAGCCTTCATCTCTTGGACCTGTGCATGTTAGGTGTGCTCAGCCTGGAATCTGTGCACCTCATCCATGAGTTTTCTTTCAAAGGTGTACTGTGGGCGATGGCCTGGCTTGGGGTGGGGTTGGGTGCCCCCTGACTTTAGAGTGGGTGTGTTGGTGGGACAGTAGAAGATATGAACTCTGGAGCATCTTGTTACTTAGCAGGGTGCGAGCCAAGCTCAGCAGCAGCCCTATGCACCCTCCGTCCTGCAGTGGCCATACCTGCAACCCTGCTGTTCAGTCTCTCCTGGCAAGAGTTTAGTAAGGACTCCAGGAGTGAGGAGCATCCTGCTGTCCGGGAGGTGGTGGGTGGCTAAGGAGCATGGGCAAGTTTTTCCACAGGCCTTCAGCTCTGCCAGCTTCCGCCTCCATAGAGTCTTGAGATTGCCAGTTTAAACAAAGGCCACATGTTTATACATTGTACAGTGGGTCCCTGCAGGAGATATATGGGGGGTGGTGGTTCTAGTCTGAGGAGGAGGCTACTGTGAGAACAGGCATTAAGAGGCCTGTGGAGCGATGGTACTGCCCATGCAAAGGCCCTGTCAGGTCCAAGTACACCTGACATGATGCTGCAGCTGTTTTGTACATGGGGTTGTAGACTAGAGCAGAGCAGATCTCTTCGCTCTCCATACCCCTGGCCTCCCCCACTCTGCCACCATCCTGTTCCTTTCGGCCTACAGCCCCTGACACTCTGCTTGGCCCACAGGCTGACTCCCCACTACATCTACCCGCCAACCATTGTGCAGCCCAGCGTGGTGATACCTGCCACCCCTGTCCCATCACTGTCCTCGCCTTACCTTGAGTATACACCAAGCAGCCCAGCCTATGCCCAGTACCCTCCAGCTGCCTACGACCAGTATCCGTACGCCGCCTCACCTGCCACAGCCACCAGCTTCGTGGGCTATGGCTACCCAGCTGCCATGCCCCCAGCCTTGTCTGCCGCTGCACCTGCAGGCACCACCTTCGTGCAGTACCAGGCGCCTCAGCTACAGCCCGACAGGATGCAATGAGGCGCGTCCTGCCTTGGGCCACAGCCACCACCTGCCAGCCTCAGGAGCCACCAGCACTTGGGTCTCCTCAGGCCCCTGGGCCCACCTGCTGAGGGCACCAGACAGCTTCTTCTCCAGCCCAGGCCCTGCTGTGCCTTGAGGAAGGGCATGAAAAGTAAGGGTGCACTCTTGGGAACCTCTGCAGCCACTCCATGCCAGGTGCCTTACTCTGGGACGTGTGCAGTCGTCCACCTTCCTCATTGGGAACCCCGCCATTGCCCCTCAGTCGAAGCACTGTGCCATGTCCTGTTGGGATTCCTCTGCTATGAAGGCAAGACCATCATCATCAAGAACCCCAAACCTGTTTTTTACTTAGAGACTGGCTTTGGTCGACAGTTCCCCTGTGGAGACAATGACAGTATTTCTCTGTGACAGTGTCACTGATGGGATGCCTGGAGCTACCCCCTCCCCCATGGGGCGGCCGTCACCAGAACGCAGCCCTGCAGGGCCCTGGGTTCCTGTCTGTCTGATGCTGCCCACCTCACCTGCAGAGGTGCCCATTGGGGAGAATTCTCAGGTGTCTGTTGCTGTGCCATTGAGGCCTTCTTCCTGGCCCTGCGCCCTCCCTCCTGTTGTTCCCTGTGTGCCAGTCAAGAGCATGACCTGGCTGCATAGAGGGAAGTCCAGCCCACGTCTGGGAGGGGTGCAGTGGGCATCTCTGGCAGCGTGGGCTGCCCGCAGGCTGGGCAGTGGGTCCCTCCACACCTACCTCAGGGAGCCAGTGTGAAGGCACTCAGCAGCATGCCTGCCACTCAAGCCAGAAGAACAGAGGGAGTAATGTTATAATAATATTTTTATTAGAATGTTCTGATTATAAAAATAAAACCTGTTTTCTTTAAAGAGAAAGTTGGTCTGAGGTTTTTCTCTCAGTGGTCATGGTGGTCCTGTGCTCAGGGTTTCTGACAGCTGTTCATCAAACCCTTACCCTGCTTTGTTTAGCCTCTGCTGGCCTCTACAAGCTTCAGTAACAAGCAGGGCCTGCCCCAGTATGTCCCAGTAGTCTAAACCGGAGAACTCCAGCCACCACAAGGTAGGTGCAGCCAGGTCTGCCAGGGTTCACCTTTGACCCTAATGCTCAAACCTTTTAGCAGTGGACCTAGGGCTGCTTTCTTGCGCTATCCCTTGAGTCCCCCAGGAACCTGTTCTGGTTTCTGCTGAGTTTGACTTTAAGATAATGTACCTTCTTCCCTCTTCTGTGGCCCAGGCTAGCGGGGCTGTCAGGATTGAGTTTGCTTTCATCCTGGGCCTCCATTTCCAAGTGTCAGTTTGCAAACACTGAAGGGTCAGAAGGTCAGTGTGGGGCTCTCAACCCACAGCTGACATTTGCTGCCGATGATAAGAGTGTGGGGCCAGGGAGGGGTGGCGGGCACTGCCAGGGTTATCAGGAAGGCCACGCGAAGCCAGTATACTTCCTGTCTCTATCAGCTGGTGGCAGCCACAGGGACAGGCCCTCAGGAAGGCCTATTGGCCTGAAAAATGCCCTCATGGGTCTTAGGATTCAGGGCTGTAGACAGGGCAAACCTTGGAAAGTTCAAAGGCACTGTTTTGGGCCAGTCAGCACAGCCACACTGCCGTCAATAAGGGCGATGATAATTGCTGTTCTTGCTACAGGACAGTTGCCCATGGCATGTCCCCAGGTACAGGTGGCAAGCTGCAGAGTCCCCATGACCACAGGTGCAGCACGGTGAAAGGTCTGGAGACCCATACTGTCCCAGGAACAGGATTTCTGTCCCCAGTGTTTGCAGCTGCCAGCACAGACCTGGTGCACAGTGTGACCCAGAGGAAGCACAGGTTCCATCCAGCCCGAGGGCCATGCACACTCCCATGCAAGCATATGCTTACAGACTGTAAACACATTAGTGTGCTCACCCTCCACATAAAGGTTCAGCCAGCCAGACACATGGATACATCATTTGCTCGATACCCGTGGACATTGACACAGTACACACAAAACTCCATACATGGGGTGTGGATATTCACAATCACACAAGCACACCCGACTCAGCTCAAATGCACACCTGCACAAATGTCTGCAAAGCAACACACACCCAAGTGTATGTGTGCACTCACAACCCACACCCAGGCATACAGGATAATGTGAGCAGGCTCCATGATCTCTGGGGCATGAGCTGGAGTCACTTGGGGAGAAGCTAGATCTGGGGGGATGGGGGTGTCTGGATGGCTGAGGGAGGAGAGGACTCTGGGCCCTGGGCTGGACCCTCTCTGTTCAGAGGCAGTCAGCTGTCACTCCCTGCTGAAGCTTCTAGCCTAGACCAGGTAAGAGTTGAGCTGAGCCCCAACACTATCCTTCCTATATGGACTGTTCAGCTGAGTGTCATCTGCCATGTCTGCCCAGAGCCTAAAGCTTAGCTAAGGTCCAGTTCCCACATGGCTGGCTGCATGATCTCTACCTCTCTCCTACCCTGTTTAGTGGGACCCTCATCCCTGGCACCCACTGCTGTAAGGCTTTCGAGCCTTGAGATGTGTGAGTCACTGGCAGATCCCAGCTCTGTCTAGGTGTTGAGCCTAGGTATGACCAAGGCATCCAAGTACTGGCTACCTCTAGCCATCATCCCAAGCTAAGGGCACTGGCAGGAGTGGCCTCCCTCAGCCTGAAGACTGGCCAGGAGTGGGAACGTGCAGGCTCAGGGGGTCCTGAGACTTTAATTTGGAGCCTCTGGCCGCTTTCTTACTCCTTCCTCTTTAGTGTCCAGCACTCCAGTGCAGTCCAGGGCCCCAAGGCAGGGAGCCCCGCAGTGGTGGTGGAATCCTGCCCTGCTGCCTCAGCAGGCCTGCTCGGTGCCCTTGTGTGTATGTATGTGTTTCTTTTGGGGCCTCAGTTTCCTCTGCACAGGCTAAGCTGATTCTGCTTCTCTTGGCATCAGTTTCAGCTTTAGCTTTATTGGGCCCAGTGGTTGGGGGGCAGGGGTTCTCTCCTGCTGCCCAGCCTCGTTGGTTGTTCACTCCCTTCTACCCCAGGGGTTGGTTCCAACATGGCTGTAGGCCTCGTCTGGGTCACAAGAGCCACATGAGCCTTTTGGAACTCCAGGAGGAAGGGGGACTTCCCTGGAGGAAGCAGGCTAGGAACAGATAACCCTGACTTTCTGTGGGGGAGGAGGAGGTGTGTGCTGATGGACAGGCAAGGAGAGCTGGGAGCCAAATGGTCTCAGTGACCTCTGTGAGGTTCTCTGGCCCAGCTGTTCAAGCCATCTGCTTCCCCTTGCACTAGAGAATGGTCCTCAGGGGTAGATTTCCCTTGTTCCTGAGGGCAGAGGCTGGAGTAGGCATTTGTAATCCTGTAATCCTGTAATTCCAATCCTGGGTAGGGTTGGAATAGTAGCTGCTGCCCTTGGCTCTGCTCCCAGCTGCCTCAGTTCCTCATTGAGAACCCCTCCCAGGTAGTGTGATGGACATCCTCTCTTGAGGGGAGCTGGATTGGGGGCAGAGCGAGTAATTTGATCCAGGCTTCAGCGCATGCCTGCCCTTAAGTCTGCTGTGGCCCACTGGCCAGCTGGCACCTATGAGTGCCGGGTGAAACATTGGCCAGTCCTCTCCCATGTCACCATTCCTCCCTCTCAGATGTGCAGACCTCTCTCTCAAGGACCTGCTGCAGTCAGGATGCAGTGGGAGGGGCCGCTATTCAGGTCATCTCTGGCTCGACCTTGGACATGATGGCTGGAGCTCCAGCAGCCATCCTGGTGCTTGGATGATTGACCCAGCATGCTTACATCTCCTATAAACTGGCTAATTACCAAGTTCGTAAACAGAGAGGGGAGGATTAAGTCACCAGTAGAGTCTAATGTGAGGTAGGCACTCAGCACTTGAGCCCCAGGAAAGACTGAGCAATCAGCAGGGGGAGAGTCACACCCAATTCCTTTAAGCTCAGTCCTCTGCTCCCCAGAGAAAGGACCCACATTTCCAGCTACCTACAGACACACTACTAGCTTCAGCCTCATGTCTCCAGAACTCAGGCTGTCGTTGGAGCCTGAGATCTTGTGGGTTCCCCATCTACATCTCCCTGAAACCCTGGCACCCCATGGGAGGTTGACCATCCCTGTGCCAGAGAGGCAGCCCAGGCAGAGAAATCCAGTTGTGTCTCGATGTTGCCAGAGTGCTGGAGAGTGACTGGGCTGGATTTACCCCAAGCACCTTGAATCTAGCCACCTAAGACGTCAGGACCAGGTTCAGGCCACCGCCCCATCTCTTCTACCTCACCACAGCCAGCTGGGCGTCACCCCCACCCCTGGCCCTCTGCCTGCTGAGTCACACTGATGTTTTTCCTCAGACATGTAAACACTGAATGAGGACCCCAGGCAACAGGTTGGGTGTCTAGATACAGCTGCCCAGAGCTCCCTGCTCTGGGTGACACCTTGTGCAGTGGTGGCAGTGGCACCTGCCCTCCCAATAACTCCTGGGGCTGCTGATAAGAGTCAGGCTTTGCTTATCAGCCTGTTATTCTATCCCCGGGTGCTCATGGGGGGTGAGAGCAGAGACGGGGAGCCCCTACCACTCCACCCCCCAACTCCTGCATGACCCATGGCTCAGCCCTGGGTGCCACCTGCTGGCCCCTACCTAGCCCTGGCGATGGGGGACATTTTTAGAGGAATTTTAAGAATAGAGATATTGTTCTAAATTATAAATATAAATAGTCCTGCCAGAATCTGGGTAGTGTGGCTTAAGCCTGTAATCTCATCACCCAAAGGACTGAGACAGAAGGATGGCCTTGAGTTTGGAGCCAGCCCGTTTCAGAGTGAAACCCTGTCTCGAAAGAAATGTAAGTAAATAAATAAATGAATACACATAAACTGCAATACAAATAAACATACTCCGATAGAGAAAGCAGTGGGTGATTTGTGTACACATCTGCATAGAGAGGACATTGACTGTTGACTTCCTCAGCTTTACTCTATCTCAGGCTCTGGCCTGAAACTTGAGATCCTTCTGCCTCATCCTCCCACCACACAGGATGCAGGATTTGTTCTTTGGGGTCAGGCTTTGTGCTGAGTCAAAGGAGCGTGCAATGCTAAGCCACAAAGTTTGGGGTGAGTTCCCTATATAGCAACTGAAACATATGGCTGAGGGGCGGAAAAGAACCTTCTAGAATGAGGTGACAGTACCCAAAAGTTATAAAATATCTTAGAATCCCACCTTGGAGGGCTTTGGATGCACCTTATTGTTAGCCTGGGCATGAGCAAAGCCCTGGATTCCATCCCCAGCACCACACACCACATACACATGAGCACACAATCCGCCTTGATGGCCAACCCAAACAGCTCATCTCTAGATGGTGATTTCTCATTTAGGGTTAATTCTTTCCTCCATTGAGCTTCCAGCATTATCTGGAGGACTCTCTGCCTTCTGTCTCTCTGGCAGAATTTACAAGGTCACCCCAACACACACACCAGCTTGGCTGAGCCCCTCCTGCAGGCAGGGTTTGTGTAGCTGTTCAGGAAAGGCTCTCATACCCTGTCTCTTACTGCCCAGCTGACCACATTTGTGTGAGGCCAAAGGCTGGCTCAGTGAAGCGGTGGGCCCTCTTGACCACTGATTTCAGATGATGAGCTCTGTGGAGGGGCTTTCACATTAGCTTTCAGGAGCAAAAAGCGACAGACATCTCTGAGCAAGCACAGTGTGTCTGTGTGTTCAAAGTCCCCGGACAAATGTGCTTTTTTTATTTTCTTTCTTTTTTTCCCACCTGGAAGAGCACTGTGCTTTCCTGAACAGACGGCCCAGAACCTTGTCAAGAGGAAGGTGAGACGGGGAGAGATGGAAGAGAGGAGCATGCTGCTCACCTCTGGATGGTACCCAAGGAGGCCTCCATGAAGAGCCACGGAAAAGTGCAGGCTAAGAGCATATGGCAGAAGGAACAGCACACTGCATGTGCAAAGGTCCTGAGGTGGGGCTGGGCTTGACACATTGGAGGACCAGGGAGGTGTCCACTGTGACTGGTGGGGAAGGCTGGAAGTGAGGAGGTCATCTTTGGGCTCATTTGAAGGGGAACTGGGGCTGGAGAGATGGCTCAGTGGTTAAGAGCACTGACTGTTCTTCAGAAGACCCAGGTTCAATTCTTAGTACCACGTGACAGCTCACAACTGTAACTCTAGTTCCAGAGGATCTGATGCCCTCACACAGATATACATGCAAGCAAAACACCAATGCACATGAAATAAAAAATAAAATGAAATTATGAAGGGGAGCTGACAGGCCATGCTGAAGGTGTGGTTGAGGGTCAAAACAACAAAAACAACAGAGTGGCACTTTCTACCCCTGTGCTACAGCAAGCTGGGCTGGGGACCTCGGGCCTGGGCTTGGCAGGCAGGTGGCATGTCACACCCACACCCAGCTTTGTCTGGGAAGCAGGCAAGGCCTGCTATGTGCCTGGGAACAGTGTTGGGATGGGGGGGAGGGGAACCTTAGAGTCTCCTGCACACAACTATCATCACCTGAGGCCACCCAGACTCCCTGCAGAGTGATTCTGACTGGGGTGGGTGGAGACAGGGGCCGGGAGAGGTCTCATGAGTCACCTGCACTGGAGGCCTAGGAGCCTGAGGGCACATTGTGGAGCAGGCTCAGCTGGATCCTGTGACCCCAATAGGGAGGAAGAGGGCTTTGTCATTCCAGTGCCCAGTGAGTGCTCTGTCTGGAACACACTTGGTGCTCAGTACTGTCTATGGAGGAAGTGCACCCTGCCAGAGCACCCCTCAACCACAGGGCCTTTGTAGGTGCTCAGTGCCCGTCCCCGGTGGTTCCTGCCCTTCCCCTCACTCTGTGCGCCTCCCCACTGCTGGGCAAGCTTCTGGGCTTGGTCACATGCCCATTAGTTCTTCTCTCCAGTCCTGAACCTTGAGCTCAGTCGAGGTATGAGGCACGAGTCTTTTTTTTTTTTTTTGGTTTTTCGAGACAGGGTTTCTCTGTAGCTTTGGAGCCTGTCCTGGACTAGCTCTGTAGACCAGGCTGGCCTCGAACTCACAGAGATCCACCTGCCTCTGCCTCCCAAGTGCTGGGATTACAGGCATGCACCACCATCCAGCTGAAGCATGAATCTTAACAGGTCTTATTAATAAAACAAACACAGAGCCAGGTATTGGAGTGAACGCTGAAAGATCAGAGAAACAGAACCAGCCACAGCTAACCTCACTTCGCCAGTTCCTCAGCTGATCCTGTTTCCTCTCTGAGTCCTCATCCAAATGAATCTCAGCTGAACTGCTGCTCAAAAGCCTAAAAGCTTAACCAGCCAAAAGCTTCTAGTTTCTGGTCTTCACACCTTATATATCTTTCTCTTTCTGCCATCACTCCCTGGGATTAAAGGCATGAGTCACCCACCATGCCTGGCTGTTTCCAGTGTGGCTTTGAACTCACAGAGATCCAGATTTCAGAATGCTAGGATTAAAGGTGTGTGTGCCACCATTTTCTGGCCTCTATATCTAGTGGCTGTTCTGTTCTCTGACCTCAGATAAGTTTATTAGGGTGCACAATATTTTGGGGAACACAATATCAATACAGAGGTAGGGTGTTTCTGGCCCCTCCTGACAAGCCAGACTTCAGTGCCAGCTTCACTTCCAAAGAACTTAATTTGGAGGCTGGGGTGCTCAGTGGATAGAACACTGGCACAGAATGCACACGGTAGTATTGTGTTTAATTCCCAGCCCTGTATAACCCAGGCATGGGGGTACACTTGTGCAAACCTAGCACCCAGGAAGCAGGAGCATCAGAAGAGCGAGATCATGCTTGGCTACATTTTGAGTTCTGGGCTAGCCTGGACTAAGGGAGAACCTGTCACAAACAAACAACTTAAGTTAAACAATTCTGTAGTCCTGGATGTACCCTGAAGCTGCAGCAGCTGGTCCCCTCAAAGGCTGATTCCTCACAAGAGGTACTTGTGGGGTCTGCCTGGGGGAGGGGCATGCAGCTCATCTGTGGGGTCTACCTGGGGGAAAGGACGCAGCTCATCTGTGACCCATAAAGCCGGAGTGCAAGTCTGCAAGTTGACTCTGCTCCTGGGAGTGTCCTGAGAGAGGTCAGAGGTGGCCCCTGGGAGGTGAAGTGGGTCCCCCTGTGTGACAGCCTGGCTGTCTGTAGACTTGAATTTTGACCATATTTGCCCAGTGATTTGTGGTGGCCCCAGGCTGAGGCATAAATACCAGTTTATCAGGTTTATTTATTTTGTCCCCACAGAGCGGAGAGGAGCCAGCAGCCTCCCTGGGTGGTGTCGCCCACTCACAACTTGGCCCTGGACAGGAGGCTGGACTATGGCTGGCCCAGCTGGGGCCCTGGAGCTTCTGAGCCATCCTTTGGGGACATAGGAAACCAGGCTTAGCCTACAGAACACTTGGTCAGTATCTAGAAGGCAAAACGGTGTCCTCTTTCCCAGAGGTCTCTTAACCCACCTTGTTAGCAGCAGGTCCCTGTCGCTGTGTGTGAGCAGGCCAGGCTGAGCAGAACCCCAGAGGCCAGCAGCCTCAGGGATGGGCTCAGGTATAGGTTTCTCCTCAAAAGGGCCCTGGGGACACAGCTTGGGAGGGATAATGGGGACAAAGGGCTGCCATAGACTCTGGCAGTGCAGTGCCTGCCTGAAGCACCTTGACCACAGGGAGACTAAGCCCAAAGCCATCATCTCAAGAGGCGGCCAGTGGGACAAGCAGAGGAAAAAGTGAAATGGCAGGATCTAGCCACTCCTGAGGCTGGAGCTGCGATGGCTGTCAGCTTTCTGAATTTAAACTGCCTGCCTGCCTGCCCTTTCCTTTGTCTTTTATTTGATACAAAAGCTCACTATCTATCTCAAGCTGGAACTCACGATGTAGTCCAGGCTGGCCTTTAGTGATCTCTTGCCTCAGCCTCCCGGGCACTAGTGTTCCAGGTGTGAACCAGCACACCAGATTCCTTCATTTTCTTTTGCTCTTTTTCTTCCTTTTTAAACTTTTTGTTGTTGTTGTTGTTATTGGTTAGAGATAGAGTCTTATGTAACCCAGACTAGCCTCCAACTGTAGCAGATGACCTTGAACTTCTGATCTTCCTGTCTCCACCTTGCTAGGCTAGGATTACAGGCACAGGGCACCATACTGGGTTTATACAGAGCTGGGAATCTGAATCAGGGCCTCCTGCCTGCTAGACAAGCGCTCTATTAACTGATCTGCATCCCCTGCTTCCTCCCTCTCTTCAGTAATGCAGATACCGCCTCCTGCCTGCTAGACAAGTGCTCTGCTACAGAGCCGTGACCCACATTTTTGTCTTTTGACACAAAGTCTTGCTGTATAGTTCAAGACAGCTTTGAAACAGCAATCCTCCTGCCTCCCAGACAGCTGGGAGGCCTAAGCCACCACACATGACTAGTGTGTGACTGTCTTTTTTTAAGTTTTATTTTTATTTGTGTGTGTGTGTGTGTGTGTGTGTGTGTGTACATACATGAGCATAGGTGTCCACAGTGGCCGGAAGAAGGCATCCGATTCCCTGGAGCTACAGATGGCTGTGAGTTGCCATGTGAGTGCTTGGAAATGAATCTGAGACCTCTGCAAGAGGGGCAGGAGCTCAGCTCTTGAGCCGTCTCTCTGGGCCTGAATATCTTAATTCGTGTCCTGCCTTTAAGCTCAGCACTCAGGAGGCAGAGGCAAGTGGATCTCTGAGTTTGAGGCCAGCCTGGTCTACGAGCAAGTTCCAGGACAACCAGGGCTGCATAGAGAAACCTTGTCTCATAAAATAAATACAATAATAATAATAATAATAATAATAATAATGATGATGATAATGATAATAATAATAATAAAAACCCCTTTTCTCCCCAAATTGCTTTCGATTAGAGTGTTTTATCACAGCAAGAGAAATCAAGCTAGAGTGACAGGAGCAGGGGCACACAGGAGCAGGGTACAGGGACTGGGCCGTACTGGGTTCTTTCTTTCCCTGGGCCTTACAAACCTTGTGCTCCTATTTTATAAGCTGCGAACATCCCTGATGGGACTCTGGGGTGCCTCCCCTCACTTGCTCACTCATGCCAACTGCTTCCAGCCCAGGACACCTATGCCCACACCAAGGTCTGGCCTGAGGTACCTAAAGAGCTCAGGCCTGCTTCATGACCAGCCCCTCCTGACCTTCCCAAACTCAACTCACTGCTCCCTCCATAGAGCTACTTCCCCTCCCGAGGGCACCCAGGCTGCATGGCACCCAGGCTGCGCGCATTGTGTGTGGTAATGCACCTGGGGGCGGAGGTGGGGGGTCTCAGGCTAGAGACAGGTGTTGGCAGTTCCTTGCTGCTATGAACTGGTGATCCACTACCTTCAAATTTTGCCTGCCTGCAGCTTAGGGAAAATACACAGTCCTAGTGGGAAAGACAGTGCATCACTCCTGGAACCACAATTGCATTTCAGTCCCATAGACGCCACAGTGAGGTGCTGAGTTCTCAGGACTCTGGCACACTGTTCTCATCTCTGGCATGCTCATCCCTGCCTCCTCCTGCTTTCTTCCTGCTCTTAACCAGAATCTCCCTTTCTTTCTCCACTCCCTTCTTGGCTCTGGCCACACCCACACTTCCAGGTCCCTTATTGATCCACTGGATAACTGCTCAGCAAGGGCGCACTGAGGGGCATTGGGTCACCACGGGGTGACCTAGGCTGTTCAGCAGCCAGGAAGAAGGGTGTCAGGGATGTGTTCTTGCCGCCTGGCAGAGGCCCAGCTCCACTGGAGGCTGGTCTTTGGGCTCTTGGTCAAAAGAACATCGAGTCGCATATACAAACCTGGGACCAGGACTTCCCTAACAGCCTCCATCAGGCTCGGGTGAGCGAAGCCTGCCTCCGAAGGGAACAGCATCCCAGGCAAGGGCTCAGCAATGAGGAAGTTCTGAGGTGCAGAGGCGGGGAGAGAGAGAGAGAGCAGAGGAGAAGTCCTCTGTGGTTGACACTTGCTAAGGGGAGCCCTGAAGACTGGAGACTCAGTGGGGCCATCCGGAAGTGATGTGTGTGATACAGTGTGGCTCTGGTTTCCCAGGGACCCAGGGAGAAAGCCCAGAGAGATGACAGTTCCCAAAGGACTCTGTCTAGATATCCAGAGCTTTCCCACTTGCTCATGGCCTCCATCCAGCTGTTGGGGTTGCCTAAGCTTGGGGTTCCCAGCCCTCTGAAAGCCCCTCCAGGCTGGTAGGGGCGGGCCCCTTCCTTCCCAAGCTTCACTCAGATTAAAAGTACTGAAGACCTAGCCGAGGACCTACCCTCCTCAAGAGGCCACTGCCCACCGTCTGCGTCACAGGCAAGACTGGGACAAGCTCTTGGGTATAGGCCAGCCTGCTTGGTACCGCCCCAGGTGACCTGAGGACACAGGCCAGGAACCAACCACTGAACATGCCACTCGCCCAACCCCCCACAAGTTCTCAGGAAGGATGCCTGCCCCCCACTCCCCTGCCTGGGAGACTCTTGACCCAGCAGCCTTCTACCAGCTGGGGAGAGTACATCCCTCTCCGAGTCAGTGAACTTGGTGCCAGCCCAAGAGCTCTGTGTGACTGGGCTGGACACCACATCCTTTCATTCCTTAGGTTCTCAAGGCAACCTATTTCCACTTTTACAGAGGAGAGCAAGAAAGAACCAGAGAAGGTATGTGGCATGCACAAGGTGACTCATTGAGCAGGATTAGTGTCTTTCTGTGATAGACAGTCTTCTCAAGTTTATTGTGTAGGCTGGCCCTGCAAACACAGCTGCATGCTTGATGTACATGTGACTTCATGCAACTCTTCACATGTCCTAGATCATGAGTAGTAAAGGATGCAAGCGTGTGCTGTGGTGTTGACTCGGGCATGCGCCACTCCTGCAATCAGGGCTTATTGTTTCTGCCATAAACAACTGGATAAATGGTTGCACAGACTCTTTGGGGGCATCTTGCTTGCCACTAGTGTGGGGCATTGCCTAGTTCAGGCAAAGCATATGGCCTGGCCCCCAGCCGAGTGCTGGGAACTTCTCTGAGGTACTGAGTGGAGCTTGGAAGCTCAGGCCTGCCCTTCTGACTCCTCATCCTTCACCGTGTCACCCTCACTTGGGACTGGAGAGATGATTCAGTCTTGCAGAGGACCCAAGTTCAGTTCCCAGCACTCACACTGGACAACTCCCAACCACCTGTAACTCCAGTTCTGGGGGATCTGACATCCTTTTCTGGACCCAAGGACACCTATATGCATGTGCACATACATGCCCACACATAGAAACACTAATGTTCACATAATGAAAAATAAAGGCCAGATGTGGTGGCACACACCTTTGATTCCAGCACTCCAGAAGGGAAGCAGAGATGGACAAGCCTCTATGAATGCGAGGCCAGCCTGGTCTACGTAGTGAGCTCCAGCCCACCTAGGACTGCTTGTCTCAACAACAGTAATAAATCTTCAAAAAGAAATATATAAAAGGGATCTTGCCTTTGGAAATGAAGGCACAGTGAAATCACTGAAGTGGACCTCTCCATGGTAGACAGCTTTATTGGGGGTCAGACTATCAAGGCTATCTCTGGGTGGAGGGGGGCAAAATGATGGAAAACCAGCAGATTTGGTATGACAGTCAGCAGGGTGGGGGGCCTTGAGCTGATACAGGCTGTTCCAATTGACCTGGACTAGACTCCCTGCCTGAGGTAGATGACCTTTGGAGATGGATTAAGGGAACTTGCTGGTAAACAGAAACCCACCCTTAGGCCTCAGTTTACCCAGTAACATTCCTAACCTTGTCACCAGGGCTGTAGGGTTGTTGTTTATTTGGGCAGGGGTCGGGGGTTGGGGGGCACTTTGGACACAAAAGCCTCTATGCTGGCAACCTTCACAGCCAATGCTGTAGGCTTCTGGAACTCTTTTTTGTTTTGTTTTTCCAAACATGGTTTCTCAGTGTAGCCCTGACTGTCCTGGAACTCACTCTGTAGACAAGGCTGGCCTCAAACTCAGAGATCTGCCTGCCTCAGCCTCCCGAGTGCTGGGATTAAAGGTGAGCATCACCAGGCCTGGCTGACTGCTGGAACTCCAGACTCTTGTCCTCCAGAGGCTTTAACCTGACTCCAGGTTAAGGGGCTCCCTTCCCTTCCACATTGCCATTTCTCTGTCCTGCCCAGAGGTCTTCTAAAAGCCACAGCGGACAGCACCTGATTTGACACTCTAGGTTGGGCCAGTGTTGCAGAACCTGGTCCGTGGGAGGCCCCAACTGGAGGACTTCATTTCCCCATTTTCTTTCCTAGGGCTGAGAGGGCTCAGCAGGGCCGAGCCGCCCTAGGGTAATCAAAGCCACCACTTCCTTGCACAACCTGTAGCTATATTTAGAGCTACAACCTCTCAGGCTCAGAGTCCGGGTGTGGCTGGGGCCTGCGGCTGCTTCCTGAGCTGACATCTCCACCTGCTTCCTCTCATGCACCCTAGGCCAGAGGCACCTGCAAGCCGAGCTGCAGACTGCACAGAGCACCAAACAGGCACTTACTCCTCCTCTTTACAGCCACAGGAAGGGCAAGGTCCTTCCCAAAGGAGGGGGTGCTGCCGGCCCATTCCTTCCTCCAGGGCACCTGTGTTTCCTGAGGGTCTTCTAGCCCCCTGTTGTGGTAGACCTGGGTAGAAGAATAAAGGCAATAGAACCCCTGTCCATGTGAGCCCTGAGCACTGTTTCGGTGGAAATTGAAATCACAAATGGCAATTTAAGAAAAAGCCCGGAGCTGGGGGTGTGGCTCAGTTGGTAGAGGGCTTGCCCTGCATGTGTGAGGTCCCTGGGTTCGACTTCCTATGATACATAAACCAGGCAGACTGTACAGCTATAATCACAGCACTGAGGAGGTGAAGGCAGGAGGATCAGGAACTTAGTCATCTTTGGCAACAGCAAGTTTGAGGCCAGGCTGGCCTATAGGAAGCCTTGTGTTAAGGGGCGGGACAAGATAGCTCTGCAGGCAAAGGCACTTGCCATCAAGCCGAACTTCCTGAGTTTGAACCCAGGCCCCACCTGATGGAAGGTGGGTGAAATGTGTACATCATGGCTTTACTTACCCAGTAAGTAAATAAATAAATGTTTAACACAGGATAGGAATCCCTGAGTACGTGGGAGGAGCTTGAGGCAGAAGGGTTAAAGGTGTGGTGTGGGGGCCTGGGGGCTTGGCTGAAAATCGGTCAACAAGCTGCAGACAGGTGGGCTCAGCCTGGAAAAGCCCCTTTGGGTCACCAGGACAGGAATGACTCCAAACAGGGAGGGAGAGCCACTCTGGTACCTTACGAGGCACCAGCCCTGGAGAGTCACTCTGCTTGGTAAGGTAAGGGTGACAGTGGGCGGTAGGAGCAGTGATGAGCAGTGATGGGGGTGTTTGCAATAGCCCACGGGAGTCACCCTTCGACACCGGTGAAGTCTGGAGATGTGGCGGTCACCGGCACAGGTGTTCAGCTGCTGAAGGCCAGGGACACAGATGCTCTGCAGGGGCCAGGACAGTCCTCAGCACAGGAAAAACGGGAGGAGAAGGCTGATGTCTGGAGTGTGCAGGTGGGTGGGGACTGTTTGAACTCCTGAGTTCCAGGACAGATCCTAGAGTCCTGGGGTCTGGGGAAGGTCAGGCCACCTCTGAATGGAAATGCAGCAGGAGTGTGAAAAGGGCCAGAAGTGGTTGCCAACTGTGCTGACCGCAAGCTGACAGTCACCCCTGCTGTATCCCAGGTGCTGCTGAGCCCGGCCAGTGTGCATGAGTGTGTGGGAACCAAGGGGTGCAGGACAGATGAAAATGGCATTCACCCATGAAAGTGATGGACTCCACACCTGAGTACTAGTGCCTTCCAAGACTTGGACAGTGGTCCAACCAGCATGGGCACCCCAAAGGGTACATGCATGTCCACAGGACCTTCATCCATTTTTAATTCCCCTCCACGTGGTGGCAGGAAGCCACAGCTATGGTGGAGTTGGACTACAGCATGAGAGTCTTTGGCGAGGGGTGGGGGGGGGGGGGGGTTGGGGTCCTGCTCACCCAGTACCTGGTGCACAGGTGACCATGGAAGAAAGCATTATTGTCACTGGAATAAGCCGATGGAGTGGGCTGCTCTGATCTGACCTGGGGACTTCCAGGAGATGGGCAGGATGGAAGTCCCTGGGTCAGGAAAAGCGTCTGGTGCTCTTGGCCCACTGGATTTGCTGATCCTAGAGCTCAGCCACAGGGTCCTCTGGATGGTGTGGCTGGGGTGGGGGCTGGGGTGGGGGTTGGGGTGGGTACTTGGCCCCTTCCCTGCGGTCCTGCCCTGAAGACGCCACCAAATGACCTGGTGGAGGTTGTTCCCTGATCACTACATGTGTGTGGTGTGCCCCCCCCCCCCATAGAAGCAATACATGAATGAGTGCATACATAAATGTAAGAAAAATTTAATGACATTTCCTTACAGGGCACCCTGACCTGTGACGTGGAGAGATGTGACCCCGAGATCACGTGGGAAACAGTGGAGGCGAACAAGCGGCGCATGCTAAAGGAAGAGAGACAGCCATTGTGTCACTCAGAAGAGGGCCAGCCTGCAGCTGGGAGGAGTGTAGACAAAGCCCACCCCACGCTGTTCACATCAGAAGTGAAAATACCAAAGACCACAGACTTACAAACCAGATTCTGAGGCTCCACCAGACAGGCGCCATGAAGCTTCCCAGCTCTGTCTGGCCCGGTCCATCACCGTGTGGCAAGTGTCCCAGCCAAGGAGGCGACTCAGGAGCAAGTGTTCTGAATGGTGCTGAATAAAACCAGGAGGGGCAGGGGTGAGAAGGTGGCTCAGTCAATAAAGTGCTTGCTGCATAAGCATGAGAACCTGAGTTCGAATCCCCAGGTCTCATGTAAAAAGTCAGGTGTGGTTTCACATGGATCCCTGAGGTCGGATAGTGTGGCTCCAGGTTCAGTGAGAGACCTTGTCTAAAAAATAATGATAGAGGAAAATACCGAAGGGCAACCTTTGTGACCTTCACATGTGTATTTACACACACACACACACACACACACACACACACACACACACAAAACAAGACAAGAAAAAATCAGGAGGGGAAGGAAATGAAAAACCCAGAACCCTCATTCATGTCTCTATGGCCCCCACACTGTTTAAAGTGCTGTGTCCTGGCCAGTTACTAGTGGTCCATGGTTATTTATTTATTATCTTCTTTTCAGTTTTTTGAGGAAGAGTCTCATGTAACCCAGGCTGGCCTTGAACTTGATAAGTAACTGAGGATGACCTTGAACTTCTTGATGTCCCTGCCCCGCTTCCCCTGTGCTGGGAGTCTAGGTATGTGTGGTACTGGGGATTTACCCAGAGCTTCATGCATGCCAGGCAAGCCGTTTACCAACTGACCACGTCCCCAGCTCTGAGCTGACACCCTTCGGCCACTCCTTGGTCTGTGTCCTTTCTGAGAGCCCCATTCTGCCAGTGACCAGATGCCATGGTCGATCGAGCCTGGGTTTGAACCAGGCAGTCCCACGGGTCCTCCTGACAGAGTCCTGCACCAGGGAGATACAGACAGCTCTGAGAGGGTGCTGTCACCAGGAGACACCTGGAAACAAAGGGCCTTTTCCTTTCCTCTGCTTGGCAGCAAATGCAAGCATGCGCCCACAGGCGTGCCCTGGTCTGAAACTCCAGAACGTGGACATCACTATACCTGGGGACCTGCATTTGGTGGTCGGTTCAGAGGGGCTTGGGCCCAGTCACTGACCTAGGCGGCTCTCTATTCACCACGGAAGCAAGTCAGCATCCTTCACACTGGGGAGCAGACACTGGGGGATGCTCAAACTCGGGGTTCCCCTGTGTCAGTGTCTACGCTGCATGGGTTGTCCACATAGGGGAAGAGTGGGGTGCCAGACCCCACAACCTGAAGGCAACTGTGAACCCGGAGGTGCTCTAGAACAGGACACTCTCTATGGGCTCCCCGGCCTCCTGCAAAGAGGACAGGTGGGGACAGTTCACATGGGTGCTGGAGAATTCCCTCTTAAACACACTCAGGTCGTAGGAAACCAAAGTGAGAGCTCATGGTGTTGGCCAAAGCCCTAAAGGTTCCTCCAGGTTCAACTTTGGGAACTGTGGCTAAAGCCAGCTCAGGCACTGGCAGCCTGGCCCCGGCGGTGGGGCTCCACCTCCCTCACCCCTGCCGCTGTTTCCTGGGGCAGAGTGGCTAAAAGCCCTCTCTCTCCTCCCCCTCTTCCTCATCTTCCCCTCCCCTCTCCTCCTTCCTTTCACCCCTTCCCTTCTGCCTTTTTCCAGCATGCCTCCCCCTACAGCTGAGCCCCAAGAGCATCAGCTCTGATAACACCCCCACACCGCATCCCTGCTCCTGTCTTGCTGGGGGGCTTTCTTCATGGAGGGGTGGGCTGCCTGGGGTGAGCCCCCCCGCCCCTCTCCCCCCAGTTCCCAATAGGACCTGGTCACCTCCCACAGGTGGCCTGGCTGCACTTGTTAACTAAGTCAGAATGGCTGGTGGAGGGAGGGCAGCTGAGGAGTACCAGGGACAGCAGCTTGGACCTTTGTCCCCTCAACATGCCCTGCTCCTCATTACAGCCCCCACTGCACATGCCCTGCCCCACAGACCCCCTCCATTCCAGTGGTCCTGACATTTGTGGATGAGGCTCACACACTGTGTTCTGGCCCCAGGCAGGTACTGCAGGGCCATGGGTCATGCAGGTAGGTGTGTGTGTGGGGGGGACTAGGGTGACAAGTTTAACCTTGCCACTCTGGTGCCCTTGTGGCCTGTGGGCCAGATGCCACTAACACCGTTGGGTAGTACTGCTAAAGCTCCCTTAGGACACATGGGATGGGATGGGTGCGGTTGTGGTCCCACAGACTCTACTTACAAATCCACTCTCTGGGAGCACCAACCCTAGTTTCTCTCCTCCCAAACGGGATGCTGCTTCTTTTGTTCAGAGGGCAGCCTCAGGCTGGGCTTCTCAGCTCTCTGCTGCCGCTGTGGACACACACACACCAGTGTCCAGCAGGTGCCTGGTGGGTAGCAGAGACCGTGCCCAGAGGAGGTCTATTTTGGGGACCCTTTAGTAGTCCCCTAAGGGACTACTAAACCCATGATGCCCCCTTCTGGTTAGTCTCTAAAGCTGGAGGCCCAGATCTTCATTCAATAACTATAAGCTGTGTGACCCAAGGCAGCTGTGTCAGCCTCTTTGGGCTTTGTTTCTGTGTGCACATGGTAGCAGGCCCTTCTCACCAAGATGCACAGGTACTCGGGTAATACCTGATATACCTGCTATGGCACCTGGTATCCAGCAAGCCTGGCTACTTACTTCTGTGTCCCTTAAAAGATGGTCTGCCAGCCCGGAGGCCCAAGTGTGCTTCAAGCCATGGAGCTTTGGTTCTCAAAAGCAGGTTTAGGGGACTCTAACTCTGTGCCTAGGGGACATGTGCTGTGGCCAAGTCCCGGGCCTAACAATTCACTGTCACTATTGGGCAGCCAAATCTGGAGCCAGAGAAGGGGGGTGGTCATTTGGTCTCTATAGCTGGAGAGTTTCTCTCCAGCTCCCGCCAAGCCCCAGGAGTCCCGCAGCTCACTTATAAAGTAAACACACAGACTCTTATATTATTTAAACTGTTTGGCCTAATGGCTCAGGCCTCTGGCTGTCTAGTTCTTACATCTTAAATTAACCCATTTCTATAAATCTATACCTTGCCACATGGCTCGTGGCTTACTGGTATCTTACATGTCGGCACTCACGGCGGCGGCTGACAGCGTCTCCTGACTCAGCCTTCCTGTTCCCAGAATTCTCTTCTCTGCTTGTCCCGCCTGTACTTCCTTCCTGGTTACTGGCCAATCAGCATTTTATTTATACAGAGCGATATCCACAGCAGGTCTCTTTCCCAGGCCAGGAACCTGGTTGTCTCCTCTCTTCCCCTAAGCTACAGCTGGGCTGGCCAGGACAGGTGACAGACACTTTGATGCCCAGAAGGCAGAGTTTCTTGGGAGATGTCCCAGCAGGCTGTCAGGTAGTAGGAGACTGATGGGGGCAAAGGGGGAGACAGCAGGTGGGAGAAGACCCGTCCCCCACCTGCAGTGGCCCAGGCAGTGCTGCCCCTAGCTGCCTCTGTTCCTGGCCTGACCTTGGGACCAGACAAAGCAGAGGAAATTATCCTTATCCCGTCTCATCCCTAGTGGGGCCTCAAGTGCCTCTTTGATGAAGTGGGGATAAGGTCACCCCACCCCTACTAGGGATGAGGGAAATAGTGAGAAACCACCCAGAACCCAAAGGATTGAAGATGGAATGCATAGTCTGATGACATCGCTGGGTCCCCTGCTTCAGGTTCAGCTTCCTACTGCTCCCAATGGCACCCAACTCCTGGACAGATGCCACGGCTCCTGTGTCTCTATCTACCTGGCCCCGCTCATCCTGCTCACTCAGCTCCAGCCACATGGTCACCAGATGGGACCACACTGGATCCAGCTTTCCCTGCCTCAGGGCTGAGTCTTCTGCCTGGGAACACCAGCCACCTCCTAAGTCTAGCTCCTATTTATTTTGAGGTCTCAGTTTAAAAGTTACCTACATGAGGCAGGCGGTGGTGGCACACACCTTTAATTCCAGCACTCAAGAGGCAGAGGTAGGTGGATCTCTGTGAGTTCGAGGCCAGCCTTGTCTATAAAGTGAGTTCCAGGGCTACACAGAGAGACTCTGTTTGGAAAAACAAAACAAAATAAAAGTCACCTACATGGGGAGGCCTTCCCTGCAGCCTTATTTGAAGCAGTGACTATCAGGCTGGGTTGTTGTGACTGTCCCAGGTTTAGGATGGTGCTGACCTGAGCACAGGACACTCAGCGTGATTAGTCAGAAGGCAGGTAAACACTAGTCCTTGGCTAGCATGTGAAGGGAGGGCCCTGGATTCAATTCCCGGAACCAAACAATAAAAAACAAACTCTTTTCTTCTGGCCTCAGCCCCCTACCCCCTTTATCAGGGCCCCCAAGGAGCTCAGGGTCTTCCTTTGTCACAAACAAGGTGACAGAGATAAGTACGCCAGCCTGCTCTTAGACCTGGGGTTCAGAAGCTCAGGCACCACACTTGTCTTGCATGCAGCCCTGGAAACTCCCTTTCCCTGCGGACAGAGGCACATTGCCCCTCTCCCTCACAGGAGGGTCCTAGTAGCCAGAGCTGTGTCCATGTGCCTGGTGTTGCACTCGCTGGGGCGGCTTCCCAGAAGAGGAAACTCCAGCACACCATCAGAATGGTCAGACAATGTCTCTGCCAGGTCTTTACAAGAATCCAAGGCTTCAGTGCCCAGTGCCAAGCACTCACTTAAGACAATACCTCTGGGGCTGTGGGTCTGCCGGTGCCAGTGTCTCTCCTAAGCCTTATATAGGCAAAGGCTAGGGAATCCCTGTCCAGGTCTGGGATGGAGTCCCAGGGGACCCACCTGACCCTAGAGCTCCCACGTCTGAATATGCCAGCCCCTGGCTGGGTGGTTGAGGGTGGCTGCCCATCTGGTAGCACTGAGGTCAGTCCAGGACTTTCTGGAGTCCTAGTGACCAGACCAGCACAGGGTCTTACCAAATAAGGCCTGAGCAGTGGGGCCTGGCCAGGCTCTTCAGCTGTGCACCCTGCTGGCAGTGCTCACCCAGCAGAGATCTCCTCACTACTGGGTCCAAGAGCCCCACTGCAGTGGCACCCAGCGCTCCTCTGTGTGCCCCTTTAGAGGAACTTCCAGCTGGAAGCTCTGGAATGTTCCCCTGGAGCCCTGAGAGCAAGGAGGTGCAAGGGTCCTGGGGTCCTTGGCTGCAGCAGGGACCTCAAAAGTGGCTGAGTCACGCCTCCACCCCCCAAGCACACACAGGCCTCTGCTCCCACATGTCCTGGGTTAGGCATGAGCACTCCCGTGGGTCAGCCAATTTCCAGTGTCTTGACGGAAGGCACTAGGGGTAAGGTTTGCCAAAGGACTTGGCTAGGGCCAGCTGAGGTCTCTGACCCCACTGCAATGGGGAGAGAGACAGCTGCAGAGGGCACCAGCCGTCAGCCTGCTTGGGCCAGTGAGGAAGATCTGCCCACAGGACCCAGGGGAGGCTGTGGAGCCAGGTGTGTATCAAGAGTTCCTTTGGGCATGGAATTCCCTGCCTGCCTATTTTAGTTGCTGCAGGCAACTTTGCTTCCTGGAGCCTCAGTTTTACCTTCCTTACAATGGACAGATCTAAAACCAAGTAGCCAAGAGAGAGGGCTCCCCTTTTCCTGGGAGCTGGGGGTGCAGGGACTCTCTCATTCCAGATCACCCTCTGCACCTCTTTACCGCCCTCCAGACTTCTCATGGTCACATGGTTCTAGAGAGACATGTCACATCTCTCTGACACCCCTAGACAGGAAGTGTGTAGGTGGCAGTGGTACTGCTGTCCTACTGCTTATGTGAACCTGCGTGTGTGTGTGTGTGTGTGTGTGTGTGTGTGTGTGTGTGTGTGTGTATGTGTGTGTGTGTGTTCATTTGTGTGTAAATCTGTGTACATTTTGTGTGTAAACTTGTGTGTGTTTCTGTGTCTGTGTGTGTATGTGAGAACCTGCGTGTGTCTGTATACATCTGTATGACCTATGTATGTCTCTCTGTGTAAACCTGTGTGTGTGTGTGTTTGTGTGTATCTGTGTATGTCTGTGTGACCTGTGTGTGTTAGACCTGCGTGTATCTGTGTACATGCGTATGAACCTGTGTGTGTATGTGTGTGACCTCTATGTGTCTGTGTCTGTGTGTGTGACCTGTGTGTCTGTGTGTGTGACCTGTGTGTTTCTGTGCATGTATGTGGGAACCTGTGTGTGTGTCTGTACGTGTCTGTACGTGTGTGTGTGTGGGGGGGTCTGGTCTGGCTCTTT
The DNA here is from genome assembly GCF_903995425.1 of Onychomys torridus. Taxonomy (NCBI): domain Eukaryota; kingdom Metazoa; phylum Chordata; class Mammalia; order Rodentia; family Cricetidae; genus Onychomys; species Onychomys torridus. The sequence goes on from NC_050446.1 coordinate 131,650,650, forward strand.
AGACCCTCTAGCCCTAGTCTTGAACTTTAGGGTCATCAGTGTCAAGCCTGCTGGTCACTATGGACTCAACTGCAGGCCTCCCACATGGCAAGTAGGGCCTGCAAGCATCTGTAAAATGACTCCATGCCTACCTGGCTTAGAAGCCCTTGCTAAGAGTGTCCCTGGACACTCTGTCCAAGTGCAGGAGGCCAGTGGTCTTTCCAAGTCCCAGCCCCAGCCAGGGTGGAGGGCATTATATTGTAGGTGAGGAATCTGGGAATGGGAACATTGGCACATCCTGATACATCAGCTTGGGCAGAGCTGAGTCTTGGAGGCCAGGAGGGGCAGGGCACACCATTGTGACGCCCTGGGGGCCCTAACAAGCGGGGCTCAGCCACCTGCCCCTAACAGGACAATTAAAGAGACAAATCATAATGAAACAGGAAAGGAGATTTATTCAATGTGGCCACACTGGGAAGGACAAACACAGATGTCCAGTGACCCCCAAGTCTGTCTTCAGGGTCCTGGCACAGACTTTAGGCTTAACACAGGGCAGAGGATGCACAGCTAAGCAGTGCGTCAGGGTGTGTCCTGCCACCACTGAGCCATCGCTGACCGGCTCTAGTATCTCCTGTAAGGAGGTCTAACAGGCTGCCAGACTGGGTGGACTCTTCCTGGGAGACAAGCTCCTGCTCTGACTGTACCAGGCTTCAGTCTTTCTCTTCCCCCAGCATGGATTCCAGGGACAATTTCAATTTCTCAGGGTGTTTTGTCTCAATCGTCTGGTAACCTAGAGGAGAGGGTTTGTGTCTTTCTAGAACACGGTCAGTCCTGCCAGTCCCACTAGACCTTGCTTACTAGACACCTACCTTAGGGGCTCCGTAGTGAGTGCCTTCCACTGGGGGAGACCCTGCGTTTTTTCTAAAAGCCTCTGACTGACAGAAGCTCCTCCTCCAGCACAGAGTTGTCCCCTAGGAGCCTCCTGGCTTCTAATTAGAAGTGGCAGCATGGTGCCTGCTCCCTGATACCAGGACAGAGTGTGGCTGGGTTGCAGGGTCCTAGTGCTGGCGAGCACAAACTCGGAGAAGCTGGAGGATGGCAGGACACAGTCCCACCAGTGGGACTAGCTCTGGGGTGTGGGTCCTGCCAGGTCCCTGACTGAGGCCGGGCCCTGCCCTCTGGTTCCACTGGAGGAAGCTAGGATGCAGCCATTCACTTTGGTTTTTAAGTAGGAGAAAGATCTGTGAGTGGGCATGGGGAGCTGTGGGTGCTGGACCTGCTCTACAGAGATGCCTGGTCAGGCTGGGCGGGGGTGGTGCACAACCTTAACCCCACACTCAGGAGGCTGAGGCAGGTGGATCTCTGTGAGTTCAAGGCCAGCCTGGTCTACAGAGTTAGTTCTAGGACAGCCAGGGCTACACAAAGAAACCCTGTCTCAAACAAACAAACAAACAAACAGTGTCTGGCCAGTGTGTTTGCAGTGTCTACTCAGCATCTTGTAAAGTGGAGAGAAGTAATGTGACTCCCAAGACCATGCACCCCAGAGCTTCTTAACGGACTTCCGAGCTCTCAAATAAATGTGTCCTTTCAGTTAATGAGTCAGAGAGGATGTATTTAACCGAAGGCCTTGAGCCAGAGTTGCTGCTGCTGGGAGCTATGGGGTGGGGAAGCAGAGGACTGGATGAGCCCAGGCCCCTGTGCCCAAGTGCCAACAGCTCTGCCTTCTGTTTTATAGATGTGGAAACCAAGGCTCAGCGCGGCGGTGAGGGTCATTTGAGACCGCGGAGCGTATGCTAAGCCTTTGACCTGAAGGCTGCTGCCCATGAAAGCTAGTGAGGAGCTAGGAGCATGGTGCCATTCCCGTGTGGAACTCAGTTCAGGCACTGCCTCTGCAGCCTTCACGGGGACCTTTCACCCCCAAACCTGGGTCCCCACAGACCCAAGAGGACTCTGGTCCTCTCCAATTAGCCTCAGTTTAAAGTCTGTCAAATGGGAGCAGTTACCACCGGCTCTTTCATTTGCATTTGCCAAGCACCTACTGTGTCCTGTGACATGTGTGCACACTGTTCTAGGTGCTGACATGTGGCTGTGCATCACACACTCCCCACGGGGTGAGTCTGGGTTGGGGGCAAGTGGTGTGTCAGACCAGGGTTCTCGGTCAGCTAGGCTGTGAGCAGAGGCCCTGGCTATGTCTCCACCATCTGCCCTTAGATGGGGTGGGGTGGGGGCTGCTGAGGGGGCAGAGGGAGGGACGGGCGGAGCAGGTTGGAGAGGGCGGAGATTCCCTCTCTCCCATTCTTTTTTTTTCTTTTTAAATGGTTTTTTGAGACAGGGTTTCTCTGTGTAGCTTTGTGCCTTTTCTCCTGGATCTCGCTCTGTAGCCTAGGCTGGCCTCGAACTCACAGAGATCCACCTGGCTCTGCCTCCCAAGTGCTGGGATTAAAGGCATGCAACTTCTCCCATTATTTTTAAAGGAGAAATGAAGTGGCTTGGTTGGTAGAGTGCTTGGCTATTGTGTACAAGGCTCTGTGTTAGACGCTGTGGTGGTCTGAAAGAAGATTGGCCCCCAAAGGGAATGGCACTATGGCACTATTAGGAGGTATGGCCTTGTTGGAGGAAGTGTGTCACTGTGAGTGTGGGCTTTGAGGTCTCTTTTGCTCAAGCTTCGCTCAGTATGACACTCAGTCTCCTTCCTGTTGCCTGCATATCAACATGTAGCAGTTCCTTCTCCAGCACCATGTCTGCCTGCATGCCGCCATGTCCCGCCATGATGATAATGAACTAAACCTCTGAACTATAAGCCACCACCTCAGTTAAATGTTTTTCTTTATAAGAGTTGCATGGGCATGGTGTCTCTTCACAGCAACAGAAATCTTAACTAAGATGTAGCAGGAATCTTAAAGAGTCTTATTAATAAAATCAGACCTTGGATTTCTGCCTCTGGAATGTTAGGATTAAAGGTGTGTGCTACCACTGCCTATCCTCTATGTTAAATATTGTGGTTGTTCTGTCTCTGACCCCAGATAAGTTTATTAGGGTACACAATATTTTTGGGGACACAATACCACCACACTAAGACAGACCCCTAGTGCCACATAAAACTGGTTGTTGGTGGCACTCGGCAGTAATCCCAACCTTTGGGGATGGAGGCAGGAGGTTCAGAAATTCAAAGTCATTCTCTGCCACTCCAAGGCCAGCCTGGGCTACATAAGACTGTCTTAAAGTTTTTCAAAAGCTCCAGAAACAACAAACCACAATCAAAGAGACTGATAAAAGGGATGAAGAAATGAGTCAGTGCTTAAGAATATTTGCTGCTTTTGCAGAGGACCAGGGTTCAGTTCCCAGCACCCATATGATGATTTACAACTGTATGTAACCCCAGTTCCAGGGGATCTGGCACCCTCTTTTGGCCTTTGTGGGCTCCTTAATGCATGTGACACACACACACACACACACACACATACACACACACACACACACACACACATTTATTCTGGCTCATGCATGTATGCACACAAGTGAGTGCACACACTCACACGTGCACAAATTAATTTCTTCTTTTGTTTTTTGAGACAGGGTTTCTCTGTATAGCTTTGCGCCTTTCCTGAAACTCACTTGGTAGCCCAGGATGGCCTCTAACTCACAGAGATCCGCCTGGCTCTGCCTCCTGAGTGCTGGGATTAAAGGCATGCGCCACCACCGCCCTAACCACAAATTAGAATTTTAAGATGAGAGGTTTCAGGTGTAGAATTCAGTGGGAACACTGAGATACTGTCCTTTCAGTTAAGAGATTCATTTGAAGAACTATTAATGTCATGGACAGGCAGACAGCAGCAGGTGGGCAATCTGAGGAGACTCAGGGCCACCAGGTGGAGTGGAGACCTTTCTTATCCTCTCAGAGGTTCACATCATGTGGTCATCCCTGATTCCGGGGCAGGAAGAGATGGAATTCTGAGGTATGTCTGTGCCACTCTGAGCCTGTGAGAAAGGAGGATCTCATCTAGTAAAGGTGCACCCAGTGTCCCTGGTGAGGGATGTCTCCACCTAGAACCCTGTGTCCTGAGGTTCCGCAGACAAGCGAGACTGTTGCTCATCCTCCCCTTGGAATCCAGGCACCTGGGGAGTCTGTGAGAGTCGGAGGTTCCCAAACAGGCTTTTCAGTGGCTGAGGAGCGAAAGAGAGCTGGGCTGCTGCGGGTGCGTTTGTACTGGTTAACCTAGAGCTTAAGACCTAGCATAAGAAAGGACAGGTGTCAGTGCCCTGAGTTTCCAGTTGCCCACTCACCTGGGGAACACAGGGGAGTGTAGGGCCCTGGCCCCAGTTTTGGGTAGCTGTTGCCTTGCTTGCTGACCTTGACTAGATGTCCTCCCTATGCTGATTCCCTGCTGGTTTCCTTCCTCCTGAACACTCACCAGAGGTTCTTTGTTTGTGTATCCTGCATTTGGTGTAAACAGCTAGTATGCTAGAATGTAAAACTTCTGCCCTCCAGGGTTCTCCCATTGTGCTGAAAGCCTGTATATTTAAGGCCTCCTCCCTCCTTCAATAAATGACATTCAGCATTCTGCTGAGGCGAATGTTCTTGTCTCTTTTTTGATCCACAGCCCTTCGCTCAGACATGGTGATTTGACGGATGGGGAAACTGAGGCTCCAGGGGTGAAGGTGAACTAGCCTAAGGTCACAGCTCATGAGAGTAGTGCTCTGTGGTGTTCATGCAGCCTTTTAAAGATAGGTGACTGCTGGGCAGTGGTGGCGCACGCCTTTAATCCCAGCACTTGGGAGGCAGAGCCAGGCGGATCTCTGTGAGTTTGAGGCCAGCATGGTTTACAGAGAGATCCAGGACAGGCACAAAAACTACACAGAGAAACCCTGTCTTGAAAAACCAAAAATAAAATAAAATAAATAAATAAAGATAGGTGACAGATGGGAGATGGTTGGGAGGGGATAGGAGCCAGGGGAAGTGGGGAGGGGGTCTGTGTCTCCTTTTCTACCCAGGGTCCTGGCTCTTTGTGACTCAGCAGCTGCCACTCAGCCCCATACAGGCCAGGAGTTCTTTACCCCACCAGAGGACTTTGAGCACATGATAGCAGCCGCTTTCTGGGACTATGATGACCCCACCTTGGTGTGGGGTTCTCCTCTCTGAGCCAGGGACCTGGTATCTTTGGCAGCCTGTGGGGACTATTTTTAAACCTCACAGCTGGTTTTGGTAGCAGCAGCTGACGTGTGTGTGATGCCCAGGGTTCTGCCGACATTCTGTACTGACTTTGTACATGAGCAGGGGTAAATCAGGAGTGGAGGTTGGGCTGTATTTCCAGTGACACTCTAAGAGGGAAGGGGACAGAAAGCCAACCTCAAGCAAGGGACTTAGGATGGACAAAAGGGCTTGGACATGGTCACAGAAGATTCAGGCTGAAGCCAGGAGAGGGAGAGGCAGGATTTATTGCTGGAGTTATTAGAGTCAGCATCTGGACCTTGGCAGCCTTGACAAAACCAGGCTAGCCCACTTATCCTCAATACACCAATAAAAGAAACAGCCAGCAAAAAGCAGAGAGAAGAGAATTATTCAGCATGGTCACATTGGGAAGAGTAAGTTCATCTTCAAGGTCCTGACATGAGGTTTAGGTTTAAATAGAGGGCAAGAGGTCTGCATAGCTAAGCCGGCTGGTCAGGGTGTGTCCTGCCCGTCACTGACTCATCGCTGACGGGTTCTGGTGACTCCTGCAAGGTGGTCTGAGGAGCTGTTTGGAGTCTTCCTGGGAGACAAGTTCTCCTCCTAGTTGGCTGCCTGCTTTGGCCTTTCTTTTCTCCAGCATGAGATTCCTGGAGCAATTCTAGTTTCTTGGGATGCATTGTTTGCAAAAGTCTGAAAGCCCAGTGAGGGACAGTGTCTCTTTAGAATGTCTACAGTCCTGCCAGGATAGCTACAACCTGGGGCTCTACCTGGCTTTGCCCTCAATGGGTGATGACTGTGGGGCCTAGAGGCCAGCACAGTGGACAGCCCTTAGCACTTGTATGTGATGTGGATTCACTGGCCACTGCCAGTGACAAGTCCTTCCTGGGCATGTGTCCTCACAAGGGTATCAGCTTTGTGGAGGACTCTGGCAACCCCGTGTCACTCAGAGGTAGGGTCTAAGGACCAGTATCCTTCAGCTGGGGGCAGGGAGGGAACTGCATGAAGCCTGGACTTCCTGTTGTCCTCACCCTCTGTCCAACCCCTCACAGCTGCTGTGTACATCATTAGTGCTGGGCGCTGCTCTCTTGGGTTCTGGATTCGTCTGTGATGAGCCCCTGTGTCCAGCTTTGGTGTGGTGACTCTTGTCCATTGTCTCACTGAAGGAAAGGAGTAGAGACCGCATTCCTGAGCACCAGCATGTAGCTTAAAACAACAGAAACTGTGGAGCTCCAGGAGTCCAATTACACAGCCCTTGAGAGCAAATTATGATTACTGTTAATAAAAAAACAAACAAACAACAGAAACTGAAGTCTGCAGTCAAGGTGTGAACAGGGCTGGCTCCTTCTGAGGTGGGGAGGAAATCAGCCCGCTCCTTCTGGTTGTGCTGGCTGCTAGTGCCCTGGGTGTTCAATGACTTGTCTTCCAGCTCAGTGGTCACCAGGTTTCTCCCATGTCTCTGTGTCTCAGACATCCCATTCCTCTCTCAGAGTTTGAGTTACCTTTATTGCACCCATGAAGATCCTGTTCCCATACAAAGTCTCCTTCTGGCCTGGGCGAACGTAAATTTGGGGGGCATTGTTTGACCCAGTGCAGATAAGCCAGGAACTGCGGCAAGGCTGAGACACCTGCACACACAGACATGCTCAGGAGATCAGGACACCTGGGATGTCCCACCCGGGGCAGAAGTCTGGGCTTTCATACTCTCTGGGAGCAGACGGACGGAAAGACAGGACCGCACCATGTGTGACCTGTGGTCCCACTGTTGAATGAAATGTAGAGTCCTAAATTCAAGACAGTTAGGAATTTCAATGGCTTCTCAGACCACAGAACCTTCATAGGTAGAGTGCTTGCCTGTGATATAGGAGGCCCTGGGTTCGATCCCCAGCATCATGCAAACAGTGTATGGTGTCACAGTCCTGTAATCCCAGCACTTGGGAGGAGGCAGGAGGATTAGAAATTCAAGGTCATCTTCCAGCTACAAATTGACTTTGAAGGCAACTTAGGCCACTTGAGACTCTGTCTCAAAAAAAACAATCCAACAACAACAACAACAACAATGAAAAATCCAAATTAACATTGACATTATTTGTTTGTTTACTTTATAATCTATCTATCTATCTATCTATCTATCATCTATCATCTATCTATCTAATTTATTTATTTTTTGTTTTTTCGAGACAAGGTTTCTCTGTGTAGCTTTGGAGCCTTTCCTGGAGCTTGCTCTGTAGCCCAGGCTGGCCTCGAACTCACAGAGATCCACCTGGCTCTGCCTCCCGAGTGCTGGGATTAAAGGTGTGCACCACCACCTTTATTTATTTATTTTAAAGATGGGGGCAAAGAGCATTAAGCAAAGGCAGTCGCTTTGAGCTCAGCACTTGTGTGAGATTGCTCAGGCCATGCACCACCATGAGAGGCTGGCCTGCAGTGGGGGCCTAACCTGCTTTCCCCTATGAGAAACTGAATCTCCTTTGACATAGAAAAGCTAGTCGGTGTGGTGGAGCTTTGTTCTACCCTGCGGCTGGGTCTGTGTTACTGGGTACTTCTTTGGGGTCTGTGCCCCATCTCCTCAGCTAGGTCATGATCTCGGCTGGCCATGGCAGAAGGAGAAGCTGACTTACCCAAAGCCCTCAAGACTAAAGGGCCTGAGGGACCTGAGGGACCTGAGGGACCTGATAAATTCCATTTATCAGCTGTGGGAGCCCAGGAAGACGGTTCCTGTCAGCACCCCAGGCTCCTCCTCTGTAGATGCATAGGTACTGATGTAGCATGTCATGGACCAAGGCTAGGCGTGAGCTTGGGTGAAGCGGTGTGGAGATGGCCCCTGGCTAGCCACAGCGACTCTTTAGAGTTTTGCATGATGTGAAATGCAGGTGACCAGCCAGTCGCCTGTCTGTGGTCACCCCACATCTGGGCACTATGCAAATAAGCCACTTCAGGAAGTTCAGGGGTGCGGTGAGGAGTTGGCTCTGGCTTACTGCTCCCTGGTCCTCCTGCCACCCCACCTTCTTCCCTCTCCATGTTACTGTGACAGACTTCCTTTGCTCTGTTAGGAGGGACTCACCCAGGGTGATCCTAGGACCCTCTCCTAAGCCTCCAGTGCCCACCCTGTTCTTGCTTCACCCCACAGCTGGGTGAGTGAAGAAGGCATACAATTCACCAATAGTCCTTGTGCCCTGGATTATGGGCCCAATTTCTTCCCAGGCCACCGGAAACAGAGACGTGTTACAGAGTCCCATGGTGAGCTCCAGGCAGCTTGCTGGCTACTGGCTGCTGGCTGCTGGCTGCTGATGACTTTATCTCCAGTAGCTGCTCGATGACAGCTTGACCGTTCCCAGAGCACCCACCGCCCCGTCTCTTTCCACACGCTGTGGGCCATTCTGATGTCTAGATTGAGCTGTACTGACAGCCAGGCTGCTGGTGAAGGTGTCTGCAGGGGAGATGCCATTCTGAAGGGGCAGGCCTCTGATCTCGGAGTTTTCATCCTCCAAAGAGTCTCTGGACAGCTGCCCTGACTAGAATACTGTGAATTGAGAAGAGTCCTCCAGTCTTGCTTCCCACCAGACCCTGAAGACCATGCAGGGGTCCTGACACCAAGCTTGTCCCCCAGACCCTGGCAGGGAAGAGCACAGGTATCCCGCAGGCATTCAGGAGCCCCTGCCTCTCCCGATAGACATCCCTGGGAGGCAGTGTTCCTTGGATAGCTCATTCACTCTGGTCCTCTGTGAGCCACCTTGGAATTCTCATCAATGCATTTTGCCACCATTGTGGTTCAAATCTGAAATGTCACCCACAGGCGTGATCACCCATGAAACACTTGGTCTCCAGATGTGACACAATCTTGGGAGGTTGTGGAAACTTCTGTAGGACCTGGCTAGAGGAAGTAGGTTACTGGAGGTGTGGACTCGCCCCATTTCCTGCCTGCCACAAGTGCCTGGCCTGCCCCCTTCCCCTCTCTCTTGGCTTCCTGTCTGCCTTGAGATGGAGAGACACCCCTGCCACAAGCTTCCACCTCCATGATGTCAGGCTCCGTAGACTAAACTTGTTGCAGCCAGAAGCCTAAATAAACCGCTCCTCTTTGAGTTGTCCCACAGTGACGAGAAAGGTAACCCATGCAGCCACATGACGCGGCTCACACTCGGGGGCCTCTTCAGCGCAGCCTGGCTGACAGCAATGATCTGTCATACAGATGGAGAGTTCAGGCGGGAAATTCATGCAGCCATGTGCAAACGCCAAGGTTGCAAGAGGCAGAAATAAACATACCCCAGCCGCAAAGCTGGATCCTCACCACAACCCCGGCTTCCACCATGGTGAAGAATCTTCCATGTTGTGTCTACTCCCTGATCCCTCACGCACAAGCCGCCTCATGCTTGCTTTGTGCCCGAGAAGACCTAAGTCCCAAGAACATGGGGAAATTGGGCTCCCATGGGACCACTTGTGGTCAGCACTGGGACTGGCCAGGCACATGTCCCTCATCCAGGCATAGTGGCTTCACAGGATCTCCAGGAGCTGCTCCGGTCAGGCTGGGGTCTAAGGTGTCTTTCTAAAGTCACTTGCAAGCCACAAGAGAAAGAGGCCTGTGAAGTACATGGATGAGGCCAGAGGCTCAGCATCCTTGGTACAGTCCCTGCTCATGGGTTCTTCCTGGCCTGTTCCTGTCTCTGGGACCCTCATTGATGACATGCAGATGTCACGGGACCATGTGGCCATCTACTGGCAGGAAGTGCTTTCCTTGCCAACTCCCAGGTGGGTGGCACCAGAGACTCTTGCTACTTTGGCACTTTGAGAGACAAGGCTATCCAACCAGAGCTCATGTGTCCTGCACAGGAGGCTCAGAGGACAGTGGCCTGGGCCAGCCTGGGCTTGTTCTGGCAGATTCCCAAACTGCACCTGACCTCTGAGGAAGATGCTCTGCCAACCCCTCCAGCAATCCTCCTGAGACTGTGTGCTCACCCATAGGTACTCTTATCATCCATGTCTCCTTGTGGTGACCGAGCTTGGGAGCGCTGGGGTAGGACCGTTGACTCAGTATGAAGAAGGAAGGCTTTTGAGTCCTGTTTCAGATACCGGTGGCTGCCACTGAGGGCCTCAAAGCCTTTGTTGACACCCCCACCCCCTACACACACACACACACACACACACACACACACACACACACACTCCCTGAGACAGGATCTAGCTAGGGAATCAAGATTGTTCCATGTATAGCCAAGGCTAGCCTCAAGCTCACTGCAATTCTCTTGTCTCAGCCTCTCCAATTCTGGGATCCCAGGCGTAAGTCATCAGGGCTGGCTCGGTTTCCTCTTCGGTGTAAGTTCCCACCTACTGGAACAGCATGAGAGGAGGGGGTCTGAGAGCCAAGGTGCTCAGGCCAGTGGTGTCATGGGGCTCTTTGGAGGATCCCCAGCTGAGGACTCCTCAGAGATGGTCTCCCAGCATCTAGGAAGATCCTTCCCAAAGACCCCCAATGGAGGAAACAAATGTACAAGTGTTTTCACAGATGGAATGTAAGAGCTTCCTTCTGATCTCTGGGAGATGCACCGTGTGTGTGTGTGTGTGTGTGTGTGTGTGTGTGTGTGTGTGTGTGTGTTGTTCCTGGGGGCCCTTGAACTTTGAAAGTTTCATCACTAGCAGAGGAAACTGCTCAGAGCCCCTCCCTGGGTTTGGTGGTCACCCTCCAATGTTAACGTCCTGTGTGATCAGGTACATTTGTGCCAGCCAAGAAGTTACCATGAGCTCATGAATGGCTGTGGAGCTCCAGGGCTAGCAAGATGTCTCAGTGGATAAGGGCACTTGTCCATAGTCTGACACCCTGAGTTCGGTTCCCAGGACCTACCTGATGGAAAGAGAGAACTGACTCCCACAAGTTGTCCTTTGACCTCCACACATGTTCCATGGAACTTCAGTACCCACCCACAGATCACACACACAACAAAGCATAATAAAATTTAAAGACAAAAGAGATGAAGTTCCAGGCTTGGAATAGAGAGCTGTTCTCCATGAATTTCTGTGATGGCTATTGTTGATGGTCACTTGATGATCTAGAATCATGTAAGAGAACAAGTTCTGGGCATGTCTGGGAGGGAGTTTCTAGACTGTTTTAGTTGAGGTGGGAAGACCCACTCTAAATGCAGCAGCACTATTCTGTGGGCTGGGTTTCCCGACTGGATGAAAAGGAGAAGGTGAGCTGAGCACCAGTGTTCATCTCTCTGCTCCCAGACTGTGGATGAAGTGACCAGCTGCCTGCTCCTGCGGCTGTGTCCTCCCCACCGCGATGGACTGGACCCTTGGACTGTGAGCCACAGCACACCCTTCGTCCCTCAAGTCACCGGGTCACATGTTTTGTTGTAACAACCAGGAGGTAACTAACACATGTGACTAACTAATCCCAACAAGACTGTCCATCCATTGCCACCCTGACTCCTCAGGCCCTTGAGTCTGTGGTGGCTTCCCATCATCCTTTGCTTGTGATCATCTTGACCATTCTGGGGAGCACAGCTTGGAGTTGTGGTGTGCTTTACAGCCTGGGTCTGTCTAATGATATTTGTGGGTCCTAGAAGGCTGTGGAATTTAGAAAGAAGCAGGGAAAAGTGAGGTTCCAGGTTTGTCTGATGTAGTTTTAAACCTGAATTAAGTGTGTGTACGTGACTGCCACAGGGCACATGTAGAGGTCAGAGGACAACTTGTGAGTCAGTCCTCTCCTCCCACAATGAGGATTCCAGTATATTCAGGTCATCAGACTTGGTGGAAAGCCCCAGCTAAGCCACCTCCACAGCTGTGCCCCTCCCCCGCCACTGCCTTCTTCCTTCCTTCCTTCCTTCCTTCCTTCCTTCCTTCCTTCCTTCCTTCCTTCCTTATTTATATATATATATATATATAAATATAAAGACAGGCCGTGTTCTAGCCCAGGCTGACCTCAAACTTACTATGTACCCAAGGATGACTTTGAACTCCTGGTCCTCCTGTCTCCACCTCCCAAGTGGATTTTAGGTTGTCTGAAGGTACTATCGCTGTGATGAAACACCAGAACCAAAAAGTAAGTCGGGGAGGAAAGGATTTATTTGGCTTATACTTCCACGTCACAGTGCAGGAAGTCAGGACAGGAACTCAAGCAAGGCAGGAACCAGAGGCAGGAGCTGATGCAGAGGCCATGGAGGGTGCTGCTTACTGGCTTGCTTTTCCTGGCTTTCTCAGCCTGCTTCCTTACCAGCCCAGGGGTGACACTGACCACAACCAGCTAGACCCTGCCCGTCAATCACTGGTTAAGGAAATACCTACAGCTGGACCTTAAGGAGGCCTCCTCCTCTCAAATGACTCTAGCTTGTGTCAAGTGGACATAAAACTAGCCAGCACAGGTGAATGATGGTATGTCTGCTTTTATGTCCCCAGTGCCTCTTAGGATCCTGTCTTTGAGGGATACCACACCCCAGCTCGGCCTTCATTGCTACATGGGTTTTGAGGAAGCTTTTGTAACATCTGCACTCTGACTTAACCAATTTCTTGCTGAAATCCACTCTAGTCACACCCATGAGTCGCACACTGTGGTCTGACCTCCTGGATGCCCCCCCCCTTCCAGCCCCCAGCCATGTAGAAAGATAGAGTTCGGATGGGTGTGCTGTCCTGAGCATTTGGTCAGGGTGCTTCCTTGGAGACAACATCCCCGCATAGGCAGGAGGAATCCATGGAGTGTGTGGAAAGAGAATGTTCCGGTGGGATTGAGCTGAGAGGGAAGACTGCAGGTGAGGAGCTGCCTGGTGGGCGGCGACAGACCTGGGTATGAATCCCCTCTGTATGCTGACAACTGATCTTGAGCAAGCTGCCACCTGCACCACCTCTCTGGGTCTCACTGTACTCACTGCATAGGGGACGATGTTGCGGCTGGTGCACTGGGTACTGGGAAGAGCCACTGCGTGCACGCGGGGGGGCGGGGGGTGCTGATGGTGTGGAGACACCAATGTTGGGGCCCTGGAGCTGTTTCTCCAGACAAGCCTGTGCCAATGAGGGAGACTGACTTGAAAAGGGGCACCTCCTAAGGCTCCCTACTCCTCCTGGAGGAATCTGTAGCTGTCTGTCCCATCCAGAGATCCGTTTGCAGAGCCATCCCAGGAGAGCACCCCCCTCCCTGCTCCCGGCCTCTGAAGACTATCAGGAGCTGAAGCTTCCTCAGTCACCCACCACGAGAGCTGTCTCCCTGTGCCTGCAGCCAGATCTGGTGCGTGGCACTTTCCTCTGGGTGTCTTGTAGGAAGGCCACCCTGAGCTGCATGTCCCTTGGAAGCTCATGTTCTCCCCTCCAAGTGTTGCACAGTGTCAGTGTGAGCAGATCATGTTCAGAATGCTCCCTTCCTCTACCTTGGGTGTGACACATGGAGTCACTGCCCCTAGGGGTCAGTGCTACTCGAAGGTGCCCACCTGGGTCGCAGTGATACTCTACTTGGCACACATTGAGCTCCAGGTGTGAGTTCTCCCCCTGCCTCGGTACACTGGTCTGGGGCTCAGCTGCCTCTGCCAGGCTTCCCTTGAGCTTGGCACTCTAAGGGACTGCCTTGATCTTGGGCAGGCATTCACAGCTGTGGTGAGTTCACGAGGGCAGAGGGCCTGTCATGTTCAGAAGACAGCGCTGTCGTCCTTGTCCTTCCCAGTCTCGGTTCTTGTCTTTCTGCTCCCTCTTCCAGATGTCCCCTTGAGCCTTCTGGCGGTGGGGAGGTGAAACAGATGTCTCACATATGACCAATACTGAAATCAAAGCCTCGGCTGTTCTGCTTCTTCCTCCTCAGCATGCCCCGCTGGAACCATCACAGTTGGGTTGAGTCACACACACACACACACACACACACACACACACACACACACACACACACACACCCCGCCAACCCAGACAAGGTCTTGGGTATCTCAGGCTGGCCTTAGACTAGTAAGTAACTGAAGATGATCATGAACTTCAAATCCTTCTGCCTCTCCTCTGAGTGCTAGGATGACATTGTGCTACCATGGCTGGTGTGTGTGGTGGTGGAGAGCACACCTAGGATTTTATGGATGCTGAGCAAGCATCCATATCAAAATCCCAGGCCAGAAATGGGGTTTTGATATAAGACAGTTACGTCAGATCACACAACCTTTCTTGAACCCATAAGGAGGGGCTGGGGGAAGGTGAGGTCATTTCCTCAGTTGCTATAGCTCAAGATAAACACCATTTAAATGAAACAAAGCCAATAGCAGCTTGGCAAGATGGCTCATCAGGTAAAATTGCCTGTGCTCAAGTTCTGTTTGATCCCCTGACAACCCAGAGTAGGAGGGAAAAATGGACTCCTGAAAGCTGTCCTCAACACCTGAGGATATAATAATAATAATAATAATAATAATAATAATAATAATAATAACAATAATAAAGCAGGGTATGGTGGTGCAGGCTGTAACCCCCACACTTGGAAGGCTGAGGCAGGAGGATTGTTGTGAGTTTAAGGTCAGTTTGGACTGCTTAGTAAGATCTTGTCTCTACAAACCAGACCAAATCAGACAAATACATAAAATGCTGAAATGAAATTTTCAAAAGTTCCTGAACACAAAACAGCAGATGTTAAAGACAGTGTTGCTCAGTGCAGCCTGGCTCCTACAGAATGCTGTCGATCGAACAGATGGCTGCTCCAGGCTGGAAGTTCAGTGATTTGACTTTCAAATCCAAGGTATACACTGCTCTCCCCAAGCTCCAGATGTGCAGGAAAGGTGACAGACAGGAGAGCGCACACCTGTCTCTGGAGCTCAGCAAGGACAGAGGGGGGACCACAGGGCATTGCTCCTTGGCCTACAGGACAAACCACACATACAATGCCCCCTGCACATTCCCAGGAGCAGCCAAGTCTGAGCCTGGCCTCACCATCCATCAGCTGGCTCACATTCTGAGCCTTGAGTGCTCATCAGTGAGCATTCAGTGCTGACTCTCTCTCTCTCTCTCTCTCTCTCTCCTCCCCCCCTCTCCTCTCTCTCTCTCCTCTGTCTCTCTCTCCTCTGAGCACTCTACCGCTGAGCTAAATCCCCAAACTGCATGCTGACAGTCTTTAAGTTCACACAGGGATTTCATTCAATTCTTTGACAGCCCAGTGGTGTCTATTAGTGACTGGTTTTGTTTTCCAGGGGACACTTGGTAGCCCCAGTAATATTTGGGACACACTTCCACTAAGAAAATATTCAATGTCTATGTGAAATGCAATGTTTTCTTTTTCTTTTTTTTACTGAAACAAGGTCTTGTGTTAGCCCAGAATAGCCTTAAACTCACTATGTAACTGAGACTAACCTTGAACTCCTGATCCAGTGAGCTGGGATTACAGGTATGTGCCACACTCCTAGTTTCATGTAGGACTCAAGATCAAACCCAAGGACATAAATCAAACCTTGTGTATACTAGGCAAGCATTCCACCAACTGAATCACATGCTTAGCCCAACAATTTTTTTAAATCAAGTTTAACTGGGTGGGCCCCATGTTACTTACAACCTATAGCCTGCTTCTTGGACACACTCCTCTATCCCCTGCCTTATTGCTTTAAAATTAACTTTTTGTTACGTTTATTCTCTTTCTTCCTGTATGTGTGTGTGTGTGTGTGTGTGTGTGTGTGTGTCTGTCTGTCTGTCTGTCTGTCTGTGTATTGTGTATTCAAGTGAATGTGTGTGAGCATATGCAGGCCACTGTATGCACCCTAGCACACGTATGGAGGTCAGAGAACAACGAGAGGAAGTCTGTTCTCTCCTACCTTGTGTATCTTGATGTCAAACCTTGGTCCGCAGGCTTGGCAGCAAGCACCCTAACCTTAGGCTTTATATCCAGTCTACTGAAGTGCAAATCAGACATATAGAAAAGTATGTAAATCTTAGTGCCAGCTTGCATAAATTTCCACAAAGTGAACATGCCCAGGTAACCAAGGCCCAAACTGAAAGACAGAGACAAACTGTGACCAGAAACCATCACACCCTGTTGCCCATTACCATCCACTCGAGGGCAGCCATGAACCTCCTTTGGAGTCCCTACATTGACTTCAAATGCTCATGGGACATTCTGTGGTCACACAACTGTGAAGTCCCATTCCTCCCATTCTTCATGCTCATGGGTTCTCATGCAGACTTTGTTGGTGAACATTTGATCCAGGCTATGCCGAACATACCAGTAAGAACATTCTGGAACAACCCACCTTTAAGCACTACCCCACACTTAATGTTCTTGTCATTGTGGACAGACATTTAGATATTTAACATAAGCTTGGCTCTGAGAGCAGGTTTAAGACCTAGGTTCTAAACCAGGCAGTGGTGGTGCACGCCTTTAGTCCCAGCACCTGGGAAGCAGAAGCAGGAGGATCTCTGAGTTTGAGGACAGCCTGGTCTACGAAGTGAGTTCCAGGACAGCCAGGACTCTGTTACCCAGAGAAACCCTGTCTCAAAAAACTAAAACCAACCAACCAAACAAACAAAAAAGACTGTGCTTCTATCAACTAGGGACCCGCCCTTAACATTGCCAGCAGACAGTAGAGAGTCATATACTTCTGAGAGGGAAAAGGACCAGAGCTCTCTCTCCTGTCCATGCCATCAAGGGTTAATCCCAGGTATAGAACTTGGCTTTGCATGTACTTTGGCTAAGACTCCAGCAACAGCCAGGCAAATGTCAGGGAAATGGGCTCTTGGCTCTGGAGGAGGACCAAGCCATTGGTGGGGGAGGGTGGGATGGGTTGCTTCCTCCCTGCAGGGTGCCTGCCCTGCCCATCACCTGCATGGGACGTGCTATTTATAGCTGCCCAGGCTGCCCTGACTGTTCCCATTCAGTTGCCAGCAAGGACATTCCTGGGGCTTCTCCATTTTCCCCAGGGCTCTGTCTGGCTGCTGAAGGATTCCAGGACTGTTCTGGCTCCTCAGGCCTCGCTGTCAGAAGCCTACAAGAATAGAAGGCTCCTGGCGGTCCTGTATCTCAGGCAGTCACAAGAGACCGATTGTCCTAAAGGAGGTGAAGAGAGGCCCAGAGCAGATAGTCCAGGGGGACTGAGGACTGAGCAGCCACAGAAGGGGCTTCCAGTAAGCATGGCATTCCTGCTAACATTCCATACCAACAGCCCAGGCATTCCTGTTAGGGTAGCAGGTACCAGTATACGCCAATGCAGTCCCCAGCCCCACCTTGGTCCATCATCGGGCTCCCTGGCTCAGTGTAGGCACCTGCTTGATCCCAAAGGCTGAGCAGTGGAATTGTGGCCCTGGATGACTTGACCTCTGCCAGGGGTCAGTGGTTTGTGGGGAATGTCTTGGCAGAGGCATGTGGTTCCAGGTGACCAGATATCTCCCATGTGGGATGAAGAGGTTTGAGGCTGAGTGGCAGGCCATCCCTGAGTTTCCTTGGTCTCAGCCTTGTTCTTCTTTCTTTTCTTCTCTTTTTTTCTTTTTCTGAGACAAGGTTTCTCTGTGTATCCCTGGCTACCTGGAACTCACTCTGTAGACCAGGCTGGCCTTGAATTCAGAGATTCATCTGCTTCTGACTCCCAAGTGCTAGGACTAAGGGCATGCACCACCATCACCCAGCTCCCATTTTTCATTTTTAAGGGAGGAGGCCATTCCCACACAATATTGTGCTCACTGCTCTGGGTTGCCCAGGATTCCCCAGTATCTAGATAGGCGCAGGCCTGAGCGGCATATGGCAGCCCCACTGGATTCTCAATGCCCCTTGGCTTTGATGACTGGAGGTGCAGGGTAGGGGGATGGGGGGTTGAGGGATGGGGGGCAGGATGACAGGACTGCATGCTGGGTCACGTCCCCTTCCTGCCCGAGAGTCTCAGTTCTCCGTCTGTGGACCAGGATGGTGGCCTCCCTTCCAGGTGGCAGGGCAAATTCTATTAGAAGAGACTGAAGGGCTGGGCAGAGCCCTGCTCCCTTCTCCTCTTCCTTATCTTCCCATCCAAAGCAGCTCACCTTAAAAACAAAACCAGATAGAGCAGGGTTTCCTGTGTCCCAGGCTGGCCTATGTGGTTGATATATTGTGTGCCCCAATAAACTTATCTAGGGGCCAGAGAACAGAACAGCCACATTATTAAACATAGAGGTCAGGCAGTGGTAGCACATGTCTTTAATCCTAGCATTCCAGAGTCAGAGATCCATCTGGATCTCTGTGAGTTCAAAGCCACACTGGAAACAGCCAGGCATGATGACACACACCTTTAATACCAAGAAGCAGAAAGGGATATAAGGCGAGAGGACCGGGAACTAGAAGCATTTGGCTTGTAAGCTTTTAGGCTTTTAGCAGCAGTTCAGCTGAGATCCATTGGGATGAGGTCTCAGAGGCTTCCAGCCTGAGGAAACAAGATCAGCTGAGGAATTGGTGAGGTGAGGTAGCTGTGTCCTGTTCTGTTTCTCTGATCTTCCAGCGTTCACCCCATTACCTGGCTCCGGGTTTGTTTTTATTAATAAGACCTTCTAACAATTCGTGCTACAGGCCTAGAACGTCCTATGTAGCCAGGGATGACCTTGAACTCCTCCTCCCGGGAGCCCATCACATATGTTAACACTGTATGGTGGATAGAACCCAGGGCCTTTTGTATTCTAGGCAAGCACTCCACAAGCAACCCACACCCCCAACTCCAAGACACTAACTGTTGAGATTCTTTTAAATAGTGCTCTGTAATGGTGAGGGCCATGCAACTCTGCCCCAACCTCCCCCTCCCTGTTCCTCTCTCTTTCTCCTTTCTTAGATCCTTCTTTCCTTCTTTCTCTCTCTTCCACCTGGCTCCATCTACCTGCTGTCAACTATAGGGCAGTTGCTGCTGACAGTGCCCAGAGGGGCTATAGTGGGCATCCTTGGACTCTGCCCCACAGGGGGAGTTCAGGAACCTGAACCCTCATGCACAGGTGGAGCGGGAGAGTGTGGACTCTGTCCCACAGGGGGTGTGGGGGTACAGGGCTATCCTGCACCTGAATGGTGCTGTGACAAAGACTTACATTTGGAGCTGACTGTGGTCTCCATTATTTTCACAGTCAGTTAGTGGCCAGGGCTGGTGATGAGGTTCAGTGGGCATGACTGTCCTTTGGAACCTGGCTGTGGCCACCCATCTCCCAGGCCCCCTATCTATCACCAGACAGACTCCAGGATGGAGTGAGAGGGGACACCTCAGGTTCCCACTAAAGTCAACCATCAGATTTTGAGGCAGAAGAGAACAACACCCATACATCCCACTTCTGATAATATTCTGGGCCTGTGGGAGGCTCTGGGCCTGGTGGCGACTGGACAGTGGGGAGTCCAGCTGTCTGTCCCTCCTGACAGACAATGAAGGAAAGCCTGGTGGCCTAGCCAGGCCCCTAGTCCCTTCTCCCAGCCAGTGGCTCTGATCCACCTCTCCCATGGGAAGCAGGGATCTAACTGAGGGTGGGAGTACTGTAACTGTGGATGGGACTGGCAACACGCAGGAGGGATGAGATGAAGCCATCACGCCTAGGCTTTGGTCCTGTTCCAGATGGCAACCTCCTGGACACTGTGAGTTACTCAGCCCCCTGAGCCCATCATTCACGAGGCCATCCTTCACCCACTCTCCGACTCAGGGCGTTGTGGTACTGTGAGCATCCCGCCCATTCCCATGCACACCTCAGGGCCTTTGCGCCTGCTGTTCCCCTGCTGGTCCTCCCATCTCCTGATTCTGCCTTTTCTGCAGTCACCAATTCTGTTTGTTTTTCGAGACAGGGTTTCTTTGTGTAGCTCTGGCTGTCCTGGAACTCGCTTTGTAGACCAGGCTGGCCTCAAATTCCCCTACATCTGCCTGCCTCTGCCTCCCGAGTGCTGGGATTTCAGGAGTGTGCCACCACACTGGGCACATCGGGCTCAGTCAACTATTCTTATTTTCCTCTGAAGCGCGTGCACCATCTGCCCACCAGCACTCTGTGTACATCTTTAGGTCCTGTTTCTGTCAGGAGACTGGGCTGGACCAAAGGTCAGCTCTGTGTCCTACTCACACTCCCCTTAGAATGCCACTTACGCCGTTTCTGTCTCATCTGCATCCGTTGAATCCATGCACGCCTTCACTGGCTACATGACTGAGTGCTCATCACAAGTGATGCTACCTACTCAAGTTCTACAGCTTTCCGACAAAGAACAGAAAGGAATGAGGCCACTCCGAAAGCCCCCAGACAGTCTCCTATGTGTCCCTTTGCTCTGCGAAGCTGAGAGTCTACAGAGAGGAGGGTGCTGTATGTTCCCACAGAGGCTGAGGAAGCCCTTGCTTGTTACCAAAGAGCCTGTCCCGGGTGCTGAAAGCTCCCGGAAGGGTCTAGCCATCTTCTGCAGCAGGAAGCAGATGTGTGCACTCTTACCACCAAGTTTCATGGATGGTTTTGCAATGTCCGGATTTGCCTGTCTTCCTCTGTTGAGGGGAGCTGAGCTCACAGCCTGATGTCAGTCAGTCTGTCTGTCTATCTATATCCCTTTCTCTCTTTCCTGTTCCCTCTCTCCCTCCCTCCTCCCCTCCCTCCCTCTCTCTCTTTCCTTCCCCCTCTCCCCTTTTCTTGGGATTTCTGGTAGCCCTGAGCTAGGTCCCACCTCACCTTCTGAATAGCTGATCCAGGAGCAGCTGAACACTAGGATTCTTCCAAGGTCCCTGAGGGGCACTCACCTGTAATCCCAACACTCAGAAGATGGAGGTAAGAAGATTAGGAGTTCAAGGACAGCCTTGGCTACATAGAAAGTTTGAGGCCAGCCTGAACTATGTGAGACCCTGTCTCAGAAAACCAAAAACATGGGCTGGCAAGATGGTTCAGCAGGTAAAGGCCCTTGGTGCCAAGACTAATGACCTGAGTTCTATCCTTGGGACCCGTATGGTGGAAGAAGAGGCACACACCTTTAATCCCAGTTCAGAGGAGACAGGGGCAGGTGGATCTCCATGAGTTCGAGGCCAGTCTGGTCTACATAGTAAGTTCCAGGACAGCCAAAGCTACATAGTGTGACTTGGTCTCAAAGGGAAAAAAAGAAAAGAGAATCCATTCTCTTCTGACCTGCACACGGGGGGGGGGGGGGGGGGACGACACGGGACGGGACACGGACATGGGTGTGGGGGGGGAGGAGAGAGAGTGAGGGAGAGAGAGAGAAGGAGAAAGAGAGGGAGAGAGAGAGAGAGAGAGACAGAGAGAGAGAGAGAGAGAGAGAGAGAGAGAGAGAGAATGAATGAATTTCTCTTTAACCTTTCCTGGGGAATTCTACCTAACACCTAGCCAAGCTTTCGAATCACTGCTGCTAATAGATACTGTGGCCTCTTGGAGTTCTGACATACTCAGGAGCCCATTATCAGGCATCTTTTACTGGCTAGGAGCTCCCTCCAGGGGCCAGGAAGGGCAGGTCACTGACAACAGAGGAAGAGAAAAAAGGAAACCGCAGAACCAGAGAGCCCTTCAGAGGGGGAATTGTCTTCTCCATTCCGCAGCTCCCCTGACCCTGTGCACTGCCTGCTGTCTCTGCTCAGATTCATTGATGTGAATGAGAATGGGTCCCATAGACTCCTATGTGTGAGTTCTTGGTCCCCAGGTAGGAGAACCTTTTAAAGGTTAGGAGGTGTGGCCTCGTTGGAGTGGGTGTGGCCTCGTTGGAGTGGGTGTGGCCTTGTTGGAGTGGGTGTGGCCTCGTTGGAGTAGGTGTGGCCCTGTTGGAGGACGTGTGTCATTGGGTGTAGACTTTGAGGTTTCAAAGGCTCATGCCATCCTCAGTCTCTCTCTCTCTCTCCCTCTCTCCCCCTCCCCTCCTGCTTCAGCGCCACGTCTGTCAGCCTGCTTCATTCTCCATGGACTCTAACCCTCTTGAACATGAGCCCCCAAATTAAATGCTTACTTTTATATGTTGCTTTGGCCGTGGTGTTTTGTCAGGGCAGTAGAGAAGTAACTAAAACAGCGGTTACCTGAAGGGTGGTTACCTGATGCTACTGTAGATCCTGTGGAGACAGAAGATCTCCTTCCAGAACTGTCATGTCTGGGGCCTCATGAACAGTGTCATGCTCCCTCCATACAGCCCCCAGGTCACCTGGCAGTGATTGTGTTTTCTCATTCTGTACAGTGAGGTTCCTTAATCTTTTCTGCTCAAGACAGCTTTTTGCCTGAGAAATTTTTACATCACACACACACACACACACACACACACACACACACACACACACACAAATAAGAATAAGTAAATCTTAAAAAATAATAATAGTTTGTGAACCATTTAAAAAGAACCAACCAAACAAGGTGGACAGCACATGAGGAAACTCATGAGGTTGACCTCCTCCATGTGTACCCCCCCCCCCACATCCACACCTGGACAAATTGAGAGGGCACAAGGCTCACAGGAGGTAGGGACACTATTGTGCCTCTAGGTCATCGAGGTGACAGTTCTGTGAAAACACCTGGCCTAGAGAAACGCTTGGTCCTGTCGTGGTCCCTACCAGTGATGACATTTATCTGCCCTGTTGTTCAAGGCGTTATCTACTCAGCTGCCGTTCCTACAAACAAGGGATGTTGGCTTTCCAAGCAGTCTTGGATTGTGCCATTTTATTTTTAAAATGAACTTTTCTTCTGTCTTTCTTTTTTGAAACAGGATCTTGAGTTTCCCAGGCTGGCTTTGAACTTACTATGTAGCCAAGGATGACCTTGAACTCCTGGCTTTGCTGCCGCTTCCTCCCAAGGGCTGAGATTACAGGTCAGGCCATGACATTTGGTTTATCCGATGATGGGGTGGAACCAGGGACTTTGTGCATACCAGGCAAGCAGTCTGTCAACTGCTAAGTGTAGCTCAGGCTGCCCTCAAACTCATGGTCCTCCGGCCTCATTTTCTTCAGCATTGGCTCTTGGGCTGTGATACAAGCTACTGATTTTCTTAAATAAATGAATTGAAGGCAAATCTCAGAGCTAGTGACACCCAGATGCAGTCCAGATCTGGGAATAACTGAGCTGATACCTGCTCATTAGGAAAGGGATCTTCTATAACTCACTTAGGACAGTCTTGGCTGCCCGTTCCACAGTGTGGATGCCATCTAGACAGACCAGGCTGTGGAAGAGAACAGGACACTTTGGATACCAGAGATTCCCCTCACTGCCCCCACCCGTCCTGTGTGCAGCCTCTGCCCCAGACCTGCCTGGTATTTTTAGCTCACAGGCACCCTGCACAGCCCTGTACACTGACCAAATTTAGAAATCTCAAGAGTCAGGCGCGATGAATGAACAGGCCCCAGTGAGTGAGCTGCAGCCTGCAGGATTGCTGATGGAGGGGAAGCCTGGAGGTCATAAACAGCCAGGAAAGAGTCAGGTCAGCATCACTTCTGTGGTCCAGGTAGCCTTGGGAACAGCAAAGATAGCCCCACATACACGTGCACCAGAGCCTGGCAGGGGTAGAGATGTGAGAGGTGACTTGACAGGGCACGGGGGAGGGCGAGGCTGCAGGACAGTGTGCCGAGGATGGCCGGACATGCGACATTCAACCCTCATGCCACAGTTTGTGTTAGCTTAGTGTATATTTCATCTGAAGTTAGGAAACTTGAGACAGAAAAGCTTTAACTATCCCATGACTCCGTGCTGCATGAATCCTAAACGTCTTATAATAAAAGCCTGGAGCCAGATATCAGGATGAAAGCTGAAAGATCAGAGAAGCAGAGCAAGACACAGCCACCACCTCTTACCTCACCAACTCCTCAGCCTGACAGAGCCTCTGCAAGAGAGAGGATTCCTGTCTCCTCCCGCCTTATATTCCTTTCTCTGCCCAGTCACATCACTTCCTGTCTCAACCTTCCTAGTGCTGGGATTAAAGGTGAGTGCCACCACTGCCTGGCTGTTTCTCTTTTAGACTGGATTAATCTCATGTAGCCCAGTGTGGCCTTGAATTCACTGAAATCCAGATGGATCTCTGCCTCTGCCTCTGCCTCCCAGTGCTAGGATTAAAGGTGTGTGCCACCACTGCCTGACCTTGTGGCTAACTCTGTGCCTTGCTCTGTCCTTTGATATTCAGGCAAGCTTTATTTCTTAGATTACAAATATATCACCACATACCCGCCCCTGCTTAAGACAAATTATCTACTGACTAAATGATTCTTTTCCACCTATGAGATACCTTAACCTCCACGTGGTCCATGGTCACAGGCAGGCCAGTTACTTTTGTCCCCAGATGACACAGCTTTCAGTTAGGAGAGGGGCTTCCCGCCAGGTGTGAGATTCAAGGTTCAAGAAGCCCATTGAAGGCCTAGGCTCTCCCATTGCTCACTGCCTTGGTTGTTACTACCATCATTGGTGTTGAGGATGGGATTCCCAGCATAGCATATGCTAAGTTCAGTGGGCGTGCTCTCTACCACTGAGCTATCCACACCCCAGACCTACTTTACTGCTTTTCATGGTTTGGGCCTTAGAATATAATCATAGTCATTGTCTGAACAGCCTTTTAATCACTTTTGGATGGCATGCTTACATCCTTAACAAGAAATGGCATCCATGGCAGACCCCACTCTAAGCTCATTCAGTTGCCCCTAAGAGAACTATTTTTTAAAGTTTTTTTTTTACATTTATTTTTATTTTATGTGATTGTTTGGACTGCCTGTATATCTGTGCACCTCGTGTGTGCCTGGTGCCTGTGGAGGCCAGAGGAGGGCATCAGGTGCCCTGGAACTGGAGTTGTGAGCTGCCATGTGGGTGCTGGACTTTGGGTCCTCTGGTGGAGCAGCCACTGTTGGTAACCATGGGGCATCTTTCCAGCCCCAAGACAGCTGCTTCACTAGAGCTGTTTGTATGATGTCTCTTGGCCAGTCTGTCCACAGTAGATTTTGGTGACACTTTCTGTTGTGGCCTCCTGCTCTGTCCTCTGCACTGGGAGGAAGCAGAGAAAAAACTTTTTTTTTTTGTTTTTTTTGTTTTTGGTTTTGCTTGTTTGTTTTGAGACAGGGTTTCTCAGCGTAGCCTTGGCTGTCCTGGAACTCACTTTGTAACCCAGGCTGGCCTCGAATTCACAGAGGCCTGCCTGACTCTGCCTCTAAGTGCTGGGATTAAAGGCGTGCGCCACCGAGCCAGGCTGGCAAGCATATCTTTCGAAATACTAGGTTGTGAGGGTTTCAAAGAGGATTGGAGGTGCCCAGGTCTAATGACAGCCACGCCTTGGAAATGATGGGGTAGCTGCTGCAACCATCTCACACCAGGCACTCAGCTACAAAACAGCTCCCATGAAAGGCCAGGGAGAGGGAGTGAGAGCCAAGACAAGCACCACGCCCCAAGACGTTTGTCAGTAGGTTTAACTAGCAGTGTCAGTGGCCTTCAGAGGCAACGCAGGACCACCCTGATAGAGGCTGCCCCCCAGGACTTTCAAGGGCATCAGAAGAGCCGTTTACCCTGGAGATGAGATCCAGGAATGAAGCCATTCTTGTACTTTCTAAAAGTGGGCCATCAGGGCGGGCATGGATGTCTGCAGCATCCCCTGTCACTGATGGATCCTCGATCTCAGGCATGAGTTGTTACCATGTAACTGTGCTTCTTCTAGGTCTCAAGTTATTTTGTTTGTTTGTTTGTTTGTTTGTTTGTTTTTGTAAAATGGTCTTTATAGAAGAGAGCCACGGCCAACTCAAGTTGCAATTTAGGTAGTTTCCTGACAAAATAGGCATTAAGTGGGTCAGAGGTTGTTCCTGCTGCATCTCCAAGTTTCCAAACTGTCTTTTTTGTTTGTTTGTTTTGTTTGTGTTTTTTTTGTTTTTTTGAGACAGGGTTTCCCTGTGTAGTTTTGGTGTCTGTCCTGGATCTCTCTCTGTAGACCAGGCTGGCCTAGAACTCACAGAGATCCGCCTGCCTCTGCCTTCGAGTGCTGGGATTAAAGGCGTGCATCACCACTGCCTGGCTCCAAACTGTCTTAAGCGAAGCAAGCCTTCCCAGTTCCTCTCCCTTCGCCGGCAGGTTCTCCAAACATCCCTAATTAAACAGCCACATCCCCGTTTCTCTTTTGCTCTCTTTTTGGGTACTGTACAAAGTAAGCTGCCGAGACTTAGGACTGCATGTGCTTATCGAAAAGCTTTGAATTGCCTGTATAGATGCTTGAGAAGGAGACGCCTGCCCTCTGGCGGACACTGTGGGCACTCCTACTTACCTTAGAGCCCAATGGGCTGCAATCCTCCACACCCGGAGGCACCTGTGTGAGCTCCAGGTGTGTGGCAGCATTCGGCACAGAACAGAGTCAACGCCAGCCACCTAAGTGGAACTTTGCTGCCTGATTTAAAAGTTTGTTTTTAAGGAGATTTTTGGACAGCTCTTTGGAGACCTACTAGGCTTGTTTTTGTTTTGTTTTTGTTTTTGAATTTTCTTTTCTTTTAATTTATTTGAAACAGGGCCCCATGTAGTCCAATCTGGCCTCAAGCTCACTCTGAGGATGACCTTGGACTCCAGTCTCTTGTCTCCACAATGCTGGGATTACAAGCCCACAGCCTGCACCCGTTTATTCTGTGATGGGGTAAAGCTCTGGGCTTCATGCTAGGCAACCACTCTACAACTGAGTGACAGCCCCAGCCCCAGCATCACAGGCTAGCATCTTAAGAACACGTTCTTTGTCTTGCATGTTCTTTAACAAGGTTTATTTTTATTTATGTGAGAATGTTTTGCCTGGATGTATGCCTGTGCACCATGTGTGTACAATATCCCTGGAGGCAAGAAGAGGATGTGAGAACCTCTGGAACCGGAGTTACTAACAGTTGTGAGCTGCCATGTGAGTGCTGGGAACCTGGGCCCTCTGCATGAGCAGCTGGTGCTCTAACCACTGAGCATCTCTCCAGCATTATCTGTTCTTACACTAAAAACATTAAATTGCCGTGAAGTGCACAGAAGGGTTCCTGTTGTGGGTACTTCTTTAAAACTACAATTATTTGTATGTATGCACACATATTCATGTGTGTCATGATGCACACACCGTGCTCAGAGGACAACTTGCAGGATGGCCTTGGTTCTCTTCTGGGGATTGAGCTTAGGCATCAGGCTTGGCAGCAAGCACCTTTATCTGCTGAACCATCTTGCTGGCCCCATAATGGCTATTTTAAATGGACAGTTCGGAGATGTTTGGAGAGCCACACTGTTGTGTAACCATCTTGCCCATTCTAACACTCCTCATAGTGAAAAACTGTTTAGTGGTGTTTGAATGTCCCCATAGAACATCCCGCTATGCTCCCGGGCTCAGCTGACCACAGTTCTCCTGTGCCTCTCCAGGATGCTGACTCCCCTGGGGAACTCCCATCACACAGCCAGGCAGAACTTCACCGAGGATGGAGCCTACTTACCTTTTAGGACTGCATAGTGATCCATTGCACGTACACACAGACCTCACTCTGTTTTTCTCTTCACCCACGGATGGAGTTTGGCTTCCATCTTTGGCTGTCAGGATACTGTCTGAATGTGGGTGTACAAATTTCTCTCAGGAACCCCAATTCCAGTTCATTTGGGTAGCAGCCTAGCTGCTGAACCACATGGGAATTTTACTTTAGATGTTCTGAGGAACTGCTCATTGTCCTATCTCCACCCACAGAGCACAGGACTGATCCTCCAAATCCTCACTACAGACGATACTTTGTGTGTGCTTCTGCGTGTGCGTGAGCGTGGAGGACAGAGGTCCACACTGAGTGCCTTACTCAATCTCTCTACACCTTTTACTGAACGCAGGACCCACTGATTCAGCTGTGTTGGATCCAACTGTCTCTGGCTCAAAGCACTGGGATTACAGACATGTGTTGTCACACCTTGCTTTACTCAGGCACTGGGGAGTCGAGGTCCCCATGCTTACACAGAAAACATTTTACCTACTGAGCCAATTCCTCCAACCCGTCACTCAAGAAGACATTAAAGTTTTCTAAAAAGTCATGTGTGTCTGTCTGTCTGTCTGTGTGTGCCACACTGTCATGTGGAAGTTAAAGGACAATGTATCAGAAGTTGGTATTCTTCTACAATGTGGGTCCTGGGGATTGAATTTATCAGGCTTGGTGGCAAGACTGAGTCATCTCTCTGGCCCAACAAGACATGAAAAACAAAACCAAGCCCAGCAGTGGTGGCTCATGCCTTTAATCCCCGTACTTGGGAGGCAGAGAACTCTCTGTGAGTTCAAGGCCAGCCTGGTCTACAGAGTAAGATCCACGACCACTGACTGGGTCTACACAGAGAAACCCTATCTCAAAAAACAAAAACAAACAATTTAAACTATATGTATGTGTGTGTATGTGGAAGGGGCGGGGGTGGGAGATGGATTGTACATGCGGTACATGTACATGAAGAGACCAGAAGAGGGCGTCAGATTCCCTGGAGCTGGAGTTATAGGTGGTTGTGAGCTGCCTAGCATGTGTGCTGGGAACCTAATTCAGGACTGCTGAGCCATCTTTCCAGCCCCCAAGGACATTTTAAAGACCGTTATTAGCCAGGCTTTCTGGAGGTATAACCCCAGGTACCTGGGAGGCTTAGGACTGAGAATTCAAGGTCTTCCTGGGCTACACAGAGTGAGGTCAAGGTCACCCTGGAGAACTTTCTCAAAATAGAAAGTATAAAGATGGTTGTGGTGTATTTGGTGGTAGAGCCTTGCCTAGCATGCCTGAGGCCCTGGATTTAATCTCTAGCACAACACAAATGAAAAGGACAACCATTTGCATATAACAAAGACAGTTTTAAAAAACCATTTCATTTTATTGAATAAAAATCTTTACAACAGTCACAAGTAAGAAACTATAAAACTTGAGTCTCAGCGACAGCATACAGCAGACTAGAGTGTAAATCCTGTTGTGTGTCACATGAGTGGGATTCCAAGTGGCCCCACTGCTGAGGACTGCTCCTGTTACCACACGTGGGGGGTTTTGAACAGATCAACATTTTAAGAATTTGGACTTGGGGCCTACGGGTGATGTGGAGACATGGCAGTGTGGGGCTCCACAGCAGAAGAACACGAGGTGAAGATAAGGCCTGGCTGCTGCAGATCCTGAACAGAAAGACCCCAGACACCGAGTGCCCCAGACACCGAGTGCCCCAGATACCGAGAGCCTCAGACACTGAGAGCCAGAGGGAGGGCTGGAAACAGATACTCTCCCTAACTAGTGAGAATTACAAGAAGTTCAAATTCTTCACAAACACTCATTTCATTATCAGGTTTCTTCTCACAGCCAATCATTTAAAAATGTAAATAAAATTCTTCTAGAAAAACAAAAGGATCTAGATCTGGTTTTTGAGAGAGAACCTCATGTAGCCCAGGCTGGCCTGGGGTTTGATATGTAGCTGAGGATAACCTTAAAGCTACCCTCCTCCTGCCTCTACCTTCTGAGTGCTGGGAAGACAGGTGCACACTGTCATACCTGGCTAAGTTAAAAAGAATGTCAGCAGCAATGCCAGTGCAGTTTCATAGCTGACAAAGGACGGAATTAAAAGAAAACGCAAGCTGGGCCTGGCAGCAAAGGCCGGTCCTTCTGGCTACCTGGAAGCCTGAGGAAGAGGATGGGCAGTTCAGTGTGGCTGGGGTAGCTTGGTGGTGGAGTACTTGCCTAGCTTGTTCCAGGTCCTGGGTTCAATCCACAGGTCTGTAAAAGCAGGGTGGGGGGCAAACATGTGAAGGTGAGGCTTGCTCAGTGTCAAAGTAAAATCAATTTTATATATATATATATATGATTTTTTTCTAATCAAGTGGGCTACTTACTGCCTTTTACTATTCCATCTTTTTATAGTATTAAGATCTTTGAGTTGAATTTAGAATTCATTCAAAGCATCTTGGTAGTTTTAAACATTACAGAAAATTCATCGGTATAAAAAAGGTATACAATTCATGCTCAGTGTTTGGAAATCATAGTACCGGAAATATCAAGGGCGGACAAACAACACAAAAGAGTCCCCTTTCAAACCACCAACATGCTAGCTGGGCTGAGCTCCTGTGGAAATAAGTCTTTCCTAAAAACTGTCCCTGGCTCATGGTGGGCCACTCTGCCATCACTAGAGAGTGAGCCCATGGGACTGAGGTGTGCCCTCCACTCCAAGCTCTGACTCTGGTCTTCAGGAAAAAGTTGCAGGTTTTTCTTCTTCAAACATTTCTACACACTACATCAAACTCTGGGAACATGGCTATCACCATGGTGACCTTGTTTCTAACTTGTTTCTTCTCTAGAGGCCACAGCATGGAGCAGCCTGTTACTTATCCATCATGTCAAAGATCATCTCGCAGGTCAGGCCCTCATCCAGGCTCTCGCTCCTGGCTGCATTTTTGCCACCGTGGCTCAGAATCAGCTCCCCAGGGCACTGTGCCTCCTTCGCAGTATTGCTCTCCTGGGCAGCAGTATCTAGGAGAAAGTATACAGAGTGAGAAAATGTGAGAGAAAGCCAAGACATCCGGACAGGGGAACCAGAAAGTATCTTTTGAAACAGTTGCTGTAGTCTGAACCTAGCAGTAGGCATGTGGAAAACCACCTGCTTCTGGAACACGGGCTGTCAGGTCTCCTGCTTTGAGGCAGGGTTGCTCAACCTGGACAATGGGGACAGGGACTCCTTTATGGGGTACTGCGGGCACTACAGGAGGCTAGCAGCTCACGCGTGAGATGCCTGTGGCACATCCACTTCATTGTGACAATCAAAAATGTCACTAGACACAAACAGCTGAGCAGGTAAGTGCCCACTGCTAAGCCTGATGATCTGAGTTTGGGGGTTGAGTTTGGGTAACCTTGCAGAGGTGTGGCTGTAATGCAGCCACTTTGATACAGTTGCCGAGCCTCTCAGTGACAGGGCTTCAATGCCCCCCCCCCCCCCCGACTTTCTAGATGCGTTAGCAATGGGAAAACCACTTCCAGATTAAAACAAAGTGATCAGAAAGCGCATACTTTTGTTGTCCCACGCCAGTCCTTCCTCCATGGCCTGCTTCCTCTGCTCTGGTTTTCCTTTTTTGGAGGCGGCCAACTTTGCATGCTCTGGGTCACACTTCTTCCTGTGTCTCTGCAGGTTACTCTAAGGGAGATGACACAGACCACCAGTGAACATCAGTGTCCTCAGGTGCAGCTAGCAACCCATGGTTAAGAGGTGGGCTTCAAGGACTTGGAGACGACTCAACAGGTAGAGGAATTTGTCACGTTGGAGCCTGTGGACCCATGTGATGGGTGGAGAGAACTGACTCCTGTAAGTTGTGCTCTGAGCTCTGCATGTATGCTGTGGCACACACTACACCCACTGATATACCATATATCAGTAATTACATATATTTCTTAAAGGTGGGTTTCAGGAAGGCAGCAAGTAATGGGCACCTTTTAGATTTTGGACCAAAACCAAAGAATAAACCCAAATAAAAATGACCTCAAAATGTGTGTGTGTGTGTGTGTGTGTGTGTGAGTGTGTGTGTGTGTGTGTGTGAGAGAGAGAGAGAGAGAGACAGAGAGAGAGAGAGACAGAAAGAGAGAGAGAGAGAGAGAGAGAGAGAGACAGAGAGAGACAGAGAGAGACAGAGAGAGAGAGAGACAGAGAGAGAGAGAGACAGAGAGAGAGAGACAGAGACTCTGGAGGCCAGAAGGGGGCGTCAGATGCCCTGTAGCTGAAGTTGTAGATGGTGGTGAGTCATCTGATGTGGGTGCTGGGAACCAAAGTCAGATACTCTGCAGGATCCAAATCTCCCTGGCAAAGTACTCTTGGTGGTTGGGTCATTCTGGAGGTTGAGCAAGAGAGTGAATGAGACATGTCGCTGACCTGAAGTGAACGTGAAGTCTGGATCCACATGCTGCATGTGTCCTTGGTGACTTCTGATTGCTAAGAAGACCTAACACAGGACACCGCCCCATGGGGGAGTCGGCTGAGGAGGGATGAAGAAGTCAGAAGCAGAATGCAAGAAGCCTCCATTACCAGAGGCTCAGATTCAAGACACCTCTGTATGTGGGGTTGAAACTCTGAAGAGAAACTCACATGAATCCAGGATGGGAAACAACTAGGTAACAAGGCTCAAAGGAAGCAGATTCCTCCAGATAGTGGGTAACCAGCTCCTCTGGTAGGCCCAGGGGGCCTTCAATATTCACAGAGCCATCTGATCAGATCCACATCAAGGTCACTTTCCTTTCCCAGTTTCTCTATGTGCTCCCCAAATAACAGTGGCACCTACGGACTCTGGGGCACATTTCCTGTGGTCCCACTTCTTCGTGGGTTCCTTTCCCAGCACCATCTTATGTCTAAGAGCTGATGGGAGATCAAAACAAGGGCCAGAGAACACTGCTGGGCATTCAGTCACAGTTGTGCTAAGACAAATGGACCCCATTTCTTGCAGTGCGAACATGGAATGTTTTCCTTTGTTTGACTGTTTTTGTTTTGTGTTTGTTTGCTTTAAGGCCTATATGCCTGGGCCACACGTACTGCCTCCTCCTCTACCTGTGCTGACCTAACTTGGTACCTGTCTTAGGGTTTCTATTGCTGTAATAAATAACATGACCAAAAAAAAACAGCTTGGGGAGGGAAGGGCTGACTCCAGCTTATAGCTCTTAGGTCACAGTCCATCACTGAAAGAGGCCAGGACAGGAACTCAAGCAAGGACCTGGAGGCAGGAGCTGATGCCGAGGCAATGGAGGAGTGCTGCTTACTGGTTTGTTCGGTCTGCTTTCTTATACAACCGGGACCACCTGCTCAGCCCGCCCATATCAATCAGTAAGAAAATGGCCTCCAGACTGTCCTTCAGGCAATCAGATGGAGGCGTTTTCTCAACTACAGCTCATTTTCCTACATGACCCTAGTTTGTGTCAAGTTGACGAAGTGAAAAAAACCAACAGTGCCTTTTTTTGGGAGGGGGTCTTGGATCCCACAGAGACTTGTGCCCAGATGAGGGATGGCTAATGTTATCATGGAATTGAGCACACCAGAAGTAAAAATAACTATGATTCTTTGTCATCATCTTGGCTGGTGACCTCATCAAGATGGAGATAGCTGTGTGACTTGGCCACTGTCTTGAACAACATCAAGATCAAGAGTGTGACGACCATTTGACCTCACCACCATCTTAATTACTCTGCCACATGGTATGAAACAAAATGGTGGTGGTATCCATAAACCTTCCCCGATCCACTGGGCACTAGGAGAACACTCCATCCCCAGAAATCCCTGCACCACAGGCATTCAGTCATACATCCCAATCCTCCTGTTTTTCCATCTTTAGGCTGAGATGCCTAATGGAATAAATCGTGGAAACGCAAGATTCAGAGACTTACCTCCACATGGATGGAACAATTGGAAAATGGAGGCTGGAGAAGCCAGAGATGTCTCTCAAACCCATGAGACTCCTGAGGACCAAAGCCTCAATGGGCCGTAACAATAAAAAGAAAGTGGTGAATTTTTGGTCACCTTCGTGATCTTAAACACCCATAAGAAAAGTATAACCAGGTTGGGCAGTGGTGGCACACTTGGGAGGCAGAGGCAGGAACATCTTTGTGAGTTCAAGGTCAGCCTGGTCTACAGAGCTAGCTCCAGGACATCCAGGGTGACAGAGAAACCCTGTCTCAAAAAAAAAAAAAAAAAAAAAAAAAAGAAAGAAAGAAAGAAGGAAAAGGATAACCAAGACTGAAATGCCTGCCCTGCTTCCTCACCAGTCCCGTTATCACATTCCCTAGGCATCAGGCGCAAATCCAGACATGATGCTGTTTAGACAACTGTTTCTCACTAATGATTTTCTTCTTGATAAGAAAATGCTGCCAGATATCATACTTGAGACCTTGGCTCATGGCAGCATCCACCCACAGGCAAGAGAGACAGCCCTCTATTTTATCCTGAATTTAATGCTGCCCTGGCCCCCCATTTTGGGTAGCTGCTGTCTTGCTTGCTGACCCTAACCAGATGTCCTCCCTGTGCTGATTCCCTGCTGGTTTCCTTCTTACTGAATGCTCCCAGCTCCCTGGAGGTTCTTTGTTCGTGCATCCTACATTGGTGTAAACATCTTAGATGCAAGAATGTAGAACATGGTAGCAAACTTCTGCCTCCGGGGTTCTCCCATTGTGCTGTAAGCCTGTTTTTAAGGTTTCCTCCCTCCTTCAATAAACCGCACTGGCATTTTGCTGGGGCGAATGACCCGCTGTCTCTTGTCTCTGTTTTTTAATTCATAGCCCCTCATTTGGATATGGTGAACGTTGGTGGTAGTGCGGGCGGGCGGGTGGGCGTTACTGCAACATAGATTTCTTTTCTCTTCTTTTCTAGGTTGGGACCTCACACTGACAGCCATCCCATCAGCTATCCAAGAGTCTGAAAGCAGCCTCCGTGTGAGTGGTCTCTAGGCCAGGGAACACGAGGAGAAGCTCAGTAGATGAGAAGCAATTTTAGATATTTAGTAATTATCCTCTATCCTGACTTCTGCTAAATGTACTGCTGATAACTTTTGCCCTAACTTGTTCCTCATCTGTTTCTAGGCACCAGTCAGGACATCCTTTCCTCCCTACAACTGGATGCCCAACAAACAAACCTCCTGATGCACTTTTTTAGATAGGTTCACTGAAGAGATAACCCTAAATGCCATTATGGAATTGGGGCAACAACCAAGCTCCTTCCAGCTGGATGGGGGCATTAAGTGTGGCCCTTAGGACACATCTCTCCCCAGTGGGATGAGATGATGAGGTTGTTGAGTGTGGCCTTTAGGGCACATCTCCCACCAATGGGTTGAGCTGTGATCACCACCTGTGTCAGGGATAAAAGACAGAGGCTACTTTGGATGACCATGCTCACTAGCTCAATTTGGGTTCTGGCATATTCTTTTTATAAAGAGACTGCCTTGCCCAGTTACTTTAGCTTTGTCCCTGTGTTCTTTGGGGAGGATCATTCTTCTCCCAACAGCCGCTCATAAGTGGCCTGTCCACGTCTGCTATCAAGCTGCAGCAGAAGCTGCCCAAGAAGCTGGGAGTGTTTATTCTATTTACAAAGAAAATGTGCTGGTTCTGGTTTTGTATGGTTAGGTATAAAATGAAGCTTGTTTTCAGTTGTGTTGGTGGTGGGGTCAGGAGTCCTCTGAGCATCCCAGATAAGCTATGGGCTGTTGCCCCAGCAGGAAGCAGCAACTGAAGTGTCTGCTGTGCATGGAGATTAGAGCTGAGAACTCCTGGTATAAGCTGAGTTAATACACATGAATACAGATGTGTCAGCCTTTTAAAAGCAGGCCAAGGATGCTAAGTGTGGCATATTTACACTCTTCTGGACACAGAGACAGTGGCACGTGACAAATCCCTGAGCCCAGAGAGAAGGAACATCAGAGATGTCACCTGGGTCAGGGGCAGGGTCATCACAGGAAGGGGAGCCATGCTGCTGACTGGGGACATTCTGATCCAGAGACAAACTGATGTGTATGCTAGTGAGCAGAAATTTGTGATTACCTTTAGATTTGAGCTTGGGACAAATCAGGGTATACTTGCCTGCCGTGTCCCAGCCCCGGACCAGCCTCCTACTAGAGAGCAGACCTGCAAGTCTGGAACAGGCTCCTAGTGCCAGGACTCCAGAAGTGTAAGAATCCCGGATCAGTCCTGCATCCCTGTAGCTGACCCTGAGACTCACTGCTGTACAGAGGCAGACACCCTATAGACAGCCTGATGCCAAAGGCCACCGGTGGGTGGGACCCCTCAGTTATATGTGTTCCTCCTCCGCATTAGAGAAATCTGGCCCACAGACTCCCGCTGGAACCTCCCCTTCCTGTGAGATTTGTAGGAAGGGATCCCACACTGTCTTATCAGAGTCCTACCATGCTGTCTGTCTGTCCATCCATGGTGTTACTAACTCTTCTAATAATCCGAAGGTCAGTCTGCTCCTGCATCCTCCTGAGCCCCACACATGAGACCTTTCTCTTAACCTTCTAAAAAGGTAAGTTGGATTCCAAGTGTCCAGCTGTGCTTTTATTTAATAACCGGAACTACATAGCCACACTGCTCCCTGATTCCGACTCATGTATACCATAGTGTGA
Organism: Onychomys torridus; assembly: GCF_903995425.1. Lineage (NCBI taxonomy): Eukaryota > Metazoa > Chordata > Mammalia > Rodentia > Cricetidae > Onychomys > Onychomys torridus. Next base: position 131,686,682 of record NC_050446.1, read on the forward strand.
TACATATTTGTTAAGTGCTGACATTCTGAGGTAATTTGTTATTCAGAAATAGAAAATGAATACACCAACTGACAGAAAATGAATGTGAATCCACTGCCTGATTTCACACCTTGGAAACGCTTGAGAACGGAAATCACTCTGGGAAGACGCCTGCATTTAGTTCACAGAATAACTGTCAACTATTACACTATAAAAACTGGGTTTTTAAGCCCAGCATGTGGCACACAAACCATTAATCCCTGCACTCAGGAGGCAGAAGCAGGTGGATCTCTATGCATTTGAGGCCAGCCTGGTCTGCATACAGAGTTCCAGGCTTGCCAGGGCTACATAGTGAGACCCTGTCTCAAAAATGAAAACAAAAAAACTAGGTTCTCTCCAGAGTCAGAGAATTCCCCAAACTGTTTTCAGCATAGTTTGTGGGCAATCTGCCCTGATGTTGCCCATTCCTGGGCCTGGTGGAACACAATAGTTTTACCAAAATAACACTAATAGGAAACCATGGGTCAACTTCTTATCCATCAAAGAACACGACGAACAGACTGTATGACCCTGGCCTGGTGATGTAGGCTGTCCCACCTGCTCAGGAGACTGGGCCAGGAAGAGCACAGGTTCAAGTCCAGAATGGACTATTCAGCTAGAGCTGGTCCCCCCCACACCCTCCAAAATACATAGGAGGCCCAGTGGCGTGCTTGCCTGGCACACATCTGGCCCAGATTCCATCCCCCAAAGTGCCCGGGCTTCCCTTTTGCCTGACGAGAGAGAGAGCATGTGTTTATAAATGCTTGACTTTTCTGAATCCAAAAACTGCTGGGAGCCTTCCCCAGAGATGGTCACTGTTTGGAAACAGGGAGTGCTTACCCAGCGGGAAAAGCTTTTGCCACACTTGAAGCATAGATGAACAACGGGGACGAAGCTCGGATCATGGTACTTCCTCTGGTGCACAGTAAGCAGCTGCTTCTGCCGGAAGTGTTTGTTGCAGTCGAGACACGAGAAGGGCTTCTCTCCAGTGTGGGTTCGCACGTGCGCCGTCAGGCACCGCTCCTGGGAGAAAGCAGGGATCAGGGATTCAGCTGACGTGTGTGTGTGTGTGTGTGTGTGTGTGTGTGTGTGTGTGTGTGTGTGTATGTGTGTGTGTGTGTTCCTTAGAACTGTCCATCATCACCGTGCTTTCCTTCCTCAAGAGTGGTGTGGCCCTCATCAGAGCCAGGGCCTGCTGTGTGCTAGGGGATCAGGGTGTGGAGTTCTAAGTCAGCCTGGGTTACCAGAGACCGGCCCCCAAAACAAAAGAAAAACAAACAAAACCAAAAATTCTCTAAGGCCCACACTTGGAGGAGGAGGAGAAGGAGGAAGAGAAGATGATTATGGAGTGTGTATTTGTGTACATGTACACCTGGGTGGGGCTACCAGAGGCTAGAGGGTATCAGATCCCTTGGAGCTAGAGTTATATAGTTGTTGGGAATCAAATTCTGGTCCTCTATAGCAGAAAGCACTCTTTTTTTTGAGACAGGGTTTCTCTGTGTCATTTTGGTGTCTGTCCTGGATTTCACTCTGTAGACCAGGCTGGCCTCGAACTCACAGAGATCTCCCGGGCTCTGCCTTCAGAGTGCTGGGATTAAAAGCGTGCACCACCGCCTCCAGCACAGCAAGCACTCTTAATTATGGCTCATCTCTCCAGCCCCAATCTAGCCTACACTCTGAACGATGATGATTGTGAAAGCCTGATTCCCGTGTCCACTAGTGATACCAAGCACCAAGGCACACTCAGGATCACCACACGCTCCAAAGTGCTTTTGTGTTGTGGATGAGGCACAGCCATATTCACTATGAGAAACACGAAGTGAGGAACTGGCAAACATTTTGAAAAGTTAAAAGAAAAGCAGTACGTTAAAAAATAACACAACATGCTAATGTTACAATGTGGGCCAAAGTGTTCGGGGCTCACACATAGGCAAAATCATTAACAGATTATGTGAAATTCAGAATTATTGGCTCTGTACTTTTCCTGCAGAGTCTGAAAATCCTTTCAGGGATTCAGGAGATGTCTGCCTCTGTTTCTTCCGCATCTGTGGGGTGTTTGTTGAGGAGAACCCAGGAGTGCAGGCACCGTTTTTAAAAAGAACCAGAGGGAGCTAGGGAGAAGGCTCAGTGGGTAAACTGTTTCCTGTACCAGCACAAGGACCTTGAGTTTGGATCCCCAAAACCCCTGTAAAAGTGAGGTGTGGTGGTGTTTCCCTGTAATCTCAGCTCTGAGAGGAGAGCCTGGGGCTCTCTGTCCAGCCAATCTGATCACTCAGTTCCAGGACTGGTAAGACTGTCTCAAAATGTAAGGCAGAAAGTGATGAGAAGGATACCCAGTGCTGGGCTCTGGATTCCCTGTGTGCATGGGCAGGCACCCCCACTCAGAAGGAACTGTGGACACAGTTTCTGCTATTATACCCAAACTCAGTGAGCACCAATCTCTTTAAAGTGCAGCGCAACACTGTGCGTAGAGCTGTGACGATCAACCTTCTGTGTCCTATGCTGGACAGACCTCTTGCCCAGGTGTGGTTCTTCTGCATCACGGGGCAGTCATGTGGAGAGCACCTGAGTGCAGCGCGGTAGTCTGTGTAAAACATGGGTATGGTTCATCCCGTGGTCAAACGAAAGCCTGCTTCCCAGAGATTCCCAATCCTGTCAGAGGAGTCTTCAAGGATCAGAAAGTGCAACGTTTGTGATGACAATGTCTCCAAAATCTGAATTCTAATTTTCTTTTGAAAGATGAAGTTTTATCAATGGCAACATGACTCCCCTGAATTTCCCACCAGGCCATCCATTTGTCAAGAGAATGTCCCCCACGTGCTTGTCAGCACATGCACAGTCTGTTTGCTGAGCACGTGTTCAAATGAAAACAACCACCATGGGAAAGTGGCTAGTTAAACTGGTAACTCATACTCCCCCACTCCCCGGACTGCAGAAGGCAGGGGCTTGCTGTTGACAGCATCCTTCTCCTCCACAGAGCATTAAAGACTGTGTCCGGGGAAGATTTACTAAGGAAACAACCTTGACAGCATTTCTGAGGACATTTGAAATGATTGACTTTTGTATGTATGTGGTGTGTGGGGGCAGTGCATGTGTGGTGATCAGGGGACATCTTCATGGAACTGGTTCTCTCCTTCCCTCTTTTCTTGGGTTCTGAGGGTGGAACTCGGTTCCTCAAGCTTTCTGGAACAGTTTACTGGCCAAGGGAGCACTCACCTGCTGAGCCATCTCAGGGGCCCTTTAGCTATTCCTGAGTGACAAGCCCTTTGTTTTGGCTTCGAGGTAGGAAGATGAAAGCTGCAGCCAGTTCAGTTTTGTATGTAACTGCTGCAGTTAGGGTGAAGACACACCACGGCTCTGACATTGGATGTCCGCGCAGGGAGGAGGTGGGTCACTCCAACGTCACTCTGATGATGGGCCCTGAGTGTGGTGAGGACCTCAGCAGGTGTGTAAGCTCTCTTGGTAGCTGTAGTCGATGGCCTGTGGCTGCTCTGGCTACTCTGAGCTGGCTGCTCTGGTCAAGCCCAGCTCTTCCAAGGTCAGTGGTGAGAGGTCTCTTTTCTTTCTTCCATTGTTTTTTGAGACAGGCTCTCATTATGTGGCCGTGGCTGTCCTGGAACTTGCTTGTAAACCAGACTGACCTCAAACTCAGAGATCCACCTGCCTCTGAGCTGGGACTAATGTTGTGCACTACCACACTGGCCCCTTTTCTTTTTCTTTATGTATGCGTCTGTATGTGTGTAAGTGCGCAGAGTTCTGAAGAAACACTGGAGCCCCTGGAGCTGGAGTGATAGGTAGCTGTCTGCCCCCCAATGTGGGTGCTGGGATTTGCACTCCACTCCTCATGACAGAACAGCTCTTAACTGCTGAGTGTTGTGGAATATCATTTTAGTTAGGTGAAGATGTGTTAAACATTTATTGATGCTGCAGAATATTACTTGAGTGGTGTAAAGGTGTGTTGCTCGTTTATGCTGCATGTGTTTAACTATGTAAAGATGTGTTGCATCCGGTTCACCTTGCCTGCCTAAGGCACCTGATTGGTCTAATAAAAAGCTGAATAGCCAATAGCCAGGCAGAGAGAAGAAATAGGAGAATTCTGGGCTGAGGGGAAGAAGAAGAGAAGAATGAGACAGAAGAAGAGAGGAGAGAGAGAGAGAGAGAGAGAGAGAGAGAGAGAGAGAGAGAGAGAGAGAGAGAGCCCCGAGCCTGCCAGCAGACAAAAGACACAGTGAAAGTAAGATATACAGAAGGAAGGTAATAAATCCCAAGACAAAAGGTAGGTAAAGACAAACAGGTTAAGTTAAAAAAGCTAGTTAGAAATGAGCTAAGCTAGGCTGAGCATTCCAAAGTAAGAAGTCTCTGTGCCATGATTTGGGAGCTGGTGGGTGACTCAGAAGAAAACGCGTGGTCCACTCCAGCCTCTGGCTTCCTTCCTTTAAGTTTATGTTCATTTATTGATGTGTAGGAGTACTTTTCTGGCTTGTATGTACATGTATCATGTGTGTGCCTGGTACCCAGGAAAGTCAGAAGAGGGTGTCAGATCCCCTGGAGTTATGGATAGTTGTGAAGCACCTTGTGGGTTCCGGGAATCAAACTCAGGTCCTCTGCAACAGTAACAGCTGTTCCTAAGAGCTGAGCCACCTCTCCAACCCCAGCCTCCTTCCTAAGAAAGAACAACTGCTTCCCAGGCTCTTCTCCACTCACACGCGGTACCTGCTGGCACAGTGTTCACATGGACTCACACGCGGTACCTGCTGGCACAGTGTTCACATGGACTCACACGCGGTACCTGCTGGCAGTGTTCACACTGACTCACACGCAGTACCTGCTGGCACAGTGTTCACACGGACTCACACGCAGTACCTGCTGGCACAGTGTTCACACGGACTCACACGCAGTACCTGCTGGCACAGTGTTCACACGGACTCACACTCAGTACCTGCTGGCACAGTGTTCACACTGACTCACATGCAGTACCTGCTGGCACAGTGTTCACACTGACTCACACTCAGTACCTGCTGGCACAGTGTTCACACGGACTCACACGCAGTACCTGCTGGCACAGTGTTCACACGGACTCACACGCAGTACCTGCTGGCACAGTGTTCACATGGACTCACACACAGTACCTGCTGGCACAGTGTTCACACGGACTCACACGCAGTACCTGCTGGCACAGTGTTCACACGGACTCACACTCAGTACCTGCTGGCACAGTGTTCACACTGACTCACACTCAGTACCTGCTGGCACAGTGTTCACACTGACTCACACGCAGTACCTGCTGGCACAGTGTTCACACTGACTCACACGCAGTACCTGCTGGCAGTGTTCACACTGACTCACACACCAGTACCTGCTGGCACAGTGTTCACACTGACTCACACGCAGTACCTGCTGGCACAGTGTTCACACGGACTCACACGCAGTACCTGCTGGCAGTGTTCACACTGACTCACACACCAGTACCTGCTGGTACAGTGTTCACACTGACTCACACACAGTACCTACCTGCACACAGTCAGCGTTCACACGGACACACAGTACCTGCTGGTACAGTGTTCACACTGACTCACACACAGTACCTGCTTGCATGCGTAATCACACTGTTTGCACTTGAATTTCTTCTCGTTCTTATGGGTCCTCTGGTGCTGAATGAGGGCATAGCGCTCGTGGAAGCCAGCGGGGCAGTATCGGCACTTGACCTCCACAGGGCTATGGGTGTGCAGGTTGCGCAGATGGACACCTGTTAGGGTCACAGGAGACACCACTGACCTGTGGCACGGTGAATGCCTAGGGGCTCCTTGGGTGGGGTAGGCAGTTCTGGGCACTATAGACTCTCTCTGGTACCTCGGGGCTCCTTTGCCACACATTAGCTTGCCTCTCTCAGAGATGACAGGCTCCCACCTCCACATCCAGGTGCGTGTCCCCAGGGCACAAATGTCCCACCTGAGCACCATCGCCATGAAGGAACTAATTAGAGGCCTCAGTCTAAGACCTGTTCAACAGGGAGATCATGGCTAGAGGTCGGCCATTAACGCTGAGACCCTTAGCAGAGTGCAGGGTTTCAGAGCAAGGCTAGGGGTCTCCTGTAACAAAACCATGACTGTTGTCCTGCTGGGAGTCTAGGCCCCTTTGTCCCCACGACCTGAGAGAGGTGCACACTGGGTGAACACCATCGAGGAAACTCTTTACTCAGCCAAGCTTCAGGCCTGGTGGCCATGTGGCGGCACTATGAGAGGCTGAACAAAAGATACCAGAATGATGGAGGAGTTCCCGACTCAGATGGACAGGCCACCTCATTCTTACAGGGAGGTGAAGAGCTAGTGTCTCTCCAGCACCCCTACGGGGGCCGCAGAGCCGTTCCCTCTGGCATGTGACAACTAGCTAGTGATCCTTTTGTCCTAACAGGTCCCACTGGGCAGTGCTTGGTGGTGCCTTGGGAACCACAGTAGCACTGACAGATTGTTCCAGATGAAAGGCAAAAGTTAAAGGTTGGTCAAATGCCTTTACCCCTGCAGGGATAGTTCTAAAATCCCTAAATTTTCCAAGGCACTGAGAGAGCTGTTATTTTCACTGACACTCTTGCTGTCCCTGCGACATCATACTTTTGGGAAAGAGAGGGGGAAAGAGGATGAGTAGGGTGTTGTGGAGATCTAAGGGCTCTCCCCCCAGCTCCCTGTCCTCCACACTCCTATGCCAAAGGCTGCCTGCCCTCCCGCCCCCTGCAAGCCTGGTCTTGTCCTACGGTGCCCTGCGTCCCTAGGCTCACCACAGGAGAATGTAGACTCTGTCACAGGCCGCCTCTTATGAAGCAAGTTCCTTAGGGAGAACCCTGCCTCAGTTTCTCCTCTAAAACCTCATCAAGCTCCGAGTGTGCAGAGGGTGGGCTGAGGAGGGAACGTGGACGGGGCTAAACTTCTGACACCATTGCCTTTTGACACCCAGGTCATCAGGACCACTGTCTCTGCAGAAAAATTGTCCATGTCCTTCAGTCTCAGTGTCCTTACAATACCTGTGGGTTTGATCCAGCAGGTATGTAGACTGGGCTGGCGGCTCCTGAACTGCACTTACTCAGTTCAGCCACCAGAGGGCGGGACAGGACCTCTGTAAAAACATTTCTAGAAAAGTTTCCCAAGCTCAGCAAAGCCTTCCAGAGTTGGGCAGGCTCTGCAGGCTTGCAGACCTTGGGAGTCCAGGAGGAAGTCCTGTACTGTGGCCAAGGGGACACCATTAAACCAGAAACTCACGCAGGTCGCTCTTCCTTGCAATGATGGTAGCACAGTGAGGACACTCGTGTTTGGGCACATTCTCTCCGTGCTTTTGTGCCATGTGGATTTTCATGGTCCCACTCTGTGTGAACCGGGCATGGCAGGTGGGGCATTCATAAGGCTTCTCACCTGTGACGTGAACAGCAAATGACTCTTAGGGCATGGCTTCCCGGGAACCTTCCCAAAGGAGGCCTGTGCTGGGGCTTCCCCTTTCTGTAGGTGTAGCCTCAATGGCGTAGGACCGGGAAGGCAAGCCCGACAGGGTCCCAGGGCCCAGATGTGAAATTCCCTGACACTGGCAGCCCCTCACCGGGGTGCATGAGATTGTGTATAGAGAGGAGACCTGGGCATGCATAATCTTTATATGATAAACCAACTGAGCAGTGCATGGCTCTCACCTGAGTGGGTACGCATATGGCGTTTCAGCTTGTAGGTGTCCTTGCTGGCATAAGCACACTGGCAGCACTGGAAGGGACGCTCGCCTGTGTGTGAGCGGATGTGGCGCTTCAGCTTGCTTGCCTAGGACATGTGGGAGAGGGTCATTGTGATGGCAACCTGAGGATGGTCAAGGCTTCAGTTAACCAACTTCCTATGAGATATGAGCAACTCCAGAAACCAGGAAACTGAGGCAGGAGGATTGCTGTAGTTATCAGGAGACCTTGTCTCAAACCCCTGCCCCTCCCCCCAAAAAACCCCAGGAAAGCCGGGGAAGGAAACCTAGTGAGGTAGTATCTGTCTGTAATTTCCAACTTTGGGGAAGCTGAGACAGGAGGATTGCTGCAAGTTCGAGAACAGCCTGGGTCATACAGTGAACCCAAAGCTAACCTGGACTACAGAGACCCTGTCTCCAAAAAGCAAAAAGGAAAATTTTAAGTTAACTAGACTGCAGTATTGGAGTATCCCATGAAACAGAACTGTCCAATCTGCTGATGATTCTTAATTTTGCCGCTGGCTATATGCACAAGGTCCTTTGGGGTTAAGTAATGAGCAGCAGTTTGAAGACTTCCACACTAACCTTCACTTTATAAACAGAAACAGAGCTTGTGGCTCAGGGCTCTGAATATTTCTTTCTTTCTTTCCAAGTCCCTGTCCACTTACAGCAGTAAAGTTTAAATCTCTGAAAAGACGCAAGCTGGAAAAGCTTTCTCAAGTAGGAAAGCTGAATCATTAGATAAATGGAGAGCCACCTGTGAGGTGCCTGGGGTTCAGAGTCCTTACGGGCCCTCTGCTAACCAAGTTCAAGACAGAGACAGCGCTGTTGCCCTAAAGTGTGGTTCTGTGTGCTACTGGCTTCTTCTTTTGTTTTTGTTTGTTTTCCAAGACAGGGTTTCTCTGCGTAAAAGCTCTGGCTGTCCTGGATCTTGCTTTGTAGACCAGGATGGCCTGGAACTCACATAGATCCGCCTGCTTCTGCCTCCTGAGTGCTGGGATTAAAGGTACGTGCCACCACACCTAGCTACTGGCTTCTTTTAAAGATGTTTTTGAGACAGGGACTCCCTTTGTAGTTCAGACTGGCCTCAGACACACAGCTGCCTCAGCCTCCTGTATGCTGGTCTTCATGTACTTATTCGAGAGGCAGAGGCAAGGGGATCTCTGTGAGTCCCAGGCCAGCCTGGTGTACAGAGTGAGTCCCAGGCCAGCCTGGTGTACAGAGTGAGTCCCAGGCCAGCCTGGTGTACAGAGTGAGTCCCAGGCCAGCCTGGTGTACAGAGTGAGTCCCAGGCCAGCCTGGTGTACAGAGTGAGTCCCAGGCCAGCCTGGTCTACAGAGTGAGTCCCAGGCCAGCCTGGTCTACAGAGTGAGTCCCAGGCCAGCCTGGTCTACAGAGTGAGAGCTAGAGCAACCAGGGCCACATGATGAGCCACCATCTCACATACAAACATAATAGAGAGGGAACTTTTCAGCGGAAGAAAATGAACTCTCTTAGGTACCGAAGGCCACTGAACAGGAAACAGTGTGAGACTTCTCGTTCGGCCCAGCAGCCTTCTCTACTACTACCCTTCTTGCTGCAAACCCTGTGTGGTGTTTCATGGGAAGCAGGGCCACACCCACATCATCCCTGCTGACACTCAGAAAGGGGCCATGCACGTACTTCCCTGGAATGTAGGAGGCACACCTAGGCTGGAAGAACATTCAAGAACAGAGGAAGGCCTAGAGTGCAAAGCGAGACCCAAGATGAACGCCTCGGCTTGAATTTTTTTTTTTTAAGAAGAAATATGGGGATCACCTTTCCTGTATCATAGGAAAAAAACAATCCCCCCCCCACCCCAGACAGGGTTTCTCTGTGTAACAGCCCTGGCTGTCCTTGAACTCAAGTTGTAGGCCAGGCTAGCCTTGAACTCACAGAGATTTACCTGTCTATGCCTCCCAAGTGCTGGGATTAAAGGCGTGCACTGCCGCCGCTGCCGCCACCACCACCTAGCTCGAGAAAACAAATTTTTAACACCATGGGCTGCCTGGACGCTCTGCTACTAGGCAGGGTCTCAGAGCCTGCAAGTTCTTGGAAAGAATGGTGGGACACCCACAGTACATCCTTCCTGTGAGGAGCCTCAGGCTCCTGCTGACCCCTCGTGTTGCTGCTACAACCTTTGCCTCCGATAGGAAAGCTCTTTTTAAAAATAGCCTCAGCGGAAGGAGGTTCTTGGAATTGAATTCTGACCTGTCTGTGAAATCCCCCAATTTATGAAACACACTTGCGTCATGGCCGTGTTGAAGCTTTTGCTGTCCCCTTTAGCTTAGTTCCTGTGAGAAGTCCCTGCCTAACTCTCCTCTGCCAGGCTCTCCACCAGGATACCGCCATCTTCTTCACATGAAATGGAACCTTGGACACAGAGCGCTAGAAAATGGACCTGAAAAGGAGAGACCACACACAGCTTTTGTTTCACTGAGGGTCCCGATGGCAGGCAGCAAAGGCCCGTCATCCCAGTAACTCAGGAAGCTGAGGTAGGAGGACTTCAAGTTCAAGAACTGCCTAAACTGAAGAGTGAGTTCAAAGCCAGCATGGGCAACTTAGTGTGACCCTGTCTCAAAAAAGAAGACATAGCTGTGGTAGAGAGGTTCCCTAGCATGTTGGGTCCAAACCTTAGTACCACATACAACACACACACACACACACACACACACACACACACACACACACACACACACACACAACACCTAGTTGCCATGAGCAGAGCATGCAGATAAATTCCATCAGTCTCTGGTGGTGCAGTGTGTGGGGACAGGGTTACATCTTCAAGACAGCAGCGCTGTGTCTGTCCAGGTGGTGTTGGGGCACAGCTCAAAACTTCAGCCCAAATTCTCAAGTTGTATGCTGGAGGAGACATTCTGGTTTGTGACCCTGATGGTGACATAAAATCCTGAAAAGGTCTTTTCAACAAGTCCAGGGTGCAGGGGAGGGGTCTCTCTTTAGTTCTCAAACTTTCATTTTGTGCACGAGTGTTTTGCCCACATGCATGTCTCTGTGCCACAGGTGTGCCTGGTGCCCAGAGGCCTGAGAGGGCATCAGATCTCTTGGAACTGGAGTTACAGATGTCTCATTGTGAGCCACCACGTGGGTGCTGGGAATCAAACCAGGTCCTCCGCAAGAGAAGCCGGTGCAGGTAACCGCTGACTGCCTCTCCAGCCCCAGGGTTACTTCTCAACCATAGCCAATATCTATGATCTCTATACTTTATAGTCTTGTTGGGGGATGGGTAAAGAGCTGGCTCAGCAGCCTTGCAGAGGACCCAGGTCCTGTTCTTGGGATGCTGCCAAAGGGCTCCCAAGCACTATAACTCCAGCTCCAGGAAACATGTTAGTGCAGGTTCCTGAGGAGACCAAAAGAGCTCACACGCAATACCACCCCTCCCTGTTAAAAAATAATAAAAATAAATATAGATAAATACCGTGTGGGGGGTGGTGAGATGCCTGGCTGGTAAAGGTGCTTGCTGCCAAGTCTGATGGTCCAAGTTCAGTCCTCCAAGAGGAGAGAACTGACCCCATCAAATTGGTCAGTATGTAGACCAGATTGGCCTTGAACTCACAGCAATCCTCTGGCCACAGTGCTGGGATTAAAGGTGTGAGCCACCATAACCAGCTCCAGTTTTCCATATTCAATTTGGACAATAATGCCTGTGGCTTCTGGCACAGATTTTAAAATGTGTCTTTGGTGAGTAGTGGAGTAACAGGTTAGTGTCTCTCTGGGGTGGCAATTTGTCACTCTTGTACAAGGCGGACTGCAAGGGACCTCACCTCGACACTGGCATACTTGCACATGGAACACTTGAAAGGCTTCTCATGAGTGTGTTTGTAACGTCTGTGCCGGACCAGTTCTCCGCTGGTGACAAACGCCATGTCACAGTCCCCGCACTTGTAGGGCCTGGTTCCTGGAAAATCACGTGGTTTACACTTTTCAAACAAGACTTAACTGCAAAACTTCCAGTGACTTTTTAGTTTTGAAATGGCAGTCTGAAAAGGCTTCAGCAATTAAGAAGTTCTTTGAACTATAAATATCACAGATGTATGAGACAGTGTTCTGGGTAACAGTTAGTGCTTTTAACTGAAATTCAAGAAGGCGTGGGAACTGGGGGGGTACTGCAGGCAAAACTAAGCTGGAATGGTGTGGCAGGCTTATAACCCCAACACTCAGAAGGCTGAGGTAGGGGGATGGGTGTTAGAGATCAGCTTGAACTGCAAGTGAGTCCCTATTTCTAAAACAAAACAGAAAAAAAAGAGGCAAAACTAAGCATAAATATTTGCACAGTGGGAACCCACCTTCTTGCTGGGGAGCAAGGTACCTATGGTCCCTGGATGCTTATGATAAGGTTTAATTAATAAACTAGATACTAAAAACCAGAACGAACAGCAATAAGAAACTGGCAGACCAATGAGCTGGGCTGGTGGCCCAGGTTCTTCATCCTAGCTGCTCAGGGGCTGAGACAGGAGGATCACAAATTCCAACTTAGACCTGTCTCAAAATAGAAAGAGAAGGGCTGGGGATGTAGCCTAGTAGTAGAGAACTTGCCTGGCATGCTTGAGTTCTCATTTTACAAAGAACACACAATGAAATTGAGTTTAGCAGATACCAGGAGAATACTGATGAAACCTTTTAAACTACACACTAAATATTATTAAATTGTTTAAATTGAAAGTTTAAAAATTATTTTAAATAATTCTTCTGTAATTTTCCTTTATTTTTGTTGGGGACAGAACCCAGGGCCCTGCATGTGCTAGGCCAGTGCTCTACACTGAGTTCCGCTCCCGGCTGCTGGAATGTTCTATTTAGACTGAGGTTGAAGACAGTAACAGAAACCGCAGTGATGCCCCAGGCAAAGGAAGAACTCACCGGGTTTCCTCTGCACGCTCACTGAGACTTAGGGCCTCTGTGAAGGAAGGCCACCGGGGCGCCTCACCTGTGTGGGTGTTGACATGGTTCCGAAGGAGGGTGACGGTGCGGAAAGCCTTCAGGCACAGGTGGCACAGGTGAGGTCTCTCTTCACTGTGAACTTTCATGTGACGAGCGAAAGTTGAGAATTTGGAAGATGTGAATCGGCAGGCCTCGCAGTGGAAAGTTCGGGGTTTTCCTGTGGGGAGAAGACACCGCGGCACATCTGAAAAGATCTCCCCTGAGCAGCTCCAGTGAAGGCCGGGATCAGGAGAGGTCTCAGGACACAGCATTCTCCACGAGGAGCATCTTGTCAGGAGATAGGTATCTGTCTAGGTCCTTAACCCATCTTCCCTGTTGTGCAGAACCAGGGGGTACCAGTGGGGCTCACAAAACATCTGTAAATCCCATTCCAGAGGATTGGGTGCCCTCTTCTAGCCTCCATGGGCACTGCACACAGATAGTGCTCAGAAACACATTCATACACACACACACACAAATTAAAAATAAATCCATCTTAGCTGGGCAGTGGTGGTGCACACCTTTAATTCCAGCACTTAATAGGCAGAGACAAGTGGATCTCTGTGAGTTTGAGGCAGCCTGGTCTACAGAACGAGATCCAGGATAGCCAGGGCTACACAAAGAAACCCTGTCTCAAATAACAATAAAACAAAAATAAAAACTCAGTCTTACAGAAATATCACAATATTTAGAGAGTGGTGGAGAGCAGAGAGGACAGAAGACAAAATGTCTGCTCAAAGCAGGAGGCCCCAGAAGCAAATCTCCCAAAAACATGGACCCAAGTGCATATGTTCTCTGTTGAGTGAAGTGAAGACTCCCGCATGGCTTCCTAGCATCCTCCACCCAAGCCAGGGAGCTCTGGCAAACTGGCATGAAGCTGAACGGAACCATAGCCAACAGCCACACGTGGCTGTTTAAGTTTGTATCTAAAATCACTGAAATGAAAACAAAATGCAGCTCCTCTGTTGTAAGCCTCATTTTAGCGCCCACCAGCCACATGGGTGGTGGCTCCGGTACTGGATACAATCCTTTCCAGTACCTCAGATGTTCCCCTTGGCAGTGCCAGGTCATACAGACACGTGAGGGCATCCTCCGCCAGGAGACAGCTGTGAAGGAGGGATGCAGCCTCCGTTAACATTTCCGACAAAGCTCTCGAGGATCTGACTGAGGGCGGTTTCTAGCTTCCAGCACTGTGGACGATCACATCTGCTGTTTTAAGACACTGAGCAACTGGTGCTTGGTGACAACCACCAGGAACACACACACAGACGAGGCTGTGAAGGCGTTCCTCTACAGACAACACACAGAAGGCCAAGATGGGTTTGCAGAAACAGCCACTAGAAAGATGTGAATGAAAGCAAGGTTCCTTCTCACACCCAGTACCATCAGAACCACCACCAGAACCACAGGACAAGCCACGGAAATCAGCTGGGTGAGGGTGCGGGGGAAGGAGAGAGTTTGGCAGTTTCTCAGAACGTTAAATGTGGGGCAGGAGAGATGGCTTAGTGTGGAAGAGTGCTTTCCATGCAAGCACAAGGACCCGAGTTCAAATCCCCAGCACCCCTGTAAAAAGCCAGGTGTGGTCTCAAATGCCTTTAACTCTAGTGCTGTGGGAGTTGGAGACAGCAGGATTGCTGGAGCTTACTGGCCTCCATCCTAGCTTCAGGTTCAGTGAGACAGACAGTCTCAAGAGAGTAGACAGTGATAGAGCAGACATTCTGTGCATTCATGGGGGTGATAGAACATGTTCTGGAGTTAGAGAGGTGATGGTGGTGTGGGATTACAAATACATTAAAAACTGGAAAACAAGCTAGGGGAGGAATTTGGGGCTACAGCTCATGACCAACTGTATGAGAAGCTGCCATAAGACAAAGAGCTGAAACTCCACCCCCAGAGGCAGAAACCTACAGGAGTGCTGTGGCCACATATAAGGGGATCCAAGTGTTGGCAGGGTGGCTGGTCCCTCTGTAAACTGAGTCAATTCCTTCCCAACCTGGCCATGGTCATAGAAGAGGAAGACACTGTGTGCTGTCACAGGATGACTTTTTAGTGACAGTTTGTCTGCTTGCTTGTTTTTCTTGCTGGACGGGGGAATGGAGCCCAAGGTCTCATGTATGCTAAGGAAGTGCTGGAGCCGCTGAGCTACAATTCCAGTCAGAACTTTTAAAAATCATCTAGAAATTGAGATAATGGGATAAAATGTCTTGATTGAAATAAGGGAGAAATTACTTTAAAACAGCAGCCCATTAAACCACTGTGAGAGTCAAATTCTTCCTGTGGGCTGTTAGCATGTCATCTATTAGGCTATTATTATGAGACCTCCACAGAGTTTCACAGGCCCCTGCCTCTGAGTGCTCATCACTGAGATGCCCCGACAGAGCCATGGATGGCCACACAGGAAGGCCACTCTTTCTGCGGGGTTGACCCTTGGTCCCAGCTCCTAGGCTGGCTTCATTCTCCACAATAGTCCCCAGCCTGGCTCAGTCCTTCTTCCTGGCCCCCAACTTTGCTTGTCCCCTTTCCTAGCCTCTAGCCTTCTGCAGGACGGGCTCCCCAGTCCCATTCCCTTTGGTCTTTGTTCTTCTATCGGGCAGGGCTTGCTGCTGCTCTGCACTGTAATTACCTACCACCACCTGACACTCCCAAGGAACTTCAAGAAAGCAGAGCCCAGTTCCTGGCCTGAGATTTATGTGCATATTGCTTTTTGGAACATTTAAAAACCACTTTTAAAATGTCTGTGTGCAAAATGAAAAAAAAAAAAACTTTTGGATTTGATTTATAATATAGAACATCAGTTTAAAATTTCTTCCTTTTCCTGATATGCTGGAAGGAGCTTTTAAAAGTCAACACCTTACACTTTGAGAACCCCCACCTTCCCACAAGAGAAACAAGGGTCTTCAGTGTCTCATGTGATCTGGCCAGCCTACCCTTGGCTTTCTGCGGAGGTTTTGTGGTCTCAGCTTCCGGCACACTTGTCTGCTTTGGCGCTGGCTGATCTTGCTGTTCCTCTAGGCTGAGGTGGGAAATGGTCACAACGAATCCATCTTTCCCTTCATCTTCTGGTGCCATTTCCACAGAAAGGAATCTTTCGTCTCCTTCCTCATCTGGCCCTCCCTCTGGTAACAGTTGGCCCTTCTCACTGTCTTCCAACTGGTAAATAAAAACGGGCAATTAGAGGCAACACTGTTAGTTACTGTCGCATAGAATTCTTCATTTTGGCAAACCAGAGATCACAGAAGGAACAGCAAACACATAAGGCTGCTCACTCATGGCCACCAAATGCTTGCAATTAAGCCATCGTTAATTTAGCATCAGGGTTTCTGTGGTGACTCCATCTTTTTTGTTGGTGGTGTTTTTCTTTTGGGCTCTTTCTGGGTCTGTAGTGGAGCCAGCTTCAAACACACTAACTACCTGAGCATTACCCCAACCCTCTACTCCTCCGGCCTCCACCCCATGAATGCTCCACTGGCTACCACCAAGGCAGGTTTATAAGGTTCTAGGGATGAAACCCAGGCTTCATGCATGCAGGCAAGTATTGTACCAACTGAGCCAGGCCATAAGATTTCTTTTTTTCAAATACAACGTACCTTATATTAATAGTATTGTTTCCTGTAACTTTAAAAATACTACATATATAGTATTTTATATTCATATATATAATTTATATTATATATTACAGGGTGCTGGGGGATATCTTTCTGTCTGTGAATATATGTTGTTTCCATTGGTTAACAAGTAAGCTGCTTTGGCCTATGGCAAGGCAGCTTAGAGACAGGCAGGAAATCCAAGGAGAGAGACAGAAAAGAGAAAGGTGAAGTCTGGAGAGATGCCAGCTGCTGCCAAATGAGCAGCAAGATACCAGCAGTCCGGTAATACCAAAGCCACAAGGCAACTTATAGATTAATAGAAACAGGCTAATTTAAGATATAAGAGGTAGCTAGCAAAAGGCCTGCCATAGGCCATACAGTTTGTAAATGATATTAAGCCTTTGAGTGATCTTTTTTTTTCTGAGACAGGGTTTCTCTGTGTAGTTTTGGTGCCTGTCCTGGATCTCGCTCTGTAGACTAGGCTGGCCTCGAACTCACAGAGATCTGTCTGGCTCTGCTCCCCTCGCCTGAGTGTTGGAATTAAAGGCTTGTGCCACTACTGCCTGGCCTGAGTGATTATTTTATAAGTGGCTTCAGGACCACGGGGCCAGGCAGGATCAGAGAAACCTTCTGGCTACATTTGGTGCCCAGATGTGGTAGCAAGAATTTCCACCTAAAACCTGAGCAAGCTTTAAAAAAAGATTTTAAAATGGGGCTAAACCAGCTTCCTAGTTGTGTCTCTCAGGCCAGCCATGGCCTGCAGGCTTGACCTACAACACGGCAGATTCCCACCACAGTACACTGTAGGGGGTCACTGTTAGCTTTGACCTGGAAGTACTACCCCCAGTGAGGCTTCCAGTAACTGTCACACCTACCTATGACCTGCCCCAGAGGTGGGGCCAAGACAGGAGCCCTTAAGACCAGAGATCCGGATGTGCAGGCGCTCCTAGACACCGGATGGTAGACCAAGTGGAATTCTCCAGAGAACACCGCTGGACTGCACTTCATCTCTCCCGGATCCTGTAACTTATCCCCTTACTTGCTTTAAGTTACCCCAAAATAAACCTCCGTTTTAACTATGTGGAGTTGCTTTAATAAATCCACCAATAGTACACAAAGGTATTTCCAAGCCATGCAGCACACTGAATGGTGAATTTAGCTTTTGCTAGTACAGAAAAAAAAAAAAAAAAAGATTTCTGGGCTATATGCTGCTTGTTGGGGACACAGACCCACTGCTTTCCAGAGCTGAGGGTGAGCATAACTCTCAGAGTTGGCAGGAGGTACTCCCACCATGTTGGAAAGCTGAGATGGGCAGAGCTTCAGTCGTAACCAGGCTGCAGTTTAAAGCGATGATTAGAAAAGGATTATAGACACACAAAAGACAGATCAGATGCAGTGAACCTCTAAATGGTTTATATTATGTGTAAAAATGTATGTAGGCTTGGAAGAGAGAGGAAAAGGAGGATAGACAGTTATATAAAGAAATAGTTTTAAAAAATAAAGTATTTAAAGAGACAATAAGAATAATATAAAAGTTAAGCCACATAAAGATGAAAATTACACAAAGAATCTGGATACTGCAGATTATTATATTGTCTTTGGGATTTTTAACTGGAGAGAGACATTGGATCGTAAAGGCTGCTGAATTAAACCAATATATGTACTTTAAAGGTATCTTGACTTCGAAATTCATATCTAAGGATATGTTACTTTGGAAAAGAGGTTCTGCTTTTGTTTCCACAGAAGATGAGAACCTGTGGATTACTTCCAGGCTACTATGGTTTGATCAGCCAAGACCTCCTGAAAGGTCTCCAGTGACACCATGGCCCAGATGATCCAACATCCAGAATCATCTTTAAAGCAACTGGCTGAGATGATCCATCCTCACAGACTACAGCCAAGATTTAATTATAATTCTTAATTTTCTTAGGATCTCCATAAGATTGCCAGCACTCTCATTCAGCAGGAAATAGTAGGAGAAGTTACACCCAAATTCCCAAAATGTTGTTTATAAATGTTTATTTTTATTTAAAGGGGGTTGATTATAAATGCAATCTCTTTATAAAGAAGAAAAGGGAATATTATAGATATGATAGGATGAAAGGGTAAGTTATTGAATCTACTTTTATTATTTATTTATTTATTTATTTTATTTGTCAAGACAGGGTTTCTCTGTGTAGTTTTGGAGCCTGTCCTAGAACTCACTATATAGACCAGACTGGCCTCGAACTCACGGACATCTGCCTTCTTCTGCCTTCCAAGTGCTGGGATTAAAGGCGTACACCACCACTGCCTGGCATTGAATCTACTTTTAAAGAACAACTTGTTTAAAATGTTTTACATTGCTACAGATTTTAGTTTATTACAAATTTAAAGTTAATTTTGTACGTATATTTCTACTCTTGTTTAAGGTATTATGTTTATGTAGCTCATTTAAAATTGTAGTGCATAATTAAGAAATACAGATTAGCCAGGCTAGGATAATCAAATTTATAGTCATGTTAGTTAAGTTTTTTAGGCATATAAAGGTATATTTCAATTAGGTAGGTAATCTTAAACACTTCAAAGACTTACAGAATATGACATTTAAAATGTTTTAAAAACTTAGACTTTTCTGGACAGTGAGACATGTCTGCTCCTGGCAGCACCGATTTACTTCAAAGAGGAAGATGGGCATTGAAAACATTCCATATGGAATTTATCTTTTTCTTGGCACAAAATGACCTGCTGGACAAAGAACTGATCTTGGCTGGTCTGCTTGTCAGTGTGTTTTATAGACTGGACATACAGGACCCATGGCAAAATGACCACTGTATTTTGCCAAAGTAAGGCAAGATGGTCCGTCACGTTCCTGCTTTGCAGAGGAGACTGCCAGACACTCTACAGGACACAGAGAGAAGTGATTAAAACACTCTAGGCATACAGGCTGAAGATGGATGCCCCAATGTTGCAGAGGAACTTTAGATGACTGTCCAGGCAGCCAGATGTCTCTGTCATTCTAGATTTTTGGAAATTGCTTACAATGCACTCACTTCCTGTTTACTTAGATATTATATCCTTCTGAGGTCTTTGATGGACTTGAAGACTAAATAGTTATAATTATAGTTTTCATTGGTTGATAAAAGGTAAATTAGATATGAAACTTTAGATTCACAAATATAGATAGATGATAAAATATTTTCTTTAATTTTGCCAAATACAAATAGACTAGATATTATAACATTATTTCTTGCTTGATAACTGTTTTTTATATATAATTTTACTATATTAAAGCTAAACCCTTTCTTTTTTTTTTTTTTTTTCAAGACAGTGTTTCTCTGTGTTGTTTTGGTGCCTGTCCTGACTCCTGGTCTGTAGACCAGGCTGGCCTTGAACTCACAGAGATCCACCTGGCTCTGCCTCCTGAGTGCTGGGATTGAAGGCATGTGCCACCACCATCCAGCATAAAACCTTCCTTTTTGATTAGATAGAAAAGGGGAAGTGCTGGGGGATGTCTTTCTGTCTGTGAATATATGCTGTTCCCATTGGTTAATAAATAAGCTGCTTTGGCCTATGGCAATGCAGATGAGAGGTAGGCAGGAAATCCAAGGAGGGAGACAGAGAACAGAAAGGTGAAGTCTGGAGAGATGCAGCCACCACTGAAGAAGCAGCAAGATGCCAGCAGTCCGGTAAAGGCAACTTAGAGATTCCTTTTTTTTTTTTTTGAAGCTGGGGATCGAACCCAGGGCCTTGCGCTTGCTAGGTGAGCACTCTACCACTGAGCTAAATCCCCCGCAATTTAGAGATTAATAGAAATGTGTTAATTTAAGATATAATAGATAGTTAGCAAGAGGGCTGCCATAGGCCATACAGTTGGTAATTAAGCCTCTGGGTGATTATTTTATAAGCGGCTGTGGGACTGCGGTGCCAGGCAAGACCAGAGAAAACTTCTAGCTACTTGTGTGTGTTTATACATAGTAAGGTTCTCACACACACACACACACACACACACACACACACACACACACACACACACTATATGGCATAGTCTCTCATTATTTTTACTGTGCTTTATTTTCCAACTTCAAAATATCTTGTCCATACATACTAGCACACAAAGCCTTGATCTAAGAAAAACCAGTTTTTCTTTGCTCTCTCCCATGAGGCATCGGTTTGTAAGAATGAACCATACCTTGGTCAGGGCTGTGCTTTCACCCAAGTTTGGCGTCAATTCTTGGTCCTCCTCAGCCACCGGGGCGCTGTCCCGCAGCAGGTGAAAATGCGTCAGCTCCACCTCCTCAGGTGGGTACAGCTCTTCTGGGATGCTGATGGCCACACAGTGCTGAAGGCTGGGCTGGGGCTCTTGTTCCAGCCACAGCACAGAAGGCAATGGAAGTAAGCTTTCTGCCTGTGGCATCATCACTGGAAACTCCTCCGCGTGTGGCACACTCAGCCATCCGAGGCCCTGGAGGTGCACTTCCTGGGAGGTCAGGTGCACTGCCTGCAGGGTCAGGATCCGCCTATCGCTCTCCAACGGGACCCACAAAGGCAGCTCAGGCTGATCTTTCTGAGGCCCGGCACCCTGAAGCTGGCAAGGTGCAGCCTCTGCCTCGACAGCACCCTCCTGGGCTTCCATTCTTTGTACCCCACCCTCCTCCTTTTCCAGGTCTCCAGGTTTCAACTTCTGCTCTTTGATTTGGGTGAAGTGTTCAGAAGGGACAGGGACCTCAGCGGCAGCCATGGTGAAGTCCCCTAAAGGAAAGAGAGCATGCAATCTTTATGGGGTGCAGAGGGGCTGAGGCCTAGAGGCTTTCATCAAGGTGCAAAAGACAGAGCCAACATTCTAGGCCAGTCTGGGCTCTGTAGTGAGGCCATGTCTCAACATCCCCCCACCCCCTGCAAAAGTCTCTAGCGGGCTTAGGCAACAGTCCAACATTCGAAGTCCCAGGCTGAGTGCCCGAAGGTTAAGGATGGTGGTCTGAGCTGGCATGGCCAAGGGCTGAGCAAGACCTGGGTCAGTGTACAGGTCTCCAAAGGCTCACCCACTCCCCAACCTGGTGCAACATTCGAGATCTGCAGGGTAGAGCAACCTCTCTTTGGACCTCGTGGCTCTCAGCAGCCACGTGCACAAGGCCCATCTGGCTCCATGCCCACCACCCACGCTCGCACCTGCCAGTCCTGCTCCGGCTTGCCTCACCCCACCCCATCCCACTCATACCCATGCCCCCTGGTGCTCCCCAGGAGGCCTAGGCACCCCGGGGCCTTACCACGGAGGCGGAGCCTGGGCAGGCTACCGCGTGGCTGCCACCTTGTCACCTCGTGCTATGCGGCTCTTTGTGCGCAGCCACTGCCACCACCTCCCCGAAGCGGGCCGTGTGCAGACGCCCGCGGGAAAGGGGTGGAGCCTAGGAGAGGGAGAGCGTGGAAATGGGGAAGTGGAGTAAGGGGGCACAGGACCCCAAGGGGGCGCTGGAGAGCCGGGGGGGCGGTGATGGGCAGAGAGGGAGAGGTGGAGTCCTGAGGGGGGCGCTGGAGAGCCGGGGGGGCGGTGATGGGCAGAGAGGGAGAGGTGGAGTCCTGAGGGGGGCGCTGGAGAGCCGGGGGGCGGTGATGGGCAGAGAGGGAGAGGTGGAGTCCTGAGGGGGGCGCTGGAGAGCCGGGGGGCGGTGATGGGCAGAGAGGGAGAGGTGGAGTCCTGAGGGGGGCGCTGGAGAGCCGGGGGGGCGGTGATGGGCAGAGAGGGAGAGGTGGAGTCCTGAGGGGGGCGCTGGAGAGCCGGGGTGGGGTGATGGGCAGAGAGGGAGAGGTGGAGTCCTGAGGGGGGCGCTGGAGAGCTGGGGTGGGGTGATAAATAGCCTCCTGAGGAGGGTGCTGAAGCCTAGGGTGTGAGGATGAACAGGAGGAGGGTCTGAAGCGGGTGCTGGAGGCATGGCAGGTGGAGGTGGAAGAGGGGTCGAGAGGGAGCGCTGAAGCAAGGGAGAAAGACTGCGGGAGGACCATCGGAGAGCTGAAGAGGAAGGTCCTGGCAGGGCAGAGGCGCGTGTGCGTGCGTGCGTGCGTGCGTGCGCAGGGCGCTGGGTGGTGGAATGGGGCTTGGGGGAGGTTTGCGTTGTAAGATGGAGGGCCACAAACCATGTGGGCACAGGGGTGGTAAAGGAGCACAGGGGTGTGTAAAGGAGGAGGCAGAGGACTCGGGAGGCCACAGGGAGCTGGAAGAAAACGAGAACATTCTGTTGAAATTTTGGAACATTGTAAAGTTGTAAAACATACCTTAAAAAAAAAGTCAAATGTGAGTCTCTAAGGTGTTGTCTTGTCTTCAACCAGTGAGTGGAGGCAGGGCAGAGGTACCATGATGGAAGGCAGGCGGCCGGACCTCTGAGGGATGTGGGTCTCTTCCAGCTCTCTCCACTCGATAAGGTTCTCAACAGGAGCATCCTTTGTGGGCAGGTGGGCAGGGAAGTGGATGGAGAGGAGTGGAAAGGGGGCACAGTGGAAAACCAGAAGGTCAGAGGGACACTTTCTTCCCTGGGCGCCCCTCCCACTCCCTGGAGTTCTTTGCTTTTCCACAACTAGGTGTTTCTTTTGCCTCTTTAAATGTTTGGCTTATGGTGCTCCGCATTTAACACATTTCAAAAGTGTAATGTAATCTTGTTAGCTAGTTGTGAATAAACACATTTGTGTGTTGGGGTAAGTCTGGGAGGAGAGCACACAGTTTGAGGAACAGGCTTCTAAAAAGAGAAAGTGAGCTTACGTTTTATGCAGTCTTGAGGAACCACAGTGTGGACTCCCTTCTACCTGTAGCCACGGGATTTTCCACGTCCACACATAAGGCTTTGCTGTGCTAGCCTTTTCTCTCCACACTTTCTCATAGTTATTTGTCTTTTATTTGCATATAGTATAACTCAGGTTTTTATTTCAATAGTGCAACAGATGGAACTCGTCAGTTCTAGCAGAAGCTCTCACACCATTCATGAATTAGATTCTTGGGTCACTGGCTTTCTCCTCATGCCTGAGATTTCTGTGTGTGTGTACGTGCATGTGTATGTGCGTGTGTGTGTGTGTGTGTGTGTGTGTGTGTGTGTGTGTGAAAGAGAGAGAGAAAGAGAGCGAGCTGGGATTGAGCTGGGAAGATAAATATTTGGAGTTCCCCGTGAAAACAATGATATAACTTTTATTTTAAAAAAGATGTATTTATTATGTATACAGTGTTCTTCCTGCATGTATGCCTGAATGCCAGAAGAGGGCATCAGATCTCATTACAGATGGTTGTGAGCCACCATGTGGGTGCTGGGAATTGAACTCAGGACCTCTGGAAGAGCAGCCAGTGCTTAACCTTTGAGCCATCTCTCCAGCCACTAGAATTTTAAAAATTACTTAAATGACATTTTTCTGCTTGAGCAATAGCCACCTTCCAGTATCTTCATGGGTAATTTTGCAGCTAGAGGATTTTCTCCGGATAGATATTATAGATTGGTGTTGGAAAACTTCTAAAACTCCCCACTGCACCTTTCTCTTGTGTTTTGAGATGGTAGCCCAGGCTGGCAAGCCTGGAGCCCACTATGTAGTCCAGGCTGAACTAGTTTTTCTTTTCATTCTTTCTAATTTTTTAAATATCATTAAGGTTTATAAATTTTTATTTATTTATTTTAAGACAGGGTCTCCTAGTGGAGGGAAGGGCCTGCAGTGGCCTCTCCCTTTCTCTCTGTGGTTCACTCAGGGTTTTCTCTTTGTCTGTTTGTTGTTGTTGTTGTTGTTTTTAAAGATTTATTTATTATGTATACAGTGTTCTGCCTGCAGGCCAGAAGAGGGGACCAGATCTCATTACTGATGGTTGTGAGCCCCCATGTGGTTGCTGGGAATTGAACTCAGGTCCTCTGCAAGAACAGCCAGAGCTCCTAACCACTGAGCCATCTCTCCAGCCCCCAACATAATTATTTTAATTATTACTCCTTCTTTCTTTCTTCCTTCCTTCCTTTCTTTCTTCCTTTCTTCTTTCCTTTCTTTCTTCCTTTCTTCCTTCCTTCCTTTCTTCCTTCCTTTCTTCCTTCCTTCCTTCCTTCCTTCCTTCCTTCCTTTCTTTTTTTTTTTTTTTTTTTTTTTTTTTTGTTTTTTGAGACAGGGATTCTCTGTCTAGTTTTGATGCCTATCCTGGATCTCACTCTGAAGACCAGGCTGGCCTCGAACTCACAGAGATCCACCTGGCTCTGCCTCCCAAGTGCTGGGATTAAAGGCATGCGCCACCACCGCCCGGCTCTGTTTGTTGTTTTGAAACAGTCTCATATAGCCCAGGCTGGCCTAAAGTGCTAATCCTTCTTCAATCTCCCTGGATCCAGAAAACTCACATTTTTGAGGTTTTAGGGCAATGGAATCCAGGTACCAGTTCATGGTAAGCAAATGGTCCACCAGTGAGCTATGCTCAAAGCTGATTTGTTTTCTTTTCAGCTGGCTCTTGCTTTGTAGCCTAGGCTAGCTTGATTTCACTAGCTTCCTGTCTCAGTGTCCTGGTGCTAGGATTACAGGAATTTGCCACGTGGCCTGGCTGGTCTTCTGTTCTTTTAAGTGGCTCCAGGGGGGCAGCAAAATGGCCCAGCAGGTAAAGGTGCTGGCCACCAAGCCAGCCCGGGAAGTTTTGATCCCTGAAACCTACACAGTGAAGAGAAAATAGCTTTTTTCTTCTTGCCTTTCTTCTCCTTGTTTTTTGAATTATTAATGTATTCCTTTTACATCCTGACCACAGCTTCCCCGCCCTCTTCTCCTCTACCCTCCCCCTCTTAACCCACCCCACCTCTGTATTCGCTCAGAAAGGGGCAGGCCTCCCATGGGCATCAGCAAAGTACGGCATATCAGGCTGCCATAAGACCAAGCATCCCCCTGTGCTCAGGCTGGGCAAGGTGGTCCAGCATGAGGAATGGTTCCCAAGAACCAGCCAAAGCTTGGGGGACCGCCCTGCTCCTGCAGCCAGGAGCACCACAATTCTTCCTGTTTTTAAAAGGATTTATTTATTTTATTTTATGTGTGCATGTGTCGTCTGCATGTATGTATATGTACCTGTGGGTGCCTGGTGCCTGAGGAGGTCAGAGTGGGGCTTCAGAATCCCTGGAACTGGAGTTACAGTTGTGAGCTGCCATATGGGTGCTGGAAACTGAACCTGGGTCCAATGCAACAGCAACAAGTGTTCTTAGCCACAGAGCCACCTTTTGGAGATAAGTTTCATGTAGCCCAGATTGGCCATGTACTTGAGGACGACCTGAACTGCTGATTCTCCTGTCTCCACTTCTTGAGTGCTGAAACCACCCATTTGTGCCAGTATTCCCAGCTCAAGTGCAGATGACATAGATATATGAGTGAGAAACAGGCCAGTGAAAGAAGGGACCTGGAGGGGAAACTGAGGTAGACTTGGAGGGGTAGAGAGGGAGTTTTATAAAAGGAGAAAGCTGGGCCCAGGAGAGGAACGTGAAGAGGCCCCCAGGGAGGAGGTGGTCGTAAGACTTCCCTGTTCTGATTTTGTTTGTGGTCGTGGAGATGATATTTGGAGGGAGGTCCCTCTTGAAGCTGTGCTGGTGTCCTGCTGGAGGGCTTGAGAACTCAAGACACAGCTTAGCACAGTGAGGTGTGAGCCCAGTTTATAATCAGCACCCCCATTCTCTCTTACTGCCTCCTTCAGACACAGCATCTTTGTCTTAAACACTGGGTAATGTTCAGTTGTTTCTTGTTTTTACTGCCAAGAATATTATAGAAAAGTATTTTTAATGTTTAAACATTATATATTTAATTTAACACACTCGGGCTGGAGAGTGATTAAAAGACTTCTAGGTACCACTGAGTGGTTAAGAGCACCAACTGCTCTTCTAGAGGTCCTGAGTTCAATTCCCAGTAACCACATGGTGGCTCACAACCATCTGTAATGAGATCTGGTGCCCTCTTCTGGCCTGTAGGGACACATGCAGGCAGAATACTGTATACATAATAAACAAACAAACAAATAATTTAGCACACTCATACACATGATACACAAACACAGCTGCACATGATATGCAAATGTATACCTGTATGTGGTAATTCAAGTCTGTATTTGCATATGATGTGTAAATACATTTGCATGTGATAGTCATGTGTATGCATTTGTGCACGGTCCCTGTTTATGCCATAGGATGGGTGGAAAGCTGCAGGTGGGCGGGTCTGTCACTTACTGGACTGCCCCGAGAGTTGTCGGTGGAGAAGCTTGGCACCAGAGTCAGTCCTCTGGTGGTTCTTCCTTGCCACCTTGCTAACATGCATGAAGAGAACATGTGATCTGCATATCCTACAAGCTTACAGGATGTCATGGTGGGTATGCGCTTATTACCATACAGTGGTGAAAGCCAGGCAGTGGTGGCACTCGGGAGGCAGAGCCTGATGAATCTCTGTGAGTTTGAGGCCCGCCTGGGCTACAGAGTGAGTCCAGGAAAGGCGCAAAGCTTCACAGAGAAACCCTGTCTCACAAAAAAAAAAAAAAAAAAAAAACCCAAGAAACAAACAAAAACTAAAAAAGCCATACAGTGGTGAAACCTTCTAGTGCTTTTGACTTTGTCCAACTCTAGGTGTTTGCAATGACCCTGGGGTGTGCTTTAAGAGTTTTTATCATTGGAAAGTGGTACCTAGAAGTCTTTTATGAGGTAAGCTCTGGCATCCAGAATTTTCAACTTGGGCCTGTGTGTGTGCCATTCCCCAAGATGTACTTGGGATATATACAAAGTAGAAAGAATTTAACACACGAGGAGGCAGCTGTCTGGGCTGGAGTTTGCTCGTGCTGCCTATACTGCATGCAGCCTTCGTCACCTGCTGGCATCTACAGAAAGAGCTGGCATGGACAGACTGCCACTTTATCACACATGAAAACCGGAGGTCAAGCGCCCCGATTTTTAGACACTGCTATACCCACTTCTTGTTGCTCTGAAGCTGAGTTAGCAATGGGCATGTAGATTGTTTTTAATTTACATTTACATGGAAAATTTGGTCCTTCTAAGAGTTGAAGATAATTTGTACAAAAAGTAAATAGCTTTTGTTCAAAATGTTCCTGAGGTCACTTGATTTCAGCCAATAGGTGGCCTAGGAATGTCTGTGTTGTCACGTGTCAGTGGCCTGTTGGGTAAGCATTGTTTTTATACCCATCATTATACTTTGAACTTTGACATGATCATGGAAAGAATGTACTGACTTCATGAGCAGCTCAGCACTGCCTTGGACTTGGCTGCTCATTGGGAGTTTGGGGACAAACGAGGCAAAGGATTCTCAAAGCCGGAAAGATCATGAGTCACAGAGGCGGTACACAAGAGAGGAACTGTTACATAAAAATGTCCTTGGTTTCCAGAACTCTCCAGAACTTTATTAGTAAAGCCTCTGTTATCCTGCTGACAGTTGGAGAAACATCTAGTAAATGAGGGAAGGCCTTGTTCCTTCAGTCCAATGGACCCTGATGACAAGTAGCTTTAAAAGGGACTCTCCAGACCACACCGGGTAGACAGTTCCAGTATCGAGGTGCTCAAGGGGCTCATGTTGATACTGACAGAGTCCCCATTCTCCTTTGCATAGATTGGTGCAAAGGAAAAAAATGGATGTGCTGTAAGGACGTTGAAATGAGACTATCCTGAACGGATCTGATGTCACTGAGAGGACCTTAAGAGGGAGACAGGGTGGGGGTGGGGATGGTCATGGTCAGAAGGAGATGTAGCTGAGGAAATGGAGGAAGAGATTCAAGAGTAATGTGCTCTGGGCTTTGGAGATGGAGGGATGGGCTACAAGCAAGGAAGGGGAAGACTCTAGAAGCTTCTTTTTTTTTTTTTTTTACAAAGTCAAAGGAAGGGACTGCCCCCAGAGCCTGGAGAAAGGATGCAGCTCACCAACTCTATAATGTTGATGTCCAGAACCAGTAGAGGTTATGTGTGTGTGTCCCAGAGCCACCCAATCTGAGCAGGAAGACACCGCATGTACAACTTGCATCTGAAAGCCTGATGCCCCTGGTTCTCTCCTTGGGAGCTATCTCAGCCTCCCACCTGCTTTCTGCTTTCCTTCCCAGCATCCTAGCATGCACCAGGCAGGGCCCATGATTTGCTCCTTGGATTGAACCTCTGCAGCTTTTCCCTTGGGGATCTCACATCTTGGTACTTTCAGTGAACCATGTGGGTGGCTTCTGTTGGGGCTGCTAACCCCTTTGGTTTGCTCAAGTCCTTTAATGTACAAATGTAGCCTGTCTAGCAGAGTTCTTCAGCCCCACCCCAAATCCTGCCTTCTTCAGGTTTCTATTGTACTCAGTGAAGATCCTTTCAGATGTTTCTAGATGCTTCTGGAAAACACCTTATAGACTCTTCCTTCTCTTACAGCAGCAAATGGACCTATCTCACAAAAATCTCCCCAGAATCTGGGACCCTAACCCTAACTCCTCAGCTCCTACCCAGATCTGGCCAGCACCATGCCACACCTTTGCATTCCGGTTATGCACTAGGTAGAGGCCCCTAGCAGTCTGCAGAACTCATGAGAGCTGAAGGAGCGCCCTTCTCCCTTTGGACTTTATGATTGTCCACATGGTCAGCCCTGCCCTTCCACATGGCTCCTTGTTTCTCCCGAACCCCCCGGGCCTGCTGTCCCCTGGGGAACTCTGCTCTGGATTTTCCTTCCAATCCAGGAAGGTGTGGTCCCCGGAGTATCAAGACTGGCTCTTTGATTTTCTGCAAATCTTTTGCCACCCGTCTCCTCCCAAGGCCTTCTCAAACCCCCTGAAGTGAAGCTGGAACCTCCATTATGTTTTGGACAGTGCCAGTGCTTAAGGGGCAGCGAGTGGCATTTCTCAAAAAGGTGGAATCTTCCTACTCTGCTGGCAGTAACATCTGGATGACATGTGTGCCATTCCTGTGCGAGGTCAGTGCCCAAGCACAGGAGACAGTCCTCAGATGTTTGAGTGAGTTAGCACTGGCATGGGCGGCACAATCACCTTTTGTGTTGTTTTGTTTTGGGACAGGATTTTGCTCTGTAGTCCAGGCCGCCCTCGCACCTCTAATCCATCTGCCCCAGCCTCCCTCATGCTGAGATCACAGGTATATACCCAGCCATCTGCAATCATTTAACCTGGTTCTCTGTGGCTTTCCTACTCCAGTCTCTCAGTATGAGGGATCGAGTCAGAACTTTACACATGATACATAAGTGCTCTACCACGAACTACTCCACTGCCTATCCTGGCTCTGAGGCTTGGACTGTGTGGTGGTCTGGCTTATCTGTACTCTTAGTTGGGCATATTATGTTAGTTGATTGTAATATGCATCTTAACTTCCAGACTTGTAAAAGTTACAAGACTGTATGCCATAATCAAACAGAGCAAAATCCGGTTCCCAAGGAGAAGCTGCCAGCATGCTTTTGGCAAACCTCTCCTGCTGAAAGCACACTCTGTTTTGGCTGCATGTATGTCTGTGTGCCATGTGTGGGCCTGCCCGTGGAGGCCAGAAGAGGGCAGGGATCCCATGGAAATGTTACGGACAGTTATGAGCAGCCGTGTGGGCCCTGGGAATCAATCGCAGATCCCTTGGAAGAACAGATTCCTTGGAAGAGCAGCCAGTGCTCTTAACCACTGAACCAGCTCTCCAGTTCTTGAAAGCACTCTTGGCTTTTTATAGGCATGAGTTCCAAAGTCAGTTGTAGAGGAGAATCCCAAGCCCCAGTTTGGTAGGGGGGAAGAGAATTCACCTCTTGCACAGGACACATTCAGGTGGATAAGGGTTGTGGAACAACATTCTTTCTGACAGCAAATAGCCTTTTGTCTGCTTTCTTTCATGAGACCCTGAGGGACCAGCACAGGCTCAAGACACCCCAAGACCAAGTTCTCAGCACAAAGGAGATGTATTTGCCCCAGAGGGACAAAGGGCAGGGAATAAGAGACAAAGACAGGAGAGAGAGGATGAGGGAGAAGGGGCAGGGTATTTTTGGTTGCAGGGGGCGACAAAGAACTGGATAGAAGACAGATGTGGGACATAGGCAAATGGCAGTTTGTAAAGGTAAAAGGGGCTGCCAGGCGGTGATAGCACACGCCTGTAATCCCAGCACTCGGGAGGCAGAGGCAGGTGGATCTTTGTGAGTTCGAGGCCAGCCTGGTCTACAGAGCTAATCCAGGACAGGCTTCAAAGCTACAGAGAAACCCTGTCTCGAAAAACCAAAAAAAAAAAAAAAAAAAAAAAAAAAAGGAAAAGTGGGGGGAAGCACCATGCTAGGATGAGGTGTTTAATTTTAGCTGGGCTTGTTAACTGGGTAAGCCGCAGAGAGGTTTTTGATTGCTGGACTTCAATATTTTGGTAGCTGGACCTTGGTTGTCAGCCTCAGGAGGAGGAAGTGGCCAAATAAGGAAACAGAGCTTGGTGGCTGTGGGGCGTTTACCCACCAACCCCACAGCTCCCCAGAGTTTTCTTGAGGTGTGAGCAGTAGGAAATATTAAGTAGGATTTATATTGCAAAGATAAACAGATAGAAAATAAAGGATAGCCTCGAAAGGGCCTGGAACCTTTTCCAACGGGGCCGACTGTCTCTGCCCCAGGGTATTTAAAGAGACGCCAAGGAGTGGAGCAAAAGACTTCCTCGCCCAGCACAGCCAAGTGCAGACCATTTCAGACACCTGCACTCAGGCCTGTGGCCCTAATCATCCTCTATGCGGACCTGCTGGGTAAAGCCATGAGGAACCTGAAAACGGGCTCCCACAGGTGGCTAGCTTTAGGAATGTAATCTGTTTTTAGCAAGGCAGAGTGGAGGGGAAGGAAGGACAAGGCCTGCCAGAGCCATGTTTGCCATGCTCAGGCTGATTAGAGTCTCTTCAAGACCCTTGCCAGGAAGTTGGGAAGAAAAGGAAGAGCAAGAGGCTAGCAGCCAGGAAGATGGAAGCCCACAGGGGAGGTGGAGAGGCCATGGAACTGGCTCTGTGTTGCTGAGCCTGACCATGCCTCTTAGGGAGAGAGGAGGCCCACTGAGGCTTGCCTCTGAACTTTCCTTGGCTATGTAACTGTGCCAATTTAGGGAACTGCCCTGAGGAGCTCCTGGCAGATGGAAGGGGACCCTGATGGAGATTCTGGACAGCTGTATCACTATGTGTTAGAGAAGAGGTGGGCTTGGGGATGTGGCTCAGTTACTAAAGGGTTTGCTTAGTTTGCACAAATCTCCAGCTCCCATTGCTAGCACTGTGCAAGCCAGATGTGGTAGTACACACTTGTAATCCCAGCACTCAGGAGGTGGAGACAGGAGGATCTGAAGTTCACAGTCATCCTCTGGTACATAGTAAATTTCAGGCCAGCCTGGGCTACAAGAGACCCTGTTTCAAAAAGAAAAAGATGAGGAAGAGGAACTTATCAGATCCCCCTCCCTCTCTTTCTGAGTGTGTGTGTGTGTGTGTGTGTGTGTGTGTGTGTGTGTGTGTACACTGACTTAGAAAAAGGGAGAGAGGCCAGGCCAAGGGATGGTGGGCAGCTCTGCAAACAGCTAGAAAGTTGCTCTGGCTGCCTCCCAGTATAGTGGCCCTCTGTTGCACACATAGGCTTGGGGGAGTGCTGTGAGGCATGGGTGTTCAAGGCTCTCCAGCAGTCAGAATTTAGAACAGCCCCCACAGCGTGACTTATGTTGCCCTGCACTGCCCACCTCCATTCTCCTCCTCAATCCCAGTGAAGGACACAAAACCTGACCCTCCCTGGACCTGGTTGGGATCTGACAAAGAACACTGGGTGTTTCCAAAGAGTCACAAGGAGGCCTGCACTCATCTTATCAGGCCTGGGGCCCCTGTGCTAGAACTCTTGGCTCATGCTGGTGCTGCTAGAGACAGCGCTGACTTTAATCCTGAGGATACTCCAAAGTCCTGCTCCACACAGTCACTGGGGCCCAAGCTTCTGCAGGGGGGACAAATATCATCTGAGATGTCACTTCAAGGCCAGAGCCCAGGGTGTCTGTGGAGAGGCCCACTCACGCAGGTAGAGAAGCCCTGCGGTCCCTCTGGTCTGATCCCCTTCTCACTGCAAACAGGGGCCTAAGTGTTCTGCTGCACTGCCTGGTTAAATGCGGCACCACAAGGAGCCTGTGCTATGGATAGATGATGTAGTTCTAAATCCAAGATCAAGGTTTCAATTAGCTTCCCTGGAGGGTCTAGGCAAGTCACTGCCTTTGGTTGGAGAAGGACAGGGTCTTGTTCACACAACACTTGTTCTCGGGGCCAGTATACTGCAGCAGGTGTTTCTGGGTGCAGAAGTCAAGTCACTGTGGTTTAAAACTGGCAAAGAAGTCAAAGAATGCCAAATTTTCTTGCCGACCAAGCAAGAGGGATGCGGAGCAGATCTGGTGTGAGCCGGCAGGTGACCTCTGTTCTGGATACTTGATCATGGACCTTAGATTTTGTCTTTTTAGATCTCAGAACAGGAAGAGCTGGAGGAAGCCAGGTGGTGGGATTTGGAAGTACTTTAGTCATTCATTAAATCGTTGCTTTTCCCAAGTAAGAGTTCTGGAAACCTTAATGATTAACATTGTGCAGTGTTCTTCAGCTTGCTGAATGGATGCTGGGATCTGCTTCCTTGGTTTAACCCCTGGGGTATGGGGTGGGCATAGTGTGGTCAAGGTCTGGAGTCTGGGTAGCAGATGACATTACCTGGACTCAATCCACAGTGACCTCAGAGCTGTGTCCTGGTCCAGGGCTCTGTGTGGTGTTCTCCGACTCAGCCCTCTCCCTGTCCAGTCATCTGGAATGGTCTGTTGGCTTTTGTGATTTCTACCCGCCTTGATCGGCCCTGACTTGAAGGATCTAGGTCATTATCCCACTAACTGTCCACTCCCAGCAGAGCACAAAGTTGGGGACAGGAACAACACCACCGTCTCCGGTAATTTCAGTTCCATGTACTAGGTGGCAGGTTGTGCCGTGTGTGTGTGTGTGTGTGTGTGTGTGTGTGTGTGTGTGTGTGTAGGACAGATCATATCCCTGGATGTCCTCAGGAACAGTCTCCACATACAACTCTTGCTGGCTTGGAAGGCTGGAGGAACTACAGAGCCCTAGGGATCCACTTGTCTACTTCCTCTGTGTTGGGATTACAAAGATGCTACCATGCCTGGCTTTTTAAATGTGATTATGTGTTCGAACTCGGGATCTCCTGTTTGCATGATAAGCATTTTATTGACTGAGCCATCTCCCCAGCACCTCACAAGAAATATTCTATCCTATTATAAGTATAATATTATAATTCTATTATAACATTATCACAACTGATTGTAGCCATTCTCCAGTACTCAAGGACAGACACTGGTATGTAAATACACACACACACACACACACACACACACACACACACACACACACATGAAATTAAAAATAAAACTAAATTTTTTAAAATTTCTCTGAGGAAAACTTTGCTGCCAGCCTAACCTAGGTAGTGAGTTCAAAGCCAGTCTTTATTGTTCGACATAACTAAGTTGATGTGAAGGAAGCCATTCTTTGCACGTCAGATTTGCAAATCTGACCTGTGAGGAGGACAGATGTCAAGTCCCCCGTTCCCCATCATGTTATTTACACCAGCTCCCAAGTGTAAGTAGCAGCCTGTCCTGCAGCTGATGGGTCTCGTTCTCCCTCTTCCCACGGCAACCTTCCAGCCCTTTCCCTTGCTTAGAGATGCCGCTCGTAAAGTCCAGTTCTGGGACCTACCGTCCCTCAGATGGTGGCCAGGGACCACGTTGGGACCTCTACTTCACCTGTGCTGTGTGTCTTTGGCCTGACTTCTTAGCTTGCCTGGGGTTCAGACTCAAGGGGACAAGGTCTAGTCATCTTGTCAACCCCCACCCCAGCTTTAAAAGGTGTATGACTGACATTCATCAATGGAGCAGACTCAAGAGTTCAAATGCCAAGACCACCAGAAGCATCTGGCAACCACACAGTGACGCATGGATGACTAGCTTCCTAGTGCATCCTCCCAGCCATTGGCTGATGGTCTGTGTGACACTGGGTGGTCCAGAACCTCTGTGGGGCAGACGTGAAGGTAGAGGACTCTGGCCTATATTGCTAATTGTCTTCCCACACACCTTTGACCTACTCTAGAACCTTCTATCAGGCCTACTTCCTTCTGAGGAATGTACTCTGGCTTCTTGCCAGCAATCGGTCGGGACATTGTAGACTAAACTGCCCTTCAGCAATTAGTCTGGACTTTAGCTGTTTTGGAAAGATGAATTTCGAAGTAATTTTCTAATTAACAGTGGTTGTCAAATAAAAGGGGACAAAGTTTTTTCCTGGGCCCAGACGAGTCCACAGTGTGGCAGTCTGGAGCCTCTTGAGGGGCCTGGGTGATGAATACAAGGGACTGGCAGCTCAGAAACCAATTAGCTTGTGGCTTGTGTTGCTAATGGGGAAGCAGCGGCGAGCAGAGTGGGCCTGCTTGAGAGTGGAGTTCAGATGAGGTGAGCTATGGCAGTTGAGCTAGCAGAACTGATGAAGGGATGCGCTTCGTGGACGCGTGTTCCTGGTGCCGCCACAATGTTCATCTTCTTTTGATGGAACACTTCTGAGTTTGCGTTTCTGGTGCCTGGGTTAAAGATGTAACAGCTGCCAATGTCTGTTCTCGATAATAAAGCCTGAGGGCACAGGGATGGGGGGCATTTGTCATGGGGCTTACATCCAGCAGGAGTTGTTTTTCAGAACAGTTACTCTCTGCCAAGCTGTCACGTTCAAGCCTGGTGATATTTACGAGGTGGCTTTTGTGTCGTTTTCTTCTGCAATTGTTTGTGTGACTTGTGGCTCCTTCCTCCCCAGCACTGATGGGACCTAGCTGCTCTCATGGAGTAGGCAAGCCTCCTCCTGCTGAGCTAGTTCCCAACTCTCTTTCAACTTTTGTTTTGAAACAGGAGCTCATGAAATCACCTAGACAGGCCATGAACTCAGGATCCCTCTGCCTTGCCCTCCCAGGTAGCTTGGGTGACGGATCTGTGCCACTGGGCCTAGTTGGGACACTGCTTCCTTAATGATCTGCTTTGGTCATGTGCTGATGTCACAGGACAACCAATGCCACAGAGGGCCTGGGGAGGGGTAGTCTTGGTGCTGATTCTTGGCTTGGGGCCTGGCTGGCAGCTCGGTCCTCCAGATGGCTACTCTTTTCAGATCTCTGTGGGGAGCTAACCAGACACAGAGGGCACTGGGGCATCCAGAAAGAACTAGTTTTTTATTTGACAACAAAGGTACCATCTCTCTAAGGAGACAGATGCCAATCTGCCACCCCAGATACCCTGTCCCTTGTAGCTATTGCTAAAGACCCTTTCAAAAACAGTCCCACAATGGGTGGTGAGGTCTAGTTTGGAAGGTTAGTCCTAACTCCACTTCAACCTTGAACTTGAACTCTCTTGAGCCTTGGAGTCTCTTCATTGGTAGACTAAAAAGATACTCCAGTTGTGGGAGAATCTCTTGGTTCTTGTCCTCTTGAAGGAAAGAATTCAGCCAACAGACGGATGTGAATTAAACAGAAGTTTACGTAATAAAGCTAAACAAAGCAGAGAGACTGGCGTGTGCTTCCCCAAGGCAGGGAGCAACCCAGTGAGTTACTAAGTGGTTATTAAGCAACAAGTTATTCAGTCGTGAATTGCAAAGAAGTTTTGGGGGGTTTTTCTGAGGTGAGTAGCATCTTCTGGGGGTAAGGTATTGATTATAACCAGGCAGACCCCTCCTTGCCTCGTGCCCTTCAGTTCTCCCTTCTCCAGACTCAACCTACACTCTTTTGTCCAATTGCTGTGTGGCTCTTTTCTGGGGAGATGTGAGCAAATGTCTCTTCAGTCCAGATAGAGGATCTAGACAAGTGAACCCCCAAGTTTATTGGGGTGACTTATAGAGTGTGGGTGAGAGGGGATTTACTGTGTCATAGATAACTCAGACACTCATGTAAATTGCAACCCCAGAGCTCTCTGACCACTTGTCCTCTGCAGTCCTTGCTCTTATATAACTATGGGGAGGAAGGGGTCTTGTGAATCTTTAAATTTCAGGGCCTTCCTGACACCTATGAGTTGTTTACTTCAGGTTCTTAAGGAGCCTCCCCTCCCTCTAGAATGGAAATCCTTCAACTCAGAGAATCTTGCTACACATCACCGTATGGCCCTCTCTTCATCCCTATCTTTAGTGTTCTCTCTTTTACGTGTGTGTGTGTGCGCGCGCACGCGCACATGCGCGTGCGCACGCGCTCTCACACACAGCACAAGGGCCAGGGCTCATGTGTGAAGGTCAGAGGAAAACTTGGAAGAGTTGGTTCTCTCCTTCTACCCTGTGAGTTCTGGAAACTGAATTCAGATTACCAGGCATAGCAACAAGCACCTTTACCTACCAAGCCATCCCACTGACTCCTACTGTCCCCTTAATCACATGGGCACAGTGCCACAGAGCAGAAGGCAGTCTTTTGCCATGTGTGGTCTGTAGCAAGGTGTGGCTTGGTCATACCATGATAAAACATCTAATGGAGTCAGAACATTGGTGGGGATGAGGGAGTCCCTCTGAACCCCAATGTAAATGAGGGTGGTGACATTCCCTGGAGTGGTACTAGGGAGGGACTGAGACTAAGCTCCCGTTCCTTTTTCTTCTCTTAGTGACAGCTTGATCCTGAGCTCAGAGGCACCTCTCAGAATTCACCCCAAGAGCATTTGAAGGACAGCTCTCTGTGCACGTGTATGTCTAGACTCAGTGTTTGCTCCAGCAGTTCAGTGGCTATATCTGTTTGTGTTACTGTCCAACTTGAAATGTTGAGTTCTATACCAACGGAGTTCAGTGGCCTGGAAAGCTCTCCATCATGCCAGGACCATCATTTTATTTGATTATCATTTGGACAGATGTCTGGGAAGGCTTGGCTGACTGTGTAAAAAGTTTAAGTGACTTTTCAATCAAGGGGGAGGGGGTATTTGATTACTTTCAAAGCCAGCAAGAATGGGGCTAGGGAAGCTTAGGAGTTGTGAAGGAGACAAGTAGTATAGTTCAGAACTCTCTCTTCAAGGTCAGTATTGATAATGCCCTGGACAATCCCCACAGAGAATTTGTAACTCTAATCCTCGGCCCCATTCGATACACTTGAAAACATCCCGTGCTTTTTAAAGCGCTTTCATCAGGCACCAGAAATCTTGTTGAAAGCATTAACTTGCTTAGCAGGGCCTTTCTTGAAGATCTGAAAGGATAAACTTTAACCCGGCCTCTATCAGGATGACTAAATCAGAGGCCTCCAGAATTGATGAGGTTTACTTGGCTCATATCCTCTGTGTGTTCTTAATAGAGACATAAGGACAGGGGCTGGGGAACTGGCTCGTTAGTAAAGTGTACAAGCATGAGGAACCCTAAAACACACACGGAAAACAGGGTATGGCAGTGTGTACCTAGAATCCTAGCACTGGGGCAGTGTGGGGGGTAGGTGGCAGAAACAGAAGGCTCTGTGAAGCTCACACCGGCTAAACTGGTGAGCTCTGGGGTTCAGTGAGAGAGGCAAAAATTAATAAAAATAGGTCAGGCAGTGGTGGTGCACGCCTTTAATCCCAGCACTCAGGAGGCCGAGGCAGGTGGATCTTTGTGAGTTCGAGGCCAGCCTGGTCTACAGAGCGAGATCTAGGAAAGGTGCAAAGCTACACAGAGAAACCCTGTCTTGAAAAACAAACAAATACATAAATAAACAAACAAACAAACAAACAAATAAATGAAATTAAAATTTAAAAAGGTGAATAGTGACTAAAGAAGATATGTGATGCTTACATCTGGCCTCTACATGTGTGCATGCTTGTGTGCAATCACACACAAGAAAAAAAAAGTGTAAGAGCATGCTGTTGACATATGAGGGTCACATCATGACATAGTTTCTTTTCTTTGTTTTCCTAGACAGGGTTTCTCTGTGTAACAGTCCTGGATGCCCTAGAACTCACTCCATAGCCCAGGCTGGCCTTGAACTCAGAGATCAGCCTGCCTCTGCCTCCCAAGTGCTAGGATTAAAGATGTGCGCTGCCACAGCTGCGGCCCCTTGCCCCTCCCCTCCCCTCCACACCAACCATGACATGGTTTCTATAGGTGCCTCACATTATTAATTTAGGAACATCTGGTTTTAAGGTTTTGTTTGTTTGT
Organism: Onychomys torridus; assembly: GCF_903995425.1. Lineage (NCBI taxonomy): Eukaryota > Metazoa > Chordata > Mammalia > Rodentia > Cricetidae > Onychomys > Onychomys torridus. The sequence goes on from NC_050446.1 coordinate 131,725,018, forward strand.
TTGTTTTTCGAGACAGGGTTTCTCTGTAGCTTTGGAGCCTGATCTGGACTAGCTCTGTAGACCAGGCTGGCCTCGAACTCACAGAGATCCGCCTGCCTCTGCCTCCCGAGTGCTGGGATTACAGGTGTGCGCCACCACCGCTCGGCCCTGGTTTTAAGTTTTTTCTATTTATTTATTGTGTATTGTGGTGTGTGCGCGTGTGCACATGTGTGCGTACACTGTGGCTTGTATGTGGAAGTCAGAGGTCAACTTTGTGAAGGTGATTCTCTCCATCCACTCTGTGGATCTGAGGCTGGGCAGCAGGCACCTTTCCCTACTAGGCCATCTCTCTGGCCAGACATCTGATTTTAGTTGCTTTGTTTACCTGTGGATTTGCTACTGGTCAGGAAATGATTTTTAAAAGCGGTTTTTGTCACTGTCATCTCCATGATTTCTTCCAGAAGGCCAAATGAGGCAGCAGCGGATCTGGGTTTTCCTTCTGGTTTTGCCTCTGTGTCCATTTCTCTGGTTTGGTTTCATTTTTCTTGAGTAATACACCATTTTCCCACTTGGCAGAATCGTGAAGACTGAATTTGAGGAGCTTAGGGAACCAAAGAAAGACTGTAGACATGCTTCCTGTGGAAACCAAACTGCAGGGCCTCTCTGATCCTAACATGAAAAGTGATGGATCGCTTAATCAGAAATCTGAAGGATTTTCAAGACGGGTACAGAAAAGGAGAGATAGAGAAAATTGGAAATGTCGAAGGGACGCTTGACACGACACATTGACATTTAGATGGTGTCAGGTTTCAGTCGGAATGCCAGGCTCTTAAGGAAGATGGATTGCTCAGCCATGTTTGATCTTGACTAGTCCATTGCAGGGCTTCTACTCAGGCGGGGGAGGTTACGGCAAACATGAGCAGGCAGTGGTAACCAGGCAAGAGGCAAAACATTGTTAAAAGGGAAGGGCCAGGGGCACTGTTCACACCAGCACCCAAACAGGGGTGACTCAAGTGTTTATTAACTAATGAGCAGATAAAGCATAGCATAGCCACATGGTGGGATATCACTCAGCCATGAAAACTCCTGAGGCACATTGCAAGGTGAATGAACTAAATAAAAGACACCAGTCACAAAATACCACAAAGCAATTGTACTACTCCACGCTGGTGTAACCTCGTAAAGGGCAGACGTGTGAGGCTGAAGAGGACAGGCACTTGCAGGGATGCTGAGGAGAGATGTGTGTATGGATGGGAATGTGTGGTCAAGGAAGAGGTGATGAGGTGTTCTGAAGATATCGGGGTGTCTACACAAGCCTGTGGTTACACAGAAGTCACTGAATTGTATGTTTTAAAAGGTAAATTCAACCAACCTTTAATGGGATATAAGGAGAAAAGCTATGGCCAATGGGGAGACACAATGAGGAGTGTACTAGCAAGAGGCTCTGATCGCAGGCTGGGAAACCCAATGCTTTTAGATTTGTGGTTTGTTTGTTGTTTGTTTGTTTGAAATTATGTTTGTGTCTGTGTGTGGATAGGTGCATATACATGCAGTACCCCCAGAAACCAGGAGAGGACATGGGATCCCCTGCAACTTTAGTTGCAGGCAATTGTGGACCTTGCCCATTTGGGTGCTGGGAACCCAGCTTTGGTCCTCTGCAAGAGTAGAGGGTGGGGAGTGGGGGTGGGGTTGGGGGGGTGCTGACCATGGTGGCTAGCTGGCCTGCATTTCACTTTCACTTCCCATGTCTCTGTGCTTCAAAGCCTTTCTATGGTCTGCATTCTCCTCTGATGTAGGCTCACCATGTAGGTAGCATGGGTGCTGGGAAGGACTTGGGCTCTGGAGCCTGGAGACTATGCCCCAGCCTTAGCCCAAATCTGTTTTCTTCTGTAACTATTAGTAAGTCTGGGAAGAGACCCATGGGTCTCTCCAGCTCTCAGACCCTCCTCTTCAAGATTCTCTTTCCCCTCTTTCTTCTTGGCGTCTTCAGAGACAACTCCATGGCAGCCCCCACACAGAGAACTTCTTACGTAACTTTTGTTGTTTCAGATCTTTTCAAAAAGACACACCTTGGCCAGTGTGGTGACTCAGGCGGTAAAGTTTCCTGCTGTCAACCCTGAAGACCCAAGTTCAATCCCTGGGACCCATGAAGTGGAAAGAGAGGGTGACTCCTACAAACTGTTGTTTGACTGTACATATGCGCATACCCCCTCCCCACTAAATAATTCAATGCAGCAAACACTGTAAAAGCTGTCTCTGGCTTCTCTTAGGATTGTTACTTGAAAACCCCCAGGAGCCCCATGCCTGGTTGTCTGGGTCTGGACATTATTAGCCTTATTTCTGTAATCTGGCGATGCAGTCATGTAGTGAAGTCCAGGTTACAGAAAGGAGTGCCCTGACTTGTCTTAGTCCAAGATCTGCCCGTGGGACCAATGTATCACTTTCACACCCTTCTTGAATCCTGTTTATCATTCTTGTTTTCATCCCAAGGGACCTGAAAACACAGAGTACAGCACTTCATTTGTTCAGGCCAATTGCTTGGGTGAAAAACAAGGCCATGGCCTCAGAGCCACAGCTAAGCCTGTCCTGTCTCGCTGCGGTGACATGGGTTTGAGCAGACATTGACTTCTGAAAGTTAAGGGGTGAGGAGGAGGCTGTTGGGGAGGAAGGGAAGAAAAAGAGGAGTTTGTTACAAGAGAAAGGTGAGGAATGACTCACCAGCCCAGGGTGGGAAACTAAGTAATAAAATAAGTGTGTAATTGTGGGCTGCCAGGCAGACAGTGGGCTAGCACCAGAGTGACAGCTGAAAGCAGCGGGGAGACTGAGCAACAGGGAAGAGTGGGCGAGATGGAAAAATAAAGAGAGAAAGAATAAAAGCCAACACAGAGGGGGAGCACTCGGGAGCCTGTCACTCTGCCTTAGGAGAAATTAAGCAGCCAGACAAATTGCCAGTGTACTTTGTTTGGGAAACATGATCAGACAGACTGGGAGCAGAGCTCTGCAGAGGGGCATCATCACTGGAGTGGCTTGCACTGATGTGGCCTGGAAATAGTGGGGACTTGATAAAATTTGCAGGTGGTGTTGGGGTATAGGTTTGAGGTGACGCTTAAAGCATGTGCTTGGGTCCCCTTGATCCCCCGTTCAGAAAGAGAACACAGAGCCCCCTGGGATCTTAGATCTCTGTTTCAGGCAGGAAAACTGAGGCAAACCTCTTGCTCCATGTCATACACATGATGAGATTCTAGCTTCTGACCTCCCTGCTGGCTTCCTCCTTGGTGTGCTTCCAAGCCACTGAGGTGGTTCACAAGCCCGACCCCACACCGCATTTCCAGGGAGCATTTCATGGCACTTGTGCGTTGAAAGGGGGCATTGTGTCTTCAGTACTCAGTGGCTTTCTTTCCTCTCCCTTAGGAGAGGCTTCATGGGGCTCTCACTCATTCACTGCCCAAACAAAGTCCATGTTTCCAAGTGTTCCAAGGATGAGGCAAGCTCAGACACCAGAAAGGCACACTTCAGATGAACGTCAAGTTCACATGGCAGCTCACCTCTGGGGTCGTGAAGGGAAAGCCATTTGAGGAAGGTCTTCCTGCCCCAGACCTGCTGTGGATGCTGTGTCCTTCATAGGACCTCCTTGACCCCAGTAGTGTCCTCAGGGTGGTGAGGACATTTTTCTTTGGGAAGGGTCTGTCTACGTCTCAGAGGTTCTGACCAAATGAAAAAAAGGGGATGTTTCCTTTGAAATTAACCAGTGGAAGGGACCAGCGTGGTAGGAGGTGGCCTCTATGTTTCCTGGACAGAGGACCTTGATGTCTTTGTGACCTGCCAGAAACAAGGGCTTGGAGGGCCATCGGGCCCAGCAGCTTCCAGGCAAGTCCCCGATGGGAGAGACACCTGGCAGAACAAAGGAAGTTTCTAGAATACTGTCCAGGCTGAGCTAGTGTTTCATGAAGACAAAAGGAGGTATAATTTGTTTTCAGAGAGTAATTTTATTATCTCTTAATGCAAAAAAGGTAAGATAAATTCCCTATTATTTCATAATAACCATATCAATTTTATAATACCACACTATTGTAATAACCACTTCATAGCAAGTGATGAATGTATAATTGCCTTTCTTACATATTAGCATATTGCAATTTACCATCACAATTGTGGCGGTTTTCTTTTTTTTCTTTCTTCATTTTGGTACTTTTAATATTGAAAAACTTTTTCTAAAGTGGCTCATTCAGGCTCCTATTGTAGAGTTCTGCCACAAGCCCATGTTCCTGCTATCACCTCTCTTTTCAGATGGTAAATTACCCTGAAATGTTTAATGAATAAATGAATAAATTAATTAGTAATGACCACAGAAGGCACTCAGCCGGCACCTGGTGAATGGTGACTGATTATCTTTTATGAAAGATGAACTTAAGCAGCCCTCACCCCAGCACACTCCTAGAGTCTTCTGGCTTGGTTGGCCAGTGAGCAGGGACAAGCAGGAAATTATTACTTAATCTCAAACACATAAATGAATCGTAAGATGAACTGCATGCCAACCACACGTGCAGGTGCTGGAGGTGACCCGTGGCGGGCGGGCGGGCGGGAGTGGGGTGGGGTAGGACGACACTGTTCTCAGACGGGATAAAGTTGAGGCGACTACATAGGTGGTGGAGGTCCCTGTGATCCTTCCTGTTGCCAAATGGACAGAGGATGCCCATCTTGTAGGCAACACTCCCAGCATCCCCAAAAATGTTCAAAGATGCAGAAATTTCAGGGGGCTCTCTAGTGCTGGGGATAGCCTTTCTATGGCAGTCCACTCTCTGTGGGGGGTCAGAACATCCTTGACCCTTGCCCTCTAATGGCCCACAGCAGCTCCATTGTTTCCGTAACAACCCCAGAATCATAGGCAGGTGGTGGGGATGAGGCGGGGTCGGGGGGGTAGGGGGCACAGCTAGTTCTGTTGTTGACCCAGGCAAATGGGGAAGAAGCTAAAGTCAGGGGTGCAGGATGGCTTAGTGGGTAAAGGCACTTGCCACCAAGCCTGACCACCTGAGGTTGATGCTGAGAACTGACTCCCTTAAGCTGTCCTTTGACCTACACACACACACACACACACACACACACACACATACAAATACATGTAAATCTTTTAAGCAGAAGCCAGTGGCTTCAGACAAGGTACAGCAGCTCATGAAATGCTGCTAATGCAGAGACCCAAATTGGGTTCTAAGCCCTCACAAAGCTCACAGCTGCCTGTAACTCTAGTTCCTCTGAAGGCAATTGCATCCATGTGCGCAAACCTGCTTTCACACACACAGACACATAATTAAAAATAAAGATAAAACCTTTAAAACAATAAAGCTGTAAAAAAAAAAAGCCAGAAACGAATGGGCAGGAAAACAATGAGGGGCTGGGGAACGCCGAAATGGCAGTGCTCCACCATCAGAAACCAGGAAGGGCGTGCCAGGCGAAAGGCAGGGCAGGGCAAAGGGCCCGAGTGGGCACAAGATTAGCTCAAGGATGTGGCCCACTCGTAAAGCGGAACTTGATTTTGAAGTTCTGTGCTCTCTGTGTCTCCCATGGGATGGCCATCGTCAGATAAGGGGGGGACTGTGACTCCAAACTGTACTAAGATTGACAGCCGGGATCCATTTGACTCGCCTCTGGGCTCGCATTTCGATGGTTATCTCAACCTGAGGAGCCTGTATCCCGGTGCCTGGCTACATGCTCTGTACTCAGAATGAGTCTTTAAGTGGTCAAGATTCTGTAGGATGTGGGATGGACTGATGCCAACATCTGTGACCAGCTTTTGTCTACACCATGTCACTCTGGTCCCCACATTCCTGCCCTGGTAGCCTCAACTCCTTGCCCAAATTCAGATTTCATCTCCAACTTACTTTTTTCCCCCTTAAGGAACAACACGTGTCATGTGAAACTTTCTTTGACAAGCCCATAGCTAGAATAATTAGATACATAACGAGCAATGAGGATTGAAGCGATTCTAAGTATATTTTGAGCACAGCGTCCCCACCACCCGTTCTCTGCAAATGTCACTTGTGGAACATTTGTCTGTCTGTCGTGAAGCACAAAACTTTTTCCTCTGTTCTTTTCCCCCGTAGTTGGGAGCGTTCTCTGTCTCTGTACTCAGCCATGGTAAGTCACTCCCAAATTAAAGCGCTCAAAACCTTTATTTTTAAAGCCCGAACGGCGCCCATCAAAGCTGCGCTCAGAACATAGCTTTTTAGTTTCTACTGAGCACATTCATCTGCAAATGTCAGCTAGGCTCTCATTTAAATAATGTGACAGCTCCCAAAAGCTGCCAGATGAAGATGGCTCCCAATTGTTAAAAGCACATCAAAAGAAAAGTCCAAAAGTTTTTCCCCCATAAAGAATTTAACATTAATATTTCACAGGTGGTACTTGAGACATGGTCTCCTGTGAAGGAGTTTCTGCACCTGCTCTCTCTCTTCCTTTCTCTTTTTAAGTGGGGGCTGTGAGGACCTCACAAAAGGATGCCCAAGACTTTCACCCCAAGTATGTGTGTCGGGGGGAACAGTTTTAAGTATATGGGGTTATTATGTGTCAATCAGAACCTAAAATAAAGAACTTCAAAAAAAATCAGTGTCAGGAATATGAGCTCCTAAATGGACCCAAGAAACACAGTAAGTTGAACATTAAAATAAAGATTTTTTTTTAAGGCTGGATATGGTGGTGTACACCTATAATTCCAGCACTGGGAAGGTAGAAGCAGGCAGAACTCTGTGAGTTTGAGGCCAGCCTGGTCTACAGAGTGAGTTCCAAGCTAGCCACAGCTATACAGTGAGATTGTACCTAGGACCAAACCAGATCAGACCAGACCAAGCTAGCACAAGACAAAAGCAAGCAAATAAATGAACAACTCTCCACTAAACCAAACAATGAAAAAGGGAAGGCTATTTCTTGAAGCTTGCTTCTCACATTCAGCACATGGGCCGAAATGGCCACACAACTTGATGGATCCATCTTTTAAAAGCATATGTTTATAAAAATGTTTTGATCCAAACACCTCAACTTTCCATTTGCTGCTGGGGAGTAAATCCATTTTCCCTTGCTTTGTGGCTGGTTGTGTGTCTGTTTGAGTGTTTATATGAAATTGTGCATGTGTATGCACATGCCTGTACATGTATTGTGGAGGCTGGAAGTCTGCACTGGCATAGACCTCTGTTGCTTTCCACCTTAGTTATAGAGACAGAGTCGGTCTCTCAGATAATCCTGGAGTTTATGAACTGGGCTAGACTGGCTGGCCATCCAGCCCCAAGGGTCCCTTTCCCCCTTTCTCCTGTGTTAAGATTATTGGTGTATACTGTTGTGCCTGGCTTTTGCTTGGGGGCTATGGATTGAACTCAGGTCGTCAGGTCTGTGTGACAAGCACTTTAACGATTGAGCCATTTCCCTGACCCCTTCATCCCACATCTAAAAAGAATTTCCAGATTCCCTGTGAGCTGGGGTTGGGGGCTCACAGAATAGAAGCTAGGCTCTGGCCCCACACCCTGGCTTTGTGAGTGCTGGACAGGACAATGGGTTCAGAAAGTGGCTTCTTGCCCCAGTGCTTCTTTGGACCAAGTGTGTTTTCTGTAGAAAAATGATAGGACAGATGTGATCTTAAGGAGAAGCAAAGCATTACAGATTAGGCATGGGTGACACCAAGCAGGGACCCTGACCCCCAAGTCCTCCTTGCTGTTGGAGACACAGGATAATTGAGAAACCAGACACCCTGTCTGGACTGCAGGCTGCAGCTTGCAGCTGCTTTTCTGCTTTTCACACAAAATGCAAGTTTCTCTGTTCCTCTGCCGTAGATCTTGTGTGCCTGCCTGCTGGGAACTTTGGGGAATGGACTCTGGTTGGTATGTATTCTCATAGATTTTGCCTGTTTTCCAGACAAATAGGGAGTGTGTTTGTCCATGTGAACAGTCTGCTTCAGTCCCCAGCTGTGAACACAGCACTCCCTGGGTGCCTGCTTTTCTCTGTATCCAACTGGGAAACATTTCTGACTTCTAAGCTCAAGAACCAGCATTTGCCCAGTCTCGGTGGCCGGTCTAGCCCGGGCCATGTGTCTGCAGCCTAGACTGCAAATTCTGCCCCATCAGGACAGGAGCTGAGAGAGCACCTTTGATTTATTGAGATTTAGACATTCTTTCCAGCATGGATCAGAAAAGATATTTTTGTTCTGAGCAGCAGGTCCCAGGAAACCGGGGAACAGTGCCTGGTTACGAGGGAGTTCGGGGAAGGGGTGCATTCAGTTCCTAAGCAATTATCATCCTCCAACAGAGCTAACTTCACCCCAAAGTGATCCATTTTCATGCTTCGGAATAAAGGCGTTGGATTATTTTTGTGTGTGTGTGGTAGCTATGCAATTAGTTCTTCTTGCCCATGCCTGCCTGACACTGTGCTGGCTTCTTGGGGAGTGTGTTTGCTGTGGTTCTCAGTGACAACTGAGTCTCATCTTTAATGTCAACTTTCAGAAACTGGACTCACTTACTTCATACCTGTGAAGTCAAGGAGACTTTCATCACAAGCCCTAGGACCACGAGAGCTGCCTGAAGGGGATGGCTGGCTACAGGACCGAGTCCAAAGGGGCCACTGTCTGCCTGCTGAGACCACCCAGTCTCAGCTAGATGTCCAGCCTCTTAAAGGACCCCTTGGGCTATATCTCGCTGCTCTTGTGTCAGTGCTGGCTGTGTGCAGCTAGAAGCATTCCAAGCAATGTGAGGTTTATGCAGCGCCTGCAGGGAAAGCCACATGGAAAACAAGGCTCAGAATAATTGGGAGCGGGGAGCTTTTAGGTAAAAGTCTACTTCCCTTTGTGCGAAACAGGCAAGCAGAAGGCGAGAACAAGACGAGGCTGCGCTGATTAGCACTGACTTGAACTTTTCGTTCTATTCTTTTTCAGTCTTCTGGTTATCGAAGCCGCGTGCCTGATGACAGGCAGGAAGGGTCCTTCAGTGGCCCCGTGCGCGCCAGTGAAAGACATTCCCCTAGCTGGGTGGTGGCTCAGATCGGGAGTCCCACTACTTGGGAAACTGGGATAGGATAGCTGTAAGTTTGAGGCTAGCCTGGCCCGTAAAATGAGATCTTATTTCTTAAAAGCAGGGGTGGGGTAGGGTGGGGTGGTGGGGTGGGGTGGGGATAGAAAGACATAGCTCAGCTCTCCCAAGCCTCCAACAAAGAAGAGTAAACGTGGTGGCCCACTGTCCTAAGCAGGTGAGAGAGAGATTGGGCATTAGAAGTTGGGACAGTATTCTGTGACAAAGGGACAGGCCTTTACAAATGGCAATGACCTTGGAGTTTATAGCTACTCTCAGGACTGCATGGTACTGTTAAGTAGAATGGGGCACGGGCAGGCTTCTCAGGGGGCTAAGGATCTGGGGGAGATTGCCTTAGGTCTCTGGGTGGTCCTGGTCCCTGCAGACTGTGTAGACCTCATCCTCTCTGGGCTGCTTTAGCTACAAGCAGAAAGGCCAGGGTCAAGGTTCAAGGCAAGGAGTGTGGTGATCTCAAAATCAAACCCTTTGCCTGCCTGCTTGTCCTTGTTGAAAAAGAGCCCTCTGCACCCAAGTGGCCATATTAGCTAACTGTCAGCACCATACAGAGATGACACTGAGCTCTGGAGGACCAGGCTGTTTATGGGCTGGGTGACATGTAATGCTGAGTTCCAGAGCATCACCATCTGACATGGCAGGGTGCTGCCATCTACTCTGCCTATTACCCTGTCATCCAACCTGATGGAGAAATCACAAGGAAATTCACCAGGCCAGATGTGGAGCACACCCTTGTAACCCCTGCATTCAGGAGTCAGAGGCAGGCAGACTGTGGGTTCCAGACAAGCTCTAAAAGAAGAAATCACTAAGAACTGGAAGTAGGGGTCACGTGGTATGTGCTTCTCTGGCATGTAAGGAGTCATAGGTTTGACCCTTCAGCACCACAGAATCAAACAAAGCAAGGTTTTGGGAGTCCCCTTTTCCATGGATCAACAGTGCCTGCAATGGAGATATCTCATTCCAGAAGGCTCTAACAGCTGGGTATTTGCACATTTCTAATGCATCTTCTGGGTTCACCTTTGCTGCAAAAGCACACCTTATTCCTGAGCCCCAAGTGAGGATCCTTAATCTTAGATTCTTTTTTTTCTTAATACATTGCAAGCAGAGCTGATGAGGCTTAGAAGAGCAAGACAGGCTGACTGCCTAAGTTTAGTCCCCAGGCCCCAGAGGGTGGGAAGAGAGTGGATTCCTGTGAGTTGTCCCCTGACCTCCACAGTCACAGTCACAGTCACAGACACATGTAAGAAAAGAAGAAGACAGACGAATGAGCCAGGGCACTCTTGGGGAAGCTGTGGTATGATAGAACCTTTTAAGGTCAGGGCCTCTCAGCTGGAGGCCACAGTCTCAAGGTGTCCCAGGCCAACATGTGGAGGCGCACTGAAGGACAGACATTAGAGACCCTTCTGCACCCCTAATAGGCTTTGGATCCTTCTCCTCCTGCTGCACTTTTTCCAACATCTACTAAAAGGGGGCAGGGGTGGGGGGCTGGCTGAACTACAAGGTCTTTTATTTTTATTTTTTTAAAGTTTTTGAGACCAAGCTTCTTTAACAGTCCTGGCTGTCCTGGAACTCACTCTGTAGACCAGGCTGGCCTCGAACCTCGCAGAGATCCGCCTGCCTCTGCTTCCCAAGTGCTGACCTTTTTTTTTTTTTTTTTTTTTTTTTTTAAGTGAAATGCAGAACAGCTTGAGGGGGCAAAGAAGGTGTGTTAGAGATCTTTCAGTGCACCATTTATTCAATGGCAAATGCACCCCTCTCCCCAGGCTGCAGAGAGAACATCTAAATATTTGTCCTTGACAAACACAGTTGGGGTGAATGACCTGAATGGCTCTGGTGACGATTCCAGGCTGCAGTGTTTTCCTGCTGTCGGGAACTTGCATGGGAAGGCCAGCCAGGTGCCCCTCCAGTAGCCTGTAGCAATAGAGATCTAAGTGAGAGCTGTGAAAATGCCCTTGGCTCTAGTGTGTGGGATCCACACCGTTTCTCACTTCCTTCTAGAAAAACACAGCCACCCTTAGCTTTGCCAGTAGGAGTCCCTACGAGCTCAGATCCCTGTACAGAGTGACCTCTTGGCTGTTACCTTACCCTGCTGTCTCTGTAGGGAAGAATCTCTCCACCCATGGCTAAGGTGAGCTGGGGGGCTGTGGCCTGAGAGTGAGAGGTACAACTTGGGGAGACAGAGACAGGGCTTGAACCCTGGTGATGAGTAGATTTCCTGGATGTGAAATTCCTTCACACACTAAGATCTACAATCAAAGCCTGAGGGTTCCCCTAGGGGAGTCAGGTTCTGTGGATGAAGGGGACTCCAAGTACATCTCTCTGGGTCTTCACTCTACTCTGGAGGATGCTTGGTGGGCACCTCAGGTACCCCAGCCCTGAGGGCACCATCTCAAATCCATAGCCCTAGCTCCTCCCTCTTGTTTCCAAACACCTAGACTCATCTGTGGGGTAGATGCTCCTTCATTAGCCTCCAGGCAACCAAAGCTCAGCAAAGCATGTCCCAATCACTCATCACTCATCAGATTTCTCCACCAGGAGACCCCATGAAGCCTATGGTATTCTCTTGCTGATTTACCTGGCACATGGCTGCTGCCCATGGCCACCACCCATCTATCTTATCACAGCTCTTGTATTTTGGTGGGACCTGGCCAGGGTTAGACTGCCTTGTTTTGGAGGCAGGGTCTTGTATCACTCTGTCTGAACTCAAACTTATTATGTAGCCAAGGATGACCTTGAATGCTTAATCCTCCTGCATCCACCTCCCAAATGCTGGGATCACAGGTGTGTACCACCATGTCTAATTTATGGGGTGCTAGGGACTGAACTCAGGACTTCGTGCATTCTAGGCAAGTACTCTACTGAAGGAGCCACAACCATGGCCTTCACCCTGCTTCTTGACTGCTCCATTCTGTGTGGGCTTTCTGCAACTCACTTCCAGAGTCCTGGAGACAGCCTATCTGGAGAAATGATCAGGCTGTTACATTGCCCAGCACTTCAGGCAAACACTTCCCTTCTACCTTCCCAGAAGGCCAGGAACATCAGGAGGGTCAGCCCCTGGCTGGGAGGCTCAGGGTACTTGAGTTTAAATGACTCCTTAAATGCATGGGTCAGCCATATCTGCCTATCCCGTGGCTGCTGGTGACATGTTTAACCACATCTGGGAAGGGACTTGTGACCTCAGAACTCATAGCCGCCATCTGTGTCATCACTATTGATCCTAGTCTGGATGCAAATATAGTCATTGATGCTCCCACAGGATGTGAGCTGAGGACATGGAGATGGGCCAAGTGTATGCAGCCTCTCTTTCCACAGGACCACTGTTTTGGTCAAAGTCACTATCCTCCTGCCTCTGCCTCCTGGGTACTAGATTACACCATACCTGGCAGGGGTTCTCTCTCTTTGGTTTTTGGTTTTCAAGACAGGGTTTCTCTGTGTAGCCTTGGCTGTCTTGGAACTATTCTGTAGACTAAATTGGCCTCAAACTCACAGAGATCCTCCTGCCTCGGCCTTCCAAGTGCTGGGATCAAACTCGTGAGCCACCACTGCCCATGAAGACACACACCTTTAATCCGGATCTTAAAGTGGGAAGACACACCTTTAATCTGAGCCACTTCTTCTAGAAGCCTGAATAAGGACGATGGGAGAGGGAAGCTTTTGTTGTTTGCCTGCTTGCCCTCACCTTGTCGGCACACCTATTCTTTCACTGGCCTTTGAGGCTACTTCTTAGGGGTTCTTGGTGTACAGAAGACCAGCTGAGACATCTTGCTTCATGGACTGAGCAACTACTGGATTCTTGGACTTTCCATTCACAGCTGGCCATTGTTGGACTAGCTGTAAGTAATTCCAATAAATCTCATATATACACATGTATACACACACATATGTATAGAATATATATTATGTAAGTTCTGTTACTCTAGAGAACTCTGACTAATACAGCAGTACAATTTTGAATCTGTTTCTGGGTGCCTGGAATCCCTCTCTTCTTTCTGAAGCAGTTTCACATCAGGGAAACAACAGTTGGCACACTTGACAGAAAGCTGCCTTGACCTGAGGAAACATGGACCTCAGTCTGGGGGTCTGGGGATCTCCACATGTTTGTGTGAGAAACCACATGAGAAACTCCCACCAAGGGGGAGTTCATGGCCCCAACTTGTCCTGTAGGAGCACCAAGCATCCACACAGGACAGGCTGAGGACTCTCCCGGACCCCCTTCCCCTGGACCCCCCCCCCCGCCCTCTTCCCATGGACCCCTACCCCCGGACACCACCCCCTCACAGGGCAGCGGGCAATCTGCACATAAGATTTCCTTTGAGGCTTATTCAAGATGAAGCAGTAAGAAGATGAGCTGATTGACAACCTCTCCCTGGGGAGGGGGCAGGAGGGCTGCCAGTGAAGCCTCTTGTGGATCAGAAATCACCAAAGACATGGAAATATGGGGTCCCAGGGTGACATTTTGATGAGGTATAGCATGGGTACCACCGTACCCCTACACAGTGCATGTGGGGGTACTGACTGATTGGAAGGACATGAGGACCCCTGATCCTCTACCATAATTGGACTGGCTATGTTCCTCCTAGAAGACTCACAGCAGAGGTACCTTGTATGTGTGTAGGATGCTTTAAAACTCCAGGTCTGGACTCTCGGGTTTTGTTTTCAACTTAACCTTCCGGGGACTCAAACCCATGACAGTTTTAGCAGCAGAGTGGGGCTTGGCCAGGAATATCAGAGGAAGTGTGCACTGGAAAGGCTGGTTTAGCCCATGCCTGATGTGGAGAAAGGACCCATCGGCTACTGAGCAAGACATGCTGGCTTGTTTAGATACAACACAGTTTGCATAGGGTGAGGCCACCCCTCCTGAGCAGTCTCAGTGACCAGAACAGGAAGCACCTTCTTCTGCACTGGTACTAAAAGCCCACTGGACAGACCCTGAAAGGTGACAATGGGGTACAGGAGCAATAGGTATCACATGGCCTTGCAGAGTGAGCCAAGCCCAAAAGCACTCTGCTTGGATGGCTCTTCACCATGCCTCAAATCTAAAGTGGAGTCACAGAGTTGCCTGTCGGATCGTTCCCCTGCCCACAGGGAAGTGGGCCAACCCCCTGCCATCTCCTCTGAGACCAGCTGTGGAGAGCTGGGCCTGGCCACCAGCCCGTTTTCATTGACTTCTCACTCATTTCTCGCTAAACTCCAGTGAGCAAGCTCGAAGCTTGTTCAATTGGAATGAAGGTCTGTGGCTTGCAGAGAAGATTCTTTACAACTGTAATAAAGGTCTTGCTGCTCAAGTGTGACCCAGCAGAACTGCCAATCCCCCACCCCTCTTCTTTTCCCTAGACTCCCAGGCTTGCAAGAAGTATCCAGGCAGCACCAAGGGTGACTGTGTCTAAGCTAGAACTTCCTGAAGGGTCTACAAAAGATAATGGTATTTTACAAGGGATTCTACGGTACTCTGGAACAGACTGACTGTGTGCTTACCCTTCTGGCTCTTATCAGCCAGCTTGGACCTGCTAATTGATCTTTCGGCCTCAGTTTCCTCATCTGTACCCAGGGTTGTCATAGTTCCATTTCAGGCAGTAGTAAGGAATGAGCTGACATAAAACATGAGAGAAGAGCTCAGTATGTCTGTGTTAGCTGTGCCAGGCATTGTCCCCTGAGAACAAAGCTTGCAGCAACCCACACCCTCTGGAGTGTCCAGGTAATCCACCAGACACCTAGTGAGGTGACACACCCCAGCTAACTCAGCTGGTACGGGACATTTGTCTAGAAGGCCAGTGTCTCAGAGCTTGAGTTTTCTTCTCATGACCTTTGACCACGGGGGTGACACCTCACAGCTGCAGTGTTTTGACAACCAGCAGCCACTGGCACACAAAATGTGCTGCCAACAACATATGAAGTCCAAGAGGTGCCCCGGCTAGCCCTGTCCTTGACCCCTACCTGCCAATCAAGAAAAGGGCCTGTAGTTTACATCAGCAACAGGCAGGGTCAAAGTTTAGTCAATCAAATGTTGTGTAAGGATTCACTATGGTGGACAGAGGGCCCTGAGGCCTCCCAACACTCATTAACAACCACAAGTTCAATCATTATCTTCCTGGAGATTATTGTGTTAAGTCAGTTCCAAACCTTGCTGACCATGGCTGTGATCCAAAGGCCTGCCCCTTACGTCAGAGGCGAGCCTCCGGGTACAGCTGAGGGGCAGGGCTGGCCTTTCTGGATAGTATTTAAATCGAGGAAGGCTGGCTTCCAGGCACAGTCGGCCTTCCCTCTGGGACACGCCCTCCGTCAATAGGGAAAATCCGGCAAGGCATCCTCCCATCTCTGATCCAGACCTTCCAAAAGAAGGAAAGGTAAGTAGAGTCATTTCATTCACCTTTCTGAAATTATCAGCAATGGGACAACTCACTTTCTCACCTTATTTCCCCTGACAACCATAGCTCCCTGGCTACGTGCAACCCATGAAAAGTCTACAGAGGAACTGGAGGGAGCCTGTGGGAGTTGGTGTTCAGGAGCCTCTTTTTCTGTTTTAGGTGACACCAGAATCCCTGCCTCTCTCGCACAGTTGCAAATATGCCTCCTCAACTGCATAATGGGCTGGACTTCTCTGCCAAGGTCATCCAAGGCAGCCTCGACAGCCTGCCCCAGGCAGTGAGGGAGTTTGTGGAAGGCAATGCCCAGCTGTGCCAGCCTGAGCATATCCACATCTGTGACGGCTCTGAGGAGGAGTATGGACGGTTGCTGGACCACATGCAGGAGGAAGGTGTCATCCGCAAGCTGAAGAAATATGACAACTGGTGAGTCCTTTCAGCCCATGCTCTCTGGCCCATGGGCTCCCCAGTTCCACCTTCTTGGAGTCTGCAGCAAACACCCGAGAAACTTAATAGGATGATCAGAATCCAGATACCCTGTGAGGTTAGCATAGCCAGCCACTAGATTCTAGATGACCATGGAAGGCCGTCCCTTTCCCCAGGGACAGCTCATGGTCTAGCAAATGTCCACCTAGTCAAATCCCTGTTGGCTTTACTTCTATATTTAAGGAACATGGCCAATGTCCTTGTGTCCTGCTAGACTTGGAAAAGTCCAGCATAGGTAAGAGGCGTACAACCCTAAGAATGCTTTGCTGAAGGAATTCCTGTGACTTTTTTAGTTGGCTGGCTCTGACTGACCCCAGGGATGTGGCCAGGATTGAAAGCAAGACGGTCATCATCACCCAAGAGCAGAGAGACACAGTGCCCATCCCCAGAACTGGCGACAGCCAGCTGGGCCGCTGGATGTCAGAAGAGGACTTTGAGAAAGCATTTAATGTCAGGTTCCCAGGGTGCATGAAAGGTGAGTGGAACCGAAACCCCCAGCCTGACAGTGGCCCATGTACATAGCTCATGTTCCTAATGGTGGCCTGAGCTGCATAGGGTGACCATATGTGAAAATGGCCTACCCAGCTCTGTTTGATGGACAGCAATACAGGAGTATTAATGAGTTCTCTGTGAATTCTGGTGGCCCAGGCCTATCATCCCAGACACTGAGAAGCTGAGGCAGGAGCATTCAAAGTTTGAGGACAGCCTGGGAAAACGATACTTTATCTCAAAATAAAAACTGAAAAGGGGCTGCTGGTGTGGCTCGGTGGTAGAGTGCTTGCCTAGAATACGAAGGCCTTGGGTTCAGTAAGTAATCTCAAATAGATAAAATAGAAAATAATAAATAAATAAATGAAGTGCCTTCCATTCACGTGGATTCAAAGCCGCTTCAGTGCAACCAGATGGAAGGGTTATGAAAACTTTGATCTCAGCAAACCAGAGTCTGGTGACCAACAGGATGATGACACGGGGAGAAGGGGTTGTGGGTCCCGCTAGGAAGCTGATGTGCGGACACTTTGTGAGGCTCTGCGCCTTCCTTTGCACTCTTCCTCCTCTGCAGGTCGTACCATGTACGTCATCCCGTTCAGCATGGGGCCGCTGGGCTCACCTCTGGCCAAAATTGGCATTGAGCTGACAGACTCGCCCTACGTGGTGGCCAGTATGCGAATCATGACACGGATGGGGACATCTGTGTTGGAGGCCCTGGGCAATGGGGAGTTTATCAAGTGCCTCCACTCCGTGGGGTGCCCTCTTCCCTTGAAAAGTAAGCTCATTCTTTCCAAATTAAAAGTAAGTGGAGGGGCTAGGGTTGTGATTCAGTGGGTAGAGTGCTTGCCTGGCATGCATGAAGCCTGAGTTCAATCCTAGACAACAAATAAACTGAACATGGTGAGACAGGCTGAACACCCCCGCATTCGGGAGGTGGAGTCAGGAGACTCAGAAGTTCCAGGCCATTCTGGAGCTTCAAGGCCAGTGTGGAGACCTGGGCAGGAACTCTTATCACACACTCATGTGGTGCTTTCTTTCAGAGCCTTTGGTCAACAACTGGGCCTGCAATCCCGAGATGACACTGATCGCACACCTTCCGGACCGAAGAGAGATCATCTCCTTTGGAAGTGGCTATGGTGGGAACTCTCTGCTGGGGAAGAAATGCTTTGCACTAAGAATTGCCAGCCGGCTGGCCAAGGAAGAAGGATGGTTGGCAGAGCACATGCTGGTAAGTGGTCAGGAGATCCTGGGCAGAAATTTGGAGGATGTAGAGTGGCAAAGGAGAGCCATGCCTAGATTCTCCAACCCCTAAGAACTTGAGGGCAGAGTCAGGGAATACAACGTTGACTCAAAATACCACAGCATTCATCTCTTTGGAAGCGGCTCAGACACATTGGAACAACAGTGATCTTGGGGGTTTTAGTCTGCTTCAGCTCATCAGTTTATCCTGATACCTGAGGGAAGGATCTGAGGATCTATCTTTGGGGAGGTTCTAGGAGCATTCCCAGACCTCTGGAGCAGGAAGGACCAGGGGTCTTCGTTTCTTAAACAGTAACAATGTTATTTCAGTCTTCCCCTCTTCTCTCTCCTCTTCCCATCCCTCTTCCTTTCAATTCTTTGGTCCCCTCCCCTCCCTTCTCTTAGTCTGAAAGGCAGGCCCATGTTTTTGTTGAAAATATGCATCCCTTGTCTCTCTCTTTTACTATATGAATGATACAGAGTGATGGGTTTTCCTGGGACAATTTCATACCCGTGTGTCAAGGATTAGAGATTATAATGTGGATCCCTATCCCTGCAGATCCTGGGCATAACCAACCCTGAAGGCAAGAAGAAGTACCTGGCAGCAGCCTTTCCTAGTGCCTGTGGGAAGACCAACTTGGCCATGATGAACCCCACCCTCCCCGGGTGGAAAGTCGAGTGTGTTGGTGACGACATTGCCTGGATGAAGTTTGATGGCCAAGGTGAGTCTTCAGGTCTTCCTGATGATAGTTACACCACTTAGTGAGTGGCTGGCTTCGAACATGCCACCTTCTCCTAGGTGGCTGGCACTGGGCATTGAGTTTAGAGTCAGCAAGGCCTCAGCAGTGTTATCCAGCAGGCACTTTGTGAGGACCATCTGCATAGAGAGGGCTATTTGAAGCTGCTTGCTTATGCACATGCATCTGTCTGGAGGGTATTGCGGAGCTGGTGGTATGACTCTATGGATAAAGGCACTTGCCGCCAAGACTGAAGGCCTGAGTTTGATTGCCAGGACCCACATGGTGGAAGGAGAGAACTGACTCCAGCAAGTTGTCCTCTGACCTTGGAGCACTCCCAACCCACCCCCATGCACACACAAAATAAAAAAGAGGCTGTGCGCAGGAGCAGGGAGGAAGGGGAAGCTGCAGGGGTCTGAGCTGACCAGAGTGTGTAGATCAAAGTGGATGGCTGTGTAGTTTAAAGAAGGGAAGAGAAAGATGTGAGGTTTAGCATGTGAGATAGCCTGGCAAGGCATTAAGAACTCTGCTATGCTTGGCTCCAATTCTCATCCCCTTCTCTGGTTTGCAACTTGCCAGGCAACTTAAGGGCTATCAACCCAGAAAATGGTTTCTTTGGAGTTGCTCCTGGAACCTCAGTGAAGACAAACCCCAATGCCATCAAGACCATCCAGAGGAATACCATCTTCACCAATGTGGCTGAGACCAGTGATGGAGGTGTTTACTGGGAAGGCATTGATGAACCTCTGGCCCCAGGTGTCACCATCACCTCCTGGAAGAACAAGGAGTGGAGACCACAGGATGGTGAGTCCCCTCTGGAGGCTACCTGCTCTGGGCTGTGGGCACCACCCATCTGACCCACATGCTGAGGGATTTCTCTCTCTTGTAGAGGAACCCTGTGCTCATCCCAACTCGAGATTCTGCACCCCAGCCAGCCAGTGCCCCATCATCGACCCTGCCTGGGAGTCTCCAGAAGGTGTGCCCATTGAGGGCATCATTTTTGGTGGCCGTAGACCTGCAGGTGAGGCATCTTCTGTTCATGCTGGGAACCTGGGATGTGGAGATACAAAGAAATCCAGGGAATCTTTTTCAGAACTGGTTTCAAAGATTCCCACCCCCTGGCTATATTCAGATGAATTGAGCAAGTTTAAATGTAGGGCTAGCATTCTGCTCCCCAATGGCCTTTCTGGATCTGTGATCTGAGATAGTGTAGGACAGTATTCTGCCTCACTGAGAGACCTCTCTGGTGTGACCTGGCTTAGTGGCTTCCTGTTTTTTGTCTCTGCAGATGTAAGACTAACTCAACAGAAAATGCTGTTTGTCAGGCAGGGTGGCTCACACCTGTAATCCTAGCATTTGGGTGGCTGAGGCAGGAGGATTGCCAAGAGTTTGGGCCTAACCTGGGCTACAGAATACGTCCCAGGTTATCCTGGGCTACAAAGTGAAATTTCCTCATCCAAAAGAGGATACTGCTTGGTTGAGCAATGACCTAAAACCATCAGTCCTAGAACGTCTGGATGTCTAAGTCTTTAATAACCCTTTCCTCCCTGCTCAAGGTGTCCCCCTTGTTTATGAAGCCCTCAGCTGGCAGCATGGGGTGTTTGTGGGAGCAGCCATGAGGTCAGAGGCCACGGCTGCCGCAGAGCACAAGGGTGAGTCAAAGTCTGGGCCCAGACCCAGGGGGCAGTGCAAGTTCTCTTCTTGGTGTTTGCCATGGAGGGAGAGGGGGAGAATCTGGCATGATGGGGTCAGAAGTAAACGGTGGTCTCTGTGCAATAGGCAAGGTCATCATGCACGACCCCTTTGCTATGCGGCCCTTCTTTGGCTACAACTTCGGCAAATACCTGGCTCACTGGCTGAGCATGGCCCACCGTCCAGCAGCCAAGTTACCCAAGATCTTCCACGTCAACTGGTTCCGGAAGGACAAAGATGGCAAGTTCCTCTGGCCAGGCTTTGGCGAGAACTCTCGGGTGCTGGAGTGGATGTTCAACAGGATTGAAGGGGAAGACAGTGCCAAGCTCACACCCATTGGCTACGTCCCTAAGGAAAATGCTCTGAACCTGAAAGGCCTGGGGGACGTCAACATGGAGGAGCTGTTAGGAATCTCCAAGGAGTTCTGGGAGAAGGAGGTGGAGGAGATCTACAAATATCTGGAAGACCAAGTCAATGCTGACCTCCCTTATGAAATTGAGAGGGAACTCCAAGCCCTGAGACAGAGAATCAGCCAGATGTAATCCTAATTGGGGCATCTTCAGAGTCACCCCTTACCAGCATGTGCTGGGAGCCAGGAAGAAGCCAGCTTTGAGATAGCTAACACAATGCTGAGTAGATCAGAAAGGCACCTTTTAGTAGTGGAGTACCACAGAGAACAGGCTAGGGACCAATGAGATTGGGTGGGGAAATCACAGCACGCTCTCTGAAGTTCACACCACAATGATGCAGGTTTTGGTTCCACTTCAAGGTCACTCAGGAATCCAGTTTTTCACTTTAGCTGTAAAGATTAGCTAAAATGCACAGAAGACATACTTGAGCTGTATATATGTGGGGTGTGTGTGTGTGTGTGTGTGTGTGTGTGTGTGTGTGTGTGTGTGTGCCTGTTTGCCTGTCTGTCTCATTGTCTACCAAATATTTAATACCTTTGGAAAAATCTTGGGCAAGTTTATCTGCAGTTGTAACTAGAGATGTGTTGCTTTGTTGCTAGTATGTATGTTTAAGTTATTTTTATACACTACCCTTCCTTACCTTTCTTTACATAATTGAAATAGGCATCCTGACCACTTCTTGGGGGAAAAATTACAAAATAAACTTTTATAGAAAAAGTAAATTTCATTGGCTTTGTTTTTTCTTTTTACTTGAACTAGCAAAGGGAGAGTGCTCTGATTAAATACCTTGAGGTTTAATCCTGCTCCTTGGAGACCCTGGGGGACTTTCAGCACCACCTTTGAAAGGAGGGAACTTATCCGGGGCTGGGTGTGCATGGGGGACCGGAAGGAGGTTGGGAGCAGGATCGGGGAAGAAAGAAAGCCGAACACCTGATTTCCCATGTGCTAAGTCATCGGGGCCACTAGTTGGTGCTCTTTAGCAGCTTTACAGACAGACCTGTGCACAGCTGGATCCAGAGTGTTGAAAGTGAGTCTTCATGAGAATTTGAGCTTAGAGGCTCAGCCTTCTCCATAAGTGCACTGCGGACAGGCACAGGCCTTTGCCTTTAAGCCCTTTCATGAGCAACACTTTTCTCAGTTGCCATGGGCCCAGAGAGTGAGGAAAAACAGAAGGAGGAGCATTAATTGCACTCCTGTGTACTCAACACGGTGGCTGTGCCATAGGCTGGCTGCCTGGGAAGGGAGATGGCAGGGGTTGGCCCAAGATCAGCCTGAGCTCTTCCTGGGACTTCTCTACCCTTTTCGTTTATTGGCTGTTCCAGAAGAGTCCAAACAAACCATAAACTTTATACAGTGTGTTATATGGTGTTCGCCCTGCAGTGACAAAAGCACCTTCCAAGTGTGTTTTCCTTTCAGGGAGCAGTCAGATCCCTTCAGCCTCCTCCACCACACCCAGCAGCTGGCGCCTTCCCACACTCCTTAGACACCTCAGGCCACTCCCTTCCCAGCTTCCCTCCACAGACCAGCAACTCCCCAGGGATCCCTTTGGAGGGTGAAGCCAAGATCACCTTGATTTTCAGGTGGAAAATTGAGGCCAGGAGCATCCACTAGGTAGTCTTCCTTTTCCCTTTCAGTGAAGCAGCGTTGAGCCTGAGCCTCGGGCTTCTCATGGGCCTGGATGGCTCCCGTGATCTATATACTGGGCCACACGAGGTGGGGGCTCTGTTCTGTGTAGCTGGTGCAGTAATGGCTCCAGGTAGGTTTGCTTGTGGGGAAGAGTTGACCTCCAGCTCCTCCCTCCTTCCTAGCTGCAGCCTCAAACATGTGCCAGCAGGGTGCTCCTGTACCTCATCTGTGTCCCCTGGGCAGTACTGGCCCTGTAAGACATGAGGATGAAATGGGATGACCCAGCTCAGTGCAGGCCTGAGGGTCTGTGAGAGGGCATGGGTGTAAGCTAACAAATCGAGGCTCTACCTCTTTTCTCAGTGTGTCCTTAGGTGATTGCATGGAACTTTGAGCCTCAACTTCCTCCACTGTAAAATGGGTAGATTTGCATTTTCTTGGGGATATTTGAAGAGATCTGATGAGCTGATTCAAGAACAGATGTGACACAGAAAAGGACCTTAGGAGGACAGTGATTTCTGCTTTACTCCAGGTCCTCCGTGGGGCAGGGTGGGAGCCGTAGCACAGTGGGACCTTGCCTTTCCTCTCTCTCATCAACTCTGATGAGCAGCTGTGGCTCAGGGGTAGCACCTGGTCTTCTGTGTGACTTCCATCCCCCATCGTCCCTCCTCATAGACGTCATAGGAGAAGGAAGACACTTAGGACCATGACAGAATCTCTCTCACTGTCCCAACTCCCACAGTCACCTCCACCTGTCTCAGGACTCCAGCAAAAGGGCCTGAGCCTGAGTTCAGCAATTCTGCCTTTCCAAGATGTATCCTTGAGCTAGGTTTGTGTGTAGCTCAGCACGTAGCTCCAGCAAGCAGGAGGCCCTGGGCTACATCCACAGTGTCACAAAAAGAAAGAAAGGGGAGAGACAAAGAGAAGGAGAGAGGGAAGAAGGAAGGAATAGAAGTAAAAATAGTTCCCTAAGAAAAACTTCACATCTACCCTACAACAGAGTATCCAGGTGCTGACGGCCAAGTTACCGTCCATCATGGCGGACCTGGAGAAGCCTGATCACAGGAATTAACAGAAAAGGTTGTAGTTATTCCAGAATAGACCACTGGGTAGCCACAAGAATGGAAGAAGAGGTGCTCTACCTGGGCAGTGTCTGTCCCCAGAGCTACCCTCACAGCTGAGAGACCTGGCCTCGGCATTGAACTCAAGTCCCAGGGCCACCATTTCTACCAATAGATGATTTGTTCATGGTTCCTCTTGTCCCTGACCCCACAACATGCTATTCCACAAAAGCCCCCAGAACTTTGCTGCAAGCCAGTATCTAGATTCAAGGAGGAGGCCCCCCTCAACTACTAAAACACTAAGTCTGACCCCCTCGAGAGGTGTAAAGTGCCCTTTGCATGGGACAAATGACGACCCGAGGTAAGGCACCTGGTGGTTGGGGTAAATTGTAAACAGTGGCCTTCTTGCCTACCCTGAAGTTTGGCCTGAAGTTTTTCTGCCTGGCTCTCACAGGAAGCTCAGGAAAGTGAGGGGCCCCCGGGAGAGGCTCAGAACTCAAGCTAAGCCCACTTCAGCAGTCCTGTGCCCATGACAGGGGGCAGCTGGGCATGATCAATGAGGGATTGATTATTTAGAACTGTATCTCTGAGTCATGTCCTCAGCCATCTGGGTCCCCTCTCAGCATCAGGACAAAAGCTCAGAGGTCTCTGAAATGCGTAGAGTGGGGACTTGGGGCCGCCAAGCAGAGCAGCGGACGTCATCGAGTCCACAGCAGCCTTGGACACTTCTCCCTGAGAGCCCTGCCCACACAGCCTAGGTCCTGTGGCTCAGCTAGGCTGTGAGCCCCCTTAGTAATGGGATATGCAAATAAGCCAGTGTTTGCCAGCCTGAGTGGCAGGCCTACTCTCCAGGCGAAGCAATTTACAGCAAAATACGCTGTAAATATTTGTTCAGCTCAGGAAAATGACTTTAATTGCATAATTAAACTTGTAGGCTCTACTTCCAGATGAAAGCATGGGGAGAGGCAGGAGCCTGCAGCTGTCCCTCAGAACTTGTTGACAGTGGGCACTGGTCACTCATTCTGCTCTTTGTTCATGCCTTTCTCCCCACAGCAAGCCTGGGGAGCCATGAGGGAGGGCAAAGGAAGGAGTGAGGGGAGACAGTGGCTATGGGACTGGTAGGGAGCAGAACAGGCCCCAAATCAGAGCAGCTCTGGCGAGGGGTCTCAGGCAGGCCCTACTGCCGATGTCCAAACATCTCCAGCATGTTCCGCCATCCCTGGGCTTGAGCCAAAGGTCAGTTCTCTCAAATGGAAAAGTCTCCATGGAAGCTGGGCTGGTGGCTATAGGTCTGTCATCCTGCTGCTTGGGAGGCTGAGACAGATCACAAGTTCAAAGCCTGTCTGGGCTCTAGAGTGAGTTCAACTTAGTGAGACTGTGTCTTAAAATCAATACCAAAAACAAGGTCTAGAACTCAATGATAGAGTGTTTGCTCAACATGCATCAGGTCTTGGGCTCAACTCCCAATGATGCAAAATACAAACAAACAAACCCTGAACCACTGGGAGATGGAAGAGGAAGAAGATTTAACAACTGTGCAGCAAACCCAGCATTCCTTTCAAAATCCACAGATTTTCCTTTCTTTTCTCTCCTCCTCCTGCTCCTCCTCTTCCTCTTCTTCCTTCTCTCCTACCTTAGACAAACTCTGTGCAGTCCAGTCTGGCCTTTAAACTTTCTGTTCAGTGGAGGTTGGTCTTGAACTCCTGATCTTCCTGTCCTAGCACTGGAATCACAGGCATGTACCAGCAGACCCAGTGTATGTGGTACTGAGGATTGAACCAGGGCTTCATGTGTGCTGGACAAGCATCTACCAGCCAAGCTCAGTCCCAGTCCAACAGCCACATTCTTTTTTATAACTGGAAAAGTCGGTCAGCAAAGACTCACACACTGGGGTCTCCATTTCTATGAGAGCCAGAGCTGGCTGGTCTAAGAGACAGAGGAGGGTTGGTGGTAACCAGGGGTCCAGGGAGCAGGAGGCTCAGGAGTGCTCAGAAGGTGCAAAGTTCCTTTGGGAAACGTTCCAAGGCAGATTGTTGGGGAAGTTTGTACAGCCATGTGAATATATTAAAATCCATTAAATCATGCATTTTAATGGGTGGCTTTTATGGTATCTGAATTATGGCTTCATAAAGTTTGTTTAAAAAAAGAAAAAATACAACATAAACAAATATTCAGTTAACTCATATCAGAAACCAGCTGCCTTATGAAGAGAGGGCTAGAGGTGGGTGTTTGCCACCTACTAAGAGGTAGCCAGGCCTCACAGGGATTCTTTCTAGAACAAATGACAAAGTTTCAAAGGACAGAGGACAGCCACAGGCTTATTCCAGCCAGGTTCAAGGTCATTTAATTCCAGATTTGTGAGCTTCCTGGGAATTCATATCATTAATGACTGGATGACCCGTGTGTGGTGGCACACACCCCAGTACTCGGGAGTCAGAGGCAGGTGCATCTCTGTGAGTTTGAGGCCAGCCTGGGCTACAGAGTGAGTTCCAGGATAGCCAAGACTACATGAAGAAACTCGGTTTCAAAAGGAAAAAGCAAAAGGAAAAGAAAGAGAGGAAGAAAGAAAGAAAAAGAAAGGAAAGAAAGAAGGGAGAAAGGAAGGAAGGGAGGGAGGGAGAGAGAGAGGGGGAGAGAGAGAGAAAGGAAGAAAGGAAGGAAGGAAGGAAGGAAGGAAGGAAGGAAGGAAGGAAGGAAGGAAGGAAGGAAGGAAGGAAGAAAGAAAAAGAAAAATAAATTCAGGCCCAGCAAAAAGTACCTTGGCCAGCAGGTGGCAGAGCTGAGACCACCAGGATCCTCAAGTTTCAGGAACCTGACAAACCTTGACCACGTCCATGACCCCAGACTATTCTACTCAGCAGAAGGAAGAGACCCTAGGTTGGAGACCAGGACCCTCACCAGTGTTCCCAGCAGAGGAAGCCATGGGCTAGCCATGGTGCTGGCATTGGAAAGGATGGGTGGAGGAGAGGAGGTTCAGAGTCATAGGCACACCCAGGAGCTCTTCACCTTTTGTCCTGGGCTAATGCCTGGTTCAAGTCCAGGCTACAGATGACAGGCAGAAGCCTCCAGCCTGCCCTTTCAGGGGCCTTGAAGAACTGTTTAGGTCTGGCAATAAGACATTGGGCTGACTTTGGGAGGACCCTGTAGGGAGGTCGGAAGAAATCTGTTTGATTGCCCAGAGGCCAGTGAGAGGACAGCATTGGGGTTTTGTCACCCGAAGACACTAATAATGGAAAGACCTTGGCTACCATGTCAGATGCTGTTCCCAAGAGGGACAGCTTCACAGTACTGTGCAAAGGTACGCCCCTGCACTCACTCTTGCTTGTTGAAAAGTTCCCTACTCAGGCTGAGGCTCTGGGTCCAGGTAAATGAACCTGGGAGCCTGAGATGCCCAGGACTGACCCCAGACTGGTTTGGTCCAGACAGAATTTCTTGAGCTAAGCCCATCCCCTGGAGCTGGCATGCACCCCCTACCCTGTGTCCCATTGTTAATAGAACACTCTACTCCTAAGGGTGAACTCAGGTCTAGCCACACAGTGGGCAGTGGCCAGGGCTGCCTGTCTGAAGTACTGGAGAGGGCTGGAGAAGAGGGAGCCAGGGGCTTGATGACTCATATGGCAGTTGCTCCCCCGTTATGTAAAGTGGAGCTCAGCGCCATTAGCTGATAGAAGATGAAATTTACATTTTGAATTAACTGGGATCATCAACATGCTTCTCCCTGACCCCGGGAAATTAAAATCAAGTCCAAGGGAGCTGTGGGCAAGAGAGACGGGGCTCAGTCAAGCATGCCAGATTGGCTTTCTCTTCTTATTGTTTTTTTTTTTTTTTTTCAACAGGCTGCAGGCAAAGGGGTAAGAGGACAATGCCCCAAAGTCAGATGCAAAGAGAGACGAGAAGGCAAGATAGTCATTGTCTTTTTCCTCCTTGGGCAGAAGCACAATAAATCTACATGGCTGAATTAAATTCTGATCTGTCCGATTTCCTCTGTCGCACCCTCCCTTAATAATGGTTATTTATTGAGCACTTATTGTATGCCAAGCACTTAGCTAAGCACTTTATAGATAAAGCAGAAGTGAGTTTGTCTTCTTGATGCCTGTCCTGCCTGCTGGGGAGGGAGTGAGATGGGAAAAGTAGAGAGAGAGAGAGAGTTTTATGAACCTCAGAGTTATGTTGGGAAGTTCGGCTCATCTTTAGTGTGCAACACTTGAGAACCTGTAGCCCTAACCCTTCTGCCACAATACTGCAGTGTGAGACTGGCTGGCCTGTCTCAGGGCCTGTAGGAAAGTCCTCACTTAGGTATGCCATGTACCCAATCTCCTGGCAACCTCGGCTAGCATCCCCACAGCTGTTCTGAGCCTGAGGAGAACTTTGCAAGCTGGGGCTGGAGTTGAGGGAGATGGGAAGGAAGCCGAACCTTCTTCTGGCCTTGGCTGAGGTCTGTGGTCCCCTCGTGGTGAGGATTTTCCTTCTTGGAAAAGGTCATGGTCCAATGGCCTTCTAACTCTGTAGAACAGACATGCTGGGCCATCCATCTCCCAACAGCTCCATGG
Organism: Onychomys torridus; assembly: GCF_903995425.1. Lineage (NCBI taxonomy): Eukaryota > Metazoa > Chordata > Mammalia > Rodentia > Cricetidae > Onychomys > Onychomys torridus. The sequence goes on from NC_050446.1 coordinate 131,752,702, forward strand.
AGTCGGGGAACCTCTTCTCCTGTTTTTTCTTGCCTTTGCAGATGAATGGACTCCCAGGACCTTGTTTGTAATCCTAGTTATCCCTCATGCCTTCTCTACCAACTGGCCAGATGTGGGCAGACCTTGTTGTTTTGAGTGTGTTTCCATCACAAGAAGTATGTCTCCTGGACCTCCTAGTGTACTGGGGATAGTTGTGGCCCACCATGGAGAGCAATGTGGATGATAGCAGGCCCAACATCTTCCAGTGCTGAGGGGGGTGGGGGTGGGGACATGCACTGAAAAGTGAGATGCCTGTGCTGTCCCCAGTCAGCCACAGTTCTCTGCCGTGGCAGGTGGCCAGGATCAATCCATCACTTTCCAATGAATAGTTAGTGAATGTCCTCTGGCTGCCTAGCACTTAGAGTCAGCCCAAGTGCTTAGATGAGCTTATAGGGATTGGCTTTCCTAATGAATGGGTCCCACAGGAAGACCCTGTCCTTCTCTAGGGGTCATTGACAAACTTCTTCAAATCCCAACACTTCAAGAGTGTCTATTTCTTGTGGATAAAATTCACAGGTTATCCTTTTGTGGCACTCATAACTGTCTGATGGTCACCTCTGGACCACACTTCTAAGCACGCAGTTTGGCCTGTGTAGCTGAGAGGTGTTGCTGAGATTTGCCTTGTCCATTCATTCATCAATTTATCCACTCATCAACCCCCCTCCACCCACTTATCCACTTGTCTACCCATTCACTCACCCATCCATCCATTCTTTTACTCATTCACCCATTTACCCATCCATCCATCCATCCATCCACCCACCCACCCACCCACCCACTCTCCCACCCTCCCACCCACCCACCCACCCACCCATCCATCCATCCATCCATCCATCCATCCATCCATCCATCCATCCATCTCTACTATACATTCATCTACTCATCCACCCCCACATCTATCCATCCATTCACCTACCCACCTGCCCATTCATCCATCTGCCCATCCTTCCATATTCCCATTCATATAGCTACCCACCCACACATTCATTTACTCACCTGCCCATATATCCACCATTTCATGCATCCACCTACCCATCCATCAACCTGCCTACTTAGACAGCCAAACTTCCTTCTTTCCTTTCATCCTCTTTTCCTCCCTCCCTTCTGCCTAGTAACCAGCCCTTTCCCTTCTATTCAGTCACCTGTGTTGATGTCCTCCAACCATCTATGCTTCTAGATGTCCTACGTCACCTTCACCCTCTCTTGCCTTCAGTCTCCACTCAATCGCTACTGTTACCTTCCCCAGTAGACCAATTGCAACCCTGTACCCATCCTCAATCCACCTTCCATCTTCTCTTCCTGCAGAGTCCTTACTTCTTAACTTCTAGGTACATGGATTTGTGCCCAAGTGCTGTCCAGCAAGACATAAATGGAGGAGCCATGTGTGTTATTTTCCAGAAAGTTCTGTCTATATCCATTTCTTTCCTGGTGGCTAGGAAGGGGACTTGATGGTTGGAACATCAGCAGCCGCATTGGGTTATGAAGTAGAGGTATTGTATTAAGTATAGAGGCCTCAAGGAAGAGGGGATCTGGTCATTAGTGATTTCTAGAAGGTGTCACACTTCCTTCCTCTAGGATTTTATTACTTGGAGGTGAAGTAACTCATTTGGTTTAAGCTACTTATGCTGGTTAGTTTCAACCATCCACTTGACACAATCTGGGAAGAGAGTCTTCATAATGAATTCATAACAAATTATCTACATCAGGTTAGGAATGTCTGGAGGAGATTGCCTTGATGCTAATTGAGGCAGAAAGACTCAGCCCACTGTGGGTGGCACCAGTCCCTAGGCCAGTGTCCTGAACTGCATAACAATGTAGAAACCTAGCTGAGAACAAGCATGATTCATTTCTCTCTGCTCTTGACTCTGGGTGTGATGTGACCAGCTGCTTGAAGCTCCTGCCTTGACTTCCCCACAGTGATGAACTTTAACCTGGATTTGTAAACTGAAGTAAACCTCTCTAAGTTGCTTTTGAATGGGGTGTCTTATCATAGCAACAGAAATGAAACAGGATAGAAGTTGGTACGGAGGAAGTTGGTACTGAGAGGTTGCTGCAATTAATCTGAATTTTTAAAAAAGCTTTACTAGGCCGGTCAGTGATGGCCCACGCCTTTAATCCCAGCACTTGGGAGGCAGAGCCAGGTGAATCTCTGTGAGTTCGAGGTCAGCCTGGTCTATAAAGCGAGATCCAGGACAGGCACCAAAACTACACAGAGAAACCCTGTCTCAAAAAAACCAAAGGAAAAAGAAAAAAGCTTTACTCATTTATTTATGTGTATGGTGTTTTGTCTGCATGTATGTCTATGCATCTCTGTGTGTGCAGAGTCTGGATAGGTCAGAAGAGGGTGCCAGATCCTCTAGAACTGAGGTTAAAGGTGTTTGTAAATTTTCATGTAGGTGCTGAGAATTGAACCCAGTTATTCTGCAAGAGCAGCAAGTGCCCTTAACGGTCTCTCCAGCCCCCAATGGCCTATTCTGTGGTACCTTGGCAGACCAGAGTACTAACAGTATTGTAGACAGTGGAGGCCCAGCTCATGAGGTTTCAGAGAGGACAAGACTAGAGGCCATTTGTGTAATGTATTAGCTAAATATCTGTGTGTGCTGATCAGCTGGGGCTGAAAAAGCAGCTGTGATCATCAGAAATCAGCCCCACTAAAGTGAAACCTCAGGTGTGTCATCAGGATAATAGGGTCCAAGCACATTCTGTGTGTCCATCCATCTACCCATCTAGCCATCTCTTCACCTACCCATGCATGCATGCATCTACCCAGTTATCTACCCATTCACTCAGCCAGTCAGTCACCACACAGTCATACACACAATCTATTCATGTGCATAACTATCCACCTAGCTACATATCCACCTATCTGTCCATTGGTCTGTCTGTCTATCCATCTATCCATCTACCTGCCCAGCCAGCCAGTTAACACACACTCATACACTCATAATCTATTCATCTACATAACCAACCACCTAGCCACATATTTATACATCCATCCATCTACCCATCCATACATCCATGTATCCATCCATGTATCCATCCATGTATCCATCCATGTATCCATCCATCCATCCATCCATCCATCCATCCATCCATCCATCCATCTACCCATCCATCCATCCATGTATCCATTCATGTATCCATCCATCCATCCATCCATCCATCCATCCATGCATGCATGCATCCATCCACACATACATCCATGCATGTCCATCCATCCACCCACCCATCCATTCACCTACATGCATCCAATGCATCCATCCATCCCCTATTCCCATTCCTGTATCCATGCTGCCTCCATCCTCCAAACAGTGCGCACCTATTCTATGCTCCTGGACATCTGGAGATGGGCAGTCAGCCCAAACACTTCATAGTTGGGGAAAAACCAGCTTCTACTTAGTAAATATAGGACACATCTGGATACTCTAAAAGGCTGGAAGGGGTGAGTGTGAGTGTGCAAATGAGGGTGATGGGGGTGAGGGGCTTTGGGAAAATGACCTCTCTTTGGGCTCAGAAAGGTCTAGACCCTGTTTCTAGAGACAGGGTCTCACTCTGTAGCTCATGCTGGCTTAGAGCTCTCGATGTACCCGACCCTGGCTTGGATGCACAATCCACTTCCCAGTGCTTCTGAGTGCTGGGATTACAGGTAAGGTCACCAGTTCTGGCTCTAGGAGAGTGCTCTTGAACAGGGGGCGCGGTGCTGACCTGGACCTGTGACAGTGACACTGGAATAGCACCATGGGTAGGGGCCCACTGGCATAGCCCTTTGCCCCCAGGTGTGTCAGGTGCCAGGTGTGATCGTTGCCTTCACACCCACGTGTAAATGTTTTGTTGGTTCCTACTGCTGCTTTTGCCTCCGGTGGTGGCCATAGCATGACCTGTCACCTGGCCTGGGGCTCTGAGTCTGCTGCAGCTACTCTGCAAACATGGCTGGTTTCTCACACACCTCACACGGAAAGACTGCCAAGGACAGTGGCAAATCCTCAGTGAAGGAGCAGCCTTCACTTCCAAAGGATCATGGCCTGTTCCCAGTGCCCTGAGGAGCATGAAGTCACAAGCCTACCACCTCCCTGCTCCTTCTCACCCTCCACTCTTGCTGAGTGTTTCTGGAGTTCTCTCTCTCTCTCTCTCTCTCTCTCTCTCTCTCTCTCTCTCTGTTTTCCAAGACAGGGTTTCTCTGTGTAGCTTTGGAGCCTTTCCTGGATCTCACTCTGTAGCCCAGGCTGGCCTTAAACTCACAGAGATCTGCCTGGCTCTGCCTCCCGAGTGCTGGGATTAAAGGTGTGCGCCACCACTGCCCAGCCTGGGGCCCTCTCTTATGTCCACAAAGAAGGTGTTGAATTTGCCAGTTGAAGCTTCTCAAAGACCCTGAAATGGAAGAACTGTCTACCCCTAATTTGCAGGCATAGAAGAGTTAAGTCAGAGCTCAATGACACACAGGAAGTAGTGGAATCAGGATTTAACCCAAACAGCCTGGCTCCCTCACCTGGGCTGCCGTTGCGGGTGGCTCTGGTTTCTGGCCGAAAGTCAGAGTGGAGCTTGGTGGGCACAGTCCAGCAGAAGCAGTAGCAGCTGGAAGAAACCCTACTCAGGGCAGCCTGGGAAGCCTAGCAAACCTGGGAAGGAAACCTGGGGCTGGGCCCAGCGTCTCCCTCCAGGACAGGACTGCTCTGCAGATGATGGATTTGGCATTTGTAAGCTGTGAAGGAGATAGCAGGGATGGCTGTACTGCAGGAAGGGGCTTCAGGGAGACAGGGCCAACTCAGATGACATGCTGGAGGCCCTACCCACAGGTCTGGAGACGGGCAGGAAGCTGGTAAGCAGAAGAGGTCAGAAGGGTCACAAGGTTCTTGGCCTTTGCCACCAGTGTGCCAGGGTTTCGATAGAAGAGCTGTGGGGTACATCTAGAGCTTTGGCTCTAACGGTGCTGTTCTTCTGTGGGTGACTTGACTCTTCCAAAACAAAGATCTCTCTGGAGGACCCACCTGCCCTAGAGGACAAAGCCTGCCCTGGAGAACTCAGAGAGGCGGTGTCCATGCCAGAGTTCAGCATCCAGCTCCTGGCCCGTGAAAGGGTGAAATTCTGCTCTCCCCAGGACCTCTGCTCCCAGCAGGGGCAATCTGGTTGGGGCCAACCCGTTCCAACCTCTGTATAGTCCTAACTGGGCAACAAGTCTGTGCTCACAGAATAACAAATTCCCGGAGAGGGCTGAAGACCTAGGCCTGAACTCAGCAGCCATATTTCAGCTTGGCAGAAAGATGCCCACTTCACACTACCTCCTGGGAGAGCCACCTGCTGGCTGTCCTGGGTATACATGAGCAGAAGCAGCTGTGAGTATCCATGCTGGTGTCCTCATGTTTTGATTAAAAAACAGGGTTGTTGTTATTATTGTTATGATTATCATCGTAGACTTGTTTTGCTATATAGTGCTGGCCCATCTGGTACTCACTCTGCAGCCCAGGCTGACTTTCACCTCTGAGTGCCAGGGTCAGATGCATGTACCACCACACCTGGCTTCAAGCAATCTGACCATGTTTTAAAAACATGTTACAGATGGCTGGCGAGAGAGCTGAGTGGTTAAGAACATCAGCTGCCCTTCTAGAAGACCCAGGTTTGATTTCCAGCATTCACTTGGTGGCTCACAACCCTCTGTAACTCCAGTTCCAGGGGATATGGCACCTCTTCTGGCTTCTGCAAGCCCCAGGCATGATACAAGTGGTGCATATACATTCAAGCAAAACTCATACTCATAAAATAAAATAGGTCTTTTGAAAAGTGTGCTACAGCCATTTTGTTGCTGGAGGGCAGTATTCAGACACCTACACAAGTCACCTTCAGTCCTATGTCTTGGCCAACATAGGCAGTGTAAGAGAGGTGGGATGAGGTAAGAGCCAGTAGGGAGTAGGGAGCCTGCAGGCTGGAGTCTGAGAAGACTAGCAACCAGGATAAGAAGGGATGTTTTCTGGAAGGTGGCCTGAACACAGTGCAGATGTCCATGGGTGGCCAGTGTGGGGAGATTCAGCCTTGCTGGTATGCACAGGCATGTGAATCCTGGGGCAGCTGGTGGTGAAGCTGGGCTGAGGTACCTCAGGATGCAGCTGTGCCTGTGTTAACCAGATTGAACTTCATGGAGCTATTCTGCACGTAGGTGCATTGACACCTGATGGCAACACACATACCCTGCTCACAGAGCACACACCTGTGGCTTGTAGGCCCTTCTAGGAGTCCTGGAGATCTAGAGAGGGACAGGATCTGCCAAGGTCACAGAGACAGACTTCCAGCCTGCCTGTCCTATGGCTTCCCTGGCAGGGAGTTTCTGGGGGACCCACTGCTGGACAAAATACCTTCTGACATTTTCTTGGGTGGCAGAGTGAATCTTAAGCAGAAAAGGGTAGCCCATCTTCCCCATCGATTCTTTTGGAAAAGACATATTCCAGCTGCCAGTAGAGCTCCAGTTTTGAAGAACCTCTTTCTCTCTCAGATTCTACCCAAGCCATTTCTCAACGTGGGACAGAAAGTGAAACAAGTGTGGCCAGAGCCGTGGAGCTAGCCCCCAACAGCACACAGCACGTGGATTGTACTCCCAGAAGGCTTGGATGAAAACAGGCAAAAGAAAGGGGCTGAAGTCAGGGCAATTCTGCTGGGGCTACAGCTGGTTCAGTAGGAGGGTAGCCCACAGTTCTGTCATACATACAGAAAGCAGTGGGAGAGGGAGCCTGCCTGTCTAGAGGCAGGCTTAAGTCACAGATACACTTTCTAGAGAGGGGTGACATGGCTGGGGATTTCCCAGAGGGTTGTGCCAAGAATCTGAGACTTAGTATGTGTGACAAGCTCAGGAAAGGGCCTCCTACCTCGTAAGCTGTGACAGGTTAAACAGATGGAGAAACTGAGGCCCAAGAGAATTAAGAGACGAAGCTTAGGTTTATGATGGGGTTTTCTGAGCCTGGTCCAGGGTTCCCTGGAGCTGAGACCCAAGTAGGGACCTGTGTGGTACCCCAGCTCCTTTGCAAGCCAACAGAGGTGGTTAAGCGAGACTCCACACTTCCAGAGGCTTCTGCTGACTGACCTCTTAGTGTCTGGTCCTAAGCATGAGGAAAGACTAGCATTGTCTTCTTTGAGAGGCTCAGGTGTGATCCGAAGTGATGAGATCAGACCGAACTGCAAACTAGATCAGGTTTATCGGTGCAGCTCCCGGGTAAGGTCCCAGGGCATGGGACCAGAGAAGTAGCACATGGGACCCAAGATGGATGGTTCTTGTAGTCCCCAAGAGGAAGGGTGATGTGTCAGGCAAAGGCCGGCTTTTTTCCAGATAGGGTCCTTGTTCAAATGCCTGGTGGTTGCTCAGGAGGAAGATTGGCACCAACTGGGACAAGTTTTTGGCGTCATTTGGGTAAGGGGGCTTTACAAAGTGGGTAGGCCATAGCAAGCCAGACCATGGGTCTTTCTAGCCCACTCCATGCTGGTCTTTGTCCCGAGCTGTCCCAATCTAACATTCTTGAAATGCACAGGGGCAGCTTGACTCAGGAGACTGGGCACTGCCTGGGGCCCTGGAACAAGACAGCAACTGAATTCAGTTCTCAAAATGTAGCACAGGAGTACTCAACAACCACACAGTACAGTCCATGCTACTTCCTTTCCATGGCAGACATCTGCCACCCACCCAGGCAGGCTTCCAAAAGTGCACTTTCACTGCCAACACGCCTAAAGTTGGCCCTGAGTTAGGCCATATCACCAAGGGTGGCTGCTGGTGGCTGGGGAGTGCCAGCGGGAAGTGTAAAAAACCACAGCCACAGAGTGTGGATTTCCCTTGACTGTTTCCTTGCTGTGTGACCAGGGCCTGTGGTCTGCTCTCTCTGTGCCCTGTGTTGGGGTGTGTGTGGAGCAGGAGAATGTATATGAGCCAGGAGGGGGATGGTCAGAGATGGATGTGTGAGCTAAGGTCTCAGTGGCCTGGAGCCCTGAGCCAGGTGGAGAAGCAGGGTGTTCTAGGAAATAAAGCGTCACTAGAGGCTGAGAGGCAAGGACCTGGCCAGGTGTGTCTGGAACTGACTGAAGCAGGTGTGTGGCCAGGCCCCAGGTGGGGACAGAAGCAAGGGAAGGGTAATGACTACATCTATATGGCTGAAGTCCAGGGTTAGGGGCCGAGTCTTGATCCTCGGGGCAATGGATGGGGGTGTTGACGGGTGAAGAGTGGATAGATTCGGATGTCTGAAGTCCCCGGTTGCTGGGGAATGCAAAGAGGCAAAGAAGGGTCGTGAGGGCAATGGAGCTTCCTCAGGGGACACTGGTGGCCTGGCCAGTGTGCTGCTGCAAGTTGGGGGAGCTTGAGTCTGAAGACTCCAGGGACGTCCAGACCACCTGAGCAGAGGACAGCTTGAGGCTCTTCCTATCTCTCCAGGGGAGAGACAGGATCCCCAGAGCTGCAGGGAGAGCATGGAGGGGAGATTAGCACCCACTTTTCCCAAGAGAGGCAAGCTGGGGGGCAGGAAGGGCTCATGGGCTGGGCTGAGCTTGAGCACTCAGAAGTGAAAGGCATTTCACTTAGACCTTGAACATCAGCGGGAAAGACAGGAGTCAGAGGATGTCATCTCACCCCATTCCATCCCATCCTACCTTATTCTATCCCACCCCACCCCACCCCGTCCTTTCGTTTCAGGTAAAAAGCCTGGAGGTGGGGGAATCTCAGCCACTTGTGGCCTTTGGTTTTTAGCTGTCAGGGCTGTCCTGAGCCAGAATAGGCCAGAAAAATCAATGCTTAACCTAGTGGTTCTGAGAGAGCCATTGGCTACTACGTCAGCCGTCCCAGGGAACTCAGGTCACTGTAGACACCCAGATCTGGCTCAAAGTCCGGAGTCTCCAATGAGGGTACTTGGCTGTGAGAAAGTGCGACTGTGGGGTTACAAGATGTGCTCTTAACTGGCACAGCAATGGCCCAGGGTCATGGCTGAAATGTTCTCCCCAGGGATCACTGTGGGTGCTGGGGATGGGAGTGGAGAGTCTCATCCCTGCTGGGAAGGAGAGGAGGAACTTGCTTCCCCAGGATGAAGACTCAGAGCTGAGGGAACCGGCACTGCTCAGGAGACTCATAGGAAGGATGTGCTGATTAGGAACCAAGTGTGACTTCTACTGAGGCCTGATGCCAGGTGGATGGGAACCCCAAGAGAGACAATAGAACCAAAGCTGAGGCTCAAAGGGGTTCCTGGCAAGCACATGGCAGAGTAGGGTATGGCCAGGTAAGCCACTGCTTACCACCTTAATGGGTGGGGCAGACCCAGCTCAGCTTTCTGCACACTAACTTCCTGCCCAACAGATACTGTTTGGCAGGGCTAGGCCCCCTGGAGCCCCCCCCCATGTCAGCACCAACAATAAGCCAGGCACAAAGAAAGTGGGCACTTGCTTAGGTCCACACAGCCTAGGGCAGCACTTGGGCCTCCAAGGCAGCTCTGGTGCATAGTGGGCCAAGGGCATTCACTTACTCTTGAACACCAGACTCCCAGCAAAGGTCAAGGTCAGAGCTATCCCCTCTCTGCCCCTCAATTCACCTCACCTGCATGAAGAATTGCGGTGGTGGGAATTCCAGGACATGCTCCACAGGACAGCCCATAGGGTGGCCTGAGGGGTACCTTGTCCTGTCCTATGGCAGATGCTGACTTTGATGCTCCAGAGTCTGAGGGCCATGAATGCTGACCGTAGTGGACTGCTACAGCCTCAGGCTGAACACGGGGGTGACAGTGTGGCTGGTGTCCATGAGACAGGTTCAAGGGGCTCAGGGAAGAGCCAAGACATCTTAATGGAGGAAGGGCAGTGGAGACCCAGCCTCATGGTGGGAAGCTGAAGGCAGAAGAGGGAGGGTGCCCAGGAGGGAGGTCACTGCCCCAGCATGGGCCAACACACCACCCTGGGGCTTTCTGAGATGAAGACTTTGAATTCTGAGAGAACTTGAGGAACAAGTGGAAGACAGCAGAGGCCATGGGTGAAGTCAGCCAGGTTTCCAGATCTACTGGGCACCATGGTCACCTGCGAACCCCCTTCATTCTCCTGAGTGGCTGCTGGTGGACACATGTTCTTGGCACTGGGACATGCTAAACTGACAGACTGATGCCCGTGGGGTAAGTAATGATACAGGGCAAACAGTTGTTCAGAAAGACACCAACTAGCACAGCTAGAGGTGCCTGAGAGATGAACCAGAAGAGACAGAGGAAGGAGGGCCGGTGATGTCCCTGTAACGGTCCTTGGGCAGGAGGATTTGGGAGAGGCTGAGGGATCTGGGTCTGAGGCTGGAGGCATAAAGATGTCAGGGAGAGACCACAGCCCAGAGGGGTCTGGTCAGCCAGAAAGAGAGGGCAGCGAGAAAGAGCGAGGTCGCAGGTTGGTGAGATGGCTTAGTGGGTAGAGCCACCTCCTGACAAGACTGACAACCTGAGATCTGTCCTAGGGATCCGCATGGTGAGAGGAGACAAGAGACTCCTCCAAGTTGTCCTCTGGTCACACACACACACACACACACACACACACACACACACACACAGGCATGCATGTAAGCACACATGCATACATGCACGCACGTACACACACAGTGGGGTGGGTCTGGGCTATAGAGCTGACCTGGCTGGAGTCAGGAGAAGAAAATACAATAAGGAACCAGCCCCAAAGGGAGTCGGTATCGGGCCGGGGGTCTCATGGAACAGACAGGCTCCTCCTGGTAACCCCTGCAGGGGCAGGGACATGAGGCAAAGGTCATTCAGGGTCACATATCAGAGGGAACTCACAGCAGAGCAACCGCCCTTGCTCCACAGAGGAGTCTCAGAGACCTTGGGAACCCCCCCTGGCCTGGACTCCTGGGTTAGTGCCCACCAGTTAGCCAAGTCTTAATTTGTACTGTTGCTTAAAAATAGATCAGGGGTGCCACCTGGTGGCCAGAGTCTCAGCCATGGTCATCTCAGCCCAGACCTCTGTCCAGGTGTGTCAGTGTCCCAGATGGGCTCAACAAGACAGTCACAACGCTTCCCAGTTAGCACAGGTCTCTGCATGAGACACAGAAAGCTGAGGGGCCCTAAAGAAATCCATGGGCCGGAGTTTCTCACCCAGCCCCAGCCCCAGCCCCTCTTCCCACACCCTCTGATTTCCTTCCAGACTTTTTCCCACACGCCCAGGTACTTTCTAATGTAAAAAGTGATTCACGGCCCACAGAGTTAGGAAGCTGCTGGCTCCCACGCACCTCTAGATGGGGGTTCTCCCTCTCTGTCAGCTGAGAGATTCCTTCTGGCAAGCAGAGTGACTGCATGAGTGGCACGGGTGTTGCCAGCAGCCAGGTGAGTTTCCAGGGGTGTCCTCCCCTTTTCCTGCCTCCACTGAAGAAGAGCAGATGGCCCCAGCCCTTATGAGGCCAGGGCTCAGGGAGTGGGCTGGTGGCAGATGTCACAGCTCTGGGGAAGGAGCCCGCCAGCCTCCTTCTGTCCATGAGGGTGGCATCTCAGGACATCCACTGTCCTTTGGCTGTCCCAGGGCCTCCCTGACCTGTGGTCCTGCCTGCTGGAGGTGGGCACATGGTAGCCGGGACAGAGAAGACCCAGCCACGGGGCACTTCAGCCCCAGGGACTGCTATCAGGTGCCTCCAGTGCTGGTGTTGGATTTTCCTGCTCTGAGTTCTTCGGAGCCCAGAGGCCACATCCATGTTGTTGACTGGGGGACTGGAGCAATCTCCATGGTCACCAGTCTGCTCTTGTCACTGGTAGAAGAGGCGAAGTGGGCACCTCCTGGCAGGAGGTCATTGTCACACCAAGTATATCCAACCATTGCTTCTGTGAGACAGACTGAAGGAACTATTGACACAGGGCCACAACACCCCGGCTACCTACAGCCACTTCCAAGGACTCCCTGAGATTCATTTAAACTTCCATTTTACAGATGGGGAAACTGAGACCTGGGGATATGAGCAACAAACTGAGCTGCACATTGACTGAGTGGCCAGGGGCCATATACTAGGATAAGTTCTGGGGAGCTCTCCCCAGGTTTATGACCCCATGACTCCTGGGCTGGATGGGTCAGGTGACACTCACTGGTTGTGCCTGGGGTCTGGTGTGAGACATAGGTGATGCAGCTGTCTGTGTGGAGACCTTCACCCCAGGTGCTGCAGGGCTGGGTTGAAGATGGGTCATTCAGCTCAGAGGACAGAGGGGTCAGGGGGCAACCTGGCCCAACACTAACCAAGGACTACTAGGGTCTGGCCCATATGCCTGCTGGAGTGTCTGTCACACTCATACTAGGTGTGGGCTGGGAAGGAGGGAAGGCAGAGGAAGAAGAAAGGTCCCTGGCAGCCCTAGGTAAGGTTTGGTGATAGTGGGTGGTGGCCGAGGACATTTGAAGGATGAATATAGCCAGAGATTTTTCTCACTTGTCCTACAAACAACCTGGAGGGAGGAAGGTGATGGTTCCATCTAACAGGCATGGAGACAGATGTGGAGATGAGGAGCCTGTTCAGGGTCACATAGCTGGAAGATAGTGGAGCTAAACCTTGAAGCTGGGGTGGCCCAATGCCTGGCCTCTGTGGGATAGCTGGAGGGGTTGTGGGCTGTTGTGTGCCCACAGGCAAGTCCCCACCCTCAGCTGGGTCCCCAACCTCATCTTTGTCCCACCCAGCCTGGAGGTATTTTCACAGCACGAAGGGATTTTTCCTACCCACGGGGGTTGAGAATCCTCACTCCTGAGTTGAATCTTGGCGGGCTTTCTACAGGCTGTGTTACCTCTGGCAAATAGCTTAACGTCTCTGTGATTCTTGAAATGTGCAGTTCTTCACACATAGGCATGGTGGGAAAGTAAGCTGTTGCTCATGGGAGTCTGATGGTGTTAGCAAACTGCTAGACAAACTGTGGGCTACAGGAGTGAGCAAGCAAGTCTCAGGTGGTGGGAGCTCTTCAGAGACAGAACATGAGTTCCGGGTGCTGGTGTTGGGGTTAGCCAGAGAGAACCCTGTGGAAGGACAAACTTAACTAGGGAGTCTGTTCACAGCTTTGGCGCTGGGACACAGAACTCCAGGAACATATTGTTGACGAGGGTGGAGGGCCCTGCAATGTTCCACTGGCTCACATGAGACCCCAAAGTTCACCAGCCCAGCAGAGCATATATGGGGTAGTGGTCAGACAATGAATGGCCAGCAGAGGGCGCTCGGCCCAAGGCTATGAATCTGCAGGAGCCAGGACACCAGTAAGGTGGCCATTTCCCTGACTAGCACATCTAGTCACCAAGAGTAGCCAGAGGGTGATGCTGGAAATGGATTGTGTAGCCAGGAGGACTAGGGTCCCTGGTTGCTCTTGGTGGGCTCAGCTGGTGGGCTCAGCTGGTGGGCAGTGGAGACGTTTCAGCTTTGGGGCTGGGGGTTGCTGCTTCTCCCACCCACATGGCCGAGCCCGGGTTGGTTTTCCTACCCTGTCCCTGCACTGGTTCTGGAGTGAACAGGTAGTTGCTTTGGTGTCTGCCCTCACATTGCCCTCACCTGTGTTCTAGTTTACCGAAGAGGTGCCTGGGGGTCAGAGCAGATGGGCCCGGCAGAGTCACACTCCGGCTGTGTACACCTGGGCTGTCACATCAATCCTCCTCTCCTTCCTTTTCATGATGTCAGCAAGGCTGACAGACAGGCAGAGGTGGCTCACTTGTGACACTGCTGATGTTCTGGGCTAGAGAACTCTGTGTGGGGCCTGTCCTGTGGCTGGGGGTGCCCTCCTGAGACACTGATATTCCAAGAGGCCACAGCTCTGTTACCTTAGCTGGAGATGCATGGTTCTCAAGAGTGATAAGAGTTAAGGGCCCTGAGGCAGGGGACTGACTTCCAGGTCATTTCAGGAGGTTCAGAGCTCTAAAGTGGTCTGCTGAAGTGGCAGCTGTGTGAGCTCATAGCCGGGCTCCAGGCTCCTAGGCAAGCCACGCCCTTGGGCCCACCTGTAGATGCAGCCAGTGGCCAGGTGTTTCCAAAGCACATTAAAGCAGGAGCCAGCCTGACCCCCACCCCACACTCCTGACCCCAGGACCCTCCCTCTAGTGACAGTGGCCCATGCCAAAGGATTGGGGGACAGCAAGTGAGCCACAAAGACACTCTGGGGAGAAAGATGACCACAGGAATGGATTTGGGGTGATGATTAGGCTCAGGGGCCATTTGGTCTGGGGTTGAAGCCTGTCTCTGTCCCGTGAGCAACTGCCTAGACTCTCTGAGCCTCATTTTACCCCTCTGGGCAGTGGGGCTACAAGTGGGTGTCCAGGGAGCCTCATGTCACACAGGCCTCTCTCAAGAGGAGGATTTTTTCAGGGAGTGCGAGACATTGGTTCAGCCACCCTTGCGCTCCCCTCAATGGGGCCTTGTGGGGGCAGGGCTCAGGCGTGGGTGGCAGGATGAAGGAGACTATGACCTGCCTGAAGCATTGGAAGACGGGCCCCACGTATCAGTGCTTTATCCTTCTTTTCCCTTTCTATTTACATTTTCTTTTTTAAATTGAAAATAAAGTTCTTTCCATATAAACTCTTCTGATTAGTTTCCCTCCTTCATCTGTTCCCGTACTCCCCCACTCTTCAGCTCCAAGCCTTCCTTTTTTCTCTCTCTAAGAAAATGGGCAAATAAAAAAAAAACAATCAAACAAGGATAAAACAAAATGAACAAGCTAACAAAAAAAGGGAAAAAAAGAAACAAAAGAGCATGAAAAATGCACGCACGCGCACACACACACACATACACACATACACACACACACACACACACACACACACACACACACATACACACACCACAAAAACAAAAGATTGGAAACCATAATACACAAATAAAACACAAGAAAGGTTAAAAAAAAAAAAGTCCAAAGAAAGCAATGTGAGATAAAAATTCTCCCCAAATACCCTTGAATTAATTTTGTGTTAGCCATCTACCTCTGTGTATGGTCCGTGCCCTTAAATGTGGTTTGTATATCCAGTGAGATAGATTCCCTAGGAGAAACTAATTTTTCCTGTGTGGTAGGTTGTCAATGGAGATAACTTCTTGCTTAGGGATGGAAGACTGTCCATGGCCCCATCTCAGCGCTGAGACCATACCTGCTTTGGGCCAGTGCAGAACCTGTGTATGCTGCCAGTCTCTGGAAGTTCGCGTGCGCATCGGTCCTGTGTGTCAGGAAGACACATATCCTTGGTGTCATCCACCCCTCTGGCTCTCATTGTCTTCCTGCCTTCTCTTCCACAGGGTTCCCTGAGCCCCGAAGGGAGGAAACTGGTAGAGACGCCACTTAGGAATGAGTGTCCCACTCTGCACAGTGTCCAGTTGTGGGTCTGTGTTTGTTTCCAAGAGCTCCCACTCTGCACAGTGTCCAGTTGTGGGTCTGTGTTTGTTTCCAAGAGCTCCCACTCTGCACGGTGTCCAGTTGTGGGTCTGCGTTTGTTTCCAAGAGCTCCCACTCTGCACGGTGTCCAGTTGTGGGTCTGCGTTTGTTTCCAAGAGCTCCCACTCTGCACGGTGTCCAGTTGTGGGTCTGTGTTTGTTTCCAAGAGCTCCCACTCTGCACAGTGTTCAGTTGTGGGTCTGTGTTTGTTTCCAAGAGCTCCCACTCTGCACAGTGTCCAGTTGTGGGTCTGCGTTTGTTCCCATCTACTGTGAGAAGAAGCTTCTCTGATGAGGGCAGAGAAAGACACTGATCAATGAATATCTAGAATGTTAGGAGTCTTTTTATTGCTATGTTCCTTTAGCAGAATGATAGTATTTCTTTTTCCCCTGGGCCCATGGTCTATCTAGTCCCAGATTCTTGGCTCCCCAAGTGTGTCAGTCGTGGGTTCCATCTCACGGAATGATTCTTACCGAGAGACATAGGATTGAAAGGGGGACTGATGAATACACCAGCCTAGATATTTTAAGAATGCCTTAACTTTAAAACAGAAGTTAAAAAAAAAAAAACTTGTAAAATGCAACTTAAAAGATGCATTGCGGCCGGGCAGTGGTGGCGCACGCCTTTAATCCCAGCACTCGGGAGGCAGAGCCAGGCGGATCTCCGTGAGTTCGAGGCCAACCTGGGCTACCACGTGAGCTCCAGAAAAGGTGCAAAGCTACACAGAGAAACCCTGTCTCGAAAAACCAAAAACCAAAAAAAAAAAAAAAAAAAAAAAAAGATGCATTGCTTTGGAGAAGAGGTTTTGCTTTTGTTTCCACAGGAAACAAGAGGCTGTGGATTTGTTGCAGGTTAAGATGGATCAAGTTTGATCAAGGGAGACCTTCTGAACCTTGACAGGAGATATCTTTCAACAAAGGTTATAGCTGGTCTTCCCAGGACTTGATTATTATCTCAGATTTTCTTAGGGTCCTCATAAGATTACCAGTGCCCCCAGTCAGCAGGAAGTAGTCTAGAGAACTATGCCCAATTCCCAAAATATTATTTATGCATATTTGTTTTCATTTAAGGAAGATTGGTTATAAATAGTTATTGGTCATAGTCTCTTTCAAAAGAAAAAGGGGGGATATTATATAGAAATGATGAAAAAAGATACATTATTATGAAAAAAGGGGTAGAGTATTGAATCTACTTTAATAAAAAAAACAACTGCTAATCTCAAAATATTTTACATTGGTATGGATTTTGATTTATTGATACAAATTTAAAGTCAATTTTGTTATACTGTATGTATATTTCTACTCTTGTTTAAGGGATTATGTTTATGCAGCTCATTTTAAAATGTAATGTATAATTAAAAATATAGATTAATAGTCATCTATAATAGTCAAACTTATAACCATATTAATTAGGTTTTCTAGATATACAAAGATATATTTCAAGTAGGTATGTAATCTTCAAACACTTCAAAGACTTACAGAATATGGCATTTAAAATGTTTTAAGAACTTAGATTTTTCTCAACAGTGGAACACGTCTGCTCCTGGCAGCACCAATTACTTCAAACAGGATGATAGGCATCAAAGAAACATGTTATGGAGTTTGCTTTCAATATGGCAGGCTAGAAAGACAAGACCTGGACTTCTTGACAGTATGTTGTATAAACTGGACACGCATCACTCACATGAAAGTGACCACTGAACTTTGCCAAAACAAGGCAGGATGCTCCTTCAGGTTCTGCTTCACAGAAGAAACTGCCAGACATTTTGCAGGACACAGAGGAAAGCAACTGACAGACTTTGCCAATATAGGAGAAACAGTCCTTCAAATGTCCTGCTTCACTGAAAAGTATGCCAGAGACTCTAGACCTGTAGGCTGAAGATAGATGCCCCAACATTACAGAAAAACTTTGGGTGACTGTCCAGGCAGCCAGTAGTCTCTGTCATTTCTATAGTTTTGGAAGTTGCTTGCAATACACTTTTTGTTTACTTAAATAATATTACATCCTTCTGGAGTCTTTGATGGAGCTGAAGACTAGATAGTTATAATTATAATTTTCCTTAGTTCTGATAAAAGATAAATTAGATATGAAACTTTAGACTCACCAAGACAGGATAGATAATAGAGTATTTTCTCTAATTTCGCCAAATACAAATAGACTGGATATTGTAACTGTAATTCTTACTTGATAGTTATTTTGTTATATATAATTTTACTATGTTAAAGTTAAAATCTTCCTTTTTGATTAGACTGAAAGGGGGAAATGCTGTGGGGTGGTCTTTCTGTGTGCTATAAATATGTATTGTTCTCATTGGTTGATAAATAAAGCTGATTTGGCCTATACCAAGGCAGAATAAGGCTGTGTAGGAAAGCCAAATGGAGATACAGGGAGGAGGGCAGAGTCAGGGAGAGGCCAGCCAGCTGCCAAGCAAGCAGAATGTATATAAATGAGGTAAAAAGCCATGAGACACATGACAAGGCATAAATAAAAGTATGGGCTAATTTAAATGTAAGAGATTAGCTAGTAACAAGCCTAAGCTATCAGCTGAACGTTTATAAGTAGTATTAAGCTTTTGAGTGGTTATTCTGGAACTGGTGGGTGGGAGAGAACTGTAGGTTTACAGATAGTGGTTGGTTACTTCCACAACATTTCTTCAACTATTACACCAGTGTATCATGTAGGCAGATCAACACTGTAGATCAAAGGGTTTGTACAGGGGTTAGTATTTAATTTTATCCTCTGGTGGTGTGCAGAGTACCTTCCATTACCATGAACACTAGTAAGTAGTGGTAAAGGCTCTAGTTAGGAACCAGCTTGATTCTTCCATGTTCAGTGAATTATGTAGGTGTTGTCTTCAGCAGTAGGGCCTTGCCATCAGATTGTAGAAAGCAACCAAAAGCCTTGGAAATAGTCTGGGTTGTTTGGGGATTCCCATGAGGCCCCTTTGGCCAACCATTCAATTAGATGTAACCCATTCCTTACTCTGGATTTCACTTAGTGATAAGAGACAGCTAGCTGGGGCTTTGTTTTCCCTCTTATATAGTGATCCCATTTAGATTTCTTTCAATATATGTATATATTTTAAAAAGCATCTACTATAGCAGGTTTCCATAGTTCCTCAAATTGCTCTTAGTGTTAGCTGTCCCTCTCCATATTCCCTCCCTTTCCCTGATCTTCCCTCCCCCTCCCTGTAATCCTCCCATTCCAGTGTCTCTCCTTTTCTCTCTATCTATATATCCTATTTCCTCTTCCTTGAGGAAATA
Organism: Onychomys torridus; assembly: GCF_903995425.1. NCBI lineage: Eukaryota > Metazoa > Chordata > Mammalia > Rodentia > Cricetidae > Onychomys > Onychomys torridus. Next base: position 131,771,357 of record NC_050446.1, read on the forward strand.
GAATCTCCCCTCCATTCTTACTCTATACCTAGCCTCTGTGGTTATTCAAATGACTATCAAATGTTCAAAAGCTAACATCCACATATGAGGGAATACATGCCATATTTGTCTGCTTGGGTTACTTCATCTAGGATAATTTTTTATTTAGCTGTAAATTTCATAATTTTTTAACAGCTGAAAAATATTCAATTGTGTAAATGTACCACATTTTCCTGATCCATTCATCTGTTGATGGGCAGCTGGGCTTTTTCTAAATTTCTGGCTATTATGAATAGAACAGTAATGAACATGGATGAGAAGGTGTTTCTGTAGTAGGATGTAGAGTCCTTTGGTAGTTTGAATAAAAATGGCTCCCATAGGCCCATAGGGAGTGTCACTAATAGGAGGTGTGGCCTTCTTGGAGGAGGTGTGTCACTGGGAGCAGGCTTTATTTGAGGTCTCAGATGCTTAAGGCACACCCAGTGTGACCATCTCTTCCTGCTGCTCTAGAATCCAAATGTAAAACTCTCATCTGCCTTTCCAGTACCTGCATGCTGCCATGCTTTTTGCCATGATGAAAATGGACAAAACCTCTGAACTGTAAGCCAGCCCCAGTTAAATGTTTTCCTTTATAGAGTTCCTGTGGTCATGGTTTCTCTTCACAGCAATAGAAACCCTAAGACAGAAGTTGGTACCAGGGACTGGGGTATTGCTGTGAGAGCTCTGACCATGCTTTTGTTTGAAGGAATATGGACCTTGGGACTGTGGATTAGAAAGCAGTAGAATGCTTTAAGTGGAGCTTAATGGACCATTCTAGTAGGAGTAGGAAGACAGTGGTACTGAATGTGATCTGATGAACTGTGGGGTCTGGCTCAAGAGGTTTCAGAGGAGAAGAACATTTGTATGTGGCCTAGAGATCATTCTTAGGATATTTTGGTGATATTTTGATTTTTGCCCATTTCCAAAAAGTCTGCCTGAGGGTAAAGTGAAAAGCTTTGGATTAATCTCAAAACAGCCTAGTATTGACTGTTGTGTGGTTATTAGTGGTCACTCTTATGAAGATCTGTAATGAAAAGGAGCAAGCTGAGCAAGGAAAAGTACAAGTTGTGAAATGGAGCTAAATCATGTGTTCAAGGAGATAAACAGATTAAAGAAAAGCCTGGTGTTAAATAAAATAAAGGGAGTGGTGACCTCAGGCCAAGACCCCACCCAGCTAAGATTTCACTTTATGAGAGTGAATTAAAGGAAGCATAGAGCCAGGTGTAGTGGCGCACCACCTTTAATCCCAGCACTCCTGATGCAGAGACAGGAGAATCTCTGAGTCTGAGGTCAGTCTGGTTTACAGAAGGAGTTACCAGGATAGACAAGCTTGTTGGTAATATAAGTTAGGATAGAAAGTGAATTAGATACATTTTGAACTCACCAAAATAGGATAGATAGTGGAATATTTTCTCTGAATTTGTCAAATGCAAATGGACTAGACATTGTTGATGTATTTATTGCTTGTATATATTGTATATAGTTATTGTACTTACTTTATATAGTTTTTTACATTAATTATAACTTCAAATTTTTTTATTTTTATTAGACAGAAAAGGGGAAATGTGGTGATATTTTATTTGTGCTTTAATAAATAAAGTTTGTCTGGAGATCAGAGGAAATAGCAAGCCATTTTAAGTAAACAAAGAAGTTAGACAGCATACACCCTTAATCCTATCACTTAGCAGGCAGGATCTCTGTGTGTTCAAGGTCACACTAGGGAACACAGCCAAGTGTGGTGACACACACCTTTAATCCCAATACCAACCATAGAGGCCTGGAGGTCTGTACAGACTGACAGAAAGTGACAGAACTCTGTAGGAAGAGGAAGTGACGTAGCTGGGCTAAGAGAGCCAATGAGAGGACAGAACAGCAAGGCAATAAAAGCATGGGTAGACAGGAAGTAACTCTCATTTGGAAGCTGCAGAGTTGGTGAGGTAAGGTTGGCTGGTGGCTTTTCCTATTTCCCTGATCTAAGGCTTTCACCCCTACATTTGGCTCTGTGTTTTTATTTAATCAGACCATTTAGAAATTTGTCTACACAAGCTTAGACAGGGAAGGAAACCATCAAAAACAGAAAGCTGGTGAAGATGTAATTGAATGAGGGGGTCCATGTTCTGGAACCAACAAGCAGCAGGACTTGGCAGCTTCAGCCATGTGCTTCTGACTTTAGAGTCAAGGGTAGAAGAATGGGGTTATGGAATCTCCATCTATGACTAAGGCAAGCTGCTGAGGCCAGGCATGTGGCAGGGTATCCCTCCATGGAGGCCCAGAGAGGCCATTGTGTGAAGCTGTGAAAGTGAAGCCTGGATTGCCTTGGAGAACCCAAGATGTTGGAGATGCCAGAGCCATGGGATACCTGGCCAGGAGAGCTCCTAACAGGGAGTGGAACCAGCCCAAAAGAAAGAAATGTGTTTAAATCAATAAAACTGATAGGAGTTGGAGATCTGAAGAACATTTTGACATCAGACATGGAGTTGCAGAATTTGGAGTTTACCCAGCTGGCTTTTGGTCTTCCTTTGGGCCAATATTTCCTTACTCTGCTTCCTTCCCACCCTTTGTAATGGAGATGTATATTCTGTGCCATTGTATGTTAGAAGTATGTGATCTGTTTTTTTAAATTTTATTTTACAGGGGCATTACAGTTAAGAGATTGCATGAATCTCAGAAGAAACTTTGAATTTTTAAACATTGTTGAGACTGCGATAGACTATGGGAACTTTTGGGGTTGGACTAGATGCATTTTGCATTATGATACAGCTATGAATCTACGGGGGCCAGAGAGTGGAATGTGTCTCAGTCTCTTCCTGCTGCCTTTGGATCTGGACACAGAACTCTAAGCTCCTTCTCCAGCACCACATCTGCCTGTGTGCAGCCATGCTTTGCACCACAATGACAATGGACTGAACCTCAGAACTGTAGGCCAGCCCCAGTTAAATGTTTTCCTTTATAAGGGCTGCTGTGGTCATGGTGTCTCTTCACAGCAATAGAAACCCTAACTCATACAATGCCCAAGAGTGGTATAGCTGAATCTTGAGCTAGATCTGTTCCCAGCTTCCTGAGGAACCACCACACTGATTTCCACGGTGGCTGTACCAGTTTGCACTTCCACTAGCAAAGGATCCCTACATCTTCAACATAAGCTTTTATATGTTTTGTTGATCTTGGTCATTCTGATGGCTTTAAGATTAAATCTTAAGGTAGTTTTGATTTGCATTTCCATGATGGTAAGGATTTTGAACACGTTTTAATTGTCAGCCGCATGTTTAAGTTTTTGAGAATTCTCTGTTTAGATCTGTACCCTATTTTTTTTTTTTTTGGGTTTTTTGAGACAGGGTTTCTCTGTGTAGTTTTGGTACCTGTCCTGGATCTCACTCTGTAGACCTGGCTGGCCTCAACTAACAGAGATCTGCCTGGCTCTGCCTCCCAAGTGCTGGGATTAAAGCCATGTGCCACCACCACCTGGCTATATACCCCATTTTAAATTGGAGTATTTGTTTTGTTTTTTGATGTCTAACTTCTTGAGTTCTTTATATATTTTGGATATTAGTCCTGTATCAGATGTGTAGCCACGCTGTAGGCTGCTGCTTTGTCCAAATGGTGGTGTCCTTTGGTGTGAAGGACCTCAGTCTCATGAGGTCTCATTTATTAACTGTTGATCTTAGCACTTGTGTTATGGTGTCCTGTTGAGAAAGTCTTCTCCTGTGCTAGTGAGTTCAGGGCTATTCCCTACTTCCTCTATTATGTTTTGTGTTGAAGTCTTTGATCCATTTGGACTTGACTCTAGGCAAACATGGGTTTATTTGCATTCTTCTACATGCAGCACCCTGCTTGACTATTTGTTGAAGATACTTTCTTTCTTTTTTCCAGTGTGTATTTTTTGTTTCTGTGTCAAAAGTCAGATGTCCATAGGTGTGTGTACTTCTGTCTGGTTCTTCAATTCAGTCCCATTGATCAGCATGTCTATATGTCAATACCATGCTGCTTTTCTTATTGTAGCTTTGCAGTACGATTTGAGCTCAGGATGATGATACCTCTATCAGTTGTTTTGTTATTCAGGATTGTTTTAGCTATCCTGGGTATTTTGTGTTTCCATATGAAGTTGAGTATTGGTCTTTCAAAGTCTGCAAAGAACTGTGTTGGAATTTTAATGCGGATTGCATTGAATCTGTACATTGCTTTTGGTAAGATGGTAATTTTTACTGTATTAATCCTACCAATCTATGAGCATGGGAGATCTTTCCATCTTCAGATATCTTCTTCAACTTCTTTCTTCAAAGACTTGTAGTTTTTATCATACAAGTCTTCCACTTGGTTGATTGGAGTTACATTGAGATAATTTATATTATTTGACACTATTTTGAAAGGTGTTGTTTCCTTGATTTCTTTCTCAGTCCATTTATCTCTTGTATATAGGAAGGATACTAATTTTTATGTGGTAATTTTGTATCCCACTATTTTGCTGGAAGTATTTATCAGCTGTACAAGTTTTCTGGTGGGATTTTTATGGTCATTTAAGTATAAAGTCATGTCATCTGCAAATAAAGGGAGGCAGAGGCAGGTGAATACCTGTGTGTTCAAGACCAGCCTGGTCTACAAAGTGAGAAATAAGACAATTGAAAGAGATCAAGATACAATTAGAAGAGGAGGAAGTCAACGTCCCTTTAATTTTCTTACCTCTCTAGCTAAGACTTTGGGTACTGCATTGACTGGATGTGGAGAGAGTGGGCAGCCTTGCCTGGTCCCTGATTTTAGTTTCATTGCTTTGAGTTGCTCTCCATTGAAGTTGATGTCGGCTGTGCCCTTGCTCTAAATCACCTTTATTATGTTGAGCTCTGTGTTTTCCTTGCTTTGTTGGGTCTTAGTGTGGTTTAGGTATCAGGGTAATTATGGTCTCTTAAAACAAAGTAGGCAGTGTCTCTTCTGTTTTTATTATAATTTGAAGAGTATTGGGATTAAATCTTCCTTGAAGGTCTGATAGAACTCTGTGCTGAATCTATCTGGCCCTGGGCTTTTTTTTAATTACTGCTTCTATTTCTTATCTAATCTTGATTTAACTTTGGTAGGTCATTTATATCAAGAAATTTATGCATTTCTTTTAGGTTTTGTGGAGGACAATTTGGTGGAGGACAGGTTTTTAAAGTATGTCCTATGATTCTAAGGATTTTCCCAGTGTCTGTTATTATGTCTCCCTTTTCATCTCTAATTTTATTAATTTGGATCTCTCTACCTTTTAGTTAATGTGGCTAAGAGTTTATCAGTATTATTGATTTTCTCAAACAACCAACTCTGTTTCATTGATTCTTTGTATTTTTGTTATTGTTTCTATTTTATTGATTGCAACCTTGCATTTGATTATTTCTTTCATCCACTCCTTTTGTTTGTTATTTCTGCTTTATTCTAGATCTTTCAGGTGTGTTGTCAAGTTACTAGTATGATACTCTCTCTGACTCTGTATCTCTCTGTCTCTCTCTCAGTGTGGGCAGTTGGTGCTCTGAACTTGTCTTGTAGAACTGCCTTCATTGTGCCACACACATTTTGGTGTGTTGGGTTTTCATTTTCATTCAACTCTAATTTTTTTCTTTTTAATTTTTATCTTGACTCATTTTTCATTCAGTAGTGAATTGTTTGGTTTCCATGAATTTATATATTTCTGTTATTCTTGATATCCAGCTTTAATTCATGGAAGTCAGATAAGATGCAGGGTGTTATTTTAATTTTCTTGTATCTCTTGATACTTTATTTGTGTCTAAGTATGTGATTAATTTAGGAGAAAGTTCATGAGGTGCAGAGAAGAAGGTATATTATGTTCTTTTTTGTTTGAGTGAAATGTTCTGTAAATATATCCTAGATGCATTTGATTTATAATGTTATTTAGCTCCAGCATTCTGTTTAGTTTTTGTCTGGATGACCTGTCCATTGGTGAGAGTTGGGTATTGAAGTCTCCCACTATTACTGTGTGAGGGTCAATAAGTGATTTTAGCTGTAGTAGTGTTTCTTTCTTGTGTTCATTGCATAAGTGTTAGAATTGTGAAATCTTCTTTGTGGATTTTCCCTTTGCTGAGTATGTTGTGTCCTTTCCCATCTCTTCTGCCCAGCTCTGTCTTGAAGTCTGTTTTTCAGATATTAAAATAGCTACACCTGCTTGCTTCTTGGCTCTACTTGCTTGGAATATCTTCTCCCATCCTTCTATCCTGAGGTAATGTCTGTCATTTCTGATTAAGATGTGTTTCTGGGATGCAGAAGAAAGATGGATGTTCTTTTCTGACCCAATCTGTTAGTTTGTGTCCTTTTATTGGGGGAATTGAGGCCATTAGCATTGAGAGTTATCAATGAATAGTATTTATTGATTCCTGTTATTTTGTTGTTTATTGTGCCTCCCTCCTTTGATTTGCTGGTCTAGCATTATTTATTCTTTGTGTTTTCTTGGGTGTGGTTAACTTGTTCAAATTGAACCTTCTCTTCTATTGCCTTCTGTTGAGCTGGATTGGTAGACAGATACTGCTTAAATGTGGTTTCATCGCGGAATGCTTTTCTTTCTCTGTCTATTGTGATTGATAGTTTTGCTGGGTACAATAGTCTGAGTTGGCAACTGTGGTCTTCCAGAGTTTGTATAACATCTGTCTAGGCCCTTTGGATTTTTAGAGTTTTCATTGAGAATTTAAGTGTTATTCTAATGGGTCTGCCTTTACATGTTATTTGGTCTTTTCCCCTTACAGCTTTTAATGTTCTTTGTTTTTTGTTTGTGTTTTATTATGTGCCATAGGGAATTTCTTTTCTGATTCAGTCTATTTGGTGTTCCATATGCTTCTTGTACCTTGATAGCTGTCCCCTTCTTTAGGTTAGGGAAATTTTCTTCTATGATTTTGTTGAAACTGTTTTTTTTTTCTTGTATGTCTTAATTTCACCCCTTTCCTCTATTCCTTTTATCCATAGATTTAGTCTTTTCATAGTGTCCTAGATTTTATGTTTAACATTTTCTTTGTCTGAGGTATCCATTTATTCTATCTTGTCTTCAACACTTGAGATTCTTTCTTTCATATCCTTGTACTCTATTGGTGAGGCTTACCTCTGAAGTTTTTGTTTGACTTCTTAAAATTTTCATCTCTAGTTTTACCTTGGCTTGAGTTTTCTTTGGTTGAATTTCCATTTCTATTTTCATGTGTTGAATCATTTTTATAATTTCATTCTACTCCTTGATGTGTTTTCACAGACTTCATTAAAGAATTTATTCATGTCCTCTTTAAGGTCTTTGATCATTTCATAAGAGCTATTTTGAAGACCTTGTATTGGGTTTCAGCTAGATTGCATTTCTCAGTAGGGTTGCTGGGCTCTAGTGGATGCATAGTGTCCTGGCTGTTGTTGATTGTGTTTTTATGCTAGTTGAAAGGTGTCTAGGCATCTGGGGTTGGAATGATTGAGATCATTTTAGGTGTTGACATCTGGTCTTGTTTTTGTTGAGTGGCTGTTCCATTCCTTGGTTTCTGTTGCATTCTCTGGATATTAGGAAAGTGTGAGGTGGTGGGTTGCCTGGTAGGGGGCATTCTGCAGGCTGATGGGTGGCAGAGAGGAATAGTAGGAGTAGGCAATAAGCCTGAGAGGGGCTCCAGGAAGAGCTAAGGGGACCATCTGCACACCTAGAAGCAGGATCCCTAGGGAGCTGGAGGCATGGTGGGAAGAGGGGATCCTGCCAGTATGTTGCAGTAAGGCAATGAATTATTTGGGGAGACAGGAATGAAAGGGCTAGGGGACCCTGGGTCTGAACCAAGAGTTGTAGTCTCCAGGGAATGGAGTTGAGGTGGGGAAGGGGCTCCTGTAATCAGGCCATTCTTGGGCTGAGGGCAGGAATGGAGAAATGTGATAGAGGACAGGAAGGACAGTGTGAGTCATTGACCTGAGTCCCTGCCAAGTGTGGCCACTGAGGATCCCAGGTAGAAAGTGTTTCTAGGTATTGGTGGTTGACACCAAGTATTGGGGGTGAGAAGCTAGGTCCCCCAAGCCACGATAGGAGGAGTCCCCAGGGAATGGCAGTATGGAGGGTGGAGAGGCCCCTGCAGCAGGCTGCTACAGAAGTCAGGAGGAGACTGAGCAAAGTAAAACGGTGAACATGGAGGAGAGGGGAATCACTTTGCTACCTGCAGGGCAGAATACTTAGGTGGAAGCCCCATTTTAGCCCCACTTCTCTCTCTGCCCTGGCTGTGCCCTTGAGAAAGCCCGCCAAGTAGGAATCCACCCCTGGAGTGCATTGAAGGCCCAGTCCACAGACTTCTCTGTAGACAAAACTCTAAACAGTCTTAGTAAATAAGAAACACAGAGCCAAATACAAAGGTAAACAGCCAAATAGATCAGAGCAGTAGCCATGACTAACTTCAGCTCACCACCAGAAGTAGCTTCCCCAGAGACCTCTTTTCTTCCTGTCTCACTTGTCTTTTTATTGACTTTCTGTCCTGCCTTCTCATTGGCTCTAAAGCCAACCACATGACTTCCTCATCACTGCCTGTCTATACAGACCTCCAGGTCTCTATGGTTGGTACTGGAATTAAAAGTTCGTGTCACCACACTTGGCTGTGTCCTTGACCACACAGAGACTCTGCCTGCCATGTGATTGGATTAAGGGCGTGTGCCACCACCACCTGCTTATGGCTCACTATGACCTCTGATCTCCAGGCAAACTATTATTATTTATTTATTAACATACAAATAAAATCACATTTCAGCACAAATAAAATATCACCATATTTCCCCTTTCTATTCTAATAAAAAGAAAAAAGGAAAAAAGTTATTACTAATATAAGTAAAACTATATATAAGTACAATAACTATATATAGTATATACAAGCAATAAATACCTAAACAATGTTTAGTCTATTTGCATTTGACAAACTCAGAGAGAAAATATTCCATTATCTATCCTATTTTGGTAACTCTAAAATGTACCTGATTCACTTTCTATCCTAACATATTACTAACAGAACTATCTTATAATATCTTTTAAATTTATACACTTACACCTCTCTAGTGAGTTTCTTTTCTGAAATTCTTAACAAGGAAAACTATAAATATAACTATCTAATCTTCAACTAACTATAACTATCTAAATTTTCAACTAACTATAACCATAACTATCTAATCTTTAACTCCCTCAGAGACCCAAGAAGGAAATAATATTACCTAAAAAAAAAACAAAAACAAAAACAAAAAACCAGGAAGTGCATGCAAGCGGCTTCCAAAAAAAAAGTGAGTTGACAGAAACAGCCAGCTGCCTGGACAGTCATCTGAGGTTTCCCTGCAGTGTTGGGGCATCATCTTCAGCCTATAGGCTTAGTGTATCTGACAGACTCATTTGTGAAGTAGGGTGTACACAAAGCCTATAGTCGGACCTCACATTTGGTGAGAGCAGTCAATGTACCAGAAACACCTGAATTCCACTAGTGTCCTGTCATGATTCAGGATTTTAAATTCTGGAAATTGTTGTTTTTGGAATTCAGCTGTTCATTCCTCTTGGCTTGTGGCTGGCTTCATCTTGGCATCCCGTTCTTCTCTGCATCCCTTTCTTCTTGGCTTGTGGGTGGCTTCATCTCTTTTATTAAATGCCAGTCTACCATTGAGAGGTTAGGCTCCATCAGCTTAGTTACTCTTTCAAGAATAACTGTTTCAGCTATTGTTCCACAGCACACCAGAAGCCATCGGTCCACTGTCTGTTCAGCTGCCTTCAAAGAAAGGGGTACTGTACCTTTTCTGGATTGCAAAGGCCACTTCAGGGATGGTGCCATATTGTCCTGGCCTCAGAGGATACCTGTTGCTAAAGCCACAACCACATTTATCTTGGCAAGAATTGGCAATTCTTTGTTTCGTATCCTGTCTGTCCATTTTGTCCTGTTTGTTAGCAGTTGATTTGAGGACATCGATTTGTTGTCTAGTGGCTAACTTTTGCCACAATGAAAGTTAACTCCATATGCAGTTTCTTCAATGCCCATATCTTCTCTAAAGTAGATTGGTGCTGCCAGGAGCCGGCATGTCTCATAGTCATAAAAAAAGAAAAAGTTTCTAAGTTATTAAAACATTTAAAATGCCATATTCTGTAGATCTCTGAAAGATTTAAAGATGACCTGTCTCTCCAAAATATATCTGCATGACCTTGAAAACATACCTAATATGACTACATGTTTGGTTGTAATGTCTAACTACAAACTTCATTTCTTTGTATTCTAATAGTTGGTAATAATAACACTCAAGGATTAGCAAATTGCATTACATTGTTAAATGAACTATATAAGTACAATATCTTGAACAAGATTAGAAATATATATACAGCATTTTCTAACAATCTCAATATATATAATTTGTATACAACATACAAAAATCCAATCCAATGTAAAGTATTTAAAACCAATAATTGTCTTTTAAAAGTACATTTAATAATCTATCTTTTTATCTATATTGTATCTATATCTTCTCTTTACTTTTCAGAGTAGATTCAATAATCTACCCTCTATTCTATCATTTCTATATATCATTTTTAAAACAAGAACTTTAAATCTAATCTCCTTTGCTTAACCCTTTTCCTAACCCTTAACAACAACTTGTAACCAACCCTCCTAAACAATGAAAACTCATTGAAAGAAAAAACCATCTGCCCCACACCACCACTTTGGGAATGTGGGCATCATGATCTTAAAATTGCTTCCTGCTGGTTGTGGGTGAAGGCCTCTTTATTCTGAAAAGACAAATTTTGGGTTAATTGTCAAATTCTAGGAAAGGTAGCTATATCCTTTGTTGTCCAGTCTCTGCATGATGCCAAAGTTCAGGGCTTATCTCAAGTTCTTGTTCAAATAGTCTGTGAAACTGGATCATCTAAGCTAGCCATCTCAAAATTGCACTGAGCAGTTTGTAGTCCAAAGCTGATCTGTAGATGATGTTTTTCAGCTTAGTGGTATTATTATTGTCCATGTGGAATCGTTGCTGTGGGGCCCCATCAGCTTTTGGAGATTTCAAGTTTGATGTTAGGCCTGGTTGTGATTCCCTGCAGAGAACTGGTAAAGACTCAAACATAAAAACATGTATAGGCAGCTAGTTGAAGCCTTTTTTTCTAGAATTAGTTAGTATTCTATATGACCATTAATATCTTAACAAAGTTTAAAATATACATATATATTAAATTTTATATCAAAATTTGTACTTTAAGAAAAGTTTAAGAATCAGAATAGAATCAAAGAATTGAGATTAGTAGCAATAGAATAGTCTTTTAATTTTTTTGTTTGTTTTCTCCTGTCCCATATCAGAAGATGGCTCTTTCTTCTGGCATGATACAAAGAGTTTTCATTTTCCTTTTAACAACATGCTTGAGTTTAAAAAAGGAGAGAGCAATTCTTCAACTCCAAAGTCAGCTTTAAATTTTAATTGAATTGGGACTACATTTGTGTTAAATGTCTTTAGAGAAGAGCAGAAACAAACATTTAGGAAGACTTATGAAATTTTATATGTGATATACCAATAGGCCAATTTACTCTTTTTCTTGGGACATTTTTTTTTTCTAGATGATTTTTCCTTTTTCATCAAATGTCTCATTTGTCCAGTGTTCTTCAGATTCCTTAGCCTTCATTCTCCTAAAAGACAAAAACAAAAACCTTTCCCCAAGATTAACTTTGGGGAGGTTCCCTTTTGGCAAGTTATATCTGACTAAAGAAAAGGCATGTGTTAATGGTATAAGTAAGTTTAAATTGAATGGTCATGCTGGTTGATGAACTATCATCTCTTCTAATTAAGAGGTCTCTTTTATTCAAATAAAACCTTTATCAATTTTGATGGTATCCACAGCTTATCTTCTCCTGTAGAAACAAAAGCAAAACCTCATCCCCAACATAACACATTATCTTGGATTCCATTCTGAAGTCAGCACATCCTTAAAATATATAGGCTGATTTAGTTCTGTATTTTTTTCTGTTATTCAATGTCTCTCTGCTGCTGTTGTTCCTTTCTCATTAGCACTGAGAAAATTCAAAGTTAATAGAGCATTGTGCAATCTATTTCTGGGGGAGGGGTTGTTACCCCTTTCTGTTTATTTTGCATATCCTTTAGAGTTCTGTTTGATCTTTCTATAACTGTTTAGCTTGTAGGATTATGTGGTATACCTGTAATATGCTGTATATTATAATAAGAAAAAAAAAAGGTTTCATTTTACCAGAGACATTGGCTGGAGCATTGTCAGTTTTAATTTGTGCAGGTATTCCCATGATGGCCATAACTTCAAGCAAATGAGCGATTACAGAATCAGCTTTTTCAGAACTCAAAGCAGTTGCCCATTGAAATCCTGAATAAGTATCAATGGTATGGTGTACAAATTTCAATTTTCCAAATTCCGCAAAGTGAAACATGTCCATCTGCCAGATTTCATTCCTCTGAGTACCCTTTGGGTTACATCCTGCTGGTAATGAAGTCTGATTGTAAAAGGAACAAGTAGAACATCTCCTTACAATTTCCTTGGCTTGTTGCCAGGCTATGGAAAAATCCTTTTTTAAACCTTTACTATTTACATGATTTTTTAATGAAATTCTGAGTCTCCAGCACATTTCCTATCAATAATTTATCAATCTCATCATTACCTTGTGCTAGAGGGCCTGGCAGACCAGTATGGGATCAGATGTGAGTTATATATAAGGGATGACTCCTTTCCCTGATTGTATCTTGTAATTGAATAAATAGTGAAGTTAATTCTGAAGCATCAGGGATAAATTCTGCAGTCTCAATATGTAATACCACTCTTTCAGCATACTGAGAGTCAGTAACTATGTTGAGAGGTTCTGAAAAATCCATTAATACCAAGAGAATAGCACACAGTTCCAATTTTTGAACTGAATTATAAGGACTTTGAACAACTTTACTTAAATTTTCTGATTTGTAACCTGCCTTTCCTTGTTTGTTGGCATCTGTATAAAATGTACGAACTCCAGATGTGGGTGTTCCCCATACAATGCGAGGCAAAATCCCATCAGCTCTCTTTATAAGTTCAATTCTATTGCTTTTGGGATATTTGCTGCTAATCCCTCCCCCAAAATTATTGCAAGCTCTTTGCCGAGGTTCACTTTCTGCCCATAATTTTTCAGTGTCCTCCTTAGTTAAAGGTACAACAATTTCTGCTGGGTCTATTCCTGCTAATTGATGAAGTCTCAATTTTCCTTTCAAAATCAAGTCAGAGATTTTTTTCCACATAAGTTTTAAATTTTTTTATTGGTTTATTTGGTTAAAATATTCATTCCAATATAATATCTTCCCTCTGCATTAATATTCCTATAGGAGAATGCCTAGAGGGTAAAATAATCAAAATGTAATTCAGCTTTGGATCAGCATGTTCCATGTGTCCTTCCTGTACTTTCTTTTCTATCAAGGCCAATTCTTTCTCAGCTTCAGGTGATAATTCTCTTGGACTATTTAAGTCCTTGTCACCTTCTAAGGTTTTTAAATAATTACTCAGTTCATCATTTTTTACCTCAGCAATAGTTCATAGATGAGAAATGTCTCCAAATAATCTTTGAAAGTCATTAAGAGCCTGTAGTCAATTTCTCCTAATTTGTATCTTTTGGGGTCTAATTTTTTGTAGACCTATTTTATATCCTAAATAATTTATAGAGTCTCCTCTTTGTATCTTTTCAGGAGCAATTTGTAATCCCCAGCAAGGCAAAATTTTCTTTACTTCTTCAAACATTCTTTCTAAAGTATCTGCATTTGAGTCATCTAGTAAAATATCATCCATATAAGGATAAATTATAGATTTAGGAAATTTTTTACATATCACTTCCAATGACTGTTGTACAAAATATTGGCACAGGGTTGGGCTATTCAACATTCCCTGTGGGAGAACCCTCCACTGATATTTCTTAACTGGTTGAGAATTATTATAAGTAGGCACTGTGAAGGCAAATCTTTTTCTTTCTTTTTCTTGTAAGGGTATTGAAAAGAAACAGTATTTTAAATAGATAACTATAAGAGGCCATCCTTTAGGTAACAGAGTAGGCAAAGGAATTCTGGATTGTAGAGAGCCCATTGGCTCAATTACTTTGTTAATTGCTCTGAGGCCTGTTACCATTCTCCATTTACCAGATTTCTTTTTAATAACAAATACAGGAGAATTCCAAGGGCTGGTTAATTCTTCAATATGCTGAGCATTTAACTGCTCTTGTACCAGCTCTTCTAGAGACTAGAGTTTCTTTGTTGTTAAAGGCCATTGCCGAACCCACACAGGCTTGTCTGTTAATCATTTTAAAGGTAGATCTCTTAGTGTCTTTGGAAGATCATCAGTTGTTGTGTCCTGTTCTTGTACAATCTGGATGGCTGGTGTCCACTCATTAGAATAATACCTTCTAATATTTCTCCCAGAAATATGTGCTAGTTTATGATTTGTTTCTGAGGTTGGAGGGATGTTAATCTGAGTATTCCATTGTTGTAATAGATCTCGGCCCCATAAATTCATAGCTATGTTAGCCATATATGGCTTTAAATTTCTACTGTGTCCTTCTGGACCTATACATTCAAGCCATCTTGCACCCTGTTTCACTTGAGGTAATGTTCCAATCCCTGACAGCTGAACATTTATCTACTGAAGAGGCCAAGTTGGCTGCCAAAATTCTGGTGCAATTATTGTCATGTCTGCACCTGTATCTACAAAGCCAGATAACAAAACATCATTTATTCATATTGTTAATTTTGGTCTTTGTTCATTTATAGAAATTTGCCAAAAAAATGCTTTATGGTTTCTCCTGAATTTTCTATTCTCTCTGCCTCAGCTGTCCTATCACCCCGAGCATCCTGGTTTATTGCAATAGGCATTTGGTTATTTAATTGCTCTGAATAGGGTTTTTGTTTTTATGATGACAGGAAAGATCTGAACTGGATTTGCTGTCAGGTTCTGCCTGAGGCCCCTCTGGGAGTTTCCCGAGGACAGAGGCTATGGATCACCCTGTCTGTCCCTTGTTGATCTACATTCATTGGTCCAATATTTACCCTCACCCTACCTTCTGCATACTCCAGAAGGGAGGGGCATTCTGTTGCCATTGCTCCTTGAAGAAACACTGTTTCTAGGAAATTACTTCTCCTATCCACATATCATCATGGCCATGAGACTCAACATTAATTGTGTCCCTGATCCAATCCTCTAAGGGTGCATATCTTGCCTTTAACAGCCTGATTATTCTCTTGCATGCTGCATTCGTGTTCTCAAAAGTCAAAGATTTGATTATTATCTGGCTAGCTTCTGAATTTGGGACCATTTTATTTACTGCTGAAGTCAGTCTTTGTAAGAAATCCATGAAGGATTCTTTTGGGCCCTGTATAAGTTTTGCGAATGACTCAATTTTCTTTCCTGTTTCTTCAATTCTGTCCCATGCATTCATGGCTGCCATGAGGCATAGAATTAAGGTTTTGTTATCATATAAACATTGTCTTTGTATTTCAGCATTTTGGCCTTCTCCAAGATGCTGATCCTGGGATATTTCCACACCTCCAGCTCTCCATTGACTCTCTATGTTCTTAGCCTGCACCACTGCAGCTGTGCTCCAGGTTCCAGAACAGCAGTTACTAATTCTTTCCAGTCTTGAGGGATGATCCTATTACAAGTTGACCAGGAGTTCAACATTTGCTTTACAAATGGGGAATGCATGCCATAAAATGCTGTTGCCTCCTTAAACCTTCTTAAATCTAACATTTCAATTGGAGTCCAATTAGTTTGTACATGCCCTTGCTCAGGTAGTTGATGTATGGTTACTGGATAAATTAAGTTTGATTGTGTGAAGGCAGGCTGTCTTTCTGTAACCTTATAATCCAATCCTAAAATAATTTCACCTTTAAATTCTTCTGTCTGAGTCTTAATTTCTCTATAATTCATTTTAACAGGTTTTTCTAAAGCTTTTAACTTGGCACTTAAATTGACCATCTTTTTAAATTATAAAATAAGGATAAACAAACAAACACGTCTAATTGATGTTACATACATCCCATCAACATTAGTCCTGTCATATAATTGTTCCATTTTCAGACTGCCTGATGTGTTATCAAAGACCAATTTCTACTATCGTAAAGATATTTCCCATTTTTTTAATGTGGGAAAAATTTTCCACGTTTAAGTAGTTTCTCTCTTTATGATATCTGATATCTTAATTGACTTACCAAGTCTGCATCAAACAGTAGAAGTCCGAGGGCTTTCAAAATAGCTACCTAGTGTCCAAGAGAGACAGAGAGAGACAGAGAGAGGGAGAGAGGAGAGAGGAGAGAGGAGAGAGGGAGAGAGGAGAGAGGGAGACAGAGAGAGGGAGAGAGAGAGAGAGGAGAGAGGGAGACAGAGAGAGGGAGAGAGAGAGAGAGAGAAGAGAGAGGGAGAGAGAGACAG
This sequence comes from Onychomys torridus, assembly GCF_903995425.1. Lineage (NCBI taxonomy): Eukaryota > Metazoa > Chordata > Mammalia > Rodentia > Cricetidae > Onychomys > Onychomys torridus. The sequence goes on from NC_050446.1 coordinate 131,787,753, forward strand.
AGAGAGGGAGAGAGAAAGTGCAGTCACACAGTCACACATTCTGGCTAAAAGCTAAAATCCAGTCACGGTCTCCTGCTTGAGCTGATTTGGACCTGAGCTGCTAGTAGTACTGGCCCCTTTAAGCCTGAGCCACTTGAGTTAGCGATCTGGCTGCAGGTCGCTCTGCTGCATGTAACTGCTTGTAGATACCATTGAGTGCAGCTTTGACTGCATGCAGCTGGACCAGTAGCTCCAGCTGGGGCTGGGGCCTGTAACCCCTGGCCTGTAAGGCCACCAATGGTTTTTTAATGAAATTTTGCCATGTGGGTACCAAATGTAGATGAAATTTTAAATTTACTAAATTTCTTAGTAAATAAGAAACACAGAGCCAAATACAGAGTTAACAGCCAAAGAGATCAGAGCAGTAGCCATGACTCACTTCAGCTCACCACCAGCAGTAGCTTCCCCAGAGAGTGCTTTTCTTCCTGTCTCACTTGTCTTTTTATTGCCTTTTTGTCCTGCCTTCTCATTGGCTCTAAAGCCAACCACATGACTTCCTCATCACTGCCTGTCTGTACAGACCTCCAGGTCTCTATGGTTGGTACTGGAATTAAAGGTTCATGTCACCACACTTGGCTGTGTCCTTGACCACACAGAGACTCTGCCTGCCATGTGATTGGATTAAGGGCGTGTGCCACCACCACCTGCTTATGGCTCACTATGACCTCTGATCTCCAGGCAAACTTTATTTATTAACATACAAATAAAATCGCCATGCTTCCCCTCATGGTTTCCTCTCATGGCTTCTCCTCTCCCCCTGGCACCATCTGGGAATGCCTTGCTCAGTTTAAATCTGGGCTTATTAATTTGGCCTGATCTGACTTATTACATAGGTGGATTTATTCACTGCCAGGGGATTTTTACTTATCACAGAACTCTGTGGTTAGAGGGTCTCTATGTAGCACCTGAGAAAGCTGTTAAGCTACACCAAGAGACAAGTCCCCTTCCCCAACAAAAAATCAACAATCAAACAAACGAAAACACTGGCAAAAAGCTCTTCTTTGTGTCTTACTCCAAAGTTCCACCCACTGGGTAGCACTCTGATTTATTTTGTTTGGGTTTTTGGTTTTTCAAGACAGGGCTTCTCTGTAGCTCTGGCTGTCCTGGAACTCACTCTGTAGACCAGGCTGGCCTCAAACTCACAGAGATCCGCCTGCCTCTGCCTCCTGAGTTCTGGGATTAAAGGTGTGCACGCCACCACCGCCTGCCTCTAACTTGTTTTTTATCAAGTGCCTGGGTGTAGTTCAGAAATTCTTGATTGGGGTGGGCAAGATGGCTTCACAAGTAAAGGGGCATGCTACAAACTTGACAACCTGAATTTGATCCCTGGGACCCACAAATTGTGCTCTTGACCTGCACATGTGTGTTCCCCAGAACAAAATACCTAAAATGTGATTTAAACATTTTAAATTCTACCACTCCTGCCAGGGAAGCAGGTTGGGAGACTGCAGATCTTCACCTCCCCCCTCTGTGCCCTGACCCAGTGCCAGCCTCATCCCCAGCTCTGCAAGAGGACACCTATGCCATACTTCCTGCTCCATCTCCTGTGGATGCCACAGACTTTCCCTTCTAACCTTCTTCCCAGCAGGGCACCCCCTGCTAACTCACAGGCCCCTCCTGCCAGGGAAGCAGGTAGGCTGAGTGCAGATCCCTTCCTCTCCTTTTGCTCCTTCAGACACAATCCCCCAGTCTCATCCCTAGCTCTGTAGCAGAACATCTGCTGTGGTCTCCTTTTTCTATCTGACCCCATCCCCAGGGGATCATAAATATCTTCTCCTTCAACCTTCCTTCCCCCAACTCATCCCATTACCCCAGCCTCCAACATCATCAGGTATTATCTGGGAACACACCAACTGAATAGTCCAGGGAAACAGGTCCATAGAACATTTCCTACCAGGAAACACAGATATCACACTCTCCTAAAATCCAGAAAGGAAACAGACACCAAGGAACAAAACACCCACCTCTTAATAGTCTGCCCCACCCCTTGGAAACCAATGTTTTTAGTATTCTGACCCGCCCCTTGGCACTCCTGCATCCTGACGTAAAAGCTTCATTTTAAGGAAAAACCTTTCTCCTTCCTCTCCCTCTTCTGCCTTTCTTCCCACGGGGTGTGCACCCCCACCCCTCTTTCCCTCTTCCCCTCTCTTTCATCTCTTCTCCCCCTCTTTCCGATCTTTCTCTTCATCTCTCTATTATAAAAAACTATTTCCACATGGATGCAGTGTCTGGGTCATGGATGCCTGTCCACCATTGCCCTACCTCCATGCCCACATGGTGTGGGTTGCCCGCCAGCCTGCCACTGAATCTGCTCAGCATGCCAGCATGGTTCCTTAAATTTACCCTTCTCAGATTTGATGGTGTTTGATGACTAGGATGTATCAGTTTAACAGCCCCAATAAGCTCCAATGCAAAGATTACAAGCAGCTTGATAGCTCATTAATAAGTTTCCTGTTAAATTACAGACAGGTATGCCTCATTCACAGACTTCATGGTACAGGATAGACTGGTTTCAGATATAACTCCAGAGGTTCAAAGTTTTAATACTGATAAATGCAGCTTTGATAAACTGATAGAACATTGACTACAAAGAGTTCTTAAGAGTCCTTACATTTCTATGGATTTTTAACCCTTTTGCTATGATAAAAATCTGTTCCAGCGGTTTTACAGATACCTACAGGCTCCTGGGGAAAGTTCTGCTACTGTATCAAGAAACTTGGTCTAATGAAAACTAGCACTCTCCAGAACCCATTTTTTTTTTTTACCTCACTCATTTTCAAGCATATTTTGCATTTTTCCTCCTCCTTCCTGGGCCAAGGGGCTCTCCAGATACTCCAGCCCCTGCACCAGCTCCGAGGATGCCAACTGGGATGGATGCACCCCCACCTCCAGAGAAATAGCAGATGTGGTGGCTCCTGCACTCCTAAAGGACACATCACCCCTCAATTCACTGCTGGTACCACCTGTCCAGGCTCAGGCGGGCACCTGCCCAGCAACTGGAACCTGGTTTCCAAGATGTCCCAACAAAGGGCATATTCACTCTCATGTCTCACTCATTCACCCATGCCTCTTCTGTACAACCAGGGCACTTCTCTGTTCCATTCTTCCTGGCAGTGATCACTCTTCCCATGGCTGGCCAAGCTCATAAGGCCAATGATAACAATCTATTTTTTCTCCTAGCAACCTCAAGGAACAGATATCCACAATGACAGCCAATTAATGCTTCTTCACTCCCACATCCCGCTGTGTGTGACTCCCAACTTTCCCCTCCCCACTTTGCCCCTTGTCAGCTTGAAGCCGTCTCGGGAATTCAGTGTCCCTTTCCCCACCACACTATCCACAATTCATCTTTTTATAATAATCGAAGCAGAGGAACGTTAGTATTCTGACCCACTCCTTGGAAACCAATGTTAGTATTGTGACCCACTCCTTGGCGCCACCCTGAGTCCTGATGTAAAAGCCTCTCCTTTCTCTCTCTCTTCTGCTTTTCCTCCCTTGAGGTGTGTACCTTCAACCCCCTCTCTCTTTCTTCCTCTCTCTTTCTCTCTCTTCTCTCCCTCTTTCCTATCTTTCTCTTCATCTTTCTACTATAATAAACCATTTCTGTGCAGATGCAGCATCTGGGTCATGAATGACTGTCTGCTGCTGCCCTGCCCCCATGCCTGTATGGCGTAGGTTGCCTGCCAGCCCACCACTGCATCTGCCCAGCATGCTAGCATGTTCCCCTGCACACACAGGATACCCTGACCAGCTGGGGTCCTCCACATGTGTATATCATAACACCTCCCTACAAAGACAAAACCAGATATCATATCTGTGGTAGTTTGAATGTAATTGGGCCCTATAAACTCATAGGGAGTGGCACTATTGGGAGGTGTAGCCTTGTGGAAGGAGGTGTGTCACTGTGGGGGCAGGCTTTGAGGTCTCTTTTGCCTTGCCAGCACCATGTCTGTCTGCACATTGACATGCCTCCCCTCAACATGATGATAATGGACTTAACCTCTGAACTGTAAGCAAGCCACCCCAATTAAATGTTTTTCTTTATAAGAGTTGCCATGGTCATGGTGTCTCTACAGCAATAGAAACCCTAACTAAGACAAGTACCTAGACCTATAATCATCCCAATCCCAGATGCATAGATGCCAGGGTAAAAACACAATCAATAACAAACAGGCAGGACAATATGTCTCCACTAGAGCCCAGCAACCCAGCAGGCCCTGAGTATTCCAACATAACTGAACACAAGAAAAAGACCTTAAGACAGCCTGTATGAAGATGATGGAGGCCCTTAAAGAGGAAATGGGTAAATTGCTTAAAGAAAGCCAGGAAAACACAATGTGAAGAAATGAATAAAGTCCTGAAAACAGAAATAGAATCAATAAAGAAAAACCAAACTGAAAGAAATCTAGAAGTGAAAAATTTAGGAATTTGAACAGGACCTACAGAGGCAAGCTTCACCAACAGAATACAAGAGATAGAAGAGAGAATCTTAGATGTTGAAGATACAAGGAAAAATGGACATACTGTTCAAAGAAAATGTTAAATCTAAAAAACTTATGACATAAAACATCTAGGAAATCTTGAACACTATGAAAAGACCAAATCTAAGGATAATAGCAACAGAGGAAGGAGAAGAAACCCAACTCAAAGGCCCAACAAATATTTTCAACAGAAGAAAATTTCCCTAAACTAAAGAAGGAGGCACCTATCAAGGTATAAGAAGCACACAGAATACCAAATAGATTGGGCCTGAAAAAAAAGGCCCCTCAGCATATAATAATCAAACCACTAAAAACATACAGAACAAAAAGAGTATTAAAAGCCGCAGGGGAAAAAGACCAAGTAACATATAAGGGTAGACCTATTCGAACTATCTGACTTCTCAATGGAGACTCTAAAAGTCACAAGGGCCCAGAGAGATGTGCTGCAGACCCTACAAGACAATAGATGCCAGCCCAGACTACTCTATTCAGCAAAACTTTGAATTACCAAATAGGATATTCCATGATAAAACCGAATTTAAGCAATATTTATTTACAAATTGAGCCCTACAGAAGGTGCTAGAAGGAAAATTCCAACTTAAGGAGGTTAACTATGCCCATGAAAACACAGGGAATAAATAATCTCAGACCAGCAAAATAAAAAGAAGGAAAGCATACACACTCACACACACACACACACACACACACACCACATGCTCATCACCACTAACACCACTAATAGTAACAATAAAATAATAATAATCAACAATCATTGATTATTGGTATTTCTCAACATCAATGATCTTAATTCCCCAATAAAAAGACACAGGCTAACAGAATGGATATGAAAACAGGATCCATCCTTCTGCTGCATATAAGAAACAAGACTCAACATCACAGGTAGACATCACCTTGGAGTAAAGGGTTGCAAAACGATATTTGAAACAAATGGACCAAAGAAGCAAGCTGATATAGCCATTTTAATTTCTAACAAAATAGACTTCAAACAAAAAACCAAATTAAAAGAGATGGAAAGGAAACCACATAATCATCAAAGGAAAAAAACTCCAAGATGACATTTCAGTTCTTAACATCTATGCCCCAAACACAAGGGCACCCAAGTTTGTAAAAGAAACATTACTGCAGCTTAATTCACATATTGACCCTCACACACTGATAGTGGGAGATTTCAAATAGCCAATAGACTTTCACCAGTAGACAGGTCATCCAGACAAAAACTAAATCATCAACTAAATGGAGCTAACAGATATTTATAGGACATTTCACCCAAAGAATATACATTCTTCTCTGTACCTCATGGAACTTTCTCCAAAATTGACCACATACTTGGACATAAAGCAAGTCTCAAGAGATACAAGAAAATTGAAATAAGTCCTTACATCCTATCAGACCACCATTGATTAAAGCTGGATATCAACAGCAACAGAAATCTTACAAACTCATGGAAACCAAACAACTCTCCACTGAGTAAAAAATTGGTCAAGAAAGAAATAAGAAAAAAATGAAAGACTTTCTAGAATTCAATGAAAATGAAAACACAACATACCTAGACTTATGGCACACAATGAAATTGGTTCTAAGATGCACTTTCATAGCACTAAGTGTTTACACAAAAAACTGGAGAGATATTAGTAAGTTAGCAGCATATCTGAAAGATCTAGAACAAAAAGAAAAAAATAATCACACCCAAGAGGAGTAGATGGCAAGAAATAATCAACCACAGAGCTAAAATCAGTAGAATAGAAACAAAGAGAACAATACAAAGAATCAATGAAACAAAGAGTTGATTCTTTGAGAAAATCAATAAGTTACACAAACCCGTATCCAAATTAACTAAAAGGCAGGGGGAGAATATCCAAATTAACAAAATCAGAAATGAAAAAAGGGACATAACAGCAAATACTGAGGAAATCCAGAAAATCATAAAAATATACTTTTAAAAACTTGTACTCCACCAAATTGGAAAAAAAATCTAAAAGAAATGGATTATTTTCTCCATAGGTACAACTTACCAAAGTTAAATCAAGATCAGATATATACACACACCTATGATCCCTAGTGAAATAGAAGCAGTCATTTAAAGTCTCACAACCAAAAATGTTCCAGGGCCAGATGTTTTTTTGTTTTGTTTTGTTTTTGTGCAGAATTCTACCAGACTCTCAATGAAGAGTTAATGCCAATACTCCTCAAATTATTCCACAAAATGGAAACAGAAGGAACATTGTCCAACTCATTTTATGAATCCCAGTTACCCTGAAACTCAAACCACATAAAATCTCTACAAAGAAACAGAATTACAGACCAAATTTTCTTATGAACATAGATACAAAAATATTCAATAAAATACTTGCAAACAGAACCCAAGAATGCATCAAAAAGATTATCTACCATGATCAAGTAGGCTTCATCCAAGAGATGCAGGGATGGTTCAATATGCAAAAATCAATAAATATGATCCACCATATAAATAAACTGAAAAAAAAAAACCTCCATCTGATCATCTCATTAGATACAGAAAAGGCCTTTGACAAATGTACACCCTTTCATGACAAAAGTCTTGGAGAGACTATGGATATAAGGGACATGACCCAACACAATAAAGACAATTTACAGTAAGCCAATAGCCAACATAAAATTAAATGGAAAAAAAAAAACCTCAAAGCGATTTCACTAAAATCAGGAACAAGATAAGGTTATCCATTCTCTTCATATCTATTCTATATAGCACTTGAAGTCTTAACTAGAGAATCAAGACGACTGAAGGGGATCAAGAGGATACAGATTGGAAAGGAAGAAGTCAAAGTCTGTTTATTTGCAGGTGATATGATGGTATATATAGTGTCCCTATAATTTCCACAGGGAACCCCTAAGCTGATTAACGCTTTCAGCAAAGTAGCTGAATATAAATTAACAAAAATCAATAGCCCTCCTACAAATGACAAATGGACTGAGAACAAAATCAGGGAAACAAACACCATTTACAATAGCCTCAAATAATAGAATATATCTTGGGACAACTCTAACCAAACAAAAAACTTGTATGACAAGAACTTCAAGTCTTTGAAGAAAAAAATTGAAGAAGACATCAGAAATTGGAAAGATCTCCATGCTCATGGATGGGTAGGGTTAACATAGTAAAAATTGCCATTCTACCAAAAGCAGTCTACAGATTCAATGAAATCCCCATCAAGATTCCAAAACAATTTTTATCAGAACTTGAAAGGATAAGTCTTACTTTCACATGGGGAAAAATCCCCAAACAAGCCCAGGTTACTTAAAACAATCCTGAATAATAAAAGAACTGATGGAGGTCTCACCATTCCCAATTTCAAGTTGTACTACAGAGTTATAGTAATAAAAACAGCATGATATTGTCATAAAAACAGACATGTTGATCAATGGAATTGAATAGGAGACCAAGACCTAAATCTACACACCCATGGACAACTGGTCTTTGATAAAGAAGCCAGAAATACACACTGGAAAAAAGACAGCATCTTCAACAAATGGTGCTGGTCAAATTGGTTGTTTACATGTAGAGGAATTCAAATAGATCCATACTTATCACCCTGCACAACAACTCAACTCCAATGGATCAAAGACCTCATAAAACCAGATATACTGAACTTGATAGAAGAGTGTTAGGGTTCTATTGCTGTGAAGAGGCACCATGACCACAGCAATTCTTATAAAGAAAAACATGATTGGAGTTAGCTTACAGTTCCAAGGTTTAGTCCATTGTTATCATGGCAGGAAGCATGGTGGAATACAGGCAGACATGGTGCTGGAGAGGAGCTGAGAGTTCTTCATCTGGATCCACAGGCAGCAGAAAGAGACAATGACACACTGGCATGCTTAAGCATCTGAAACTTCAAAGCCTGCTCCCAGTGACACACTGCCTCCAACAAAACCACACCTACTCCAGCAAGGTCAAACCTCCTAATAGTGCCACTCCTTGTGACCCTATGGGGCCATTTTCTTTCAAACCTCCACAAAGATAAAGTGGGGAATAACCTTGAACTCACTGGCACAGGAAAGACTTTTTGAACAGGACACCAATATTGCAGGCACTAAGATCAACAATTAATAAATGGGACCACCTGAAACTGAAAAGCTTTTGTAAGGTGAAGGACATCACCATTTGGACAAAGCAGCAGCCTGAAGCATGATCATAATTAGTCTTATCAATAAAAACCCAGAGTAAGAAAAGATTATTACCAATTCCACATCTGATAGAGGACTAGTATCTAAAATACATAAAACTCAAGAAATTAGATATCAAAAAATATTAAATAATCCAAGTAAAAATGGAGTACAAATATAAAAAAAGAATTCTCAATAGAGGAAATCTAAATGGCTGAGAAACACTTAAAGAAATGTTCAATATCTATAACCATCAGGGAAATTCAAATCAAAATTACTTTGAGATTCCATCTTACACCTTTCAGAATGGCCTAAGACCAATAACACAAATGATAGCTCATGCTGATGGTGATGTAGGGGTAAGGGGTACACTCTTCCATTGCTAATGGGTGTGTAAACTTGTATAGCCACCATGGAAATCAGTATGACAGTTTCTCAAAAAGATAGGAATCAATTTACCTCAAGATCCAGTTAGAGCACTCTTGAGCATGTATCAAAAAGATGCTTCATCCTACTGCAAGGACACTTGCTCAACCATGTGCATTGCTGCTCTATTCATAGTAGCCAGAAATGGAAACAACCTAGATGGCCCTCAATAGAAGAATGGGTAAAGAAAATGCGGTACATTTGCTCAATGGAGTATTACTTAGCTGTTGAAAAAAAGGCCTCATAAAATTTGCAGCCAAATGGATGGAACTAGAAAAAAAAACCATCCTTTATCAGCTTAGGAGTTTCCTGGTGGAAATTATAGGGACATTATATATACCATCATATTATCTGCAAGTAAACAGACTTAGACTTTTCCTTTCCAATTTGTATCACCTTAATCTTCTTCAGTTGTCTTGTTGCTCTAGCTAAGACTTCAAGTACTATATAGAATAGATATGAAGAGAATGGACAGTTACACATAAGTAATCACTTTTATATAGATGTTAGCCATTACATAAATGATAACCAAGTTATAATCCATAGACCCAGAGAGGTTAGTCATAGAGGAAGGAACTATGGAGGACACATGGATTTCCCTGGGAGGAAGAACTAGAATAGATTTCAGGGGTGGACTGCTGTGGGATGTCTTTCTGTACACTGTGAATATGTGTTGCTACCATTAATTAATAAAGAAGCTGCTCTGGCCTATGGCAATGCAAGTTATAGCCAGGTGGGAAATCCAAAGAAAGATACAGAGGGAAGAAGGGTGGAATCAGGGCAGATGCCAGCCCACTGCCCAAAGGAGCAACATGCCAGCAGACCAATAATACCACAGCCACGTGGAAATACATAGATTAATAGAAATAGATTAATTTAAGACTAAAGAGCTAGCTAGCAAGAAGCCTGAGTTATAGACCAAACAGTTTGTAATTAATATTGAGCCTCTGACTCAATTTGGGTCAGTATTTGAGTACTGGTGGGCGGGAAAGATTTATCCAGCTACAGTGGACTAGGGGTGGAGTAGGAAGGGGAGGATCAGTTGCGGAGAAGGGGAAATGGGGTTCAGGGAGGGAATTGAGGAGCGACAGCTAGAGTTGAGGGTCATTTGAGGGGTGTTATGGAAACCTAGTGCAGTGGAAACTTTCAAAAATATATGAAGGGATTACTGAGCAACCTTCAATGAAACATCACAATATTTAGAGCTGCCAGCTTGGGTCACGCTGGGATCAAGAATAATGGGTCTCACATTTGTGTTCCTGGAGTTACATCCATGCCAATGAATACCCACATGCTCCAGAAGAGAATTTGACATTGCTGCTGCCATTGTTGCTGGTATAACAGTGGCAACTACTGCTATACTGTTTCAGGGATTGCCATTTCATAATTGGTTACTACAGCTAGCATAGTGAGGACCCTGGCAGCAAAAGTAGCTACCACAGTTAATTAATCTTTCATTCTATTAGGCATGACAAATTGAAATCAATAGTTATATACATTTCAATTGGTTTTGAAAGCTATAAATTTACAAACTCAAGTTCCACTTGCTCTCAGGACACCATCTTACAAGGTCTCTAATTTGCAGTAAAACTTGTTAAGGAAAGGAATGGCTCAGTTGCCTTTAACCTACCGGCTATGGGTGGATTAAGACTTCTGTTAGTCTTTTCTGTGTCAAACACACAGATTGCAAGCCCAGTGCCACTTAGAGATCTTTGGCAACAGTCAACTCTGCAGCTCTCACATAATTGAGCCTGTATGATAATGAGTATTCAGAGATGGGTAATGTCTGGGGGGCGCTCACCAACCTAAGATAGAACACCTGTGTGGCCTGGACAGGTGTCTCCATGACGGGTAAGGTGACCTGCTGACGTCCTATGCAACCTAAGTCAGAAGCTCATTTTTCAGTAAAAGGGGGGGGGGACCTGTAAGTCCCTGGCCCCCGTTTTGGGTAACTGTTGCCTTGCTTGCTGACCTTGACTTGATATGACCTCCCTATGCTAATTTCCTGTGAGAGTCCACGCCCCTGAATGCTTAAGGGAAGCTCCTCGTCTGTGAATCCACCATATTGGGTGTTAACTGCTTAGATGCAAGATTGTAAAACATCAGGAGCGGGGGTGCAGATTTAGCTCAATCATAGAGCACTTGCCTAGCAAGTGCAAGGCCTGAGGTTCGATCAGCTCAAAAAACAAAACAAAACAAAACAAAAACAAAAACAAAAAAAACATCAGAAGCAAACTTCTGCCAACCAGGGTTCCCCCATTGTGCTGTAAGTCTGTATTTAAGACCTCCTCCCTCCTTCAATAAATGATGTTCAACATTCCAAAAAAAAGAAGGGGGTCAAGATCATGATGGGGAAACCCACAGAGACAGCTGACCAGTGCTAGTTGGAGTCCACTGACTCTGGACTAACAGCTCAGGAAACTACATGGGACCTAACTAGGCCCGCTGAATGTGGGTGACAGTTGTGTGGCTTGATCTGTTTGTGAGGTTCCTGGCAGCAGGACTTATCCCAGATGCATGAACTGACTTTTTGGAGCCCATTCCCTGTGGTGGGCTACCTTGCTCAGCCTTGATACAATGGAGAGGGGCTAGGCTCTCCTTCAACTTGATATGCCAGACTTTGTTGACTACCATGGGAGGCCTTACCCACTCCGAGGAGTGGTTGGGGGTAGAGTGGGAGGGAGGTGAGGAGACGGGAGAAGGGGAGAGAGGGGGAACTGGGGTTGGTATGTAAAATGGAAAAAAAGTTTTAATAAATAAACATATTTAATAATAAAAAACATTATGAAAAATAGAAAAGGGGAAATATAGTGATATTTTATATATATTGAAATGTGATTTTATTTGTATGTTAATAAAGTTGCTTTGGGGTCAGAGCAAGCCATAGCAGAAGCTGGGCAGTGGTGGTGCATGCCTTTAATCCCAGAACTTGGGAGGCAGAGCTTGGAGGATCTCTGTGTGTTCAAGGGGATACAGCCAGCATGGCAACACATGTCTTTAATCTTAATACCAACCATAGAAGACCTGGAGGTCTGTACAGATAGGCAGTGACGAGGAGGTCATGTGGCTGGGTTTACAACCAATGAGAAAGCAGAACAGAAAGTCTATAAAAAAGAAAAAACACACAGAAGTAGGTCTCTTGCAGAGAGGAAAGACAGCAAAAGCAGTGAAGGGTATGTTTTCAGCTCTCAGCTATTGCTCTGACCTCTTGGCTTTTAACTCTGAAAAAATATATATGAAGGGGATCCAGATGAAGTCTCGAGATAACGAGGGAGACAGAGTCCCAAATGGCCATCTCTTGTCACCAAATGAAGCTTCCAGCATTGTGACAGGGTAACATCCAATTGGGTTGTTGGCCATAGGAATCCCATGAATTCCCAAACAACCTAGGCTGTTGCCAATACCATAGGTTGCTCTCCACAATTGACAGCAAGGCCCCATTGCTGAAGACAACACCCACACAACTCATTGAACATGGAGCAGTTGAGCTGGTGCCTACACGGAACCCTTACCCTCATGTTCTAGTGTCTTTGGTGTGAGAAAGTAACTCTGCACCTACCAAAAGAGAGACATAAACAGAAACCTAGACACAAAACCTTTGACCTACAATCTGACCTTGTGCTAGGGCAATAGTGGCACAGCATTTCTGATAACCAACCAATGTCTGATTTGACTTAAGGCCCATTCAACGAGATGGAATTCATACCCAACACTCCTTGGATGACCAAGAATCAGAGACTAGATATCCCAGAGACCTAGGGTAAAGCCAAATACTACTTGTCTTTAAAAAAAAAGTAACAATAAAATGACTCCTAATGACATTCTGCTATGTTCACAGATCAGTGCCTGATTCAGCCATCATCAGAGAAATTTCCTCCTGCAGCAGATGGGAACAAATACAGAGACCCATAGCTAGACATTACATAGTGAGAGAGACCTTGGGATACACAGCTCTAAATGAGGTGTCTGCATCAAATCCCTCCCCTCAGAGCTCAAAGGACCCTGCAGAAGAGGTATAAAGACTGCAAGAGCCAGAGGGGATGGAGAACACCACAAGAACAAGGTCCTCTACATCAACTAAGCAAAGCTCATATAAACTCACAGAGACTGAGGCAGTAGGCACAGGGCCTGCATGGGTCTGTGCTAGGTCCTCTGCCTATATATTATGGCTTTCAGTTTAGTATTTTTATGGGACTCCTGAGTGTGTAAATGAGTGGGTCTCTGATTCTTGTGCTTATAGTAGAATATTATTTTAAGGTGTATTACTTTTGTTTATGTTGCATTTGTTTAACTTTGTGAATCCTGTCTAAAACATCTGATGGTCTAATAAAGAACTGAATGGCCAATAGCAAGGCAGGAGAAAGGATAGGCAGGGCTGGCAGGCAGAGAGAATATATAGAAGGAGAAATCTGGGAGAAGGAAAGAAAGAAGTAGCCAGAGAAGGAGGAGAACATCAGGGGTCAGCCACCCAGCTACACAGCCAACCATTTACAGAAGTAAGAGAACAGAAAAGCCCAAAGGCAAAAGATAGATGGGATAATTTAAGTTAAGAAAAGTTGGCTAGAAATTAAGTTGGCTAAGGCCAGGCATTCGTATGTAAGAATAAGCCTCGTGTGTGTGTGTGTGTGTGTGTGTGTGTGTGTGTGTGTGTGTGTGTAATAATTTATTTGGGAGTTGGGTGGGGCGGGCCCCCCAAAGGGCCAAAAAACAAATAACAACATATGCTTCTCTGGGGACCCCTTTCCTTCTGTTGGTTTGCCTTGTGCAACCTCAGTGTGATGGTTTTTGTTTTATCTTATTATATTTTATTTTGTTAAAAAATAAACACATATACAAAAACAAACAAACAAAACTCTTGGTTTCCATTTCCCTGCTTGAAACATGGAGAAAGCTTCTGCCTTAGTTTGCTTTCTGTTTCTGTGATAAAGACCATGACATCCAACAATCTAAGGGGGAACTGGTTATTTCAGTTCACATGTAACAGTTCATTACCTGGGGAAGTTGAGGCAGGAACTTAAGGCAGGAACCTGGTGGCAGGAGCTGAAGCAGAGGCCATGGAGGGGTGCTGGTTGTTCTCTATGGCTTGTTCAGCTGCTTTCCTGTACACTCCAGGCCCACCTGCCAAGGCCAGATCCTCTCACGTTACTCATCCATTAAGAGAATGACCAGCAGGCTTTCCTACAAGCCAGTCTGGTGGAGGCAATTCCTCAGTGGAGATTTCCTCTTCCCAGGTGACTCCTGTTTATGTTAAGCTGACAGAAAATGGCCAGCACAGTTTCTGTTACACATTCACCCTGTTCAACCGCTTTTCTGTCTTCCCACATGGCACCTTCCTTCTGTTCCAGGTTCTTCCTGGGACAGGAGCACAGGAGAGCAGCTCCCAGAAGGCACTGGGACCCACTTCCATCCTGGTCTCCAGAGCTCTGCAGGGAGACAGAGAAGGGAAGTGTATGCCACCGTGTGTCTGTGGAGCCATCCTGTACCATCTGAATTCCAGAACGTTCCTGGGCATGACCATTTTTGCTTCTCTAAAGTTTTTTTTTTAAATGATGATTTACTTTTTTATGTGTATGGGTGTTTTGCTTGCATGTACGTCTGTAGTGATATATTGTGTACCCTAATAAAATTTGCCTGAAGATCAGAGAACAAACCACTAGATTAAACATAGAAGCCAGGCAGTGGTGGCAAACACCAATCCTAGCACTTGGGAGGCAGAGATCCCTCTAGATCTCTGTGAGTTCAAAGCTACCCTGGACTACATGAGATTGACTCAGTCTAGGAGAGAAACAGAGGCAGGCAGTGGTGGCACACACCTTTAACCCCAGTGCTTGGGAAGCACACACACCTCTAATGGCTGGGTGGAGAAAGGTATATAAGGCATGAGGAGACAGGAACTGAAGGCTTTTCAGGCTGAGGAGTCCTAGAGGTGAGACATGGCAGTGGCTTGTCCCTTTGTCTCTCTGATCTTTCAGCATTTACCCCAGTATCTGGCTCTGTTTTTTTTCTTTTAAATCAAAACAGACCTATGTAGCAGGAATCTTAAAGGTACTTATTAATAAAACAAACCTGAGGCCAGTTATTGGGGTGAATACTGAAAGATCAGAGAAGCAGAACAAGCCACAGCTACCTCACCTCGCCAGTTCTTCAGCTGATCCTGTTTCCTCAGACTGGAAGCCTCTGTCCTTATCCAGAATGAATCTCAGCTGAACTGCTGCTAGAAGCCTGAAAGCTTAACCAGCCAAATGCTTCTAGTTTCTGGTCTTCACGCCTTATATATCTTTCTGTTTTTGCCATCACTCCCTGGGATTAAAGTCTCACTTCTTGGGATTAAAGGCGTGAGTCACCTTGCCTGACTGTTTCCAATGTGGCCTTGAACTCACAGAGATCCAGAGGGATTTTTGCCTCTGGAATGCTAGGATTAAAGGTGTGAGTGCTACCATTTTCTGGTCTCTATGTCTGTCTAGTGGCTGTTCTGTTCTCTGACCCCAGATAAATTTTATTAGGGTGCACAATATTTTGGGAAACACAATATCATCACATTTCCCGTTTTGTCCAAAATTTAAAAAAGCTTATAACTAATACAAGAAATACTATCCAATAAGTATATACAATATATACAGTCAAGAATTACATTAACAGCATCTAGTCCATTAACATTTGACAAATTCAGACAAAAAACTCCATTAATATATGACAATGTCCAGTCCAGCAACATCTGATAAACTCAGACAAAAAATTTTTCATTACTTATCCTATTTAAAAGAAGTAGTTCCTTTTTAAATGTAGATTCAGGGTTGGGGATTCAGCTCTGGTAAAGCGCTTGCCTAGTAAGCACAGGGACCTGGGTTTGATCCTCAGCTCAAATAAATAAATAAATAAATGTAGATCCAATAACTGGCCTTTTTATCTTATCATATCTATATTCTATCTTTTTTCTTTTCATAATAGATTCAGTAGTCTACCTTTTGTCATTTTTATATCTTGCCCCTTTTCTTTTTACAGTAGATTCAGTAATCTACCCATTTATCCTATTATTTCTTTATCTTTTTTCTCAGAGTAGATTCGATGATCTACCTCATATCTATATTCTCTTCTTTCTTTTTCCTTTTTCTTTTAAACAAAAACTCTGAATCTAATCTCCTTGTTCAGATTTTTCCCTGACCATTAACAATTAACAACTTGTAACCAACCATAATAACAATAACCATTATCCATAAGCCATTGAACGATCAAAACACACCCACCCCACCTCTTGGGAATATGGGTGTTGTTTTCTTAAAATTACTTCCTGCTTTCTGGGGGTGAAGACATCTTTAGAAGATTCTGAAAAGAAAAATTTTGGGTTAATTGTCAAGTCCTGTATCATTTGTCCAGACTCTGCATAATGGGAAAGTGCAGGGCTTGTCTCATGTCCTTATTTGAGTAGTCTGTCAGGCTAGCCATCTCGAAATTGTCCTGAGCAGTTTGTAGTCCAAAGTCGATCTTTCTGTGGTGTTAATCAGCTTAATGGCTTTATCATAGTCCATGTGGAATCATCATTGTGGGATCCCGTCACCTTTTTGAAGATTTCAAAGTCATTGTTAGGCGTGGTCATAGTTCCCTGTAAACATATGTGTGTGTGTGTGTGTGTGTGTGTGTGTGTGTGTGTGTGTGTGTGTGCACCTCCTCTGTGGTTTGGAGCAATCACAGTCTGATAAATGTCTGTCTCTTGGAACCATGAATGTTCTTCCCTAGAAGAGAACATCTTCACAGCAATTTCTCCCCACCATTTGTTTTACCAAACCTTTCCAAACTGACCTTTGCTGATGCTTTCTTGTAACGCGATGGTCCTGGCAATTCTTCTCTGAACAAGCAGCAGTAAACCCTTTGTCCCTGGTAGCAGCATCACGGCAGTCACCAACATGATGAGAAGGAGCCAGCAACTCGGAGCAGCAGCCGCTGCCTCCAAGGTCCCACCGCCACTGTTTGTGGCTGAGTCATGGGCTTAGCTTCTCCTTAGCAAGTCTCCTAGGCCGGCCTCAAACTTGGGATCCTCCTGCCTCTGCCTCCTTCAGTAAATCCAACCAGTGTGCCACCACAATCGGCCGAGTGTAGCTTGGGTCTGAGTTGGGGCCCGCAAGGCCACAGGCAAGTAGTTTTTTTGAGAATTTGTACCACGAACATTGGGCATCAGATGTAGCAGGAATCTTTGTATTAAAAAGTTTATTTGTTTATTATTTATTATGTGTACAGTGAGTGTTCAGCCTGCAGGCCAGAAGAGGGCACCAGATCTCATTACAGATGGTTGTGAGCCACCATGTGGTTGCTGGGAATTGAACTCAGGACCTCTGAGCTATCTCTCCAACCCACTCCCCCACCCCCGTAGCAGGAATCTTAAAGGTACTTATTAATTAAATCAAACCTGAGGCCAGTAATTGGGGTGAACGCTGGAAGATCAGAGGAACAGAACAAGCCACAGCTTCCTCACCTCGGCAGTTCCTCAGCTGACCTATTAGAATTTGTGCAACATATGTCTGTGCATCATGTGCATGCCTGCAGAGATCAGAAGAAGTCACAGGATCCCCTGGAACTGGTGTTACAATAGTTTTTACATGTCATGTGGGGGCTGAGTACTAGACCCCAGTTCTTTAAATATGCACCAGTGTGCTTAATCACCAAACCATCTCTCCAGCCCCCAACTGTCTTAGCTCTGATTTTGGGGTTCCCCCAACTAGTGGCCACCAGCTCAAGAGCATAGAGACTTCTTCTGTATGTGAAACACAGTTGGAAACTGTCCCACTGTGGGTCCTGATTGGTTAAGTATGGGTCACATGCTGATCTTTGAACCAACCAATCAGAGGGTAGAGTTTTTCCCTCTAGAAATTCATAGTTTCCTGTTTGGGGAAATAAAACAGCTTTTAAAATATAATTCACACTTTCCACTTTTGTGCTTGAGCGCCTAGAAATCCAGGCCCACAGAGACTTCACACACACACCCACACACACACACACACACACACACACACACACACTCCCGCCCCCACCTCACCCATTGTTATCCACCTTAGAAGTAAAGCTTTGCTGTCTTAGTGTCATTTCTGTTACCATGACAAAATACCCTGAAGGCAATTTAGGAGGAAAGGGGATTTATTCAGTTTAAAATTCCAGATTACAGTCCATCACTGTGGGGGAGTCAAGGCAGGCACCAGAAGCAGCTAGCTAACCTAATTTCTCATTGATACAGACCTTTTGTAAGCCATGTCTTCCAGTCCTTATGTTATCCTAAAAATGTTTCCTCTTCTGCACTGTGACACTCAGGCTCCCATCCTTGTCTCCTAGGCATCCCGTGCCAGGCTGACTGCCTGTTCCAAGGTGGCACCTTCTGTTCAGTGCACCCTCTCTCTCTGTCACTCCTCTTTCTAATGTCTTCTTTGCTTCTGCCCTTCACATTTTGAGCTTTTCTGAAAATGCCCTTTTAAGGAAATACTCCAAGTGGAGTAGGGTTTTCTGCAGTTCCTCTGCACTGTGTATACCGCCCAAGGTAAACACAGTTGAGTACCAGAGTGCGTGCCTAGCATGATCAAGCGCCAGCGTGGAAAGTGAACCCTCTCTCAAATGCCAGGTCAATCATCACAAATCTCCAGAGTCCTGCAGAGGATACAGAGGAGGAAGTTCTGGTGTGGGACCTGGGTCAGAGACTCAGGGAGGGCCACAGTCACAGGAAGCTATTTTCTGAGCTACTGTGTCCCAGCACCTGCTGTCTCTGTGTAAGGCCTCTGTCCCTCCTGCGCCAGAGCCAGCCTCCAGCCCTGAGCCCTGGATCCACCGGGATGCCTCAGCTGAGCCTGACTCTTTGGCGCTCCTTGGAGTGCCTCCAATTTCCCGCTGCTTTCAAGTGAAGATGTTTTCCCTTTCCTTTAGGAAAGTCTTGCTGTATTCTGAGGGTTTCTAGAAACATCCCCAGCTGTGGCTAGAATGGGCCCTGGTTTCTGCCGGCCTAAAATTGCTTCCCTCTTCCTGGGACACACTTCATAGGAAACTTCACCACCAGGCATTGGATTTGGCTCCACTGGAACCTTTCATTGTTCTGAACTCTGATTGGGTCAAGGGTAAGCATGTGACCTGTTCCCAACCAATCCGAATCCTCTGCGGAACATTTTCTTGGTATTTTTCTACTTGAAGTCTCTGGTAACTGGTGGAGGCCTGCTGTAGGTGGTTGGCAGCCCGGTGGAAAGCGAGACGTTGAGGACAAAGGCTGAACGTATAAGTTGAGTGTCTGGATACAGCCATTCCTAAAGCCCGGTGTCCTGTGATCTCTGGGTACTTGATTATGTATTCCCCTTTTTGTTGACACCTGGGTAAATGAACATGATCCTGGTTCCCTTTCCTACGCTCAGCTTCCAGTGTAGGCTGCTAGCCTGCTGAAAACATGGATGAAGGGCCCCTTGAGCAACTGGAATGCAAAGCCATTTCAGGGTGAGTGGCTCACACATCCCCCATCCTCCATCCAAAGGCCAAGTTCACTCCTCACCCTGAGGTGGGAGTGGGTGGGGAAGAGCAGACGGGCCGGAGAGCTGAGGGCAGAGGACAGGCTGACTCAATCACTTCTTGCTTTTAATGGAGCCTCGTTAATTTCCTCCCCTGAGAGGTGGCTTCGGCCTTCACCTCCAGCCTCCATTAGCCGCGAAGCGCTTTGTCAGCGCATTTATGACAAATTAATTGCAGAGGGGGAAACCGCACCGGGCAGCAAGGACTCTGCTTGGACAGGCTCAGGAGCTGCAGTTTCTTCCCCATCAACTCTTAGCTTGCATTGACAATGGGATACCCTAGGGCAACATGCTCTGGAGACTGCCAGACACCTCTGTGACCAAGAAGACTGTGCCATGGGGCAGGACACTGGCTGACATCAGATCCCACTGCCAGTTGCCAGGGAACGTATTTGCTGGTCAGCTAAGACTTGTGCAAACAACCTGGCCCTGACTCCTTCTCCCACCAATTTTCCATCTCCATTTCCTTTGTTCTGGGCTTCCTTTCATCCCAAAGTGCCCTCTCATCTCTGTTGCCTCACACTTAGCTCCATGCTCTGGTCAGACTGTGTCCCCACAAAGCAGTTTACATCCCAGATTTCCTTCCTCACCTGACCTCAGAAGCCAGACTCTAGAGTCCTCAGCTGCAAAGCATGGCTCTGGGGCCCAGGCGCTGCCGGCCTGAGTTCCACACTTCCATTATCCATTGCAACTGCCCCTGCTGAGGCGTCCAGGGACATCCTCCTCGCCCTTGCCATGCTTCCCTCTCTGTACCTCAGGGCCCAGTGCAGGCTCTAGACCAGCATGCAAAGGCCCCAGAAGATTGAAAGTGAGGAAACCAGGCCATAGCCATGGAAGTCCCCACCCAGGTGACTGCTGCTAAGGCTCTTGCCTGCCCAGCAACTTGTTCCTCAATGCTTCAGAGAGCTGCCCTTTGTCCTTTGCCCTTTGCCCATGCTTGCCCTCCACCCTCCCACAGCCTCAGCTTCTGTTACTGTAGTGGCTTTCTGGCTCCAGGGTAGTCTTCTAACACTAATAGACAATCAGGAAATCATTCTGGCCCACGACTGGTTAGGGAGTGACACATTACTCGAAGCTGTTGTATGTGCCTTTCATTATTGGGAAGGAGGTCTCCATGCACTGGCAGCCATACTGGGGCATGGGGATTAGATGCCCAGGAACCCTCTTTACCAGTACAGAGAGAAGCAGAATGAAGAGAAGGGGGAGGTTCAGTTCTCATCACCCAGAGCACCTGGATGCACATATTCCAGAAGCAGGATCGAAGCCTGGAACATGCTACAGAAGCAGCAGCTCGTCCCCTGTTGAGCAGACGCCCATGTCACAGCTTTCTCTCATGGACAAACAAGCCAGTCTGGTTATCTATAGAGGTGACTAGCAAGCCTAGCTGGGCGAGAGTGGACAGAATTGAGAAGGAAGATAGAGGAGAGAGTGTAGGGTGGGTGGAGGCTGGGGGAGAGCATGCAGGGAGTGGGTGGGTGGGGGAGCATTCAGGATAGTGCATGGGGTAGATCATCTGAAGGTGTCCTGGAGGCTTCAAAGGCCCTAGGTGTGTCTGAGCTTAGAAGCTTCTGGTGAGCAGTAGAGGTCCTGGGTGTGTGGGAGAGATGAGAGGACATGCCGCACTGGATGTCCCACCGTCAGCACTAAGGGACCATTGGGTTTCCTAACAGACAAGTGCAGTATCTCTGTTTCAGGAAGGGCTGGAACGAGGAACAGACACCACATCCCTTCACACCCTGCAGGGACAGCCCAGCCCATCTGTTGAGTGGATGCAGATCTGCCTAAGACCCTCCTGGATGGGCTGGGGAGGACCAAGATTCCCTGAGACCCTGTGCTGAGCTGCACCCCTCCATCAAGATAGGTGTGGCTCAGGGCCATGGCTTCTAAGTAAAGCATCCTCCACCTCACAGGGGAGGCAGAGCAAAGGGCGAGAGTGAGTGTGGCCCTGGGGGGCTACACATAACTTGTGTACAGCAAGAGGCATCTGGTTCCACTCTGGAGCAGCCTTCCTGGCTGGCTGACTCTTCGGCCTCCATTTTCAAAGCGCCGCTGGCTCTCCTCAAGCACTCAGAACCCCAAGGTGGTGGAGTGTGTCACAGGGACCATGTTCCGTCTGCCCCCTCCCAAGCATCTGATGAATCACTTCACCACAGCCATGTCTGGCATAGTGTAAGTAATCTCTGCCTGCTGACTGGCCAAGGCCAGTTGATTGACGACAAGGCCAGCTAATCACTCCCACAGGGCCAAGGATGAAGGAGCAGGACCAATTTGCTCTCGGGAAGTTCAGCTACAAGAGGGAAGATTCTAGAAAGGTCAGATGGACTTGGTAGACCTTGAAAGAGTAGAGGGTGTGCCAACAACCCTGCCCACTCCAGCTGCTATGACCAAACACCCTGGGCTGGATGGTTTATAATGGCAAGACAATTGCTCGCAGTGTGTGAATCCTGGAGGGCTAAGGTCACACTGGCAGGTTTGGGGTCTAGTGAGGCACTCTCCTCAAAAAATGATGCCATAGTGGAAGGAGAGAGGGGACTAGCAAGCCTCTCAGCTTTGCCTAAGGGTGTGGTTCTCAACATGTGGGTCGCGACCCTTTTGGGGGTCCTGTATCAGATACCCTATATATCAGATATTTACATTATGATTTGGAACAGTAGCAACATTACAGTTATGAAATAGCAATGAAGTAATTTTATGGTTGGGGTCACCACAGCACGAGGACTGGATCAAATGGTTGCAGCATTAGGAAGGTTGAGAACCACTGGTGTAGGACATTAACCTGGTGCTGGATCCTAGCCTCTCAGTGGGCTTGCCCTCAGGACTCAGTTTCAGCAGAGGCTCTGGAGGACCATAGATGTTTGGATCAGAGCAAACTGCCATGGTGGAAAACATCTCAGCCCGGGAGCCAATGAAGAGAGCTGCTGGGCTGTGGGCTGCTTGCGCACACCCCAGCTGTCCATATCCTGGAGGCACACACCAGGGGCTGGAGCCACTCTTTGCCCATCTGTCCTGGCCAGGCTGGCCTCAAAGACCGGCAATGCTGGCCACATCAGCAAATGTGTTATTCAGCTGGGTGGATGGGACAAATACCCAAGGGATTTCATACTGAAAGGAGGAAAATGGTCTGAGAAAGCTGGCATAGTGCTGGCCTGGCCTGCATGAAGCCTGGTATACACTAAACATGGTAGTACATGCCTGTAGTCCCACTACTGGAAGGTAAAGGTAGGAGGATCAGACGTTCAAAGGAGTGCTTGGCTATGTAGGGAGTTCAAGGCCAGCATGGGATATATAAGACCCTGTCCCAAACCAACCAACAAACACTATGTTCCCTTTACGTCTGGTTTAATCCAAATAAATGTTTAAAAACTTTTAAGGGAAAGGTTTATTTTCTTCTTCTTTCTCCTTCTCTTCTGTTTTGAGACACAGTCTCTCTACATAGCCCTGGCTGGTCTGAAAATTGCTATGTAGACCAGGCTGGTCTTGAACTCACAGAGATGTACCTACCTCTGTCTCCCAGGTGCTGGGATTAAAGGCGTGCATTATATATATATAATGATTTTACTTTTGTTTATATCTCTCTCTGTGTATATGCACACACATCTAGGTGCCTGTGGAGGACAGATGAAGGCATTGGATTCCCTGGGACTGGAGTTATAGGCCATTGTGGGTCATCTGTCTGTTAGGAACCAAACACAGATCCTCTGCAAGAACAGCAGGTGCTCTTAACTACCGAGCCATCTCTCTTAATTTAAAAAAGAGTTTTGAATTTTCATTTATTTTTGTTGGGGTGAGGGGTTGTGGAGCACTGTGCTTCAGGCACACCTCTGGAGGTCAGAGGACAGCTTGCATACCTGTGTTTTCTCCTTCCACGGTATGGTTCTAGGAATTCCAACCTGGGTCATGAGGCTTGGACACAAGCCTCTCTTGGACTAAGCCATCTCACCTGCCCCTGGTTTAATTCTTGAACTCTGTTTTCTGAGTGACTTAGATGCTCTTCAGTCAAATGAAACACTAGCTGTGGGAAGTGCTGATTTCACATTTTCTTTTTATCTGGGGCGTTTATGCACTGTATGTGGTGCTGGGTTTTGGAGGTACACTTTTGTACATACACCCCACCCCCGTTTCCTCTGCCCCCACCCACCATTCACCCCTTTCATCCCCTGCTGGCTTTAACTCTGCTTTGATGTCACATCCATGTGTGATTCTACAAATCTATGCAAAATCTGGGAGCCACAAATGAGAGAAAACATGATTTGTTTCCCCCTGAGATGGCTTCATTCACTTAGCATGGTGGTCTCTGGTTACATCCACTTTCTAGTATATGACACAGTCTCATTATTTTATGTGGCTGTGCACATACTCAGAATTTCCTCTACCCATCCTCTATTGATGGGCAGCGAGGTTGGTTTCATCTCTCAACTGTTGTGAACAGAGTGCAGTCAACAGGGATGTGCAGATGTCCGTGTGCTGTGTTGACTTGTCCCTTGTGCTGAACACCCAGAAGTGGTAGAGCTGGCTCACATGATTGATTGAATGATTGATCTTGAGGCAGGAAAGGTTGGGTTGGTTCATGGTGGCAATGGTTTCAGTCACGGTCCCATGGTTCTATCGCTTTCTGGTCTGTGGCAAGGCAGATGAGGGGTGTTTGCCTCAGCACAGGCAGGAAGAAGAGATGGATAGAGAGACAGGAAGGGGCATGGCCCAGGCTGTGGCTGTGGCTTCATGGGTAGAGCACTGGTGTACATGCATGAAATTCCATTCTTAGCTTCTCATAAACTGGATGTGGTGGTACCCACCCATTATCCCAGTGTTCAGGAAGTGGAGGTGAGCAGATCAGAAGTTCAATGTCACCCTTAGCTACATAGTGACTCAAAGCCAGTCTGGACTACATGGGACCCTGATGTCTTCAGGGTCTCCTTTCTTTCATCCTCCCAAAGTCTGCCTCTCCATGTTATCAGACAGCAAATCCTTCTAGAGACCAGTGTATGGATGATCTCAGGGCCCTCAGGATCCTGTCACTTCCTAATAATCAGTCTCAGCTTGGGACCAAGCTACCATCACTTGTCAATACATCACATCCAGATCACAAAAATATCTAGTCCAAGCCCTGTGTGCAGCCACAAGAAGCCCCCACCAAGGCTGCTTGCCTGTGCCTTCTCCACCTCTCTCTTCTCACCTCACTCCTGAGTCTGGCAGCTTCCTGTGTCCGAGACTCTGCCCTCCCCAAGCACAGCTCCTGTGGTCTCAGGGCCACTGTCTCCCGGAGTCATAGTTCCCCGCTCAGGGGTGAGCAGCGTGGAATTGCTGGGGGTGTGGGAGCAGCTTCCGCGTGGCATGGCTTTGGAACTTGAGTCTGGAGGGAAGAGAGAAACGGACAATCAAGGAGCAAGTGAGGTCTCAGGTCACTGTGATATTCAGTTCACTGGGGGATGCAGGCATTTGCAGCCTCCTCTGAAGTCTGTGTCCCCCAACCACTGTGGTGGGTTCCTGCCTCCCCCTGTGCTCTATGGCTTTGTTCCCAAAAGTCCTCAGGGAGACTTAAGCTCCCACCACCACATACATTTATTTATTTGTTTGTTTGTTTGTGTGCGTGTGTATGTATATGGGGGCATCAGATGACAATGGGTGGGAATTGGTTCTCTCCTTCAATCCTGTGGGTCCTGGACATCAAACTCAGGTCTTCAGACTTGGTAGTAAATGCCCTTACCTACTGAGCCATCTCGCTGGCCCAGGGAAACTTCAATACTACATCACATGTCTCTGTTCACACTCTCTGGGACTCTGCAGTTCATTTCAGACAAGATGGAGACACTTTGCACATGTCTTCAGGCTCTGAAAGATCCGCAGGCATCCACCAAGGCTTCAAGCTCCTGGATGTCAATCCCTCTTGTTTCTCAAACTACTGTGTTTGTACTGCTCTCACTTCCCACTTCAGGGCCTTGGCACCTGCTGAGTCCACACTTGCAAATCTCCCCAGGACTATGCTTGTTGGCAGGTACCTGTTGATTCCCTACTTCAGTTCTCTGCCAAGCCTCCTTGGCTGCAGGACTCATGCCTCTCCTCTCTGGGAGCAGCCATGACTTATCCATCCTAAAGGGCTCCTTGCCTGGGCCTGGTGATTGTGACCCACAGCTATGGCCTGTTCTCGCTGTGTGAGCCATATAGCACTCCACCATCAGGATGGGGAGGATGGTCCACTTGACATCCACACATCCTGGTCCCTTTGTATTGGTTCTAACTATCCACTTGTGGTTCTGCTCATGTACGATTCTCTTACTCCAAATTCCAGAACTCTGCTTCTGTCCTGCCCAAAGCCCTTCTGTGGCTCCTCCTTACCTTGATATAAATACCTGCATCCTCCCTGAAGCCTGGAGTCCCAGACCAGTGTGTCCTTGTTCCAGACCATTTCCTGATAGTTGGCCACAGGATGACTGTATGAGGTGGGCACTCACACCTTCTGTGCCCTGGCTTACCCGTGTCTTCTTTCTGCTTTTTGCTGTCTCTAGACTCCGTGACTTCACCCTCTGACTTAGTGTGGATGGTCATCTTGTTGCTGTTGCCGATGGTGGCATCCTCCAGCAGGCAGGATTTGATGTGGACTCTCTGGGCTGTGTTCCCCTCAGGGTGAGGGCCTGGCTCAGGTGTTTGCATGGTGAATGAAGTTCCTGGGTCAGCAGTGGTGGCTGAGACTGTGAGTTAACCAAAGAGGAGAGGCAGGAGAAGCCAGCCATTGCACAGAGACCTGGTCCTGACATCAGACCTGTCCATCCCACCCTCAGAGCTGGCTCTCACCAGTGACCTTGCAGATCTGGCCCATGGCCTTTGCCCAGTCACCTAACCTCCATGTCCTGGCACATGTCCTCGCTGGCTTGCAATACCACCTCACCCTGCCCCTGAGCTCACCAAAGCCACTCTGGCCTCAGCTTCTGGGCCTCCGGGGCCCTCCTTCTTGTCTGTGGCCAGTTCCCAGGCAGCTGTCAAGGACATGTTATCCTACTACAGTACATTCCTTTTCTCCCTATCCCACCTCAGCATCACCGGACCCTGGTGTCTCCTCTTCACTTCCACAAGCAACAACAGTCAGAAAATGTCTGTGCTCAGTTTTCCCATTCCCTACCTATAGGCTCCCTGCACTCCCAGAAACTCACAGAAGCCACCACAGAGCCCTGTTTGCTGACCCCCCCTGCTGCACCCTGCCTCAATGACCAGTTCTCTGTGGAGATGCTTCTGTCTGGTTCTGTTGGTCCTCCTGAGACCTCTGACCATCTAAGAATCTACAGCTCCTGGCAGGCCTCTGGCCAGGTCTGAGAGTCACTGTGCCATTTACTGACGGCCTCTTTTCCCATTTCCTCAAGCCAAGACCCAGGCTTCAGCCTGCCCCTGTGACTTTGCTTCCTCCCACTCAACCTTCACTCTGCAGGTGGTGACTGAGACTTGCTGCACATGGGTGCGGAGAGACTGAGAACCCTGAGTGCCAGATCTGAAAGCTCAACATGCTGTTCAGTGGTATCCCTCCCATGGGTCAGGCTGGAATGTAGCCCACGGTCAGGACAAATCTCTCTCACCCGCCAGTCCTGCAGCCGCTCAGACCCAACTAAGTAAACACACAGGACTTATATCGTTTACAAACTGTATGCCCATGGCAGGCTTCTTGTTATCTAGTTCTTCTATCTTAAATTAACCCATTTCTATAAATCTATACCTTGCCACATGGCTTGTGGCTTACCAGTATCTTACATGTTGGTACTCGTGGCAGTGGCTGGCAGTGTCTCCTGACTCAGCCTCCCTGTTCCCAGAATTCTCTTCTCTGCTTGTCCCGCCTATACTTCCTGCCTTCAAACACTTCAAAGACCCACAGAATATGGCATTTTAAATGTTTTAAACATTTAGACTTTCTAGACAATGAGACATGTCTTCTCCCGGCAGCACCGATTTACTTCAGAGAGGAGGATGGGCATCAAAGACACTCCATATGGAGTTTATCTTCACCTTGGCAAAAATAGCCATTTGGGCAAGAAACTGTTCTTGCCTGGACTGCTTTGATTGACTGGACATGCAGGACCCATAGGAAGGTGACCACTTAACTTTGTTCGGTAAAATGGTCCTTCAGGTTCCTGCTTCCCAGAGGAAACTGCCAGACGTTCTACAGGACACTGAGAGAAGTGACTAAGAGACTCTAGCCCTGTGGGCTGAAGACAGATGCCCCAACTTTACAAAGGAACATTAGGTGACTGTCCAGGCTGCCAGCTGTCTCTGTCTACCCTACAAGACTCCCGAAAGTTGCTTGCATCCTTTTCCCAGTTCTCAGGTAATATTATATCCTTCTGAGGTCTTTAATGTAGTTAAAGACTAGATAATTATAATTTTCCTTAGTTATGATAAAAGATAAGTTAGATATGAAACCTTAGACTCACAAATATAAGATAGGATATCTTCTTTAATTTTGCCAAATACAAATAGACTGGTTATTATAAATTGACTAGATATTGTAACTGTAATTCTTGCTTGATAATTGTTTTGCTACATGTAATTTTACTATGTGAAAGTTAAAACCTTCCTTTTTGAAAAAAAGAAAAGGGGGAGTGCTGTGGATATTGCTCTGTATAGATAAAACACTGATTGGCCAGTAGCCAGGCAGGAAGTATAGGCAGGACAAGGAGAAAGGAGAATTCTGGGAAGTGGAAGGATGAGTCAGGAGACGCTGCCAGCCACCGCCATGAGTGCCGACATGTAAGATACTGGTAAGCCACGAGCCATGTGGCAAGGTATAGATTTATAGAAATGGGTTAATTTAAGATGTAAGAACTAGATAGCCAGAAGCCTGAGCCATTAGGCTAAACAGTTTAAATAATATAAGAGTCTGTGTGTTTATTTTGTAAGTGGGCTGCGGGGGCTTGGCAGGAGCCGGAGAGAAGCTCTCCATTCTACAGTGGAATGAATTTCCCATCATGCTTCTTTTCTCACAAAGAGTCTGGCTTCAGGTCCTTTCTGGATATGTGAGGTGGTGGAGGCTATGATACCTGGGGGGCTGCCAGTAAAGCTATAAGCAGGGTGTTCCACTGGCTCCCTTGGGACACTCATCTCGTTGCCATGGCCCAGCTGCACACGTCGGAGCATGGACTTCTCCATGTGGATGTGCTGATCTCCCCAGGCACCAGGTTGGGGGTTCTGAGAAGAGGGATCCTCTGGTACAGGTAGAGGGAAAGGATGGTGGGGCCTGGGACCTGGGAAGGGCAGAACATTAAGGATTTGCTAGAGATGACTCTAGATTGTTCTGTCCCGAGGCTGGGGGACCCAGAGGCAGCTGGAGTTGGATAGTCTGCAGCATTCTCAGCTAGGTCAACAGTATTGTAGGGGTACCAGCAGATCTAGGGAGCACATGCCATCTGCTTCCTGGCTCTCCTCAACCTTTGACTCCCGTCAAAAGAAAGTCCGTTGTGTGGGAACAAGTCCTCCATGCCTTTTGACAAGACAGTTAGGGTCTTTTCCCTGCCTTTATTTCCCTGATGCTCATTTTTAGACTCATCCTCTTTGCGGGGCGGGGCACTTAGAGACAGGGTTTCTCTGAAGACCAGGCTGGTCTCGAACTCACAGAGATCCACCTGGCTCTGCCTCCCATGTGCTGGGATTAAAGGCATGTGCCACCACCACCCAGCTTAGACTCACTTTTTATGATTTTCAAATTAAAGGAATGCAAAAACTTTCAAACACATTTAAATCTGCAAAAATGGTGAGCCACTTAACATCCATAAGTAAAATAGCCAGATAGGATGGCTGCCAGAACCAGGAGCATCATGGTTGGGGAAACTAAGGCCTGGGACAGAGCAGATTTCTCCCAAGGTCATGGGGAGAATCTGGGTTTGGAGCTGATACTCTTGTGCCTGGGTCACAGGGCTAGAGTGTGAGGTGGCCCCACCCCCTCTAAGCTACAATGCCTATTCCAGAGGAAACTGGACAGCACCAACCTTTGTCAAAACCAGGTTGCTAAGACTGGGGGATGGCTGGGAATGGGTAAGAGCATTGCTATGCAAGCATGAGAACCTGAGTTTGGATCTAAGCACCCACGTGAAGACTCAGGCATGGCCACACACACCTGTACCTCTAGTGGTGGATGACACTGAGATGGGATCGTTGGGGCTTACTGGCTGCAAGGCTTGCTCTAGGTTCAATGTGACACCCTGTCTGGGGGGAATAAGGTGGGAATGACAGAACAGGACACCTGGCATCCTCCTCTGGTTCTGCTGAATGGACTTCAGTAAACACACACACACACACACACACACACACACACACACACACACACACACGGGGCTGGGGGCACTGAGTGCATGATGATCTCAATTTTTCATGGCAACAGTTTGAGAGAAATGTGTTCAGAGCAGAGAAAGGAAGTTGCCTGCTCACCATGTCCTGCTGAGAGAGGGAGCTGAATTGTCCTCACACAGACAGACTGGATCTCATTGAGAAGGGCAAAATAAAAGGGGGTAGGTGAGGTGTGATTCAGGCTTCTCATTCTGAGAAAAGCCATGCCTAAGGCCATGCAGGTGAGGAGGTTGCTCTTTCTCCTTGAAGGACCAAGCCCCTCTCACTTTCTTCCTCCACTCAGGCACAGCAGGTGTCCCAGCCAGGCCCCCTCTTACCCCTTTGATCACAGTCTATCTGTCTTAGCATGGCATTTCCATGCCCGATCTGGATGGCTTCTGAATTGGCGATGGAGATGTGGTTGTTGGTTCCCTGTTGGCAGATCATGTTGATTGGATTCTGCTGGTAAATAATTGCAGTGGACTCTTGTCTCACTCCAGAATGAGCTACAGAAAAATGTTCCATTGAGTTTCTTTGTTTCAAGGACACAGGGGCTCTTGTAGGAACAGCACTAAACTTCCCTGGGGTCTTGCCGCAGCATGAGTCCAGACCCCATCCTAGGGCCCCAAGAAAGAAGGTGCAAGGTAAGACTCAGGAGCTACCTGGAGCTGGCCACAGCCTTCCTTCCCTGTGTTTGATGGATACCATTTCAGACGGAGCTTCTCCTGAAATCCCTGCAGCAGGTGCTTTACCTGCATGTCCTAGCCACAAAGGCTCACTGGGAGGACAATGGATACTCCCATTCTCTCCCTCTCTTGCCCGGCGGCCAGAGCCTTCCACAGGCCTCGGTGCTGAACCCCAGGCTACGCTCACTTCAGTAATGGCCAAAGAGACCTCATAGGTTTTGTTGGGCTCTCTTGACATCATTAAAGTGTTAGCTATGTCCCCATGTTTAAAATCTGGCTGCCATCCACACTGTCTTCTTCCGATAGCTGGGGGGGGGGGGGGGCAGGCCGGCCCACACCAGCCAAACCCAGCCACTTGCTCTGTGTGCTCCACATGCCTGCTCAGGTTGGAAGACTGTGGAGCCTCTGTGAATCCCTTTCTCCATAAATGAAAGTAGCCAAGCATGGTGATAGACACCTGTAACCCCAGTACTCGGGAGGTGGAAGCAGGAAGATCAGGAGTTCAAGGGCATCTCAGCTACATGAAAATGTTTCATAAAAGAAAGAAAAACAATTAAGCCATATTTTCTACCCATGTTTGTGTAAAGACAAGCTACTTGGGCTGGGGCATTTTAGACATACATTTTTCAAATGTTCATTTCTTTATCTGGCTTTAAAAGACATTTTGCCAGGTGTAGTGGTATATGCCTTTAATCCCAGAATTTGGTAGACAAGATCTCTGTGAGTCTGAGGCCAGCTTAGTGTACATGGTGAGTTTCAGGATAGCCAGGGCTACATAGTAAGACTATCTCTCAAGAGAAAAAGAGAAGACACTTAAAAAGAACAGAATGGGGGTCCCTGAGATCACTAGGGCTCAGACTTGTAACCATGAAGCCTATGGATGGTAGCCCCGGGGTCTCCAGGCTTCTACCATGCAAGCCCAGCCCAACACTCCCTTTAAAACAACTTATTTTTAGTTGGGGTTTTGTATGACTTTTTTTGTATTTGTAGTTCCAGCAAGCCTTGAACTTGTAACTCTCTTCCCTCTGCCTCCTGAGTGCTGGGCTAAGAGCTCGGCATCATCATACCTGGACAAAGTGCTCACAGAGAGTTGTTACCAAATTCAGGCTGACCCCTGTGTCCAAGCTGAGCAAGTCCAGTGTGTCCCTCCCTCCAGACTTTCTGCACCTGCATCCTTCAGAGCCCCACAGATCCCTCTCCACTGAGCCTCGGGCTCCTGTTCCCTCAGCAGTGACTAGAAGAAGCTTCATATATTTCGTTGGGTCCCACTGACTTTATTAACGATCTGGATGTGTCCCTGGGTCTAAAATCTAGCCGCCACACCCTCATTATCACATTCCCTCCAATAGCCAGAAACCCTATGGCACCATGAGTGAGGCCAAGGCCAGCAGCTGGGTGGCCCTCCCTCCTTAAGCCTGCCACACCCCTCCCTGCTGGAACCCCTCCCAAAAGAGGAGCAGTAAAATCTGACCCTAAGGCTGGAGAGGTTGCTAAGTGGTTAGAGCACTGGCTGCTTTTCCAGAGGACATAGCACTCAGGATCTACATGGCAGCTCACAGCCATCTGTCATTCCAATTCCAGCCAGGAGACCCAGTTCCCTCTTCTGGCCTCTGCAGGCACCGCATGCCCGTGGTACATATACATACATGCAGGCAAACACTCATAACACATAAAATAAAATACATAAATCACAAAACAAAGCAAAACAATCTGACCTTGGACCATCCAATCCTTATCCTTGACTTTTTCAACCTGACCCTAGATGACCCAATTCTGATCTTTGACCTTCCTGACATGACCTTTAAATTTCCCAACCTGACCTCCAACCTCCCCAAACTGACTTTGACCTCTCATACCTAGTTCTTGACTTTTCTGACTTGGGTCATAAAGCATCCATGTCTGCCCATCATAGCTCAGAAGGTGCCTGGCTCTCATCTTGTACAGGTGTGGGTTCACCTCTTTGGCCGTCTTCATCCCCAGAGCCTTGGCGATATGCAAGGCCTTTTGAGGCCCATTGTCCTCGAGGAACCTGAAGACTCTTTCATCTGCATGGGGAGGGCAGAAACTTAGTAGGAAGAGGGTCCTGTGTTTGCATCTGTCCACTACACCAGCTGTAGCCTGGGACACTTATGGAGCCCAGGGGCATGGTCCTGTTTTGTCAGAGGCACATGATCATACTGAGTACAGTGGTCATCTGGAGACCAGATGTGTGAATGAGGCTCTCACCCTAGAGGCTGGCTCAGGCTGGCACAGGTGTGTCAGCATCTGGAAGATAAACCACTTCTTGCCATTTAGAGCCTTTGGCTTCTAACAGTGAGTCTGCCCTCAGAGACTCTTGTGGAGCCTCAGTGGGGTGGACATGATCCCAAGCACCCAAGCCTATGGTGTGCACTGAACTGAAGTCCAGGGCTCTTTGCAGCTGTGCCTATATCTTGTTAGGGTCTTGGGGCTGGAGGAAAAGAGATTCACTCATTGGAGACAGGAGATGCTCTGCTCCACAGAGCACAGGGAACATTTCCATAGGAGAGCTAGGGGATAGGACATTAGGCTGGGGTCCTTGCGTTTTCCATGTGCTTGGGTCACAACTGCTGGCTGCCAAAGGGTGGGGTCTTGAGGCTTCTTCCTTTCCTGTCTCCAGGTATGGGGGTGAGTGAAGGCAAGGGGGCCTTGGGTACAGCGCCAGTGCTTGGACCGTGGGCCCTCTCTGCTCAACGGCTATCAAAGTCACCTGAAGGCTCTGAGTGAACCCTTACCATCAGCAGTCACTGTCACTGTGACTATTGCCTCGACTGTGTCTTTATATTGCTAGTGTCTGTTACACACCTACCATGCACAAGCCCTAGGCCCTACATTAGCTCCATTGGCAAGAAGAAATCAAGAGACTGAGAGAGGATGGCAGAGCTCAGATTGGAAGCCAAGCCTGAACCTGGATTTGCCCATTGCCAAGATGGCTCTTGAAAGGAGTCTGCTGTGCCCCTAACTGACAGATTACCGAGGCTAGGCTGGGCAGTGGGGTCCTCAAGGACTGCAGGGACCTCGTCTCCAGGAGCACCCCTGCCTAAGCACCATGTTGCAGGAGCTTCTAAGGATACTTTGCCCTCCTCCTTCAGATGGTAAAGGACTCTGTTGAGTGTTTTCTTGGGCATGTGACACTTCTTTACCAGCTGGGCAATCTTCACAGGGCTCCCGGCTTCACTCAGCACCTGTAGGATCTTTTGCTCCAGATTTTCTTGGGTGGGGGACAGAGAGAAGAGCTGAGTCAAGCCATGTCCCTATGGGAGGCTAGCATCCAAGCTCCAGAGACAAGAAAGATCTAAGAGGCCAGAGCAGAGGAGGCACCCATGACCCAGGCCAAGCAGAAGGAAATTGAGGGCATCACTCAGAGGCAAGCGTGTCAGTTAGAGTGGACCCTGACCCCACAGCTGGATGGTTGGACGGTCATATGGCAGAGGAGTGTGCAGGCTGTCCTGTGTACTGGTGTGGAACTCTAGATAGCTAGGAACCCTCAGCTTTCAGATGAGCAGGAGAGAGAGCAAGCCTGGCCCGGAAGCCCCTCCATGGTGCCTGATGCCTCTCTCAGCCTGTCTAGGGAGTTCCTTTCTCTTCAGCTCAGCACCCACATGGATGGCATGGGTATTCCCAGGTCAGGAGCCCAACGGACATGGGGCTCCCTTCCCATGCCTGATGGATTACAGCCCTGAAAAGCCAGCTTAGATATTTCCCATTTCTTTTTCTCCCTACCCCTGCCTCACCTTCCTGATGACATGATTCATCTCCCAGGTGACCACCAACTCCAGAAGGGTTCTCTCCAGCACCCTGTACCTAGAGGTCAGATGGACCTCTGCTATCTACCCAGACTCCTCTGTGCCTGACCTCAGGGGTCACCTAAGTTCTACCTCATGCTCCTTTTGGCTCCTTCTGTCTGTCTGCACATCCATGTGCCTGCTTTTATGTCTCTTTTTTCCTCTTGAGACAAAGTCTCACCACATATATCAGGCTGGTCTGAATATCACAACAGTCCTCCTGCCTCAGCAATACCCCCTGGGATTATAGGACTGAGCTTCCATTCCTGGCTTGGCTTTGCCTTGTCTTGCAAAACCTTTTCTCTGCTGGCGTGTGTGCCCTGCAGTGGGCTCTCCTGCCCTCCCTTCCCCCAGAGGGCACATAGGCAGAGCTTTCTCCAAAGGGTGAGCTTGAAGGGCTGGATGGAGGTGACTGGCTGGCAAGGGTACTATTAGGAAGCCACAGGGGCCAGGTGAGGGTTAGTTCCTGGTCTTCTCTGCCTGGCCCTGAACCTCTAGCATGGTGTGAGGATTGAAAGAAGTGATTTTTGGGGGCTGGAGAGATGACTCAGGAAGTTAAGAGCACTGTCTGGCATGCAGGCACACATACAGGCAGAACACTGTATATGTAATAAATTAACAAATCTTTTTTTTTTCCTTAAGTTTCAAAACAAGGAAGAAAAGCAGTAAAGTAAATCCTGCCCACAGGTGCACAGCCTGGCCTAGCACAGCCTGGCCTAGCACAGCCCAGCACCTGCAGCCTAGCACAGCCCAGCACCTGCAGCCTTGCACAGCCCCACAGCCTCGCCCAGCACAGCTAGGCACCCGGGAGAAGAGCATGAACACAAAATCAGAGCCAAACTTCTTATCAAAATGAAGTCACCTCTCAGAGTTCAGAGCCTGAAGCCTGTCATAGGCCTTAGTGCCCTCATCTATGAGGTGAGAGCTACCACTTTTACCTGAGGGCTGTTATGAACCAGGTCAGGGGTCAAGGCATGATGTGAGGGATCTGGGGCACAGGGTCCCTGAAGCAAGCTGGCTTCCTGTGATGCCCTCTTCCTGAGCTCTGATTCCTCCGAGTGCTGCTGCTGTCTGGGCCAAAGAAAGAACTAGAAGGAGCCACAGAAACCACACTCAGCACCAACGCTGCTCAGGGAGCGAAGAGGCCCAGCTTACCTCCTGTGCTCAGGTCAGCAGCAGCTTCTGCCATGCTCACAGCAACCTCAGGGCACCTTTGAGGCTGGGGGTGGCAGGTTCCTACACTGTGGCCAGGCCTGAGGCTGAGTCCACAGGAAAAGAATGGCTTCTGGGACCTGCAGACACCATCTGTTTCTACCCCGGAAACAAGCACCCATCTGGGTCCATCCACCCAGCTTTCTGGGGAAAGCGAAAATGAAACTTGGGTGTGGTTCTCAAAAGAAATGTTGAAATCAAGATGGAAAGCAAGTTGGAGCTGAATTATGTGACATGGAAGAGAGGAGTGTTGGCATCTGGGCTAGGAGTCTTGGACTCCCACTCGGAGAGCAAGACCTTGAAGAGAGTCCCATGAGAGCCTCTGTGAGTATGAAGATGGCGACCGAGGAAAATCTACTGCGAGTCCCCACAGAGCAGAGCTAGTACAGTCTACCTACATACCTTCTAGAAAGAGTCCGTCACTTTCAAAAATTCTCAGAACTGTTCCTTGAACAGTTCAGACATCACTCTGCTCCAATTACAGGCAAAGGGATCGAGCCCACAGAGAGGGCCTTGCGCCCACAACTCAAACTACAATATCCCTGAATCTGGGTCCCAGCCGCAGGTGGGAGGTGCAGAGGGCAGGACCTTGGCACCCCTGTAGCACTGGTGCACAGGGCAGGGCAGGAGCAGTAATTGGAGACCAGCGGAGGTATCGACGTGCCTGCAAAATGTCCACAAAGCAAACAGTAGGTGGCAGGTCCCCAGCCAGCCTCACCATACAGAATTTGAAAGTCACTGGACGGGCCATGACCAGGCCAGTTCCACAGCCAATTTCATGGGCCTGTGCATGGGGAAACTTTAAAATTTCCAAGTGATTTTTATGACTTCCAGGGGGAAAACCAGAGCCTGAAGAAGCAGCCAAGGAAAACAGCAAACTGCACTGCCTGTTGCGGCCCAAAATAAATAAGGTCATCTTTTAAACGCTCTCAGATGAGCCCATGAGAGACATCACTCAGACTCCCTAGAGGAGCTATTTGGAGACTGACCACCAGGTGGCGCCTACTCATCAACCGGCTCTTGCCCGGGGGTCTTGCTAGGTCCCTGGCCAGGGTGGCCCTGGCCTTAGAGCAGTGGGTTTTAGGACATGCCTGCCCTCCTGGTCTCTTTCGTCAGCATCCTTTATTTCCTTGTGTTAGCTGTCCTAAAGGGACCAGAGCCTAGGCCAGTGGCTCTCAACCTTCCTAATGCTGCGACCTTTAGTATACAGTTCCTCATGCTGTGTGACCCCCAACCATAAAGTTATTTTCGTTGCTACTTCATAACTGTAATTTTGCTACCCTTATGAACTATAATGTAAATATCTGTGTTTTCTGCTGATCTTAGTCCACCCTGTGAAAGGGTTGATTGACCCTAAGGGGTTGTGACCCGCATGTTGAGAAACGCTGGCCTAGGTGGGTTTTTCTGTTTGTTTGTTTGTTTGTTTGTTTTTTGTCCAGCCCTGGGAGTCAGCTCCCCACTGGGCCTCGTTCCCTCAGCCCTGCCCTTGCTTGGTGAGGGCCTCTGCATGTTGACACCCCTGGTGTGCAGCAGCCCCGGCAGGGACTTAGGGTTACCTGTTTTGTCCAGGACTCATACATGCTGACAGTGTGTGGATGGCCCTCCCTTCCTGTCTCTGAGGCCCTCATCATGAAGTCACACCATGCCTTAATGTGCTTCTCGGAGATGTTTCTGGGAAACAGCAGCAGGATCCGTAGTGAGGTGGGGTAGGAGGCCCAGGAAAAGGGATGAGCTGGAACCTGCCCCTTGGTTGCTGTGGGTATCTGAGCCTCGGTTCCTTTAACTGGAAAAACAGAGATAACAAGCAAGAAAAGGCATGCTAACCCACGCCCTGTGTGTGCGCTCACAAAATTTGCATGAGCAAAAAATATCTTTGGTGCCTCTCCACAGTCGGATTGCAGGCTCCAGACAAAGGCGAATGCTCTCTCGCAGGAAACAGGAGAGAATGAAGCCTGCCTAGGTCCATGGGTGCTCCAGCCTTCCTGGCGTTCCACCAAGGCAAAACCTGACGTTGGAGCTCCGTCACAAACACCTTAGCATTCACTATTGTTTTTTCTCTTTAGCCAGCCTGACTTCGGATTCTCGATCTTCCTACAGTCACCTCAGGAGTGCCAAGACTGCATCATAATGCCTACTGGAAGTCACTTCTTCCTCTTCTTCCTCCTTCTCCTCCTCCTCCTCCTCCTCCTCCTCCTCCTCCTCCTCCTCCTCCTCCTCCTCTTCTTCTTCTTCTTCTTCTTCTTCTTCTTCTTCTTCTTCTTCTTTGTTTAGTCCCCCAGCCCCCAAGACAGGGTTTCTCTGTATCCCTGGCTGTCCTGGAACTCACTCTGCAGAACAGGCTGGCTTTGAACTCACAGAGATCTACCTGCCTCTGCCTCCTGATTGCTGGGATTAAAGGTGTGTGCAGCTGTCACCTGGCCAGAATTCTTACTTCTAAAGGTTTGGATTATCTTGTATTCTTTGTCTTTGTTTAAGAAACATTTTAAGTTAACTTCCCACACTTGGACTCCCCTAGCCCCCACAGCAGCAGACCAGGCAGATGCACCTTTCTTTCTTGGGTATGCAACAGGTGGCAGGCATCCCAGGCTTGGTACAGTCACCAGCTCTTCTTTTTAAACTATGGCTCTGCTGTTTGGAGTTTCTGTGCTTGGGTTTGCCTTAGGTTTTAGAAGGGCTGCTGGAGTTGCACCTACCACATGTGCACTCCGTCCCACAGGAAAGAGTAAAGGACGGGTGTCCTAGGCAGCTTCAGCTGTCAGCTGAATACAGAGTTACCTGAGGGAGTGTCAGGCGGGGGTCTACTCAGATCTGATTGGCTGTGGACATGTCTGTGAGGAGGTATCATGACTGATGATTGATGGGAGAGGACCCAGACCACTGTGGGTGGCATCATACCTAGGCTGGTTGTCCTGGGCTGTGTATACAAAGCTGGTTGAGCATAAGTCAAAAAGCAGCACCCTCTGTGGTCTCTGCCTCAGGATCTACCAGCCCTTCTCTCTGGGAAGGGCTGTGAAGTGTAAGCCCAAATAAACCTTTTCCTCTCTAGATGTTCTGTTTGTTTTGTTTTTGTCAGAATGTTTACCACAGTAGCAGAACTAAACAAATACAGCAGACATCCCTCTTTAAAGAACACATCTTTCAGGCTCCACATACTTTCCACTTATATCCTAACAGACAGCACTTAGTCATATGGTCCTGACGTCTACAGAATGCTGGGAAAGGTGGTTTGTATTCTGGATCACCGTGTGTCCAGAGAAAATTGAGGTCATGTTGCCTCAGATCACAACAATGTCTATCACAACAGATATTGGCAGAGGCCTAGGTGTCCTTGCCAATTCAAGGCTCTTCCTCAAAGTCAGGGCAAGGCCATGTCCCTTTGTGTCTGCATCAAGGCCATCCTCTGCCACACCAGGCAGTTCCCAGCCTCTCTCTCTAGCAGATGCTACACTGAGTCTGATGAAGCTGTATTCACAGCTCTCTCTGCACTCTCAGAGTCCCTGATGGGGTTCAAGGCCAAGAGTGAGGAGGGAGGGAGGGAGGGGGGAGGGAGGGAGGGAGGAAGGGAGGGAGGGAAGGAGGGAGGGAGAAAGAAAGGAAGGAAGGAGTGAGGGAGGGAGGGAAGGAGGGAGGGAGAAAGGAAGGAAGGAGGGAGGGAGGGAGGGAGGGAGGGAAGGAGGGAGGGAGAAAGGAAGGAAGGAGGGAGGGAGGGAGGGAAGGAGGGAGGGAGGGAGGGAAGGGAGGTGCTTCCTCCTCCAGGCTAGGAAGGGCTCAGAGGTGGAAGATGACATGCTAAGCTGGCCTCTTTTTATCCTGGAGAGCACACTCCTTCCAAATGGCTCATGTTTTTCTAGAAACTATTAGAAATCTCCTCCCAAAGCAGGGGATAATTACATGTTACTGATCTCAAGTCTTCAGGTTTTGTGATCTCTCCTTTAAAAGAGATATATTTTTACCACATATTGTGTTGGCAAAACCCATCTCCTTCCCTCCCCATAACCAGACTCTTGGAAAGAAGGAAGGCTATGAACTAGCTTTGGTCAGAGACTGCAAGGGGATCTCCATGTGTCTCTGGACCTTGCCTAAAGCAAAGAAAAAAGATCTTCTATGGCAGGTGTGTTGGGGTGACAAGCCCCCTCTTTAAGTCCCTGGGAGTGTGGGTCCTATAAGAGCAACCAGTGGGCTTCAGTGTCTCCCTCTATCCACTGGCATTGGGCAGGCTTGGGCATCTCCACTTCTTGGCTGTGGGCCTTGAACAAACCCTCCAATGTATGGGTCTGTTTTCCCTTTGGCAGTGGGATCCCACAGTTCTTAACCTGGGACTGGTTGCATCAGAGGTCCCTTCTGAGAGCTAAGGATGCTGTGCAGGCCTTCTTGTCCCTGTTCCCAGCTGTCTCTCTGTGTTGACAAAGCCATATGTGTCTGCTTGTTGACCAGTCTAGACCATAAGCTGGTCACTTATCAGTTTAGACATCCGGTTTGTGTCAGTGATGTGTGACGCCCTGGGGTTGGAAGGCCAGGGCCCCACCCAGGCTCTTGGAGAAACAATTTCCCAGGCCTCTTCCTCGTGAGCTGGGAATTGGGAAAGGTGGCCTATCTTGACTGTAGGGATAGCCCATCTGAAGAGCGTAGGCCAGAGGACAGGGAAGGCGGCCATGGGCCAGCCGCAGTATCTGGGGGAGGCTTTATCCCCTCCCTCCCCACTGATCAACGTGTTTTAGAATCCCCTTTCCACCCAGACAACTGCCCTGGGCTCAATTCACATCTGACTTTGAATTTTATGGTTGCAACATCATGCTTTATTTATTTTTATTTTTCATTTTGTTTTGAGACCAGGTCTCTCTCTTCTCCGGTCGGGCCTCAGCTTTGCCTCAAATCTTCTGTCACAGCCTCCAGAGCCCTAGGATTACAGGCATACACAGCTGGACCTCACTGTGGGTGAGTGTGTGCACTGAGTGCCAGGTGTCCTCCTCTAGAATTCTCCACCTTATTTTTGAGACATTGTCTGTCACTGACTTCAGAGCTCACTGATTTGGCCAGGCTGGCTGGCCAGCAAGCTCCAGGATCTCCAGACTCTGCCAGCCCCAGCGCCGGAGTACTGGAGCTGCCGACATGAGTTGCCACACCTGGCTTTTATGTGGGTTCTGGGGATTGAACTCAGGTCCTTGTGCTTGTATGACAGGCACTTGACTGTTGAGCCCTGCCCCCAGACCCTAGATAGACTTAAACAAACAAACAAAAAAGTTATTTTCCATATTATATGCCCACAAGAAATTCACTTCGTCAAAGCTGGCCACAGTCTCTTTGCCAAGTATCATGCTTGGGAATGCTTACTGGGTGAGA
Source organism: Onychomys torridus (assembly GCF_903995425.1). Lineage (NCBI taxonomy): Eukaryota > Metazoa > Chordata > Mammalia > Rodentia > Cricetidae > Onychomys > Onychomys torridus. Next base: position 131,828,729 of record NC_050446.1, read on the forward strand.
ATATTTCACTATAGATTCTCTTCAACTTTAGTGAAGTATCATGAAATTTTCATGACAGCTAAATGGAACAATTAATGAATTTGACACGATGCTCGGGTTTCCAGACAGTTAATTAAACATTTACTATGGTATTTTTTTTCCCTCCTCTCCATAGTTTGAGGCCCAAACTCCTCCCTCTGTTTCCCACTACCAGACTCTAACTTGTGGGTGCTGTGGGCACTCCATCCTAAGTTACTAACTTAGGCACGTAGTAGGCACACAGCCAGTACCGACTGCCCTTGGCTAGGTCCTGGCCCTGCCTTAGTGTTTGTGGCTCTCAATGAGAATGATCCAGAGGCTCAAGGGCCCCCTGGTTACAGAGATGCTGATGAGGGTGGTGCTGATGTGTGTGGGGGATGTGGGGTGGTGTGAGTGGCGGGGAAGCAAACTCTTTAGGCTCCTTCCTAGGTTCTGCAGAATGCTTGAGTGCCGGAAGGTGGGTGGCCCAGTGCCCCAGGTCCAGCAGGTGGCCATGGCAGTTCCCAAAGAACTGAAATGTTCACAAAAGCTTAGGTAACCCTGAGCTGAAGCCAAACTGTAGTCACCCCTGGGGCTTCCAGCTCCGTATTGACCGATGGTTTTAAAAACCCTGGGCCTTAACATTTGTGTAGTGTGTGTGTGTGTGTGTGTGTGTGTGTGTGTGTGTGTGTGTGTGTGTGTGGTGATAAAACCATCTTGGAGCTCCTTTAGGGGGTCTGTGTGCCCCACCGCCAGCATCCATCAGCCTTGTGTTCAGCCTAGCACTCAGAGGTGGGGTACCCATGTGCTGCTGGGACCCTTCTCTGCTCCACGTTTGGGCACTGAGGGCCAGGAAGGCTTGGTGCCTAGCACTCCTGGGTACAGCTTACCCCACCAACCACACTGCGCTCAGCCTGAGGTTGGGCCTCACCTGCAAACAGCTTGCAATCCCCTCCAAGGTCGGGGGTGATACTGCACCTCTTGCACACAGCCTGTGTCTCAGAATTCACAGAACTTCCTTGAACTCTTCTCAGGTAATGAGTGATTGTTTCCCAAGAAGGAAGAAACATTGCTAATATTCGGGGCAACTCTTCTAAGCCCACCAGCCCCCTTTTATTGGGGCCACTTCTGGGAACAAGGGCTTCCTCTGACATGCCCCCCTCCCACAGCACCACCTCATCTGAAATAGAGGTTGAACAAACTGTGTAAGGGTCCCCAGCAGCTACTGTAGCCTGTCTTCACTCCATGGGTCCTGGATTTTGCAGAGAATGGGAGTGGGTGGGCAGAGCTACACAGCAACCCCTGCCCTCCAGAAAGGGAGAAAATTCACTCTCCAAAGAACTGTAAAATTTATTTCATATTGCGGCTTTTCAGAACGCCATCATTGGCACCAGAGATTATAGATACACAAAGAACAGCTTCCCAGGCCTGGGTACAGTCTCCCACAGTGGTGAGCTCGAGGCATGGAGTAGAAATCACAGGTGTTGACCAGAAGGTGGGGTATGGATGCAAAGGAGGGCATCCCAAAGCCAAGCAGCAGTGCAGCAGGGCAGTGTGCTGGGGGAGCGTGTCAGGTGACACGGGTGCTGTAGCCACTAGATTCTGCGGTGCGGTGACATTTTCAGCTCTGAAGTCCAGAGGAGGTACATGGAAGTCTGTCACGGTCACAGGAATGACCAAGACCAGAGAAGGGGTTTGGTTTCCCAGCCCTGACTCCTGTTACAGGTTGGGTATGGAGTCCTGTCTTAAATTTTTGCTAAAACAACAGACTTCTGAAAAGGCAGCAGGCAAAGCCATGCAGATCCAAGCTCTGCAATGCTGTCCCACAGCCCTGGGCTTTGCAGGGGAAATGACTTCTCTGGAGTAAGCACTTGAAACAGGAATGTGGGGCAGAGGGAGTCAAGGGCTGTCACTTTCTCAGAACCTCATGGAGCAGCAGACCTCCTTCTCCCAAACCAACCAGGTCGGTCCCTCTCTGACCAGCCACTTCCTGGGACCTGCCTAACTTCCCATGGGAAGACTAGCATCTATAGAGCACCCAGCGCCTAGGGTCCCGCAGCCAGCAGCCTGCATGCTTGCTGCTTTTGCATGAGTTTGCATATGTCCTAACTTTGACAAGCTCCTCCCTCTTCAAGCTCCTCCAACTCACATCCAAGGGACCCCACTTTTCAGTTCGGGGATGTTATCAAAGGGGGTGGGCCTGCCCCTAAGCCAGATGGGCCCTGCAAGCTTCCGCAACAACCTATACAAAGAAGCAGTCCAGTCAGTTTTGCTCTAGAGGACAGTGGGCACATTTCAGCCTAGCTTTTAGCTAAAGCCACATACGCAAATGAGGTTCACTTGTCTAGATGTCCCACGCGGACAAAACCGCACGCAGTATTCCACAGGAAGGCTGCAGGGACGGTAGGGGCCTCACCAAGCAGGGCACATCTGTGGTGTAGAAGGGAAGGGGATGAGGACAGCTGGGCTCCAGCAGTAGCCCTTGATGGCCCTGTGAACGAGACACTTTACAGGAGCGCCCCACCCCGAGCCCAGAGGGAGATGCTTCCTCAGTAAGGCATCAGACATTATGCACACAGGGCAATATGGGAACTTGGTGACAATGGAATCTGATATCTCTATGTGACATTTCAAAGAATCCTCTTTGAGAGAGGAGCCAATTTTAGGTCAACCCCTCTTGGAAAAGCTGGTCTCAACACTAACAGGTTTTTTTTTTTTTTTTTTTGCCAAGCAGGTCTGCAGAGCTCTGGGCTCAGCATTCAGCAAGGCATGGTGGGGGTACCCTATATTTTTAAAATGTGTATAAACAGGTGTGATAGCCTGAACTCCAAAAGATTTTCAAGTAATAAAAAGTGCGGTATATAAATTATTGCCTCTCATCTCTTGTTTATACCTCTTCAGGGGAAGAGTGTAGGATGGGAAGGAATGAACTCCTGCAGATCCTCCTGAGGAGGGATGCTCCTGCCTCTGCTGCGCGCGCGCGCACACACACACACACACACACACACACACACACACACACACACACACTTTTTCTCTTGCACTCACATAGGACAGAAGAGCAGTCCTCCTAGGGTTCCCATCACACCCCATGTACTAATTAAACTTTGGACATGAGATCCTAAGTTCCTCCAAGTGACGAAAACAGACAAGCGCTCCCATCAGAAACAACCACTTCTGGGTGGAAGGGAACGGTACCAGCGAAGAGAAGAACAAGTTGTTCTAGAGCCTGAGGTACGGGCTGGTGTTGGTGGTAATCTTTTCTAACCCTTTTGGGCTTCCTGGGAGGGGACAGTTGGGCGACTGTCCCTTTACATCTTGGGTTGACTACTAATTGGCTTCTTGAAGTGAAAATCAATATAGAGTGGAAATAGATTGTCTGAGGTCAAGCAGCTAACACCCTGGACCTTTCCTACATGTCAACTGCATATACCCCAACCTTGGAACGCTGGTGTCCAAGCCCCTTCTGCGGGAAGCGAGCTGCTGGGTCCCCCTGGCACCAAATGCAGGCAATAGCTTTGGCTTTTGGAGCACACCTTGCCCCTTCCACTGAACCTTCAGTTTTTGTGTTTTAAAGAGGAAGAAAAAACTAAGATTCCTTCGGTAACAGTTTATTTTCATAATGGGAAAGGCATCTGGAATCAGCTGCCTCTGTGGGGGCAGTCCTGACTCAGCTATAACCCAGAGGGACAACATGGGTCCCCTTCGGCAGGGAATGTGTAACTGCTCACAGCCTATCTGGACAGAAGCATCCATTGGCTTGCAGGTGCATGGCCCTGGGGAGCCCGCCATTCTTACTCTGGGGGGGCCCTCTGAGACCCGGAGGAACATCCCCACTGTTCTGTTCAGGCTGAGCTCAACATTTCTCCTTCAAAGTCTCAACACACTCTCTAGAAGTTTCCATCAAACAAGCACTGATATATTATATTAAAAAATAGTGCAAAATCTCAACATTTATATAAATAGCTCTAAACCCCTGCTTTGTAGGATTTTTTTTCTTTACAAGGTAATACACACTTTTGGAGTTGGCACTCAAAAAATTGCCATTTTTTTTCTCTTCTAGTTCAGAAAACAACTTTTTTTTTAATAGGCCTCTTCTAGTACAAAAATACTCCTGCTCTCCCACATACAGTGTCTCTTATTTTATATATATTTATATATATAATATTGCAGATCTTAAACAAAGGTTTTGTGCAAATATGTCTTTAAAGTTAAGTGAAACCATCATAAACAAAAGAAATTAAGCATTCACACATGGAGCTCAACTAAGAACAATGAGAAAAGACTAGTGGAGGATTTTCTCTTTTGCCTTCAAGACACGGCTCAACAAAGAAACGTGGTATTTTTTTTTTTCTTTTTTTGCAAGCTTTCTGAGCTTCTGCATTCAGACCACACAGAACATGTAAATATTTATACACAGAGGAGAGCTGGCACGCGCCACAGGGCCTGTGTGCCCCTGCCTTCCACTCTCTTCTCTCTTAAGTGCGGAGTGTTTTTCGCCTACAGGTGCCCTGGCCCCGACTCTTAGAGGGGGTGACCTTTCTGCTTCTCCTTCTCCTTGTTCTCCAGGGGGGCAATGTGAGGGTGATGGAGCCGGGTCCCCTCTAGCAGGGAGGGTGGCCCGTTACTCTGCTGGTGCTGGAAGGAGGACCCTGGGTAGTGACCGATGACCTCGCTGTAGGTGGGGGGCGGCCCCTCCATGCGCCCACCACTGCTGTAGCAGGTAGCGCTGATGCCCGAGTTACTGCTGGGAGGACAGGGGCCGCCCAGCACGGTGCCGTCCATAAGGTCGCTGTCGAAGATGGTCCGGTTGGGGGGTGCACGCACAGACTCTCGGTTCAGCTCCAGCTGTTGCTCAGGGTCCCGCAGCTGGAGGGTGCAGGGACCCTGGTAGGGTGGGGGCTCCTCCCCATCAGACAGTGAGATGGTAGGTGGCAGGGCAATCTCCTGCTGCAGGTAGGGGTAGGTGGGCTGGAAACGGCTCCGCTGGACGAAGGGGGGCACAGCCAGGCGGTCAGTGGGTCGAGGCGGGGCATAGACCTGTGGCTGGAGGAGTCGGAGTAGGGTCAGGGAGGGAGGCAGACTCAGGCTGGGTCCCCAGATCCAGAGACTGAGCTGTGGGCTCAGAGGGGCTGCCCCAGGTGGACCCCTGGGAACTCCTAGAAACAGGGCCAGCTGCAGATGCTGCAGGCGGCGCCCCTGGAGTTGGAGTGTATGTGACCCTGGACAAGGGCCCAGGCTCTGAGAGCAAGGGTACTTACTACAAGAGGGAAGGTGGGGGCCTGTTCTTACCTCTGGCATTCCGGCTGACACCGTACTCTCTGAGGGCCAGAGGCATCCTTCCTGTAGAGTGGAAAGGGATACAGGGTTAACAGTGGACAGGGCTGTTGACACAAGGTTCCACCCATCCTAGACACAAACTTTTCATTCTGAAGTCTTGGGCCCATCCACTTCTCATCCTCCACCCTCCCCACATCTGTGTGGTCATGGACAAGATCACATCGGCCTTCTTGGCTTCTCCTGCAGCTTCCACTACTGTCCTGTCAGGCTTCCCAAAGCACACATGTCATCTGTGAGACACCCTCTCTCAAAGCCTACAGGCAGCTCCCCTGGGCATCGGAGCGAATCTGTAACTGGCTTATAAGGAAGCCCATCATGGCCTTCCCACCGGCCTTCTCTTCCAGAACTGCTTGCTCCCTGTGTGATCTCACCCAAAATGTTTAACTTTGACCTGGCAGGTTCAGCATCCAGACATGTGGATACTTACATTTGGCTGGAGATACTAGCGAATTTCATGCTGAACGTCACAACCACTTGACCCCCAGGATACATGAGAAAGTGACAGGTGCTACCACTTCCCCCACCCCCAGACTGACAGAAACCAGGTATGACATGTCTCAGCATGCTAAGCATGTACCACAGGGCCTTTGGATTAACTACTGTGGGGCCAGTTTCCTGTTGATGTTCAGTGCCCAAGTCTCTACGGAACAGTGGTTCTCAACCTGTGGGTGGTAACCCTCTTGGGGGCCACATATCAGATATCCTGCACATTAGAGATTAATATTACAATTCATAACAGTATCAAAATTATAGTTATGAAGTAGCAATAAAATAATTTTATGGTTGGGGGTCACCACAGCATGAGGAACTGTATTATAGGGTTGCAGCATTAGGAAGGTTGAGAATCATTGCTCTAGAGTCTCAAAGATCTTTATTAATAAACAGACATGGAGTCATTTGTGCGATGACTGTCACTCACGAAGCTCATGTCCTCTGCTGTGGCATCCCAAGAGGGAACTGAGCTGCCCAGAGTGACTCTAGGTATAACTCCCAGCCTGGGGAAAGGATGCCTTAATTTCGGCTTCACTGAGATGTATCTATAGAAGTAATACACTCGAACATTCAAGGCCTACAATCTGGTCAAATACGGACATCCCATCACCACAATCCAGATGAACACATCCTTCTCTCAGTCAAACTGGTCTGGGCTGCTACTTCCGTGAGTTTGGAGAAGAAGGCTCGCAGTTCACCCAGTGGCCACTAGGCGGTTCTGAGACTGCACCTGCAGGTGGAGACTGTCTCTCCCATACAATGGCCCAGCTGCTTTTAAGTTGTACAAGCCAGACCCACAGGTGTCTCCTGCCAGCTCCTCCTGCTGTCCTCACCCCACCCACTGGAGTCTCCCTCCACTCTCCCTCCCCCACACAGCCACCCAGTCCACTTGTCTGAGCACCTCTGCCTGCTGGATAGTGAAGGCCTGAGCTGGTCATATTAAATCAGGCATGCACTTTGGGATATGGGCGCTCTTCCACAGGGGAGCCAGCAGGGCTTGCAAGGAGATTCCCACAGGCCTCATATGCTGCCCCCCCCCCCCCCCCCCCCCGCCACACCAGGGTCCTGCCTCTGCTTGCCTCTGCCCCTGCCCACTGGGCCCAGTCCTTCCTACCCACGCCCTCCCCCAAAACTGCTTAGATTCTTTTGCATTTCCTTCAGCCTTCAGGATGAGCAGCCGGGCAAATCCTGCCAGCAAACCTTGCAGCCCTCACAAGTGTTTCCTTGCCTATATATAGCACATACGACGTACACCTCCCTACCTCCGATCCCAGCTGTCCCGGCTAATTTTTATTGTCAGTTTGACGTGACCTAGAGTCACCCAGAAGAAGGAATCTCAACTGAAAAATCAGATTGGCCTATTGCCAGCTGGTGAGATACTGTCTTGATTGATGACTGATGAGGAGGGCCCAGCTCATCGTGGGTGACGCATCCTTGGGCAAGCTGGCCTGAGCTAGCTGAGCATTCGCTGGAGAGTGAGACAGCAAGCAACGCTCCCCCATGGTTTCTGCTCCAGGTCCCTGCCTGAGTTCCTGTCCTGACTTCCCTCAGTGATGAACTGTGACCTGGAAGTGTAAGCTGAAGTAACCCCTTCTTCATCTAAGCTGCCTTTGGTCACAATGTTTGATCACAGCACCCGAAAAGCAAACCAGAACACTAGCCCTTCCCTCCTACACAATGACCGGTCTACACGCCTCACTCTTCCTGAAAAGCTGCAGTTTTACCGGGAGGGGCTACCATACCCCCCCCCCCCCCGTGGTTCACAGCACATGCTTAAGGTATAGCCCTCAGCCGCCACTTAACCATCACTTAGTGTCCCCAACCCTGGGGCTTCAGGCAGCTGCTGTGGGGAGGTGGAGGACAGCCCTTCCCTCCTTTCTTCTAAACTTTGTGTTCCTTAGCCTATTGTGGCTCTGGGGCTCCTGACACCGGCTGGGGTGCGGCCCCTGTTCTGTGATCACTTCTCAGTTGGGTTGCCCAAGTTCACCACGGCTTCCATAGCCTCTCCCCGGACTTCCCAAAGCAGGAATCTGCCAGCCATTTCCACAAAGGGTCAGAATAACATTTCTGTACGCGTGAACTCTCAAAGAAAAACCAAAAACATTATATATAAAAAAACCAGTTTCTGCTTTGTTAAACACTAATAGTTCACAGATACTAACAGGCATGGTTGTGTGCCAATAAAACTTTATTCAGAAATCCAGGCATACAGCCTTTGGGCCAGGCCAGTTTGTTGAGGTTTGATGATGCCCACCTGACTCCAACTCCAGATGGAGAGCTACTACCTGCCTGGAAAGTCCCTTCAGGCTGCTTCCAGGCAGGGATCTGACTGTCCCCTCAGCTCCACAGTGACAATAGTCTCTTCCCTAGGGGCAAATGGTCACCATCAAATTCTGCAAAGCAAACCTCTGGCAGATGGAAAGCCGGGACCTTGACACAGGCTAGAAAAGGCCCGAATCTCTTTGAAGCTGGGTATAGATGGAGGCCTTAGCTCCCACTCTGGCTGACCCCGTATCTGCTTTTACTATAGTCCTCCCTTCGGCCCCAGAACATGAACTCTTGGCAGGCTGGGCTCCACGGGAAGCAGGAGGCCTAGGCCAAGGGTTGATGAGAAGGTAAAGCGTGGCTTCATCCCAGGCCCTAGCTGAGCTCCTGGTCTGAAATGATCTTGGTGACAAACCATACGCCCCAGGGGAGCCACTGGCGAAGTGGTGCATCCAGCCAAGTCCAATGGGAGCAGGCACAGGCTATGAGGAGTGGACAGGAAGTCAAGGCAGGGACCAACGGGTGCATGCTTGGGAGTGGGCATGTGTGCCCCCCCCCCCGACCCTCATGTTCATAACTTCTTCCTGTTTATCACATGGGAAAAGCACCCCAGAGAGAGACTTAGCCAGCGTGATATAGCAAGGGAGATGGAAGCTGAGGCCTTCAGCCAGGCAGTTTCTCACCTGCTGTTCTGGGTCTAGGGAGAGGTGACCTGCACATGAGGCAGGTGTACTGAGATGAAACTGTAGCCTACTCACACCAGTAGGAGGGAACCTCCAACTCCAAGGTCTCCTTGAAAAATAGCCATTGCCAGAGATCCAAGGGCCAAGGGCTGGATGGGCAGGTGAGCCTAGCGTGACACACTGAGCCCAGGCAGACACTTGTATCTAGGTCTCTCTGGGAGGTCACAAGGCAGACATCTTAGATGCAGGAAAGAGAGGGAGTCCCAGGGGAATTGTCACCTCCCCTGGGCCCCTGTTTATCCAGCCAGGTGGGGAAGAGGGCCATAGCCTTGTCTATCTTAGCGGCTGAGTTCAGGTGTCCATGCTGAACAAGCTCCTCCCTCTCCACCGTCTGCACCCAGAGCCTCTCTGTTTTCTCATTCCACACTCTTGGCTAACTGCACCCCACAGTGGGCTGTGGGGTCTTCACATAACCCTGACACGAGAGCTGGTTGGCCTTAGGCAAGTGCTCCACCTCTCTGAGCTCTAGTTTCTCCTCTAAGGAAGTGAGCCCCGGACGTGGCTCATGGCTGGTGCTGTGGGAAGAACACTTGCCAGGCAGACGGCAGTGCCCCGTTGCTAGGTAACAGAGATAACAAATGAGCCAGGTGAGCCAGGGCATGGCAGGCAGGATTCCTACACAGCAGGTGCCGGCTTTGCCCTCAGGATGTGTCTTGGGCTCCAGTCAGGAGTGCCTGTGTCTCTGTCACAGTTCTTGCCCCGATGAACTCGTGACTCCCTGAAACTGGGCCTGACGCAAGCGGAGATGGCCAAAGCTGCCAGGGACAGCCCTGCTGTCTCAGGCAACGGGCAGTTCTGTCTTGGCTTAGCCCTTAGCCTCTAGGTGCCTCTGCCAGCCTGGGCCATCCCCCAAAACTGGGGCACTCTGCCCAGCATGGCCCATCTCATGCCATCCTCCAAGCACCTGCTGAGCCATCCTGGAGCCGTTCTGCCCCCCTGGAGCTGCACACGTGCTAGCTCCCTCCTGCCACTGCCTGCCTGCCCAGAGAGCAACTTTCTGTCCTGCACTGTGAGCCACAAAGAGACGGTCAGTGACGGTGAACACCTGAGGGCAAGACAGAGGTTCCCAAAGGGGCTCCATGTCACAGTCAAGAGGGCAAGTGATTCTGGAGTTCAATAGGGGCGCTGTTGAGTCCCAGGAAGTCCCTGATGCTCACAGTGCTTATGCATCAAAACACAAGCTTATGTCAGCCAGGGTCCTCTCAGGCGCAGTATGACTGCTCCTCAGTACTACAGAGGGCAGTTTTAGGATCCCCAGATGTACCAAGACCAGTTTTGCTCAAGCCCTTCGTGAGTGTGTGTGTGTGTGTGTGTGTGTGTGTGTGTGTGTGTGCGTGCGCGCATATACTTGCTCACTTGCATAGAGGCCGAGCGGCCCCTCTGGGTGCATTAAGGTTACCCTAGGTGACTGACCCTGGTAGGAAATAAAGGACCTGTGACTAGTTACATACACAGTGTCACTCTGCCCCTACGCCAGAGCCCCTGCCTCTGTATGGTTTTCTGCCACCCACAGTCCTGGGATGGTCCTGGCTGTCTCCTGTGCCAGGGGAGCTTGGGCACAGCAGAGAGCTAGCGGGTGAGAGATCATGTGGATGAGGCAGCCTTCCAGTCAGAGATGGCTAGCTTACTATGTCAAGCCTGAATTACCCAGGAGGTGCTTCTGCCGGCTCATCATACCTGAGAAGCCAGATGAGGTTCAGGCCCAGGGAGAGGCTCTTGGGTGTCCAATTGCTTCCATGGCCTCCCAAGGCACTTAGACTACATGGCCCAAGTGCTGGTGGCGAGAGGATAGGACTGTCACCTCCTTCTATCTAGGTCACGGCCACGGGACTGGGGGCATCTTTCCCGCACCCCTGTCCCGGTGGGCACCCAGTCAGGCACCAGCTGCTGTCTCTAGCTTCTCAATGGCCTTGGGAGGCCTGACCTGCCACCACATACCCTAGTTGACTCCCCTTAAGGGTCTCCTGTCTCCCTGCTCCCCCCAACCCTGTTCCTACTCAGTCTATAACAACGGAGGTTAAGATGAATCCCAGCCCTGCCTTGCACAGTGGGGCTCCTCGGAGAGGCTCTGAAGCCCACAAAAATCATACCTGACACCTCCCACTCCCTCTGGGAAGAGAGCAGAAGCCTCTCTGCTGCTGTAGCTGTCCCCAGGGTAGTGCTGGGTACTCAGGCTCAGGCACATTGTCACTTCTGCCCTGAAGGTGTACATTCCTTCAGCCCAAACTTTCAGTCACCCCTGGGCCTCCGGTACCTCAGAGCAGGCCGAGCATACCCACGAGGCAGTTCCTGTTCTGCTGACTGCAGGAAGCCCGGGTTTCTGGGCCCATATCCCGGTTCCTGAGGCACTCAAGTAGGGTAACGTGCTTGTTCAGTCAGTGTTCCATGCGTCTGGAAACCCAGGCGGCAGCCCCAACAGTCACTTACTGAAGATAGTCCGTCGTCTCTCCTCCTGGCCTGGCTGTGCCGGCTGATGAAGGAGCGGGCTGATAGCTTGTAGTGGCTCAGCAAGCATGTGATCATCACCACCATCACCATCATCACTACCACGATGACCACTATCTGCACGAACTCCAACTCCGCTGTGGGGCAGAGAGATAGGTGGGACTTTAGGGCCAGCCTTCCAAGGCTCCCATCTACATAAGGCTCAGAACTCAGGCAAGGGGAGAAGGCAGCTCAGAGAGCCTGTCCAGAACATGGCCTGGTTCCAACCATGGTCATGCATGGAGACACAGTCTCAGTCCTCAGATATGCTAGGCACGGCCTGGCTCTCAGAAGGGAACTTGTGTTTTAGATCCCTTGTGGCTGGAGTCCTTTTACTTATGGGGCCTGGAGAACAATGTGGGGAAGAGGGGGCTCGTGGGGGCTGAGGGAATGCTGGAGTAGGGTGTGAACAGAAGCAGAGGCAATACATGGGCATGTATGTACACAAGACCAGCCCAGTGCAAGGGTCTCCAATATACTAACAGTCACATACCCCAGCAAGCAACATTTCAACCTTCCTACCCACAAACAACAGCCCAAAGCTCTTACACACCCCACCCTCCCTGCCACCAACATTCCAATCTATCCGCCTGTGTATCTCAAAATAGCATCCCAATACTCCTACACACCCCAAGTCCCACCAACTTCCCAACCCTCCCACACCCTTGAACAGCCCAATATTCCAACACTCTAACACTTCTTCATTCCCCAAACAACAGCCCAGGGTTTCTATGTCAACATTCTGACATACACCCAAACCCTCCTAAACACCCCAAAATAACAGTCCTATGCCCCCATGTTCTTCTTCATCTCAATTTTCCAACTCCCTTACACTCCCCAAAACAACGGCCTAAAGTATGTTCATCCTGTACACCCCAACACTTCATGATGGAGTGACATCTTAAATACCCCAACCCTTCCACACCCCTCAAAATAGTCCACTACCCCACACTTCAACACTCCCATATGCACCCTCCAAGCCACACCTCAATATTCTGACACTCCAGAAAATACCTCAGTAAGCAATGGGCCAACCCTGCTTCACACCTCAGACATCCCAGGAAACACAAGACAACTCACACACACAACACACAGCTACATAGATAACCCCTAAGCCCACACACCACACAGATAACCCATAAGCACACCAAAACACAACCACACAGATAACCTGTAAGCACGCACACCACACAACCACAGATAACCACAGTCACACAGCCACACAGATAGCCCACACACCACACAACCACAAAGATGACCCGTAAGCACACTCACCACACAGGGTCATGTTTAGAGGTTCCTCCTAGTGAAGAGGCCTCAGACACATCCCAGGTACCGCACATATTGGGATCCTTATTCTTTTTTCTTCCTGTTTTTGGTTTTGGCTTACTTCTTCCCTAGAAAGAGGAAAAGCCTTCCAGTGCTGGGAAGGGAAGAAGCTATTTTGACGCTGCTTAGGCAGGTGGTTCTGCTGAGTCCAGTGGGCTGAGGCTCAGCAGCTGGCTGCATCTGGTGCCAGCAGAGCCCCCAGCAACAGGCAGGACTCCAGGAGCCTTGCAGGGCACTGGATTGGGCAGACAAAGGTCAACCCCAAAGGCCCTGCTGGAGGTGGAGGCACTGTGATGAGTCTTGGAGGGAAGACCTAGGGGGAGCACTCCCTAATGCAAAAGAGGGAGGGGACCCCAAGGCAACATTGCAAGAGTAGGTCAGCTCTGTGCTAACCAGGGACAGGAACTGAGGAGGCGGGGCTGAAAGACACCATCGGCTCAAACCTCAAACCCTGGCAGGATTCCTGGTTTCCTCATTGTCTTGAGCAGGGCAACAGCACACTCAAGGTGGGCACTGTACTGTGAATGGGTAGATGCCCACAGGGCCTCCCACCGTCCCAGGTTAGCCCCTCGGCCCCAGCCAGTCTCCAGAATACCGGCTTCCCTTTCTGTTGCCGACACTCCCTCTGCTGCTCACCAGACCCACGGGTCCGTCACACCACTGGTCACTGCATGGGCAGTGAAAATCATCTAGGCGGGACCCACCCTGCTAGTGAAGACCTGTGAAGCTGAGACTGGCCTTCCCCGGATGTAAGTGCTTTCTCAGGCCCCATCGCAGGGCAGTCCTCAAGCTGAAACACAGAACCATGAAGGAGAGGCTCACAAATTCCAAGCACTCACAGCTGGGGCTCCGACCCAAGTCTGGGTTGCAGCTGGAGTTCCTGAACGAGGATCAGTCTCACTTCACCCTGAAGGAGCCAGGCAGGGTACGGTGGGGAGGGTCAACTAAAGGGTTCTATTGGGATTCACCCATGCCTCAAACAGGGACCCCTTTTAGTAGGGTACAGAGCCTGAGTAGAGCCATGGTGAGGGACACCAGGTCAATGCAGCCACACTCCTGTCTCCCCAGCAGAGGTGGGGCTGGGGCTGGGGCTGGGGCTGGGCAGCTTGGCTTGAATGTGCTGGGTACTCTGGTCTGGCTGTTGGAACCCAGGATAAAGTGCAGCATTCAAGGGATACAGGGCCCGCTTTGTGCAATAACACCCACACTCCCCCAAAGGGCCCTCAACCCCACCCCCTCGACTCTGTGTACTCTTCACCCTGTCCTGAGACACCCCCTCTGGCTGTTTCCAGGGCTTCTGCCCACATCAGGCCTAAAGGGAACAGGGAGGTGTAGACAGTCTTTGTTCCTGGCCTCTGGCAGCCTTAGGGACTGGATAAGCGGCCACACTCTTCTTGGGGTGGTCTGGGGACCTGGGAAGACTAGGGAGACAGTTGAGGCAGCAGGGCTGGCAGGAGCTGACAGGATGTGGGGACAATGGAAGAGGCCCCTGCAGGGCCAGTTGGAGTTGACAAGTCTGGGTTCCTGTGTCCAGGAGCAGAATTTGCTCCCCAAAGAGAGGGGAGGACTCTGTACACACAAATGTCATCACTTGGTTCCAGGATTACCCACTTTAAGCAAGACACAGACCCAGAAAATTCATAAGCCAGGAGGAGGAAACATGGATCCAAAACATGAAACCAAATCCATGGAGATGTCTAGCAATGGCCTATGTTGAATGTGGCTGGCCATTGAGCAGGACAGGAAATGCCTGCAGCGAGGATCGAGGCTCTCACGACTCCACAGGGTGCCCAACAGCCACTGAAGCTGTTGGGTTAGGAAGAGTCCTGGTACTTCCAAGGCAGGCTACAGATAGACAAACCTGGTGTACAGACAGCCTCCTCAGCCATTCATGGAGGCCAGGTTCAGCTGGACCCATCCCTGGCAAGGCTGGACAGACAAAGCAAAACCGTGCCACAAGGTCCAGGCCACATTGCCCGCAGCAGAGCTGAGAACACAGAGTAGAGCCAGGCATAGTAGCTCATGTCTGTTGCCCCAGTACTTGGAAGGGTGAGGCAGGAGGATTGATGCCAGGTCAAGAGCAGCCTGATCTACACAATGAACTCCAGGCCAGCCTGGAGGGTGAGATCTTGTCAATAAATAATAAAAGGAAGCCAATGACATCCTAGCACAGTTATCAAACTTTTAGGCAGGAGTGAGAAGGGAGCCATTCTGTGTGGCAAGAAAGGAGACCTCCACAGCTGGTCCCTGGTGCTGACAAGGCTAGTCTTGGCTACAGCTATATGAGAACCTGTCTCAAAACAAAACAAACTGGGTGTAGTGGCGCTCATCTTTAATTGAAGTATGGGCCAGAGTTTGCCTTTGTCCCAGGGAAGTGGCACTTGAGTTCCGGCTGGTTAAGGTAAAGGTGGCATCCTTTCTGTCAACATCTTTGGTGCCTACTCTAGATGGCAGAGCTATATATACTACACGGAAAAAGAACTGGGTTTAAATCCTAGCCCATAGCTCCTTCCCAATGCAAACTGGGGGTGGGGAGCAAATGGGTCCAAGCACCTGGCATCAGGGTAGATGTGCTTCCAGTTAAGAGTGGATTGCAGTGGGGGCTGGAGAGCCGGGCAGATCCACCTGGCTCCCGCTAGCCTTAGTAGGTTTTCCTAGACCAGATGCTCTCCGAAAGCCTGGCCCTGGGTCTACCTCAGGGGAGGGTAGCAGCCTCCTTCCTAGTTAACAAGCAGCCAGCACCCGGCCCTGTCTGGCCTCCTGGCCGCACACGGAGGAATTAGGAATCGGCACCGTCTGAAATTTATGAAAATCTAATCTCGTTAGGCCCGCCTGGTGGAGACCCAGCGGGCGGCCTCATTGTCATTCTGAGGAGCCCTAGTCGCTGGGGTTCCGGCCACACCATCAACATCCCTCCCCGACGGCCTGTTGTATTTGAATATGAACTGGCTCCCCCATGCCCTTGAATTCAAGTAAAATTAGACCAGACGTCAAAGGAATAGCTTTGCCATCTCTCGGGTGCTGTTTCAAACACCCCGAAGGCGCATTTATTTCTTAGTGTAAGAACTTTCATGATTTTTTTTTAATTGCTTTTCCTCTGAAGGATTGGGGAGCAGGCAGCAGGTTATGCTGCATTTTCTGGTTTTCAGGACAGATTTCAGGTTCTGCCAGGTACCTAGCTCTGGCCAGATGACCTTGAATGTCACAGTGACACCCCCCCCCCCACACACACACACACTGTCACTGCTACCATGAGAGCAAGAGGAAAAGACACAGCTGGGGTCAGGAAGGCTTCCACTCTAGGTTGGCTTTTCTGCCTTTTGGTCATTGTTTTGTCTTGTTTTTCCCCCTGCTAAGACAGGGTCTCATTTTGTAGCTCAGGTTGTCCTGGAACTTACTATGTAGACCGGGCTGTCCTCAAAACTATGAGATCCACCTGTCTTTGCTTCCCAAGTGCTAGGAGTTAAGGGCCTGCACCACCACTACACCTGGCTTGTTTTGTTCTGAGACAGGTTCTTATGTAGCCAAGGCTAGCCTCAAACTCAATATACAGTCAAGGATATTTTTGACCTTCTGACCCCTGCCTCTACCTCTCACTGAGATTACAGACACCAAGCCAGACATAGGAATGAGGTCTACACTCAAGATCCTGGGTTCCAGTCCTAGCCCTGTCACTTAACTCTCAGGGGGAAGCGAAGGGGTTAACAATCCCAATGGATGATGTTCATACTCATTCTCTGCTATCCACTTCTCATGTCCATTTCTCCTGATAGCCCACTCTGGGACTCTCTCCTCTGACAGGTTTTCCGTTGCTAGGCAGCAGCCACCACGTGCCCCCATCAGGACCCTTGCTGCTCCTGGGAATGACTGTTTTTAAACACTCACATGCTTGTTCCCATCAGTACTTCCTGGTCTTTGCCCCAACACCAGCAGCTCAGGGAGGTGTCCCCAGGGCACACTATCTATAAAACAGTCCTTTGCACCCAAGCTTGAGGACCCCATCCCTTCGGTTTGTTTTTCTCTGTAGCATTCATCTAGAATTCTCTACACGACCCACAGTTCTTGCCTTGCTCCCTAGAACATTGATCTGAGCTTATTTACTCTCTGTGGTGCCCCCAGTATTCAGAAGAGTGTGTATAACACATGTGTTCAATCAATGCACATGTTCTCTCTTGTGAAAGGGTTAGTGTGCCTCTGTGGGTCTGCAGAAGAAGTGAAAACCAACTGGGATCCAGATAACAGCCAAGGCAGCATGAGAAGCATGCCACGGGGCCAGGAAACACCAACAAGAGGTCACCAAACAGGATGAGCCCACTTAGCTTTACAAACTGGGAGATGGCTCATTGGTCAAGTGCTCAACCCTTGAAGAGCCAGACAGGATAGCACACATCTGCAATCCCAGCTCTGATCCCTAGGGCTCATCGGCCAGCTGGCCTCTTGTAACTAAAGTGCCTGCCTCAAAAAACTCCTGAGACACAACACCAGAGGTTGACCTTTGGCCTCTATGCCCGAGCTTACACACCTGCAGGCATACACGAATGTATTCTGTTAAAAATCAAGGTAGACTTTCTAACAGATTCTACTTCCGGGGCGGGGGGACACAGAGATCAGGAGGTACACACAAAATGACCATTATGGGAACCCAGATGTCCCCTCCATAGATACACTTCTGCATATGACAGTTATGAACATATACAGTTACATTTTAGTAAAAGAGGGGACAATTAAGGAACATGTCCATTTCCAAAGTAACATGACCTAATCTCTCTGCTGAAACCTTCACCCCTGTGTGATAAAGACTCCTGAGGGGTGATGTCTGGGATTGAAGGTGAAAGCAGGTTAGCTGCTGTACTTTGGGGCACTGGGCATCCCCAGGATCCCACGGGTGCACTGAGACAGTCAGCTCTTCATTTCCCTTAGGCCTCCCCTCTTTATCTGGCCACACCCACATCACCATGCTATGAGAGCCAATGGCCCATGGCCTAGCCTCAATGCAGAGAAGATTCCAGAGACAAAGGTATCCTTTCCAAGCCTTCACATTCTACACATCATGAGGATAAGAAGGCTCTGAGAATGTTGCTTCTCCACCATGTTTCACACAGAGGTCGGGACCCACCTGGCTTTCCATATTTCAGTATTTTTTCCTCAATATATCTTCCATCTACCACCCCCCCATCTATTATCCGCCCATCCTCATCCACCTACTCACCCATTCATCCATGTTTACATCTGTCTGTCCATCATCCAACCATCCATCTATCCAGGCTCTCATCCACTCTCCATCTCCTTTTCCTTGCTAGAATCAAGGCTGGCATTTGGGGCCCCAAGAAGCTCTGCTCTCAGACCATGCTGCCTGCACATCCCTGTACCTCCTTTCCAGGCTCAATCCATTCCTCAAACTCCTGGAGTGACTGGGGAGCCCTGGGCTACCGCTCTTCTGGGCAGGAACCTTAAAATAGTCAGGCACACCTCAACTCCGCAATCCCTCTGGGCAGGAACCTTAAAATAGTCAGGCATACTTCAACTCTGCAATCCCTTCGGCCAGAGCCCAGCAGGGTGTGGACAGCAAAGGCTCCTCAGGGATCTGCCCACTGGAGGAGGAAACACCAACAGGCACTTTAACGAGCCACAGAATGGAGACAGAATCAGCTCTACACTACTAGCCTGATCTTGCTTGCTTCTCTCCTGGCTTACAAAAGACTGTCAGGTAGAGGTGGGTTGCCTTCTCCCTCAGTGGCAGAGTGCAGCCCAGGTTCCCCACTTACTGCAGAGAAACAGACCTCCATGCTGAGCTGCTGAGGCATGCAGGAGGTGGCCACTCAGGAGGCCAGCATTGAGCACTGAGACTTTTATGTGCATGCAAGGAACAGGCCTGTGAAATAAGGAGTCCCAGGAAGGTGACAGGCCTGTCTAATCACTCGAGAGCCTTGTGATTAAATGCTGCTTCAGTAAGGGAAGGCAAAGGCGCGCCTTTTATCTTTCTTGCTATTACCCAAATGGAAAGAACTAATGGGCTTTTTTCCTATTGTCACTGGCATCGAACATCTTTAAACACCCGCTGTCAGCACGGCGTCAATCCTTTTCCTGAGTTATTGGCAGGGCAGAGAAAATTCACAGTGAGAGAGTGCCTCCGTCCATGTGACTGGGGCTGTACCCAAAAGATAGTTCAAATAAGCCAGATGGACACGGTTCATTGAGCAAAGGTGGTAGGAGGGCCCAGGACAGGAGCCTGTCCGAGGGTGGCAGTGTGCTGGCCACAGCTTTGGAAGGGCACCCTGGCACTCACTGTTAAAATCAAGCATGCTCATAACCTTCCAACCTTGCAATTCCAACTTCCAAAGTGGCATCTGACAGAATTCACAGGAGGGTCCTCTGCTGACAGCAGACGTGGATGTGTGTGTGGTGGGGTGGGGGGTCATACCGCATGGAGTATTTCTGAAGTGGACAGCTAGATGTCATCCCAATGTCACCCAACAAACCTGGCGCACACCATTAATGACACTAGTCAAAAGATGATATCTGTCTGTCTGAGGGCCACTCAGTCTCAGTGTGAGATGTCTGGGGCTGACAGTCCCCACTGTGGGGCTGTTCTGTATATTTAGGAGTGCTGAGCAGCGTTCCTCGACTTTGTCCGCCCATTAGATGCGACAGGCCCCATCACCTCCCAGGTGACATCTACATGTGGTTCTAGATGCTTGTAGATGTGACCTGGGCACAGGTCACTCCAGATGAGAGCTGCTGACTCAGAGCTGCCATGTGAAGGAGGCAGTTATGGTCAGATAGGAAGAGAGGGACGTATGACAGAAACCCATTTTACAGAAGAAAAAACGGTAAAATATCGAATAAAGAATGGTGCCTTCTGAAGCAGCAAGACTGCGTTTTTGTCTCTTGTATGTGCCCATTTTTTGCATTAGTGCATGTGTATGTGTGCAGCTGAGTACAGGTAACCTTGGAATCTATAGGCGCTGGACCCCCTGGAGCTAGAGTTGTAACAGGCAGTTGTGAGTCACCCGACCGACCGACATGGGTACTAGGAATCAACTGAGTCCTTTGAAAGACCAGAGCACACTTTTAACCACGAAGCCATCTTCAAGATTTTTTATGTCTGACTTTTTTATACGGGCTTTGGGGTCTAAACTCAGGTCTCATACTTGCCTTCTGAGGCATCTCTTAAGGCTCATTGTTGGCCTTTTTAAGAGAAGCATTCATAATTTATTTATTTTCTCTCTTGAGACAGTGTCTCCCTATATAGATCATGCTGGCCTCAAACTTAGAGAGATCCACCTGTCTCCCAAGTGCTGGAATTGAAGGCCCATGAACCACGCCTGTTTATATTCATCATTTTAAGAAATCTTAATGACATACTCAAAAGACCCCTTGTACGTAACCCATGTCTGTTTGTGGATGTGAGTTTCTGAGTGCTGGCCAACAACAGGACACATGATGCCCTCGCCCGGGGAGGCGCTGCGTTCCCTGGGAACCAACATGTATTTTCAATTACTGACCTTCAAGGGCCTGGTATTTCCCAATGTAAGTCGAGACTTCAGCACCCAGGAGAAGGGAAGTAAATCGGAGTCCTGTTTCCAAGGCTTTGGGACAAAAGGCTCAGCTCTGAAGCCTGGGCACAATGCAGTGTGTACTGAACCTCTTCTCAATGGCTCCTCATTCAGTCCCAGGGGCCTCATTGATGCCTGCCGCGTGCAGAGGAGCCAAGGGTCAGCTGGGAGGAGTCTTAGCACTCACCCAGGGGTGGCCCTGCCTTTCAGGATCAGAGAGGGGCAGCTACTCTTGGCCCTGCCTGGGACAGAAGTGGGGAGATGAACTGACCAAAGTTAGACATCCGGGAGTTTCGAGGGGGTGTGGCGAGGAGGGGGCATGGTGAGGGCCTGCCTCTGTCCTGACTCCAGATCTCTCCTGGTGGCCAAGTGCATGATATTGCAATTTACAGGCTCCTCCTCTTTAACAAGGTTCCCCAAGCACCTTCTCCACAAGGCTGCGGTGACGATGCAATATAAAGTGCATTGCTGCCATTCTTGAGGGGACCCAAGTTCAGTTCCCAGCACCCACTTGGGACGGCCCACAACTACCTATAACTCCAGCTCCAGGGGGACTGGATACTCTTTTGACCTCCTATGGTACCAACACAGATATGCACAGACAGATACACACATACACAGAGGGATAGATAAACTTTTAAGTGCAAGGAATGAAGCTCTACATGTCACTGTGGGTGACAGGATCAGCTACTTAATGAGGGACACCAGGAAGGCAGGCCTAACACACCTGCCCAGTGTCTAGCCAATGAAGGCAAGCCCCTGGGGTTCACACCTCTCCTGCAGCCTGGGCCACCCTCTCCCTGCCAACTGGCTCACCCTGTACTGGCAACCACTTCTTTGTTTTGGTTTTCGTTCCTCCTGGCAACTTTAAATTCTTCCATGAAGGGCTTAGTTTTGTGACCGCCACCTGTTTCATCTGCTGGGACTTCTAAGAAAATGGTTATCCAGGAGTGACAGCCTCTGGGCCTGTCTGGTGGCCTCTGCTAGTGGTGCCAGTCAGCATGTAATCTGGTCCAGCAGGCACCCACAACTGGCATGAGCCTGGCAAGCCTGAAACATGCTAACTAACAGAACTTCTCATCACCCCTCAAGGCCCATCAGTGGCTGCCCAACAGCCACGTCGTATGACCGCTATGGCGCAAAACCAGACCACTGCAAAGAGACTCTCAGAGTCCTCTTTGCCAGGCTCTCCTCAGTGCTGGGGGTTATAGTGCTCAAATGGCAAGGCGAGGCGCAGCAGCCTATCTACACACGGTCAGCCAAGCAGCAAGGACCTGCCACTTCTGAGCACTGCAGGACTCACAGACTACACCTATCTTGATGCTGCTGTTCACTCTGTGCGATCCTGAGGACCTCACCTTCAAGGGATTGTTTTTCCAAGTATAAACACTTTCCACCCTGGACCCCTTTTTAAGAGAAAATTTTAATACATTTCTTTTATTTAGTGGGGGTGGCACGGTGCACACGAGGAAGCCAGAGGACAACTCGCAGGAGCTGTTTCCCTCTGACGCCTTGTGGTTCCCAGGGACTGGACTCAGTTCGCATCGGCTTGGCAGCAAGTGCCTTGACCTACCGAACCACCTCACTAACCCCGGAATCTTCCTTTGTACAATAGAGTATTAGGAAACTCTGGGCATAGAGGTATATAAAGCCAAGTATACAAATCAAGCATTTATTGATAATAAATTACAAAGGAATTTATTTAAAATAATTCTTTGGCATATGTACAATTTTGCTATCTATCAAGTATGACAGCAATTTGCATATTAATAGGCATGTTTATTTATTTTACATAAAGAATTAAATCCTGGATGTATATCTGGTCCTGGAGGATGGAAGCCATCTTAAATGCTTTCTGGAGTTGACAGATACTTTGATTTTATAATAGTAAACACTGAGAAGGCAGATTTGCATGAATACGTACTATCAAATGGTAGACAGATTTTGGGGCCATTTCTGAAATTATTGGAAATCCTGTCCTAATACTGAATCAGAATTCATTTAATGACTTTTTTCTTTTTAGAGAAACTTAGGGGCTGGAAAGTGGGCTCCATGGTTAAGAACACTGCTGCTCTTCCAGAGCACTGGGGTTTGGTTCCCAGCACTCGTAACAGGTGACTCAAAACTGTCTATAACTCCAATTCCAGAGGATATGACATTCTCTTCTGGCTCCACACACACAGTGCACACAAACAGAACACATACATACACACAGATGAAACACTCATGCACATAAAATAAAAATAAATATTTTAAGTCTTAATAAAATCCAAAGATATACTAATTTGATACATGCTGAGGAATGATGGTAAGGAAATACTGAAAGTCTTTGTTTTCCATAATTAAGCTATCATGTTTCAATCAGAGCAGAAAACAGTATGTTCAGTAAAACACTGCAATCCATGACATACGATAGTCTCACATCTGAATTGAAGCGTTTTCAGGCAGTGTCCACTGGTGACACATGGCACAAGGGGAATCCCAGTGTGAGCCAAGGCCACAGTGAGACCCAGTGGGGCAACACAGGCGAGCACTGAGTGACACTGAGATTCATGACACTCTGACCGTGTTAATTTTTGGTTTCTGTGTATTCAGAAACCCATTCCTGTTGCCAGATTTTTCACAACCCCCAAATCCAGTTATGCAGCCCCATATGGGGTGATGAACCACAGCTTATGAAGCTGTTCCCCCACCTCCAGACCCCATGACCAAATGGTGCTCCTCGTATTCAGTAGGCGTGAGAATCGCACAGGAAAATGGACTGCATGCTGCCGGGCTCACAAAAAACTTCACACAGCTTACTGCTGGAAAAGAAGACCACATATTATCATGCGGCCCTGTCTCCCCACCCCCGAGGTGTACTTGGAGGTAGGACTACAATGTTCCTAAGGCTACAATGTCCCTGACCCAACAGGCTTAGTGCCTTCTTAGAGATAAATCCCAGGGATCCCTGCCTCTCTTCATTTATGTACACCACAGAAACGACAAGCCAGAAATCAGTCCTCGCTGGGACCCGAATGTTCCAGTGCCCCAGTTGTAAAGTGCCTCTGTTCTCAATACCTCAAGGAGAGTCTAGTCTGCTGTCTGAGTCACACAGTCCCCAATGTATTGGCCTGGTAGCCCAAGGTGACCGGTGCACTGTGCAGACAGAAGGGTGGCCATCGACTGGACTGTGGATGTAGGAGCCCCTGCAGAGGCAGACTGAAACAGGCCAGGGTACCTTTTGGAGACAGGGCATGTCAACAATCTGCTTCAGCTTGCATGCATGGATGCAGAGAGCTATCTTACATGAAAGACTTCTTCCCGTTGACAGGTCTGTCCTGGGGCCCTGGCTGTGTCACCCACTCACCTGAGTAGCTCTGACTTGTTACCAGGAGTAGTCCCCAGAGCACAGCGACTCAATGTTGCCCCAGCATCCCAGCTGGGCTCACTTCTGGTTAGATTCATTTGGATATACAGTCAGTGGTCTAGAATCGTCTACAGCTATGACAATATTAAAGTGTGACAGGAAGGTGGAGGGTCACCGTCATTTCACATGATTGATTGTCCCTTCAGCTCCTCAGGATCTGCCGTTCTCTTCTTGTTACTTCATTTTAGGGATAAAGAGTCTGAGACTTAGAGAGGCTTGTCCCGAGTCACACGGTTTAAAGGGGACACCGGGACCTGGTGGTGCAGTCACGTGCTCTTTAAGGGAGCATGTGATGGGGAAGACAAGGCATATTGCCGACTGCCTCACCGTGATCACTTCCAAGCCAGCCTCGTCCCCAGCTTTCCCACCTTCGGTCTCCAGAAGCGGCAGCAGGAGGGCAGTGGCCCCAGTCTCCAGAAGATTACTGCACTGAAAGGCCAGGTCATGGTGACATGTGTCCTCAGGACAACCTGCTGACCCAGGCTGCACCTGGCTCAGCCCCTTACGTAGGACTCAGAACCTGAGGAAGTGCCTGGGGCAAAGGTTAGCCCTTTCTGTCTGTTTTACAGGTTTGGGGGGGGGGGTGTCCCTTGGAAACAGTGTAGGCTAGACTGGTCGGCCCACCATCAAGAGACTCAGAGATGCCAGCCACAGAGCACATGGGAGTGTTTCCAGAGTCTGTGGGTCTCTTCCCTCCCAGAGCTGCTCTGTCTGTCTGGGAGGTAAACCTGTGGAGCCCTCCCCCACACCTCCAACTGTCTGTGTCCCTTCCTGTTCCTTTCCAAGCAACTTGCAGAGCCAACCCCAAGAAGGAAGTGGTCTCCCAGCTGCCCGTAACTCAGGGCCTCTCACAGCCGGCTCTCAGGGTCCCAGCTGCAGCTTCCTTTCCACAGAACTCCATAAGCAGGAAGTCCCCATCCAAGCCAGGGCAAGGCTCTCTGCCTAGTGTCTCCAAGGAAAGTGGGAAGCTGCAGAGATGCCTTGCTGGGCGATGGGGAGGGGGGCGTGAGCAGTGTAGGCAGGTAGCACAGCTCTGGGTTCAAATGCAGACACAGGTACCACCCCCTGGGGGGGTGGGGCTGTGAGTAACCACTCTGCCCCACTGCCCTAAGACAAAAAGCTACTGTATCAACCTCATGAATGGCTTGTGGAGTATCCAAGCTAGACACATGTACCGGCCATCCCAACGCCAGATGATACACAGAAGGTGTATAATAAATGCATTAGGTCAGCTTGACTGCCTGAGAGGAGACATGAGTGACAAGAATGTCAGCTACATGTTTATTAATGACCTGTGGTGGCTGGTACAGGACAGGCAAATTCAGTTTACAGGATAATGGCTGGTATGGGCAGTGAGGAAGAAACTGACAGAAACTAAGAACTGAAACATTCCATCTCAGGACAAACCCACTTGGGCTCAACAATGGTGGAGGTGACCTTTCCTGATCTCAGGACTCAGAGCTGTGGATCCAACCACAAGGGGACTCCACCCTCCACCCTGCCCGTCATGGCTTAAGGGCCCGGTGAGGGCCCAGGCTGTGGAGACCTTGTGGATCACCCCAAGAGCCAAGGCTTTATCTCTAAGTCTGTCATCCTCCTTTCTCTGTTGACGTACCCCGCTTCCCTCCTGATCCCTCCTCCAACAACTACTGGGATTATGAACAGCCATGGGTGGGACTGTTGATGACTCCTCATGGCACATTAAAACCCTGGAAGACCCTCTCATCTCCCATGACTGCACTTCTCAGTTCCTTTACTGCTCACACCTTCCAGCCCTGCTGGCCTGGTTGTTGCCCCCAGGACCTTTGCATGTGGTTTTGCCTGCTAAGAGCATCCTCTTTGGGTCTCCCATCCCAGCTACACTCTTAACCCTCAGCCCTGAGTCAGCGGGAGGTCTGTTTTGATTAGGGGGGGACTCCACAATGTCTGTTCTGGAGTTTCTTCATATCTGACTGCCCCGCTTGAGGACTGAAAATAGCCAGAGAGTAGCCAGCACTGAGGGAGCTTCACAGGCAACAGCTCACCTGACAGCCAGAACTATCTATCCCTCTGCCTGCCTGGTTACTGGGCCCGCCAGCAGGCACTCTGAGAGGACCCGTCTGTCTCACATGCACTGTACCCAAAGAGCTGAGCATCAGAGGCTTTACAGAGCGACTTTGACATTAAGGGATCCACCTCCAAAGTCCCTGCACCAGGAGCCCAGAAGGGTACAGTGGGGAGGTAGGGGTGGGGAGGGGTGTTAGCGAGAAGCTAAAGGGTTTTCAAAAGCAAACCCGACGTTCACACTCCTGGGCATTGATCCCAAAACATAGGCTTCCATTCACCCCAAACCCCACAGACGCTTTATCTGCAGCCAACAGCCCGACACAGGCTAGTACCCTTCAACAGTGAAGGGTCAGCTAAGCACCCTAAAGTCACACCCTGGAATACTACTCAGCAATGAAAAGGAACCAGCTGCGGCTTTGCCTGGTAACCTGGGTAAACCTTCAGGGAATTACACAGAGTGAGAAAGCTATCTCCGAGAGCTATATACCGTATGATCCCATTTATGTAACATCCTTGAAATGACAAAATTATAGAGATGGGGAGCAGATTAGATGTTGTCACAAGAGGAGGAGGCGTGTGTGGCTATAAAGGGAAGGACCGAGTTTCTGGGGTGGGACTGTCGTGGGGCTCAACTGTGGCGGTTACACAAATCTACATGAGATTAAAGGACACTGAAGAAACACACACACCTCAAAGGATAGCTGCCCAGTGTAGAGCTGGAAGGGTGGACCCTGGCCTGGCTGTTATAGCCACAGAAGGTGCTGGAAGCTGGATGATATGGCCACTGCCATCTCAAAGGAAGATTTTGGGTTCTTCCCCCGCTAAGTGAATGGTCTGGGAAGGCACCAACCCTTTATGTCACTAGGACCACCCTGCAGAGCCAACCCCAGGATGACTGTGTGCTATACAATGTGTGCTGTGTAAGAATAAATGCCAAACAGAACCCCCTTCCCCTTTGTCCCATCCTCCCCACCTCCATCTCAGCCTCACCCCCCTTCCCATCCCAGCCTAGCCATCTCCATCTCAGCCTTCCCCCTTTTCCTTCCCAGCCTCTCCCTCTCTCTCTATCCCAACCTCTCTTCCCACCCCAGCCTCCCGCTGTGCTCCCCTCCCAGCAGCTGCCATCTGCAGGCTACTGCAGGCAACCGCATGGGAACAGCCCTCAGCCGTCACCCTTCAACTTGAAGTCTTGCTCCCGGGTTTGAAGACTGAATTCTAAACACACCATTTAAAATTTAGAAATGAAGAGAGAAAATTCCAAGTCACCTGGAGTTGGTGGCTCTTAATGTCTCTCCAATGACAGAAGAGCCTTCAACCTCATTCCTAAAGGTGGACAAGAGACTGAGGGCTCCCCTCAGCCATCGCCCCCTGGATGCAAACAAGTATTCAGATGCCAAGCAAGCACATCAGCCAGGAAGGCACTTCAGGTGTGTCCAGTGTCCGTGCACTCAGTTGCAACAGTTACAGACAACACTGTGTAGCAAAATGTGCCAAGTGACACTAGAACACTGTCAGTGTAACCCTAGCACAAGCAAAGCTCCCTAAGTAACTCAAAGCCCACTTTGCACCCTCCAAGGACAGATCTTCCCCTGGCTTCCAAGTCATCTCTCAGGGCAAGCTCTGACTGTGAGCACTGTGGAGAAAGGCTGGACCAGGGTGGTGACCAGGGATGGCCTCTCTGAGCCAGTGAGGAAGAGAGCAAACTCAGATCTGGAAGTGCAGACATCTTGAGGTGGGAACTCCGAGACAGGGAGACTGCTTGGGGGCTGGGCAGGTGGCATCAGGGTTTCCTGGTGGGGAGTGTGGTCCTGTGTGTAGTCAACGCAGGCAGCACAGAGAGCTGGAAGGATTCGGACAGGACCTTGTAGTGAATGTGAACTCGAGTCTAGTTTACAGCTCAGTACTGCTAGAAGTCTCACACCCAAAGCCCAACCCACCCCTCAAGTGTCTGCTGCGGCCTGCCTGGACCCCACCAGGCCCCTGTCCTCTAGCTCAAATGTTAAGAGGACATGCTGCGGCCAGCTGACATCGGGAAGTGTTGGACGTCCTTCAGGGATCCCAGGGGAAAGCATGCCTCCTCTGTGCCAGGGTCTCTGGGGTCAGAGGAATCAGGAGAGACCAGAGAAGGGAAAGGAGTTGCTTGGAGAAGTCAAGAGCTCAGCAAGCAGAGCTGGTGCCTGGATACGGGGATGCCCATGCTGGCATCCACACTCGCACACAGCACAGAGCCTGGCTCATAGCAGGGAACCCAGCGGGGGCTTCTGCTCAGACACACCCGTGCAAGGCGCTGCATCCAGCAGGCTCTCTAGATGACGCCTCCTTCCGACCTGTGATAGACAGACAGGGACCAGGCCGGCAGGTGTGCTGAGCACTCCACCTGCACCCAGGGACTGCCTCAGACAAACCCAAAATGTGTGTGCTTTCAAGATACTCTGTTTTATAAAGGAGGGTCCTGGAAGCTGATCAGTCCCTCTCTAGGGTAACACGGCCAGCTGAGTCTTGGACACAGTCATCACAAGAGTATTAAGAGACCCCCTTCCTTTTGACATCTCACTCTATGGGAGATGATCTTCCTACTCCAGATGCTACCCCCACATTGCCTCCTTAGCCCCTACCCACAGTTACCCCACATGATGATACCCGAGACTTCTCTGCCTTTCCTTTACCTTCAGGTCTTAGCAGTCCAGGGACAAGGGCTCCTTCATCACAGGCCCACCTCCAGCCCCTTCAGCAACACACAGGGGTTCATTTATCTGACAAGGAAATAAATATGTGATGGCCCAGTCCCCCAACACCACCCCATTTCCTGGGCACTCAGACACACATGGCTAGGCTGAAGCAGAGGCTCCAGTGTTTAAAAGGTGATGCTTGGCATGGGATCTGAACACTTGGGCAGGAGGCCAGCTCAGCCATCAGACCACCGTGGGACCTCAGGCAGGCCACACTGGCTGTTCTCACATGAAGTGAGAAGTGCCAGTCAAGTTCCCTTCCCAACCTCAACGCACAGTCTCTGTGGACTAGAGGAGTTCCGACCTGCATCTTTCCAGATGTTGGGGGGCCTGGTGCTCACTAAGTCATTTCCCCAAGTTCAGCTTTCAGCTGATAGACAGCCCCACCACCCAGAAAGCAAAAGGATGGATAGATGATGTGTCCCCATGCTCTGATTTCTGAGATGTTCCTGAAGCAGCCTTCACCCCACATCCAGAGTCCAGGTCCCCACACCAGCAGAAAGCAGCCCATCCCGGAAGAAGGAAGGTTCAGTGGAGCTATAAATACTCTGTTAAAGGCTGCCGGGGAGCTGGGCTTTCTGCACGAGCAGGCCCCACGAAAAGAAAGGCGGCTCGCCAGATCTGTTCCAAATTATGAAAATAGATGTTGTCTCCCCGCCACATCTGTTTTGCCTGACACATGAGCAGCAATTCGCCTCCTAAATACGGCAGTGCCTAGAGCCAGCTTCAAACCCAGCTTCTCAACTACAGAGAAGGAAGGGGGGAGAAAGGGGGAAAGGGAGGGGAAGCCCAGTCATCCCGGACTTCGCCCAACTCCTCTCCTGGGATGTCTCTGTGCTGGGGTGGCCTTCAACTCTCCTTGAAGGAGAGACTGCTCATGTTAGAGGGAGCGGGGGTCCCTTGCCACTTAGAAAGAGGTCATTAGACATGATTATTAAAAAGTGCAAAAAAAAAAAAAAAAAAAGTCCCTCTGGCCTCCTGACTCCACCTGAGCGCACCAAGTTTTTAATTATTTATCTTTACATTTTATTTACTTTATCGACTGGGGTGAGGGAGTTGCCATGGCACACCCGCAAGCAGAGGTCAGGGGACAACTTGTAGAAGCCGGTTCTCTTCATTCATCAAACTTGGGCCATCTGTCTTGGTGCCAAGCGTCTTTACCTGCTGAACCATCTTGCCTGCCTGAGGGAGCATTTCTGATGTGGTGAGCAAAGCCAATTTAGGGAGAGGAATAGCCATACTATCCCAGGTTGGCTTGGTGACTGGTCCCTGACATCCTGCTCCACTCCTGACTCCAGGGCAGACAATTGAGGCACAGTCATGGCTGCCAGTGGAGGATCCAGAACTCTGGGTTGCCGAGCCTCCTAAGGTGCATGCCCAAGGGGCTCCTGGGGACAGAGGGAGAAGTGTGGGCACACATATGCCTTACAGACTAGCAGATGCTGTCTGTCTGTCCTGGGCTTTGTTCCCTATGTCTCTTCCCCTCAAAATACCTCCTTTTGGCATTTTTCACCTGAGATATTATAATATGGGGAGCAAAAGAAAAGCTTCAGGCTCCAGACTCAATTAGAGTAAACTGGTCACCCACCACAGTGCTGCCCAGGAATCTATTGGCCTCTGAGCTGGGAGGGTGTGTGTGTGGGGGGAGGATCAGGAAGAAGAGAAGAGGAGGAAAGGGCTCAGCCTGGGAGCACACTGATGTGACAAGCTGGCTGGAGCTGCCCCCAATGCCCCAAGTCACACCCATAGCTGGGTAGTAAGCAGGCACCTCCTGCCTGAGGCCCTGGGAGTTAGGGTGCAAATATAGGGTTCAGGCCCAGGGGTGCCTGCAGACACCTGGTGGCCTGAAATCCTCCCCATCTTTTGTACCCCCAGCTGTGTATAGAACAGAGGTGAGA
The DNA here is from genome assembly GCF_903995425.1 of Onychomys torridus. Lineage (NCBI taxonomy): Eukaryota > Metazoa > Chordata > Mammalia > Rodentia > Cricetidae > Onychomys > Onychomys torridus. Next base: position 131,859,017 of record NC_050446.1, read on the forward strand.
TCCACGATGCAGGAGGGTAGGAATTTATGCTTCACCCGCACTGAGGACAGTTTGGGGAGGGAGTGAAGGTCTGGCTGGAGCTGGACAGGACAAGGCAGGTCTCGATCCTCAGCCTTCACTCCAGAAGAGGCTTGTAGGGCCAGCTACAACCCAGCCCTGGGCCCAGAGAGACAGCAGAGCCTCAGCTCTACAGGGCTCCCAAGTCCGCAGGCTGCGGCAGCCTCGAAGGGAGGGGAGGGGTTGGAAGGCTCTCCTCTACACAAAGAACTGGGGAGAAGGGCTATGAGGGAGGTGCAACCGCGCTGTTGTGGCACTGAGGGACTTGACGGGGTGCCTGCGTTCTTGTGGGAATGGGTGGCTGAGGGAACCCAGAGCCTCTCCACCAAAGCACTCACCCCTTTTTATCCTGGCAACAATAACCCAGTCGCTATGGCAATGAAGCTAATTAATGACTTTATTTGTCAGAACAAAGCCTCAGGCCCATTTAAGTAACCCCAATATTTACTTCCTTCTGAAGCCACTTTCTGGTATCTGTGCAAAGAAGAGAGAAGAGAAAGCGAACAGAAGACAGGCAAACAGAATCGCTGAGACAAGTTGCAGAGGGGGATGTGGGCTCTGCTCACCCTCAGAAAGGAGAACACTTAGGATGTCCTAGCATGCCCCCCCAATGCCCCTGCCCCCGGTATAAAATTGGCACAGGTCGAGCAAATGTGTTATAAACACAAAGACCCTGCCAGGAGGCAAAGTGCTTTAATTTAGGGGGGTAAGAAGAGAACATTCTGGGGAGGGGCAGCCAGCCCACCGGGAAGCGTGGCTTCTGCAACCTTCCACTTAGTGTGGGCAGAGGGAAAAGCCATTTCCCCCGAGAACACGCATCTGCGGGACGTCTAGACAGTCATAAAGAGGACAATTACACAAGAAAGACGCTGTTTAGCGCGGTCCCTTGGCCCTCGCCAGGGCACCGCTGCACCCGTTGCTAACTGCAAAAAAAAAAAAAAACCAAACCCGACAGAAACAAGAAAGGCTGGTGTGGGCTGGCGGAGGCCAAGCCCACGATGCTTTATGAGCCAGTGTTCTGAAATCCCACTTGAAATAAGCCGGTAAATGAACCCAACCAGGTCTCTCCCCTCACACAGACCAAATATTCCGCCGGCGTGCAGTCTAGACACACAACAAAAGACTTTTTACAGCTAGCAGAGACGCGCTGACAAAGTAGCCATTTACAGACCCCGGGTTGCTTTCTCTGGCTACAATTTGTCAGATGGACTTAAATGAAATGCTAAGTTATGGGTCTGGTTTGGGTCTGCTGATGGGTGAGGAGGGGGAGTGGGCGGGAGAGAAATAGAAAAAAAAATCACCTGACTGCTGTTTTCTGGACTGTTCTCCTGGCAAGGCTCTGACTAACCCAGCTGTGCTGACAGGGCTCTTCCACCTAGAAGCCACAATGTCGGAGGTGGTGGTATTCACTTGGAAGTGGGTATTAAGTGAAGGGTTCTGCTGGAATGCACAGGAGAGCGCTTACCTGGCTTTCGGTGTGCACCTTCCAGTCTGCATTTTTGCAGACTGGGTCCTTTCTTATTCTATTGTCAACAGTCCCTAGAAAGAGTTGTCCTTCGTTTCCAATAAGGGGGGCAGACTTATGGTGACACTAAGCCCCTCTACTTGCTCATATTAGGTTCAAAGTGAGCTGGAACTACACCCTGGAGGAACTGGGCTCCAGCACGGCCCATAGCCACACACCACCACCACTTCCTACATAACAACCTGGCAGTCACCAGGGACAGGGTCCCCCAATGGGGACCTCTAATTTCTTCCCCTTGGGGTTGTGGCTCTCTGAACAAGACTTGTGCCTGCCAGGTGCCGGGGTCATTCTCTCTTGCAGCCTCATCCACCTCCTTTGCCATGTGCCAGCCACATGGCAGTCTACAGGAAGTGGCCTCTGGGCTTTGTGTTTTCTCCTTCCTTTCCCTCCCAAATGTTGGCATGCAGACATGAGACAGATGCACAGATCAAAGCCCCACTCCACCACTCATAGGCTGTGGTCCAAAGTTCAGTTACCTCTGAGCCTCAATTTCCCCACAGGGAGGCTCAGTTCCAGCCACCAGACTATTGTCACAACTGCTACCCTCTCACTGCCAGCCCCACATCAAACAACCTTCCTTTTAGAACCAGGCACATAGCCCTTTGGGGTCACATGTAAGGCAGGTGACACGAAGTAGTCCCCTGAAGAGGAGGCAGGAACACAGGGCAACCCAGTGTGGTGAGGGCTGGTCTCGGCGATGAGTGCTTCAAGAACTTCCCAACCCTCAGGCACAGGATCCCCCAAAGAGGCTACACCAAGCCACTGGTAAAGGAAGTCATGCCAGTCCTAGGGACCCTCAGGGAACCACTTCCGGGCAGGCCCTGCTAAGGAGAGCCACAGCCTCCATGTTCTAGGATAGAGCCTCAAGAGCCTTTCTGGGTTTTGTTTTTCTGGGTTTTGTTTGGTTTCCATTCTCTCTCTCTCTCTCTCTCTCTCTCTCTCTCTCTCTCTCTCTCACACACACACACACACACACACATACACACACACACACACACACACACACACACACACACACACACACATTTTCGAGACAGGGTTTCTCTGTGTAGCCCTGGCTATCCTGGAACTCACTTTGTAGACCAGGCTGGCCTTAAACTCAGAGATCTGCCTGCTTCTGCCTCCCGAGTGCTGGGACTAATGTGTGCCACCTCCGCCTGCCTACCACACTCTCACTCCTAGTGACTGTTCCTCGTGTGTTCTTCCTGCATCCATGGCTCTGCTGTCTGGGGAAACCACCCAGGCTTATCTAGACAGATATGCAGGTCCCTAGAGCATCCACCAGGGAAGGAAGGGCACAGACGGGACCTGGAACAGCAAGCTCGGCTATTTAGGGACTGAGCAGGAGTGAATTCCTTCTTATCCTGATTGGACTTGCCCCAAGCTCTACGGTGATGCAGAAATCAGCTACAACGCCCACTTCTTAGCAGCTGGACCCCAAAGCCAGAGCAATGAGGACTTGCCCAGGGTGCTCCAGGAATGATGACAAAGAACTCACTTACCCTTCGCATCTGTGAGCCCCACCACACACACACCTTGTCTAGTCACCGGGTAGACAAAACTAATCAATTACCACACCTTTCTCAAACAGCCCAGCCCTGGCTTCAGAAGTTTTCCCTCACCATGCCCTGGAAAGCTCTTGGCCAATCAGGCAAATAAAACCTGTCTGGCAGGGTTATCCTCCAACACAGGGTCTCTGGCCTGAAGGGAAATGATGAATTATTCAGGGGACATAGGAAAACCCCAAAGGGACGAGTTCAGGGTTCACTTTGGAAGCAAATGAAGCAGTGGGCTCCAGGAGCCATTCACAAACCCCACAGCACCCTTGTTAAGCAGGATCTCACTGGTCCATGTCTCCAGGGACCAGCCTCTCACCTCGTATCCACCCATGTTCCGGCTCATCCACGAACACTAGGGATGTTACCCTGGGTGGCCCAGCTCTGTCTCTGGGGCCTCTGCCTTCACCACAAGCTCAAACTTTCCCTTGAACCTGGCCCAGTGGCCCATCACTCGGCAGATGGCTCCTCTTTGCCCCTTGCTGCCTCCGACTGTCAACCAGCAGCTGCTACCCTCTGCTCCAACTGCGACAAAATTCTCCAATACCTAAGGGACCCCAAGGCCTACTGAGACACTGCGGTCAGTCCCATCCTCAAAATCCTGCACCTCCTTTTCTTCCCAGAGGCCAAGACAAACTTCCACCCCAGTGTTAATGGATCCTACAACACTTACTTAGATGGTGATGAGCCCCTGTAACTCTCCAGCCCTAGGGGCTTCTCCTGCACACAGAAGAGCTTCAAAAGGATAGGTGTCTTGAGAAGACAGATGGCTAAGGACTTCATACAGCACGTAGCCACAGCTCAGCTGAGTCCCACTAGTTTCTCCCCACCCTCTGCCTCCAGGTAGCCCCTTCACTTTTGGGAGCTGCTCTTAGGGCAGCTAGACATGGCACTGTGGCCTCAGAACCTATTTGAGGGCTGCGGGTCTTCTTCATCCAGTAGCTTCACTACTTTCCAGCCCGGCTCAGACCAATTAGTTTCATGTCTGCCCTTTTTTAATTATGACGGCATTACACTGGTCTCTGTGCCTGGACTACATTAAACCCCAATTCCTAGGATGACTGTCCTTAGGGTATAGTGGTACAGGCTAGACCTTCTTGTCACCAGTGGGCCTGGGGACTCGGCAGAGTCACAGTTCCTGTCTCACTAGTGACTTTTTCCACTTGCCCTCTCTTGCCAAGGCCTCAGACATCCTGGCCTCCCCTGACTGGGCAAAGGCAGGCACAGAGTGCCTGGGGTTCCTCTGGCACAGCTCTGGCCCGACACTGCCTTTGGGCCTTTGTCTCCACTGGCAGCCTGCCCCAGACTTATTGGCACAGGCCGTGGGGTTTTATTTGGCCAGTGTCAGCTAAGTAGTGCTGGGCACTCAAACCCAGTGGGCGTCAGCTGGATTGGGCTGCAGAGGGCGTCTCTGTGGGGAGAGGCCTGGCTGCACGCTGGACTACCACCTCTTTTGAGGCCAGATTCTCCGGCCCACTACCCCTTTCTTGTCTCAGCCCAAATCCCACTTGGGCTCGCCCCTCTCCCCCCAAACGCTGACCCTTCAGAACTAAAGGAAAGATGTCTAGACTGCCAGACTCAATGTGAAACAAGGTTGTGTGTGGTGGGGACAGGGCCTGGTCTCCCTAGGGAGAAATGTTGGTTGGGGAGCTCGGCATTATGGGAGATGACTGGACCACCTCTGGGACACCACACTCAGCCTGTTGCTTCCAGGGCAGACACAGCCTTAATCCAGCATAGGGACTCGGACCTGGGACTTGGTAAACTTGGAAGCTTGGGACCCTCTGTCTGCCAGTCAGTCCTCAGAACCAGAACAGTATCCATGCTCTCTCAAATGGCCACACTAATCCCAGTCAGTTAAGTGCAGCCAGGCCACGGTGACAGACCAGGCCGGGAGTCTCCCTCAGGGAAGAAGCCACATGATGGCCCCTATTGACCCTCTCTGGGCCTTGGGAATCCCGACCTGTAGAGTCAGGCTAGCATCGTATGGTGTTCTCACTTGCTCTGCAAGCCTTCTGTTTAAGATGAAGGCCTACCCAGATGGCCTGGCTCGGATGTAGGAGGGGCTCCTCTAAATGATGGCCACATTGCCCAGCATCACCTAAGGTCTCCCCAGCTGCTCTAAACCTGAGACTCACCCCTTCCTCAGCAACCTAAGTACGAATACTTACACTACCCCACGTACCAGAGAAGGAGGCTGAGGCCCAGGCCAGCCTTCTAGCACCACCAAAGCCTTGTCCACCCTGCTTCCAAGATAGGGGCCCCCACACCAGACCCTCTGGCCCAACCAACCCAATGGAGAGTGGATCCATGGAAGTCCCCGGAGAACCTCCAACCACACACATTCAAGGGAGCAGTGGTTTCTGGGACACTGACAGCTTGGTGGGGCCATGTTTACCCCATTAATTAATGACCAGAGAGGGCTGGAGAGATGGCTCAGCGGTTAAGGGCATTGGTTGCTCTTCCAGAGGACCCCAGTTCAATTCCCAGCACCCACATGGTGGCTCACAGCCATCTGTAATGGGATCTGGTGCCCTCTTCGATCATGCAGGCACACATGCAGACAGAGCACTCATATACATAAAATACATAAATAAATGGCCGCAGGGAGAGGTAGGTCTGTGCCCATTCCCTGTGCCCCACCTCACCCTCACTTCCCATAGTCACTTAAACCCTGTGGCAGCTCCTTCGTTCCCTGTGGTGACTCAAGGGGGCAGCCTATTTCCCATGGCTGCCCATGTGACTGTTTGTTCCCTTCTTAAGGTCACTCCCTCCCTGAGGCAGCTCACATGGAAGCCAGTTTCCCTGTGGCCAACCATTCTCCATGGTGGCTCATGTGGCTCCCAATAACGGTCAAGTGACAGTCTGTTTCCCCATGGCCACCTACTCCCCACGGTTACTCACTCCCACGGCTATCTACTCCCTGTGGCAACTCAAATACAGCGCACACTCCGTGGTCCCCCTACTCTTACGGCCACTGCCAAGCCCAATCCCCACGGCCTGCCCTCCCCAGCCCTTGGGCAGCCACACCTGTGTGCAGAACAGCCTCAGCTTCACTTGACAAACAACAGGGACACTGGGTTTGGTCCTTGTCATTCATCAAATTCTTTGAATTTGGAGTCAAATAAGGAGCTCTCTGTTGTCTTCACAGTCATAAGAATCGGGCTATTGTCACTAGGGACTGAGAAACACATGAGCCAGCTCTGACTGGAGTCTGTCCTTTGAACGGTCACTTGGACACACTGTGCCCATGTTCACAGCATCACGCTCTGGGTTCTTTTATAACACACACACTTCAGTAGGGAGAGGGCTGGAGGGGTTGGGGGTAGAGTGCGAGCTAGGATCCAGGGTACTCAAGCTCTAACCCCAGCACAGATAGAGCCCAAGGCAAGTGAGTGCTGTATGTAACTCTGACCTACTGTTCAGGGGACAATGACAAGGATCAAGGAGTCTTACAGTCACCAACACACACATTTTCAAATGTTTTCCAGCTGCGTGGACACCAGGGGCCAACTGAGCATCAGGCATATGTGCAGCTGGGGAGTCTACTGCTCCGTCCTATCCTAGGACACACTCACAGATGGGGTGCAGATCTGGCTTTGAGGCTCATTAGTTACTGAGACACCAGCTGACTCTGGCCTCGATGCCTGAGGAGTGTGCCTGCAGCCCTGTGGCTCCTCCCTAGAACCTGTAACCTAAGAGAAGGGCAGTTAAAGTGAACGTTTCAGAGTGCCACATCTCACTACCACATGTGAGCTAAGAACATGTGCTCCCCGAACGGTGGCATACTCCCAAGATCACTTACAACACTCATGGGAAGGGGGGATCTGCAAAGAGACAGACCGAGAGTCCCGGCCTTCCCTGAACGACTCTGAGAGCTGAAGTACACACTCACAAGTCTCCTCATTGGCTTCCTGATGTCACACTGTGTGTGAACCTGAAGGTTTAGTGCACAGTAGGTGTTCAGTAGTTAAAACACAATCCAAGCACAAAGCAGTCCAGGATGGGAGAGTAGCATGTGCATAAAGCCACAGTTGGCACAGATCCCTCCCTCCTGGGGACCCTCCCCAGCTCATCTGGAGAGGTCCTTCCACACAGGGGTTGAGACTGCAGGGGGACTCTGTAGGAGCAACAGACTGATTCTGGGACAGAGCTAAGCTGCAAGGGTTGAAGGGGCTCCTCCTCCTCGGATGAGCCAGCCAGCCAGCCCAGGGTAGCGTTCTGAAGAGATGTCTGCTGCCTCGTGGGTCTGCTCCCTTGCTGATGCAAGCTCCTCCCCCTGGGGGTAGGGTAGGGCTGGGACTGTTACTCAAAGGTGGTCTCTACCCTTCGGGGGAAAAACTGAACAGATGCCTCCTGCTATCCCCTCTGCCCCCAGTGGAGAAAAAAACCTACCCACCACCACGTAGGCAGGAGCCAGCCATGCTACCTCCATTTGGCCCACTTGGAGCTTAACGTCCTGGAGGCTCAGAGACATCTACCTCACTAACCCCAGAGCTTGGGTGCTGGCATCACCCCCCTCACAAATGAGGACAAAGGAATCCTAACATGACAGGGAAGGGTGCGGGCCTGCAACCTCATGAAACCTGTTTCTCCCTAGGAAGAACTATTCATACCTCTGAACCCTTTCTAGCACCGTCCCCCCACCCCCGAAGTTAGAGATGTCTCAAACATTCTCCAATCCTCCTTCAGTCCAATCCCCAGCTTTACAAAACAGACTCATCTCTTGAGCCACAAGGTGCCCAGCACCAAGCCATACATTCCCTTCATCTAATCCCCCCAGGACTCTGACAAGAATTGCCCCATTTTACAGACAAGGATGCTGCCTCTGAAGGGACATTCTCCTTGGGTGGAGACAGACTCAAGCCCTTTAGCTCCAACAGTGGCCCAATGGTACCTCTATCTTAGGTCTCAATTGCTCCCCAGGGGCTCAGTGGGCATGCCCTTGCCTGGTAAGGACTTCAGCAGGTGGTGCCTGGCTCTGTTTAGACCAGCCAGTACTTGTGAAATCACGGAGCTGTGGAGCTCACCTGCGCCTGGGACCCCTATACCTAGCCTTGTTCAGACAGCACAAGTGTCCCTTCAAAGGGACCAGACCACACAAGGCCTGTGGCAGGGGGATGGACTCTTAGGTGGAGAAGAAAAGAAAAAGGCCTGTTCTGGAACACTGGCTCAGCACCTCTGGCCAGCAGCAGGTTCTAGAGCGGGGAGGTTCTGGAGCCTGAGTTTCTGTCAGCACTCCTGGCTGGAGAGTAGAAGATGACCCTGTATCACCTTCTCCAAGAAGTCCTGAGCCACCACCTTTGTTCCAGACCAACACTGATAGTTAAGGTCAACTCAAGCTGGAACTCTCCACTGACCAAGTACATAGCCCACTCTTGCAAATACAAGAGGGTGCTGGGGCCGGGCTGTGGGGACCCTGCCACCTACCAGGCGTGGGGTCTAACAGAAGAACCTCCCAAGTGTCATCAGTGTCCTCACTGGTAGGAGGGAACCACTGACACTGAGTCCTATCAGAAATGGTGGGAGCCAGGCACCCCCCTCCACCCCCTCCCACCCCCGCCTACATAGTGCTCAGTTGTGTCTCAGGAAGCCAAGGGGCTGCCTAATGTAGACCTCAAAGCTTATTGTGGTCAGCTATTCAGCACGGCCTCCAAGATCACCATTGTCCTGTATGTGGCTAAACAAACTGAGATCAGAATTCACAAGACAAATATCAAAGCACGAAGCAGTGTCCCAATACCCAGAAAAGCCCTGAGCAGCACACCCAGGATGCCCCTACTGGGCCTGAGAGCAAGCCAGGGGCCCTTAGCCAACATCTGCCTATTCAAAGTCGGCCCCATGCCTGCCAGATCCAGGCGTGCTAGCATTCCAGTCAGCCAGCCTCAGTGCCCCTGTGGGCTGCAATAAAAATTCCTAGACAGGTAGTCAGGGCAGAGGCCAGCGGGATGAGCAGGGAGGTGAGGAAGTGTGGGAACTCCCACAAGGGCTGGGATGCCTATTGCCTGCCTGGGTGCTCTTCTGGGTCTGGACTAGAGTGCAGGATCCCACACTTGGCTGGGAAAAGCCTGCACAACCTGAGTCTAGGCTGGCTGATGCTGTCCCCACAGAAAGGGGACCTGAAGATCAGGTTCAAAGTAACAGTGGGGAGCTCAGGGCCATGCAGACATCTGCTTCATTTCTTCCTAATAGGCCTCAGCACAATGAGCATAAGATTTTTTTTCTACTCCAGAGAGAGGAACACTTGGGATTTTACACAGCCCTATTCTGGTGTTATTGCGAGGCCACATGGTAGGGTCCATGGACCCTGAGCATGCAGTGAAAGCCTGCTGTGGTATTTAAGGCGACCCCAAGCATCTGTAGGAAGCCTGTGCTTTCCCTGTCCCTCTGCAGGTGAGAGGGGTCCCACACCATCCACATCTGCATGGGTCTACAGCCCCTTGCCCTGGCCCGGGCCACTAAACTCCCTCCTTCATGAAGCACAGACACAAAGCACAACCATTCCCCTGGGATCTGACCTGGTGACCTTGACTTTTCTCATGGCTGGGTGACCTGACCATAGAAGACCAAATAGCAAAACTTCCATTTAAAGGGGAGCCCTGCTTCTTCAAGTTCTATGCGTTCAGTCAGGGTCTTCTAGGTAGCCCCAGCTGGCCTTGAACCACAGAGAACGGCCTGCCTCTGCCTCCCACATGCTGGGCTTAATGTAGGTGCTTCTAAAAGACCAGGAAGTGCTTAGCATCCTGGACATGGCTCCCACATGTCACTCGCAGCCTTCCCAATGTTTGCCATTTCCAAATACCCTATGGAAGGAATTAAAATTGCTTAATATTTCCTAACTGGAAGAAACAATTCACGTTTACTTGGTTGCTTTTTGTTTTGTTTTGTTTTGCTTTGCTTTGAGACAGGGTCTCGTGTAGCCCAAGCTAGCCTCAAGCTCCCTATGTAGCAGAGGACGACTTTGAACTTCTGATGCTCCTGCCCTTCGTGTGCTAGAATATGAGATGCAACACTATACCACACCCAGTTTACCCAGGGGAGCATGCTAGGCAAGCACTCTTAACTGAGCTACAGTTCCTGACCACAATTAGATTCTTTTTCTCAGCACTGGGAACTGAACTCAGAACCATATACTAGGCAAGTGCTCTACCAACTGAGCCTCACGCCCAGCTCTCCACTCCTTTTAACCCTTTAGCCTTTCCTTAAACATGGAGCCTCATGAAGTCAGTACATGTGAACTGTGTTTTCCTTGCCCACACCTAGTAAGAAAAAACCCCCAAGCACAGGCCTGTTAAGTGTAGACAATATTGCCCAAAAGCTTCTCCAGGGGACCAGGCTGTCACGTCTCTGAAGGCCTCTGGGGACTTCCTTGGTTGGGTAGATACCTGAAAGCTTCTGGAGCCAGGCCAGCCATCAGCAGCCACTTGCTCTTCTCCCCTGAGCCTCAGTCTCTCCATCTGTAAAATGGATTTAGGGGCCCTCGAGGGGTAGCATCTAACACCATGCCTCATACACCAGGCACAAGTTGCATGCTGTCTACATGTGGGACAAGCCAACACATCCATTTCCCAGATGACAAGTAGAGGTCTGAGAGCCACACATCTGAAAGCCACATACCCTGACTTCGAGGCCACTGTGTCATTGTCTTTTCCTCCTCAGAAAATGCTGGAGTAGAATGTTGGAAGGGGATCTTAGTCTGTCAGAATCATCCTCGAAAGTACCTTGGACTATCTGCTTGGACAGCCAGGCCCCAGCCCAACCCCCACAAGACAGGCAGCTCCATCCTGTGGTCTAGGCTGTCTGGGAGCACAGTAGCTTCTGAGTTCACCACCTCTGAGTAACCGCTTCCTCAAGACATGACTCACACCTGTCTGGGGTCACCCACATCCTCATTCCCTGCAGAGGCATGCAGGCCAGGTGAGGGGGCACAGACAGAGGTGCTCTGGACTGTGACCTGTGACGTTTGGAGCTACATGGTCCCAGAAGTGCCAAACCTACCATGACCACAAGGATTCTGCCCTGTGAGTACCCCAGGTTGAGATGGAGATGGAGGCCTTGGCCTCAGGCATGGAGCTCAGATGCAGGCTGTAAAGTGTCCCTCATCTAGAGGTCTGCTGAGCTTATTCCCTGGGGCCCAGCCTGGCTCTTGAAGCGCTTCTATCTGCCTTGTCCGAAGTGGCTGCTCCCTGGGTCACCCACACTGCAACCTCAGGGTCTCAGAGTCACGAGGCTGTGGGAGAGAGCTGAGAAGGTGGTGAGTGCAGGGCCGTGGGACCCACAGCCACACCGCCTGGGGACAGGTGCAGTGCAAGAGGGATAGGGGCCTTGACAGAGACAAAACCTGGCCAAGGGAACATTTTGGTATCTCTACTTCCTGCCCTGATGAGTACCACAGCAGGGGCTCAGGCTGGACTCTGTCCCCCTCCCCCAAGGCGTTTAGTCTGTAGAGGTGGCTAGAGCCCTCACTTACTCTGACAGAGAAGGAAGCTAAGGAGGGGGAGATAAGGGAGGGAGGGGGGAGGGGGAGGGGAAGCCCGGACTCTGGGTCCTGCTTCTCCACAGCTCTGAACTTTCAGGATAGACTTGCAGGCACCTTGCCGGCTGCTCCAGGGTGATTCTCTCTCCGCTCTGTCCCCAGCACCCTATGGGTCACAGTGACCCCTTTTCCTCCAGCTGCAACCCAATACCGGACAGTTCCTGTTCTCTCGAGCCACAGGGATCACTGCCCGCTGGCTCAGTGACCCTTCCAAGGGAAGGGTGTGGCGGAGGGGAAAGCTTTCCCCGGCCAGCCAAAGGGGACACAGCTGGAAAATCAGAGAGGGCGAAGGGAGAGAGAGGCCTCAAATCAGCCACACCCCTGACACCAGACAAGTGGCTCTAATGCTTGGCTCTGCCTGGGCAAGCGAAGCCCAACTTTGGGAACCCTCAGCCCAAGTTCAAATCTGCCTTGCAACTCTGCGCTGAATGATCTTTGGCAAGTGACTTGGCTCCGCCTCCTCGTGTGCACTGAGGTTGCCATGAGGATTAATGAGGCGGGGCGTGCCAAGTGCTGTGAGCATCTGCCACTGCTAGGGTTTAAAAAGCCACCGCTCGCTGTGCAGGGAGTGCCTAGAACCCCCAAGCAGACAGAGTGTGAGATGTCAGGGTTGTTCTCCCAGGATCTCCCTTTCTCGCTCTTATTTCTGAAGCTCTCTGCTCCCCTCACCCCAGCCCAGGCATCCAAGCCTATTCCAGAGCAAAGCCCTCAAGCTTCTCTCTAGACTGTAAAGGGTGGAACTCAACATCTGTGGGAGAAGCAGGCAAGATGAAACAGAAACCTCTGCAGGCTCAAGCGTGGGACGCTGGTTTAAAGAAGGCCAGTGTTATCGGGGCATCATTTCACCTGGTGGTATCTTACTCCAGGTCTCGAATACATATCAGGGGTCTGGAAGACCTAAGAGCTGAAAGTAGGGCTATGTCACCTGCAGGGAGGGACTCAGCAAAGGACAGCCTGTGAGTTGCTAAGTGGCACAGGAGACTATTGACAAGGGGAGGTCGGTGGAAGGGCCTGCTGGCTTCTAGAGGGAGCAATCCCTTGTCCTGCCAGGAGTCTACAGCCTCCAGGGCTCGGCACCACCCTGGAGCACCAGTGCCATCACTGCTTAAACCCACTCAAGAGCACATCAGGAGCACCACTTGGGTAAGGATCTGAGCCCAGCAAGAAGATGCTACAATTGATTAGCAATGTCTGCCAGGAGCAGCAAGTGGAGTACTTAATCGAATGGCAGGTACTATAGACAGTCCTGATCTATATTTTGAAAGTCACAAAGCAGGTCAATAAAGTCACCAGCAAGTCTCACACTACCAGGCCAATAACTGGACAGATATTGTTGATGTGCTCCGTGCCTGGTCTGCCCTAGAAGCTGTGGACTTGAGAATACCCAAGCCAGGAATATATAATGCGCAGAGTGGGTGACCCAGTGAGAAGCTGTGCGGATTAGAATTCATTGAGAGGAGATCAGCCAGGAAAAAAATCACATAGGGAGAGAGAGAAATACTCAGGTAATTATCAACCCTTGGATCTGAACTTATACTTGGAGCCTCGATTCAGGGCATCGGAAGCGGGCTGTGTAATTACACCTCTGGGCCACGTGGGCAAACAGCTCTAACTGTCTCCTAGATGGGACCAAAGTGACCATTTTAATCTAGAGCCCAAAGCAACTTATAAAATTAGACAGCAGTAGCACCATGTGCAAGTTCACATGCCTGACAACTGTGCAAAGACCCCACCGCAGTAGACATCTAATAATTACAGTCAGGGAAATGGGGCGGGCAGGGCTGGTGACTTCTTTCACAGACTGCACAGAGCGCCAGACCCACACTTAAGAACACATTGAGTGAGTGTCCACCATCCTCGCTAAGACAATGGCACCATTCAAAGCTGGGTTCCGACACCCCTCATCTCCTACCCATCCCATAAATAGATGAGAGGAATGGTTCTCTCCTATGGCCGTGACCCCAGGGCCACTGAGCTTGGCCTCGCATGAATCACCAGTGGCTCACCATGACTGCATTCCCAAGTGACTGAGCGATAAGGAGGAGGCACAGACACCAATAAATGAATCACACCTTCCACAAGACCAAACCTTTGGCTTTTGCAGACACCAATTACAAAGTAGAAAGAAAAGAACAAAGAAATTACTCAGGGTGTTTGCGCAAAGTTGATTCATAGGTTCACAGAATTATTACCGACTAAATTGTTTGTGGAAAGGCAATTAGAGTCATGACCAGATAGAGGAAGTTCACCAACTAGGGAGCTAGGGACCTGCAAAATGGGAGTGCACGTGTGTAGCTACACATGTGCACATTCGGGGGGGGGGCTTCCAGGTCTGGGGAGTCCTCTCCATTTTCACCATCTGACCTTTAAGTTTTGTGGGTGAGCAGGCAGTCACCCGGAGGGTGGGGGAACTCAGAAATTTGCTATAAAGTGTGAGCAAGTATAGACATACTGGCAAAACCCAGAGACTGCCTTTCTCTGGTTGGAAGGCTGAGCACCCAGCCACCCAATTCTAACGTGCCACCTCAATCACCACCCATAGGAGGAGGTTTAGATCAAAGAATCATTATTACCTGTTGTAGAAAAAGGGGTCTCCAGAGAGTCAGCCCATGGGCTGGGGTTAGAATCTCACAAAGCAGCTTGTGCAGTCCCTGTGTCAAGGGTGGCCCGCCCTGGTGGGGGCCTGGTTTGGGAGGGCTAAATTTATCTCCCACCTGTCTCCTACTCCCAGGCAGAGTCCCACCTGGCCCTGGCGCCGTCACCCCCAGGCCGTCACTAAGCCCTTCTTGTTGAAGAGCCTAATGATGGCTTCTCAAATCACTTCAGCACAGGAACTCAAGGCTCTCACAACAGCAGAAGCCACGGCAAGGCAAGAGCGGTGAATCAGAGGCCCTGTGGCTGGAGACTGCAGAGAGCTCTGGCCTGTGGGACACCATGGCCTGGATGGTGCTTTGAGGGAACTGGGGCAGGTGGGTTCCTGGTGCCTCTCTTAGAGTCTCGTCTCGGTGGGTAGGGGTACTAGGTAGCCATGACTGCTGGGACTGAAAGCCCTCTCAGGAGGAGAAGGATGGATTGTTTTGCCCAAATTTGCTGAAAAATGGATGTGGCTGTTCACTGCTCTTCTGCCTAGGACAGCCTGGAAGCTGGCTTTACCCGGCCAAAGCTAAAAGCAATCTGAGCTGAAAGAAGGCTCAGGCCTGGCAGGAACCAAGCAAGGGATTCCATAGAAACCCCTGGTGGGGGATTCATACACTTTGAAACAGACAGCATATGCATATGTTTGTATACATACATTATAATGCTTTTAGGACTATTTACACACAGGAAGATATGTGTGTGAGGGCCAGTCAGACGGCTCAGCAAGTAAAGGAACTGCTTGCCACCAAGCTTTAAAGCCCTGAGTTCAATCTCCTGGGACTACAGGGTATAAGGTGAGAACAGATTTCTCCAAGTTTGTCCTTGTATTTCTGTACTGTACATCTGTACCGTGTTGAGCCTAGATGAACACACAAACACACATCTGGATCCATCACTTCTACCGTGCCCTCTCAAAGCCAAGGAGGAACACCTTACCCTAGATCCTTTACGGACCAACAGAACTCTCAGAGCCCTGATGAATGAATGAGAAACTATGCCACCAGCAGGGGTGACAGCTGCCACAGGCAGACCCTTGCATGTCCCTTTACAGAACACTGCCCCCACACTCCTGGGAGCCACGGGAAAACTGGTGGCCAGCACAAACCCACACACTTTCCTGCTGGTTATCCGTCTGTTGTCCAGCTCTGTACCAGTATCAATCATGGGTTCTACCTTCAGTCATACCTGCTCAGTTGGGGCTAAGCACAGCCTACTGCCACAACAAATATGTGTACTGGGGACAGGCAAGACTCGGCTGTTTCTCTAAACCTGAGTCATGTGACTCTCCAGATTTGGGCTGTGCCTGCCCATCCCTGGGGGAATCCAGTGTTACTACTAAGGAGAAGAGGGGAGGCAGATGGTGATGTTCCCCCAGTGACAGAGGAGCCAGAAGGTTCTTGTTCCTGCATCTGATGGCACAGGACTATCATCCTAGTTCCTCAGTAGGCTAAGGCAGAAAGGTCACAAGTTCAAAGCAGGTCTAGGCTACAAGGCCACCTTGGGCAACTCAGTGAGATCCTGTCTCAAAAACAGACTTTTTTTTTTTTTTTTAAAGGGCTGGTGAATGTAGCTCAGTGGTAGTGTTTGGGATTGCCACTTGAGTAAGTCACAATGGCCCAAAACTTTCCTCCAACTCACAGAGATCCAACGTCCTCTGTCTCCTGAGTGCTGGGATTAAAGGTGTGAGCCACCAGGCCCAGCTCCAAAACTTTGGTCCAGCCAAAATGGCCAGGAACCAACTCCACCAGCACTGCCCTAGGAGGTCAGCGGCTCTGTCTTATTGGTGAAATTATTAAGGCCACTCCACGTAGTTAAAAGGGAGGTTTATTTTATGGGGTAACTTACAAATGAAGGGGTAGGTTGCAGGGTCTGGCAAAGGTATAGCGCAGTCCGGCGGTGTTCTCTGGAGAACTCTGCTCGGTCTACCTCCTGCGTCCAGGGTCCCCGAACCAAGAGAGCGACCTCCTCTTGATCCTCGGTCTTCCGCTCCCTCCTCTGCCCCGCCTTGTGGGCGTGATCATTACTGAAGCCTCAATGGGGGTTGGAACTTCCAGGCCAATGCTGGGATGGCTATCCACTACACTGTCTCCCAGGGTCTTCATGCAGGAGACACTACTGTATCTTGGTCAGTCCGAAACCTTTAGTGGGACCGCATCGACGGTGGCTGCTTAGCCCCAGGTTGGGAGACATTTGGGTTGTGATGGGAAGGCACGGTGCTGATTTCAGCTCCTGCACCTTGACTCAGCTTTGACATCTCTGAGTTGGTGGGGAGGAGGCGAGGGTAAAGCTTCCTGCCCCAAAGACTAGGAACTTCTGAGCATTAGAAATAATTTATGCCAGGGAGCGTATAGCACAGGAACTATCTTCACAACCCCACAAAGTGGGCGTCTGCCTCCCTCCATCTTACAGAGGGGTAAGAGGGGACACAGGAGGGGTCTCAAGTTTGCCTCAAAACTGAAGGTCTTCAAAGCCTGTACCTTGACCACATCCTGATCTGCCTGGAATATTCTAGAAGCCTGCTTTTTTCAAAAAGGCAGGAAAAAACACCTCAGCTCTTAGAAATTTCAGGGGCCAACACAGACTCTCCTGACCCTGATTAATAGGAATCAGTGACGATTTGGGATGAAGGGTATCATGAACAGACTCTAGCGTCTGCCACTCTTTACAGCATGTCTTCCACCCTGCCTAACCAATGTTCCCTGTGGGGGTGGGGGATATTACAACAAACAGACACGGGCCGCAGGCCCTCTGAGATGGGTGAGCAGCAAAACAAGACACCAGATGACTAGTGCACAAACATCGAGTGGCCACCAGGTCAGGTGTGAAGGTTCAAAGAGAGGGGACCTGAAGCCCAGCCAGGGCTTTCCTGATTTCCTCAGCCCCAGGACTGGCTTATGCCTTCCGGCTAGGCCCTTCAGTGGAACATTCAGCAGCTATTGTACCATTCCCAACTGTCACATCACCTGAATGACACAGGGCACAAGCGTGGGACAAATGCTATTAAATTCCAGAAGGAGTCCTGTGTCCTGTGATGTTCCCAATAATGTCAGGATTTGGTCCCTCTGGGGACATTTGTCAGTCCTGTGTCAAACTCAGTGGTAACACGTGCTGGTATCCCAGCAAAGACTCTGGCTCCCCACACAGCCCAAGGAGCAAACACACTTCCAGGGATGTGGAGCCCTGGCCAAGCGGAATGGCCCTGGCAACTTAACTGCGGCAGTTGACTGACTAGCACTCTCAAATAATACGACAGAGGCTTGCGCTCTTAGGGTTACAAACCTTTGCAGAGAGCATGGGGTGTGGTGTAGGAAGGTAGAAAATGCGTAAGTGTGAGCAGCAGGGCCTCAGGGTGGAGTCCGCTGAACACGAGGTCCTGGCTGTGTGACCTGGGACCAAAGGCTTCTCCTCTCAGACCCCACTTTTCTCTCTGCAGGGTGGTAGTAGCAATCTCACAGGGTTGTTCCCAAGACTGCGGGGAAAATCTGTCACTGGTACCTGGCACACAAAATCTCTGCCAGATCCAACCAGTAAATGGAAAGGAAGTAAACATCTACCAGTCACCCTGGGAACAGAGAGAAGGCACTCTGCAGCTCCCAGAAAGCTGACGCCCCAAACTTTTGCAGGTCCAACCCCCATCTCCGCCCATGGGGCTGAAGCCATGCTATGAGCAAGCTGCCCTGGGAATTTTCCTCAGCTTGGTGACAGTGGTTTCTGCTAGTGACTAACAAGACCCTGGTGAGACCCCCTCTTCCCCCACCCAAGGTGTCAGGGTTTAGCTTTGTAGTCACCAGATGGGAAAATGAGGCTGTCAGTGCTCCGGGTTGCCATGGCTTCCTGAAGGGGCGCAGCCCACTTTGGGAAGAAAGCAGGGGGAAATAAACCAGAGGCTCTGTTCCTCCCACCCATATCACCAGCAGGGCAGTGAAGACCAGGCCTTTGTACCGAAGCCAAGTGTGGACCCTGACTTCCCAAACTGTGGGCCTCTTGTCTATGTGCCCTAGGCACCAGTCTTAGTTAGGAACCGGACCCAGTGAGTATCTGGATGTCACAGGGTAGCGTTGATTTCATGGCTCAAGTTTGTGCCTCCCCACTGCCTCTGCCCCAGCATCTGGGCCCCAAAGCTGCCCAGATTAAGAGACCCCTGCTGGCAAGCCCTAAAACACTGTCTGGGCCTCCTGCGCCAGGGAAGGCATGCTGGGGTTTTCGCCAGCTCTGTCTGCGGTGGGCCTGGCAAAGACAGGATTATGACACCAATATTCAATTACCCACATTCAAGGTCAGCCTCCCAGGTGGGCCTGTGGATTCCAACATTCCCAGCTGGTCTGAGGATGGGGAAACCTGTCCTTGGCAAAAGCTTTCTAATCAGGCAGAGTGCCAGGGTGGGACCACCAGAGGGCAGGACAAAATAGTCACAGCTAATCTGAGCCCACCACTGCCCTCAGCCCAGAAGAGGCCACTGTGCCAATGGCCTCCAGATCCTTGCTCAGTCCCAGTAAAAGGGGGTGCTGCGACACCATGTTCTGACAGGTCACATGACAGAAAGCAAGACAGCAACAACTCTGGGCTTCTCTGTCCCTTTGGTCCTTGGTCACTCTGCAGGACAGGTCACTCAAAGGTAGACCATGTCTGGGGTGAGTTTTGTAGGTTTTCTTGGTGAGAGAAGGAGAAATATGATAAAAACTGCCGACTGTTAGAACCCAGGAGCGGCAGAGGTGTGGCTTGGCAGCAGAGTCCTTGCCTGGCAAGGTCGTGGGTTCCACTCTCAGCCCAGAAAAGAATCAACCCCAGAAAAGAATCAACCCGTCAATCAATCTAGGAGTTTGACAGCTACATTTCACCACCTGAAAGGTCTGGTTGGCATGGACATGCACCTGTGGTAACTTAGGTAGGCTTGGGGGAAGGGAGAAGCCTTCCTTTTCATTATGTATTTATTCTGTAGTGCTGGAGCCGGAACTCACAGCCCCTCACACAGCAGGCCAGTGCTCTACCACTGAGCTATGCTTCCAACTCACGGTGGTGGGGATGTGCATCACAGCTTCCTGAGTGCACCTCGGGGTGACAGTGACTGCCCTCAGTCCTATCAGCCTCTGATAGCCCCTCAGGGATGGCGGCAGCGTGGTACCGTCTTCAGGGTTCCCTAAGACACACAGAGAGCAGACACACAGACACGCAGCTCCACATGTGTGGGCCACACCTGTGTTATGCTATGACTTTCAGGAAGCAAACGAGAGGTATTGACCTCCTGCCCTCACTTTGGGCATCTTCAAAGAAGTGATGCTGGGGAGGGGAGGGACTCAGCCCCCAGGCCTGCCCATGGACGATGACACCCCAAGAGAGAAGGCACGCCACAGGGCACCTCGCTTTGACTTCCACCAGCACCAGCATCCAGGACATTTCCTTACTTTTAAAAACTAATCAGTTGCCTGGGCCACCTAGCCAGGGCTCTGGGTTTGCCAGCCTCGGTCACTCCCTCCCCCAAAGCCCCTGGCTGCTGACAACCTCTCTTTCTGGGTTTACCATGCCAATCTGCCCCCTAATGACACCACCTCGCTCTCCTCTTTACAAGGACAGCAAAAAAAAAGTGTCCAACTTGTAGGATGAGGAGAATTCCCTGTTCTCCCCCAACTCAGAGGGAAGGCAGCAAAGGACAGCAGCTGTGCGTGAAGCTCGTGCCCACATGCGCGAGATCATCCCTACGAGTTACTTTGCACCTTGACAGTCACTAAACAGTCCAAGACCACGGTCACAACACACACTTGCTGCCTAATGACCTAAAACCCAGACAGCCGGAGACCTGTGGGTTAAAAGTCCCAGTGCAGAAGCCCACGAGGAAGTAGATGCTGTCCAATGCACACCATTCACCCTGGACCCAGAAACACCCTCCTGACTTGAAGCCAGAACCTTGACCCAACACACTCAGGCTGAAAAGCAACTCCACAGGAGACACTGTCTTCCTCCCCCGTGGTGCACAGTAATGGGCACTCAATAAAGCTAAGCGGATGAGTGGCAGGTGTCAACTTCAAGGACAAACGGCTAACTTCCGAAAGGTCCCCCTCCAGCACCCAAGTGTCTTTGCTGAAGCCAAAAGTGGTTCCCAGCAGAGCATCTGGAGATGGACTGTGTGTCATAACTAGAAGAGAGAGAGGTACCAGCATCTGGTGGGTAGAGGCCACGTGCATGGGTCAGTCTTCTCCCTCCCAACAGAGAATGATCTGGCCCAGTCTGGAGGCCGAGTCACCCCGATTCAAACAGTGTTAAATACAAACGGTGTGCACCAGACAAACCAACGGAGGCAAAACTGGATGTCCTATGCGTGAGTGGCTAAGGGTTCAGAATGGTGTGTGCGTAGGGGTGGAGGTGAGGGCATGTTTATGTGGGTGCATGTAGGTACACAGGCTTCTGCCTGTGGAGGCCAGAGAACAACCAGGAGTGTTGGTCCTTGAGTGCTGTTCACCTCACTTAAAAATGTTTTTCAACATTTAGGCATTTATTTAGAATGTGAGTGTGCCTATGCATATGTGTGCAAAATGAAAGGCAATCAGGCAGGACTAGTGGACCCCGGTACCCAGTCAGTCCAGAAAGTACTCTGGGTGTGAATCAGCCTGCTCTGCAAGCCACGGGTAAAGCAGGCATAGAAAGTCAGGGGTTCCACTCTGAGATATAGATTTGGAAAGAACCAAGAAAAATGTGTATGTGGAACAAGGGGTGGGTTCCTCAAAGCTGTGGGTGGACTCAGGTTGGTTCCCAAGGAATTCTTTTAGGCTCTAAGCTTAAGGTGGGTCTGCTTTGGCACCCAAGTTCCAAATTCAAGGAGCAGGACACGGGATCCAAGGGAAACAACTCCCACCAAGGACTAGAATGGACTGGGGACCTTAAGTCAAAGGTCCCTACCTTCATTTCTCTCATTTCTACTTGAAACACAAGAGCTCCAAGCTCACTCAGCCCCTCCCACGTCTGAAACATAGAACATCTGAAGAATACAAAGGGGGATGGACCAGGGTTCCCAGGAGGAGTCACTAGTACTGGATCACAGGGGTGGAATCAAGACTGTGGGTATGGATTCCATGGCAGGGTGCACTCTTCCAGTGAGGAACTGCAGCCCAGGATAGCTTAAAAGTCCCTTCTAGACTGTCCTGAAGAGGACCCCCCCCCCCCCCCCGAGAATGCCCTTGCAGATATGAACTTCCAACCTGTTAGGTAAAAAACAAACAGCCTTGCTGGTCTCTCCTAGCAGGGGCTTCCAGGAAACACCAGGCCTTCGGGCTTCCTTTTAGGGAACACTAGCAACAAACTGTTACATTGTTATGCGACCCCCACCCTATTTTACTCTCTCTTTTAGTAAACAGACTATGCAGATACAATGTGGGGACAATTCTGAACTAACCCGGGTGGGTGATGGGGGATTTCCAGACACTAACCCTGTCAGTCGGGGAGAACATGGGGTACCACCAAGAGTTTCAAGCCATTCTGGTCTCAACGAAGACATTATTAGGGCCAATTATGAGTCCATTCTCTCCTTTCAGCATGTGGGTTCCCGGGACTGAACACCGGTTGTCAGACTTAGCAGCATGCTACCGGCACTAAGGTTGATACAATGAAGGGCCAAAATTAAGAATGATTTGTTTTGTTGTTTTTCAAAGTCTATAAAGCAGAGAAAAGACAAGACCACAAAGTCCTACCTTTGGAAAGTGGTATCACATGAAGTGGGTCCCTCATTTCTGTAGGAGGGCCCCTAAGGCGATGGGAGGAGGGAAACCAGGCAAATCCACAGAGCTGCGGTCAGCCTCTCCCCAGACATGTGTAGACTTATTTTAATAACATCCCGGTGAATTTCATGAACCTCCCTAGATCACACAGGGGGCTCCTGGGAAGCAATAGGGTTAGATGCCAAGGGAAGACCACAAACACTGGCTCTCTTGACACCTCCTGGCTGGCTGGGAGCACAAGAAGGCTGGGGAGAGGTGGGACACAGAGAGTTGAGGGCTTTCCAATCGAAGACTGGGAGACAGAGAGTCAAGGTAGGCATGGGGACCCACCACCAAGCCTGCTTCCAGGGCGCAGGTGGAGCTGGTCGTAGGTTATTTTTACCCCTTCTGCTTTACTGTACATACTGGGGGTTGGAGGAGGGGGTGCACAAACTGTAGCAGCTGCCTGTGAAACCAGCCCATGAGTCACCTAGCGACTACTCTGTTCTGTGGCAGTTGCCCCGGGGCTCCCCTAGAGGAAGGATGTCTGGGTTAGGGAAAGGCTGGGTGCCCTTTTGCCTGGAATGCTTTGGGAAACTAAAAAACAGAAAAGGGAGTTAGGGGAAGGGTGCAGATTAGAAGGCAGATGGCAGAGAATAAGGTTTCAATTCTTTAACCAACGCAACAGCCACCTGGGTGGGCCACAGAAGGAAGTAGATGCTTCCTGATCTCAACTTGTGGTGGTTCAGATGTTGACAACGGCCGGCGAGGCTCAAGCATGGCACTCACCACCCTGGGTCTACCACCTCCCAGGAGGTCCCAACACTCACAGCCCCAAAACTTTGACTCATCTGTAACCACCATCCCAGCTAGAGTGAGCCAAGCAGTCCAGACAGAGGCTATTTATAGGAGTCCGGGACAGACATTCACAATGACACACACTGGGGATCCGCGGTGGGCTAGACGCACCAGCGCTGAGCCCTGGATTCAGACACCTGGACACAAACGGTCCACAGATCTGGCTGGATTCACACCATAGCGACCACACGCATACACCAAATCAGACAGCCAGTGGTGCAGGGACACATACACACACACACACACACACACACACACACACACACACACACACGGCCGGCACCGCGACTCAAATTCAGACATTCAGAGACGCGCCGAGACTCAGACAGACAGACCAGCGCACTCCACAGACGCACGGAAATCCGGGACGCATCCCCACGGTCACTCCAGACACATGCCAGGAGCCCCAGACACCTCCCGGGCCAGACAGTGTCTTCTTCCGCCCGCTGCCCCCCTCAACCCCCGTCCAAAGTTGATAAAGAGCCTAATTGCTCCATCGCCTCGGCCCCTGGGGAAAACGAAATGGAAACTTCCCCGGCCCGCCTGGCCTTCCTGCGCGGCACGACGTCCAGGCCGAGCCCCGGGTCCGAGTCGGGCCGGGCGGGGCGAGCGCGGCGGGGACCGTGCCAGGCTCGCAGCGCCGCGGGACAAAGCCGGGCCGGCCGCCAGCTGCCGCGAGCCTCCAGGAGGGCGCGCCCGGGGCGCGGCGGGCGCAGCCGGGGAGCCTGGGCGAGGCAGGCGCGCGCCCCCCGAATCCCCACGCGATCGCGACGTCCCGGGCTGGGGATCCCACGGAGCTGTCCCGGGGGGAAAGGGCTCACTCACTGATCTCCATGCTGGGGAACAAAGAGCGCTGGCAGTTGCACGCGCAGGAGACATTGGGCTGCCCGGCGGCGGCGGCGGCGGTGCCGTTGACCCCCATCAAGCGGTCACGGGCGGCGCGGGGCGCTAGGCGCGGGGCGCGGGGGGCGGCTCCGGCCGGCGCGCGGGGCTCGGGCCCCGCATACAGCGAGCGGCGCGGCGCGGGCTCGGGGCGCCGCCGAGGTCCCCGGGGCGAGCTGGGTCCCCCGGCCGCCGAGCGGGAACCCCGGGGCGGCGGGCCGTGGCCGCGGGTGGCGTGCGGGGCACGGGCGGGCGGCCGGGGCGCGGGGCCGCCGGGCTCAGCCTGCGCGCCGGCCGATCCGCAGCCGAGCGCCGCCGCCCGCTCCTCATTCAAGTCCAAGGAGATCGGGTTGCGCCGCGCGCCCGCGGTCGGAGGCAGGCAGACGGTCTGACGTCAGCGCTAGACGGGGCTGCCGGTTCCCACCGCGCGGGGGCCGCGGAGGGGGCGCGCGCTGCGCCAATCCCCGCCGACGGCCCCCGCACCCTCCTCGGCCCGGGGGGCGGGCCCGCCGCGCACGGGGCGGGCTCTTAAAGGGCCCGATCCCTGTGCCCGCATAGACCCGGCGCCCTCGGGACTCCCCAGTCAGGTCCCCGGGGGTTCCCAGTTCTAAGGCAGCCACAACCCAGAACAAGACTCAAAGCGAGAAGTTAAGGTGTTCTTCCCCAAAATCCTGCCCCTGGGTCAAGACTAAGAGGTTTCTGAGGGAGCGTTGAGGTGTTCAATACATGGAAATCAGAGCATGATGAACCCCGGGGTAAAGACCCACCGGTGGCCGGATTTCTCAGGAGACTCTCCATTTTCCATTCTGCAGCCACACGAGGCTCCAGCCACCCCACCACGCCCCGGAACCCCGGCATTTTAGCTGGGTTTTGGATAGACTGAGACTCCTGTAGACACGCCCTGGATTGCTCCTAGAAGCGCCTTCCGGACCTAGTCTTGTAAATTAGTGCCCAGGACTTGAGGAGGGGGGCATTGTCATGGGGCACCCCAGCAGTTACACACCCTCTATCTGCTGCCCCAAGGGCCACCTCACGGGCTGGAGTGTGTGGCTCAGAGTGCAAAAGGGGGTCACGGGAGTGTGCTTTTTGTTCATGAAGTTTTAATTAATTACTCGAGAGCTCCGGGAACCCATGCTCTGGGTACAAAGATATTAAACTATTACGTAAGAGGCCTCTCATCCCAAGTGCAACTCTAGCCTCAAATGTAAAGTGCGCCTCTTTGACCCCTTCCTGAACTTCCACACTACCTCGTGTGGTGTGCCTACTGTGTGCCAGAAATGCACAGATAGTAATGCCACCCCAAAATATTATTTGATTTGGCTCCATTTTACAACCAGGGAAAGTGGTCAGCGAAGCTCGGGTTGAGGAGGAGGTCACAGGAAGTTGGAACCTGAGTTCTGCCCAAGTGGGGTGGGGGGGTAGGGAGGAGTGGGGGTAGGGGGTTAGGGGGTAACTGTTCCCACACATGGCCCCCCCTTTTTTTTAAGTCTCTAGAGGTCTGCCCCCTTGTCTTTAGGGAGGGGGGAAGTGTTTACAGCTTATTGCTATTTTATTTTTATAGACTGCATGGAGGAGGAGAAGGTGGAGCTGAGAATAGTCTAGAGTTTGCAGAGCAGCCCAGCAGGAAGTGGGTTCCTCTGCCCTACCTTGGGGGACTTTCCTGAAGTATCCACCCTGGAGCCCAGTCCTGCCAGAGGGAAATTCCAAGATGCTCCTGCCCATTTGTTTGAAATAGCAGCTCAATCTTGGTATTTATATATGTATGAATTTTTGCCTATGGACAAAATTTCGCAATGGACAGAAGAAGGCCATGGATTGATCCCTCTGGAACTGAAGTTACAGATGGTTATGAGCCAACATGTGAGTGCTGGGAACCAAACTCAGGTCCTCTGGAAAAGAAATGGTAAAGTACTCTTAAGGGCTGAGCCATATCTCCAGCTTCAAGCAACTTAGTCTCAAAGCCACTATCAGTTCAGGACAGGGGTTATGGCCTCACCATGAGAGAGGCTGCTCTGCCTGAGCACCAGTCATATCCATCCACTTCTCCATCCCACCCCACTCGACCCCACCCCCACCCCTGGCTCCCTGCAGATCTTTGGCTTGGCTAAGTCTGGCTGAGATCCAAATGGAAGGGAAACTATTCTTGTCTGGGAGGGTCCTGAGAAGCTGGGCTGGGTGGTAAGGTCAACCCAGGCCTGCTCACCTCAACTGTAGGGCCTGAATAACCTCTGAGTTGCACCAAGAAACAAATTGGAAGTAACTCCCAAGGCATTTTTTTCCCCAAAAAAACATTGGTCCTTGACCCAGACTGGGCAGGCTGTTCACTTAGTTCTTATTCTAACACAGGTGCTAACTGTGTTGTTTCCCTATGGGCAGGGCGGGGAGAGGGAGGGGGGTCCAACGTCATACTCTTTCAAGATTGGCTAGTTTTAGGAGAATCATGGCAAAGGAAAGGAAGAGGGATCGGCTGCTCCAGGCCCATAGAAAGGTGTGTGTGTGTGTGTGGTGCTTTGAAAAAAACCAAAGGTGGGAAGTTTACATAACATTTTTATAAATTGGAGGGATTTAAAGGTCTGAATTCCTTTGCATAAAAGTGTCTACGAGGTGTATGTGTGTGTATGGGGGGGGTTGTGGAATATTGGCCGTTGGCAGGCTACCTTTTACAGAAAAAAAGCATTCTTTCTGAGGCCAATGGAGACTGCTAGCTACACCCTTCTTTCAGGAATCATTCAATCCACAAACTCCCCTGGGGCTTGGGACCTTGGCAAAGGATTTCAGGAGTGTAGCTGCACCTGTCTTGCAGAGGACTTCTTGTGGGGAATCTGGCTTGTCCGTCCATGGGGAATGTCTTGACCATTGGTTGTATTGGAAATAAGGTCTTTTTAAATTTAATTTTTATGTGTGTGTGTCTGTGTGTGTGTGTGTGTGTGTGTGTACATGTGCACATGCGCAACACACATGTGGAGGTCAGAGGTCAGAGAATGACTTGCAGGAGTTGATTATCTGTCCATATGGGTCCTGGGAATGGAACCCAGGTCCTCAGGCTTGGCAGCCAGAGTTCCTTTAGCAGCTGAACCATCTCACTGGCCTTTTATGTATAAAAAGTGTCTGTAGGTAGCTGGGGAGTTCAGCGGGGCACATCAGACCTTCTGCATCTGGAGTTGCAGGTAGTTGTAAGCTGTTTGAGGGCTGCTGGAAACTGAACTCAGGTCCTCCAGACCAGCAGAGAATGCTCCAGACCATGTGGTAGCTTTTTCACGTGGAGGTTGAATGGCAGCAGGTAAAAATAGCCAATTAATTCAGTAAATTAAAAAGCAACCAAACTTCCCACCGTTCTCACCCCCCATTATTGGGTGCTACAGTGTGACCCTACTATGTCGATCCATTACTTGAGACTGGATGGCCCTACTTGGAAGGCATAAAACTGAGTGTCCAGCATGATGGTTGGAACAGACGCTCAAAGACTAAGTGGGCATGGCTGTGTGACCTCAGCTGAGTGTCTTCACCTCTCTGACTTTGGCTTCCAGCTCCACAAAATGGGGCAGCTGATGGCACCAACACGAGGCAGGATCATAATGGGAGAGGAGTTCAGGGCCTTGAGAGTGGGTGGGTGGGTGGGACATGGCAATTATTACTCCTTGAATCCTCTGGCCACCCCAGGGGAAGAGAGGAGACTGCCATCATTAAAGTCCATTTTACAGGCCAACAGACTGACAGCTTGCTTATAGACAGGCCCTTGGCTAAGGCAGACAGTAGAGAAGGGTAGAACATCTCTGGAAGGAACATTGGCTGTACCACCAGCATTTGTGGTAGCCTTTGGGTGTGAGGGCTGCTGGAGAAAATCCAGGACAGGTAATAAAGTCTGTATCAGGTAAAGCATGTCCGGCATGAGTATATTCCACAAAGTATTTGGGATATATCTATTCTAAAGTGTGTGTCTCAGCTGAAGTTCAAAGTTACCTGGATGGCTGGATGGTTTTTATTTGCTGACCTTGGCATCCCTGAATGTGCTGAGAATTTGTCTGTGAGAGGTAGGGCCTACTGTCAAGATGGCACATTCTGCCCAGAGGGACTGGTGCAGAGTCAAGGTGATACTGAGTGGAGGTGGGGACCCTCTTTCTGCCAGGAGTGGTGTGCTCCTCATTACCAAGCTGAGGGAGTTCTCCCTCCCTCCCTCCCTCCCTCCCTCCCTCCCTCCCACCCTTCAGCTCTGGCTCCTTTCCCTTTATTGGGTACCTGGGGTTGATTCTAGAGCCTTTCCATGCTAGGCAGGTGTGACACCTGAGCTACATCCATACCCTTCTTTTTATTTTATCTATCTGTCTGTCTGTCTGTTTGCTTGCTTGCTTGTTTATTTTGAGACATAGTCTAAGATGTCCTGGCTGATCTTGCAATCCTCCTGCCTCAGACTCCTGAGTAGTTGTACCATCATGCCTGGTTTGTTTATGTGTTCTTCCTAACTGCCCTCTTACTCTATGCTGGGCTCTGTGTGGCCCACTGGCTTAGGGCTGAAAAGCCGGACAAGTTGGGACCTCAGACACAGGCGCTAAGCTGGAGCCAAAGCCTAGAGAAGGAGTTCATATGTGGAGGGGTCCTCTTGCTCTGCAGGCCAGGTGGAAACCAGCCTGTCGTGGGCCCTGGCCCTCCTGAAGTGAATATTCTTGGAGGTGACACACCAGACTGTACCTGTGTGAACATGAGTCTGGTGCTAACTCAGAGAGACGCTGGAAGATTGGACAGCAGAAAGAACTGTGGCCAGGAAGTTGGGGCAGCCTTTCTGGGAAGGTGGGAGCTGGGGATGAGTGACAGGGAGGGGCAGCAAGTGCCAAGGCTAAGGCCATGGCTGGTATGGGAGCTGAGGGCTCTCTTGGTCTCAGAAAGTCTGGAGTTTGGGATCTGTTTCCCAACTCCAGCTTTGGTCACAGGATTGTGAAATGGGTCTGTGTCCCCAGGCAACTGCTGGGACAGGCCTTTCAGGGACTCCAGACAGCATGGCCCTGTGCCCTACCCCTGGGCTGGATCTGCTCCAGAGGAACATTCAGAGAGAAGAGGGCTTGTCCTGGCTGTAAGGGGACTTTGCTTTGCTCTCAGCAGCAGTGTGAAGCTGGCTGGGGTGCAGGATCCTTCTCCGAGCTCTACATGCACACTCTCCCTGGACCCCAGGCTCACCCCAAAGGCCTCAGGCTCAGTTCCCTGCTTTGCTGTTCAGCATTGTCTCAAACTGTATGATCATTAATACTTTTTGAGCAAAGGCCCTCAAAACTCCTGTGGCCAGCCTTGTGCAGATGCCAGGTCCAAGCTGGCTGCCAGATGAGGATGGGTAGGAGACAGCATGGGTTTTGGCTGGAGTTGGTGGAGGCTGGCAATGTCTTCATGGTGCCCCCTGGCTGCCTATGGTTGGGCAGTCACTGTGGAAAGTCGTAGCTCCTTCAACAGAGAGCCTGCTTTGAGAAAACTCCCTGGGGCTAGCCCTCCCCCACCCTCTGGCCACCACCCCCTTCCTGGGGTCCAAGCTGCCTTCAGAGAAGCAGTCCCAGTCAGCCCTAAGTCTGGTGACACACCAGTTCATCTCTTCTCCTGGCTGATGACCTTTGAAAGTCCCTCTGGCTGAGGCATTTCCCCCAGGTCATTCCCAGTATGCAACTGGCCCTGCTTAGCCTCTCTAGACTTCCTGAAATCTTGCTTTACTTAATGTTTATTGGGGCCTTGAGCTGGGCCTGCCTGACCCTCACATTCTTCCTTGTAATCTCACAAATATTCCTCAGGGTCTTACACTATGTCCCCCAAAACCTGAAGTCCCAAGTATTATTGTTCCCATTTGACAGGAGGGTTACTGAGGTTTGAAGTCTGAGTGAGTTTGGGAAGAGGTGTTAAGACAGGTACTTGGGTCCATAACCACAAGGGGAGGGGTGCACCTGACCTCTGTGGTGCTGGACATCTCAGGCCACCCCAGCCCCTGGACCCCAAGATCTACATTCACCCTTCTTTCTACATGGTTCTCCTTCATACAAGCTTGTCTAAGGGGCAGGATGTCTGTGTCTACAGAAGTGAAATTTGCCAGAGCAGCTGGTGAGCTGAGAGACAGACACTTCTGGATCCCCTGTGGGTGACCTCATCCAGTGACCTCACCTAGCCGAACCTGGGTGGTGGTGGGATGGAATTTCACAATGAGGATGAGAAATAGTGACCAGTAGTAGCAGCCTGTGAATGCCTGTGAGGTCATGATTGCTGTCACGTGATTGCTGCCCCTTGCCTGGCCACTCCAGGAAGACAAGCCCATGTGGCTTGTTCCCTGCTGGTTCCCATGGCCTTGACTGAGCTCTGTGGAGCATAGGGGCTCTGTCATTCTCTGTGGAGGAGAAGCCTGAGGATCACATGAGCAATGCTGACCATACTGGGAGCCAACTGCATTCCTTGCTAGCCATTCTTTCCTCCCTGCTCACTCATCTCCATTCCCCTCCATTCCCCAGTGACTGCTCACCAAGTACCCCGAAGCTTGCTCTGCACCTACCAAGAACAAGTACTTGCCTGGAGCTAGATCCAGAGTTCTGGTCCGTGGAGTGGCATGGAGTGTCTATGTGCATGTGTATTCGTGTGTAGGTGTGTATCTGCAAATTCAGTAGCCAGTTTTCTTGGTTGTGTATTATGCATTAGGTGTGAACACAAGAACTTACAGGTTGAGTGCATGTCACTGTGGCTGAAGGTCCCAACAGTGAGCCAGATGGGCTCAGTTCAATTGCTATAATGTCCATGCCCAAGAGTGTCACCTGTCTGCCCCTGTCCTTCACAGTGTCTCCACTTCAGGGGAGAACTGATTCTGCGAGAAGGCAGGATTTGGAACCCCATCAGGAGGGCAGATTAGAAGGGAAACTTCCAGTCAATCCTGTCTTCAGCCCTGAATAAACTGAGGCCCAGGAGGGACAGGTCAGGTGTTTATGAAAACCAAAGCTGAGCCCAGGCTTCCTCCTGGCTCTAAACCCAGACCCTCAGGCTCCTTAGTGACCTTCAGTAGCCTAGTGCCTATACCTGTATAGCACAGGGTGAGCCTGAGGCCCGCTGGAAGGGTCCAGATATTCAACCTGCATCTAAATCACTCCCCAAAAGAACTGTTTTCAAGCTGCTTTCATGAGTCAGAGATACCTGCCAAAACATCTGTGTCTATTGTCAAGAAAAATACTGTGAATGGCTTCCTCCCTTCCCTCCCTCCCTCCCTCCCTCCCTTCCTCCCTCCCTCCCTCCCTCCTTCCCTCTCTTCCTTGCTTTGAGACAGCGTCCATCTCCAGGCTGGTCTCAAAGTCTTGCTCCTTCTGCCTCAGTTCCACAAATGCTGGGATTACAGGCATGCAGGGTGCAAGGTCATGGCTGGGGCTTGGCACCCTGTGTATGGCTGTTTAAGGAAGCTGGTGGAAAGGCCTTGAGTGTGCCCAGTGGCAGTCAGCCACAAAGCATGAGGTGGGGCTGTACTTTATACCAGGTCTGCCCCGGTAGAGTCCACCCTTGGAGGGACTCACATGTTCACGGGCTCGTTTCTCAGACTCTGATTCTGGGTTTCCAGAGCTGTGAGGTTATGTAAGTATCTGTTACTAACAGTTTGTCCTTATTTGGGGACATTGGGCCTCAGTTTCCTCTCTTAAATGCACTCTGAAATGTACCTACTTGGCAGGGCCACTGTTAGGATCCAGTGGGGAACTGACATAGGACATAGTTGGCCAGCCTGGCTGGGAGAAGCTCTGGAGAAAGGTCTCTCTGAGACATACAGCCCCATACAAGCCGCACTGAGCCCCCACATCCCCCCAGCCCTTTGGAGACTCTCTCCCACATTTGTCATGTGCTTTGTTATGTGTCTTTACTCCCAGCTGGCTGTCCCTGCCTGTCCTTAGTGTCTGGTCCCAGGAATAGCTGCTTCAGTGTTCCCAAGGTCTCCAGAATGCCAGAGGAATCTGGCACACCGGCACCCCACAACCCCTTCCTCCCGAGTGTGTGGTGCCAGGTCAGCTTGCCAGGCCCTGCAGCTGCAGCTCTGAGCCAGGCTGGAGGGACCTGTCAAGTCCTCAAATCTGCAGCAGGAGCCTCCTGCAAAGGGACTCTGCCCTCGGTCACCGGGAAGGAATGTCCAGACTTTTGTCTCACAAAGAAACCGGTGCTGCATTATGAAATAGAGGCGGGCAGCTTCTGCTTTGGCCTCTGCTGCCCCCGAGGCTCCCCACAGTGCCTAGCACAAGGCAGTGCTCAGTAAATAACAGCTCACTGAACGGATGGAAAGAAGCACCATGGGACCAGGCCTGCCAAACGTGCCAGCAATCCATGTTTTCAGGAGGAGGATTGTAACAAATCTGAGGTAAGCCTGGGCTACAGAGAATTCTAGGCCAACCTGGGCTACCATGTGAGTCCCTGTTTCAAACTGCCTCCCTCCTCTAGAAAAAAGCAATGTAGACAAGGCCCTGACTATAGCTTCACTTCTACCTCAAATACAAGAATGTTGATTTTATTCATTTGTAAAAGAAAAAATGCAAAAAAAAAAAAAAAAAAATGGGGAGGGTAGGCAAAAGTTGAATAAAGAAAGTCAAAGATAAAGCCACTGGCTGGGTATGGTGGTGCACACTTGTCCAGTACTTGAGAGGTGGAGCAGCGGGGTCAGGAGTTCAAGGCCAGCCTCCACTACACAGCGTTCCATGCCAGCCTGGGTTACACAAGACCCTGTCACAAGCAAAATAAAATTTGAAAAAATAGAATGATCAGAATTAGGTCTCTCAAATATTGTGTTTGTTCTGTTTTCTACTACAAACAATTTTAAAAGTGGTAGAGGAGCCGGGTGGTGGCCGTGGTGCCGTGGCAGTGGTGGCGGCCATGGTGGCGGTGCACGCTTTTAATCTCAGCACTCAGGAGGCAGAGGCAGATGGGTAATTTCGAAGCCAAACTGCTATACAAAGCAAGTTCCAGGACAGCCAGAGCTGAAACACAGAGAAATCCTGTCTCAACCCGCCCCCCCCCCCAACCCCCCGGCAAAAAAAGTGGTAGCAAGTAGGTCAGGTGTGGTGGTCTGTGTCTCTAGTGTTCTAGAGGCAGAGGCAGGAGGATCTCTGCAAGTTAGGCCCAGCTTGGTCTACAAAACAAGTTCCAGGCCAGCCAGGGCTACACAGTAAGGTCCTGTCAAATAAAATGTAAATAAGTGAGAGAATTTTTGCCTAGCATGAACAAAACCCTGGATTCCAGCTTGATCTGCACAGCAAGATCCAGGCCAGCCAGGGCTACATAATGAGACAGTGTCTTTATAAATATAAATAAATAAATAATAAATGTGGTAGAGTACTTGCATGCACAGAGCCCTGTGTCCAATCCCCAGTAATGCATAAAAGTGGCATAGTGGTGCATGCATGCCTGTGATTCTAACCCATGGAGGACAGAGCTGGGAGAATGATCAGGAATCCCAGGTCATTGCAAACAAAAACTTCAAGGCTGCTTAACCAAGCTGAAGCCCAGCCTCCTCCTCCTGAGGCTCCTTTAACAAGGGTGGGGTGCTAGACACCGATGACATCACAGGCTGGCCCTAAAGACCTGGGAAGGACCAATCCCAAGTTCGGAGTCCAGAAGCCGCCCGTTCAGTTGGATGCAATTGCTGCTAGTCTGGCCCAACAGAGGAAGAGTGGTGGGAGTGAGTGCCAAGTGCATGTGACAGCAGGGCAGCCCGAGGCGAGGCGGCTGTGGGCTTTGTTCCCTTCCTGAGTGTGGGTACATCCCCCCTGCATGGCTTAGGATCTGAGCCAGGTGACTCAGCCTAGCTGAGCCTGTTTCTATCAGCAAGGTTTTCTGAGGACCCAGGAATGGCTTTTGGCCCTCACAGAGCACCTTCTTGTGTGTAGTTCCAGCCAGCCTTGAACATGTGACCCTCCTGCCTCGGCCTCATGTGTTCCAGGATGACAAGCTTGTGCCCTTGATTGTAACCATGGCATTGCTCTACATTTTTTAGAGCCCTAGAAAAAGTTCTAAGAAACCAACCCGAGCTGCTAAGACTCGGGAAAGCAGCTGCTTGGAACTGCCTGGTTCTGCTGGGTGATGATGCTCAGGGAAGTGTGAACAGACTGGCTGCCCCTGGGCCACTCCTCCCACAGTCGGGCCTTCCACAGGGCCAGGCCTGTGCTGGGCAGAGTGGACACATAACTGGCACACAGCCTGTCCCTCCCCACCAGGTGATTGGCAGTGTCAATTGGCAGTCACCAGCTGGTGCCTGGGGACAGCCTACACAAGTGCTTTGCATTTGGCCTGAATGATTTTACAAAGTCTTTTTCCAGGCTGGGTGTGGTGGCACATGCCTTTGATCCCAGGATTTAGGAGGCAGAGGCAAGTAGATCTCTGTGAGTTTTGAGGCCAGCCTGGTTGACATAGTGAGTCCCAGGCTAACCAGGTCTACATATTGAGATTGTTTAAAATACATATTTCTTTTAAAATTTTTCCAAGAAGCTGCCACTGCCCCATCACACCTATCTATCTTCATTAATTGGCTTGAGCACCTCTGGATGTGGCTGTCCCTGCAGGGTCCCGGCACCTGTGTCGATGCAGGTGACTGTCTGAATTTGTCCTCTGTCGAGACCTGGAATTCCAGAATGTCCACTGAGCTCTGAAGTCCCGGTTAACTTTCAGCTGGGCCCTGCTGTCACATGGGCTCCGCTTAACTATGTAAGAACTGGAACTGGCATCAGATACTCTTCATCAGTCAACCAGCTGGGGGATCTTGGTCAGGGTAACAGGGCCCGCTGAATGAAAAGTTTCTGCACCCCATAAGCCTCTCCTTTGACGCAGCAATCCAAATCAGACCAAATCAAACCGAATTAGAAAAAGCCCAGGTTTAATGAGTAAAATGTTCCCTATGATTTTCTGGCCCCCCAGAAAGGAGATGGGGAAGAGAGACCGAAAAGCCACGTGTCTGTTTTCGGGGGGGGGGGGGGGAGGCAGTTTAAATACCCTATGGGAGTGGCCTTGAGCTTCTCTGGGGGAGGAGCCGTGTTTGGAGGGCTGAGAGGAGGTAGGGTTTGGAGAGAGAGGTGGGGGAGGGGCTGAGGTGGAGCTTCCTCTGCAAAAGGAGTGTCTTGGTTTTGCCCTCGTGGGCTTATTGGGAGGAGAGAGGTGGTATTCCATGATGGCTGCCTGTCTTTCTTCTGGAGGCAGCAGGTTTTGAGCAGGGAAGAGGCTCAAAACCAAGGTTTTCCTTAGCTGGGGTGGGCTAGGCCTGCTTTGTAGCTTCTGTAACTTTGAACTCCTAGAGACATAAGTGTCTCATTCTTCCACAGAACAGTTTGGAAACTGAGGTCCTAGCTCAGTATTACATTTGTGGAGCTGCATAAGCAGAAAACAGTGTGGGCTCTGTTCAGAAATCAAAGGGTAGGCTGTGGCTTTGTTGGCAGAGTGTTCGTGGAGCATGTAGGAGCCATGGATTCCATCCCCAGCACCACATACTGGGCATGGTGGCTCACACCTGTGATCCCAGTGCTCAGGAGGTGGAGAGAGAAGGATCAGGAATTTCAAGTCGTTCTCTGCTACATAGTGAGTTTGATGGCAGCCTGGGAGACATGAGACCCCATCCAGAAAGGAAGGAAGGACTTCATGATGGTGATGCAGGGATCTGAGGGCAGAGCCCTGTGTGGTGGCAGAGACCACACTGCTCCCATTCTTGGGCAGTATCTTTATCTTTCAGAACAATAGACTGAATGGGGCCAGCAGTATGACAGGGTGAGGCTGTCTCCCATGGGCTCAGAGAGGCCACCAGAGCACTATGCCTCGGTTCCTGTGGCTGTATGTTAGGAGGGACTCCTGCTTCACAGGACCATCACCTCAATGCCATTTACGTCTGTGGTTGGTTCCTTCCCTACTTCAGCCTTTGCTGTGATGAGACAGAGCCCAGAGTGCAATGCTACCTGAAGTCACATCAAAGCACAGGACATATCCACTTGTCGGAAAGTTCCAGTGACTCCTACCTCGACGCTGAGGCAGTAGTAACCAGGATTCTGATTTCTTCCCTGTGGATAGCTCTCCTGCTCACGAGCTTCACAGTCAGCTCCCTGGGGTTCTTTCAGCTCCACTTCCTGTAAGGCCCAAGTGAGGGTCATGTGGCTGGACCGGTGTCTGTGGCCTCTCTGCTGCTCAGGAGTATTCCTTCGTGTGGCTGTCCTGCCATCCTCCCCATCTCCCACTCATGCCCTTGGCTGGCTGCTTTAGCTGAGCCTCCATGAACATTTTTTGGTTCTTCAGTGTCCAGGCCCCCAGGTCACCAGATTGTGAGAGGAACAGCCATAAACTAATTATGAAGCTTTAAGTCCCCAGATCAGAAGGGACTTCACTTCTGAGTGCACACATACACAAAAACACACACTCATGCACAAACACACACATACATACAAACATACACTCATGCACATACACACAAACACACACTCATACATGAAGGCACACAAACATACACTCATACATGATGACACACAGAGACACACAAACATACACTCACACACACGTGCACACACATACACACACATACACTCACACACACACATACACCCCCACACACGTGCACACACATACACACACAATACACTCACATATACACGTACACACACATACACACACATACACTCGCACACGTACACACACATACACACATACACCCACACACACGTGCACACACATACACACACACACACACTCACACACACACACACATACACACAGCCTTTATCCTTCTGAGAAAAGAGACTAGAGACTGTCAAGAAAACAGACAAATTTAAAACTGCCTGCTGCAGACTCAGTTGAAAATGCTCCCCCTTTTTCTCCTCACCCCACTCAATTGAAAATGCTCCCTCGCTTTCTCCCCACCCCAAACCTGACCAAGCAGCTAGCAACCCCATTACCTCTCGACCTCAGACAAGAAGGCCACCTTCCCCTACTGAGAAACAAACCAGGCTTGACCAACGTTGTCTGGGAGGCATGAAGGCCTCCTTTCAGCAAAACACCCCCAGGTGACCCCAAGAGAGCCAGGTTTCAGAGCTGTGGGCCTTGTCCTCTGCCCCCAGGGTTTGAGTGATGTCCCTACCCCATGCCTGGGGCTCAGGGTGCAGGACCCAGACACCACCTAGACACCCTGATTTCCTCCCCTCCTCCCTCTTAAGTAATGATGATGGCTGCATGCCGTTACATACGGCCAGCTTCCTCCCACTCCAAGATATTTGCTTCTGCCCTGGAGAGTGTGCCTGGAATGTTCTTATTCAAGCAGCTGTTCACATGTGGCTGGCTTGGGCTCCCCTTATCTTTCTTTCCTCTTGGGGTGCTAGAAGAAGCTGTATTCATTCACACATTTGCTGTCCTTCCTCACCTGACTGAGCCCCTATGGAGACAAGAGCCTGTCTGCCTTACTTGTCACCCCAACTTCCAACACAGCACAAAGAAGGCTCCTTGGGGGTGCTGTGGTGTGGGATGAGCAGAAGCCCATGCCTCCAAGGAGGGGCCGGCCCTTCAGGAGGCCACCTCCACGTACAGTCCTTTCCCAGAGGGTAGACCTTCATACTCCACATTTACAGCACCATTTGTCAGCCCCTTTTGGTGAGGTCCAGGTTCAAAGTGACCAGGGCAGCCTGTGTGGGGAGACAAGAGGTAGCTGTTCAAGGTTGGCAGGGCGGCAAGTGTCTCTCTGCTAGGAAACAGCCTCTTTCTTTAGAAGTGAGGTATCAAGTCTGGGCTGGTAACACAGGCCTGTGATTGCAGCTACAATGGGGGTGAGGCAGAAGGATCCGAAGTTCAAGGCCCACCTGGGCCATTTAGTGACATCCAGTCTCAAATAAAATTTCAAGAAAAAACAGAAATAGAAGGAAGACTGGGATGGTGTGTGGCCCAGTGTCTGAGCACTTGCCTAGAGTGCTTGACCATTTGGTTCCATCTCCAGGATAAAAAAATTATAACAGGAAGGCAACAGCTCCTAGTGTCCAGCCAACAGTAATGCTTTCTTGGTTCATTTGCGGGAAGGAGTTCCCAGCATTGCAGGGGCAGGTGGTCAGGGCTCCCCTTGTGGCATGAGGTGTGCTGGTTTTTTCCTAGGAAGTTCTCCGTCAGTCTATCTAGAAGCTACATTGCATCAATCCACACAGCCATGCCACCTCTCTGTTCATGGCCAAGGACAGCTGAAGCTCCCGAAGTCATTCAGTCCACAGACTTGGAAAAGGCAATGCTTCCCCAGAGACTGTGTGTGACACATGGAAGAGCCCAGGTCTGCATCATATGTGGGCCTGTGGAAGGAGCAACAACCACACCAAGGCAGTGGAAACTCAGACTCTGTCAGCACTGTGCGCAGCGTGCAGTAGGAGCAGACCTTCCCCTGCACTGTCATCTAGACCTTCCCAGATCCCTGTAAAGTAGATCTGATGACTGGCCCAGGGAGAGTAAAAACCGAACTAATTAAAATATGGAGGGAGCTGGGGTGGGGCTTCAGCGGTAGCATGCTTGGCTGGCATGCACAGAGTTATGAATTAAGCACTACAAAAATATTAAATATACAAATAAACACTTTCAGTAGATGTGGACGCCCTTATTTGTTAATAGAAGCTGTAGATTTGGAAGCAGATCACCAGCGTTAACGATGACGATAGCAGTCATCGGTGGAGGGCAGCCCAGCCTGGGTAGCAAATGGACCCTAGAACTGAAATGCCACTCTGCAGGCCTGCTCTGCTGTCTCCTACCCTCCAGCAGCATCTCATGGCCAGGGCAGCTCTGGGAGGTGAGTCCACTCTACCCAGCTACCCATGGTGCCTGGAACCTGAGCACACAGGCAGATGGCCATTCAGCAACGTCACATATAAACTGAGAACAGTGTGTGAGCTGGTCTCAGTAGGAACCCCGGCAATAGACAGTCAACAAAATAGCCAGCTCAGTGCAGCAAAACCTCATTTACAGAATGAGACACAGAACAGATGCCACGTGCCCCAGAATGTTCTTCATTGGACTCTTAGCTGAAACTGTGAGCCAGCCCCAGTTAAACGTTTTCCTTTATAAGAGTTGCTATGGTCATGGTGTCTCTTCACAGCAATAGAAACCCTAACTAAGACACTCTCTCATAGACATCTCCAGATTTTTGTTTTTATGGTGTGCTGGCTACTTTTTGAGTCAACTTGACACAAGCTAGAGTCATTTGGGAAGGAAGAATCTCTCTTGAAAAAATACCTCCACAATATTGGCCTGTGGGCAAGTCTGTGAGGGCATTCATGGCTGATGATTGATTAGGGAGGGCCCAGCCTACTGTGGGAATGCCACCCGTTGGTGTTCCTGGGTCCTATAAGGAAGTGGGATGAAAGTAATGGGAGCAGATGCAGAGACCCACAGCCATACATTAGGCAGAGCTCAGTGAATCCTGCAGAAGAGAGGGAGGGAGGATTGGAGGAGCCAGAGGAGTCAAGGACAGAACAAAAACCAGCCCACAGAATCAGTGAATCAGGGCTCACAGGGGCTCATAGAGACTGAATTGACACCTGGGGAGCCTGTATCCGTCTAACCTAGGTCCTCTGCATATATGTTGTGGCTGTTTGGCTTGGTGTTCTTGTGAGACACCTAACAGGAGGAATGGGGAGGGGGGCAGGCTGTCTCTGACTCTTTTGCCTGCTTTTAGGACCCTTTTCCTCCTACTGGGTTGCCTTGTCCAGACTTAATATGAGGAGATATTGCTAGTTTTATTGCAACGTATGCCATGTTTTGTTGATATCCCTGGGAGGCCTGCCCTTTCCTGAAGGTAAATGGAGGAGGAATGGATCTGGGGGAGAGGGGAGGTGGGAGAAGGGACTAGGAGGGGAGGAGGGGGGGAGGTGGTTGGGATATAGTATATGTGAGAAGAATTAAAAAAGAGAAAGAGAGAGAGGGAGGGAGGGAGGGAGGGAGGAAGGAAGGAAGGAAGGAAGGAAGGAAGGAAGGGAAAAGAAGCAAGCAGGCTGAGCAAACCAGTAAGCCAGGTTCCTCCAGGTTCCTTCTGCAAGTCCCGCAGTGATGGACTACAAGTTGTAGGAGGAAATTAACCCTTTCCTCCTAAGGAGAAGGTTTGGGTCATGGTGGTCATCACGGAAACAGAGACTCAGAGACGTGTGGTGATTCTACATCCCACCAAGGTGACAAAATTAACCAGGACAGCATTTAACTCCAGGGTCCCACAAGGGGTGTGGCTAGGTATTATCACAGTGTGCTAGTTTTCTCTTTCTTTCTTTCTTTCTTTCTTTCTTTCTTTCTTTCTTTCTTTCTTTCTTTCTTTCTTCCTTCCTTCCTTCCTTCCTTCCTTCCTTTCTTTCTTTCCTTCCTTCCTTCCTTCCTTTCCTCTCTCTCTCTCTCTCTCTCTCTCTCTCTCTCTCTCTCTCCCTTCCTCCCTCCCTCCCTCCCTCCCTCCCTCCCTCCCTTCCTCCCTCCCTTCCTTCATCTCTTAATCATTTATTTTATTTATGCACATTGCTGCTTTGCCTATATGTGTGTCTGTTGGATTTCCTGGACCTGGAGTTACAGTTAGCTGTGAGCTACCATATGGGTTCTGGAAATTGAACCTGAGCTCTTTGGAAGAGCAGCCAGTGCTCTTAACCTCTGAGCCATCTCTCCAGCCCTACTTTTTTATTGCCATGACAAAACACCATGACCAAGGAAGCTTATGAAAGAAAGCATTTAATTTTGGACTAACAGTCCCAGAGGGATAGAATTAGAGAGCAAGAGGGGGTGTGGGGGGGCATTTGAACCCTACCCTCCGCGACACTTCTTCTCCTACAAGGCTATACCCCCTAATCCTTCCAAAAAAGTTCTACCAGCTGAGGACCAAATATTCAGATATACACATCTATGGGGACTGTTCTCATTTAAACCATCATACAGAGGGTGTCTATAGTGAGGACCACATCACCTCGGTATACAGTCACTCCACCATATGCTGAAAACTGCCAACCCAACACTGAGTCCAAATAAGAAGTTAGATTTAGGTGACTGTCATGCCAAACTCTCCTCCCCTTCAAGAAGGTCCTCTCCGTTGCCACTGCTAGCCTTGTGCAGGGCACTGTGATGTTACAGAAGGAACCTGGATCTGGCATCAGAGTCCTGCCCTGCTCTGAGGTCTCTCTCCCCCAAACTCCTCCTCTTCAGGGTCCCTACTATGTCAGAGAGGAGCCATTTGAGTCCAGAGGTGACACAATGAGGAGCAGGACCTCAGTTGAGTGGGACCTGTCCCAGGAAACCAGTCCTACTGTGGGAGCTGGGACCATCTAATTTTAACAGTGATGCTGGAATCAGGGCCCCTCCAGACAGTCACCCTGAGCCTACCAATGGAGCTGGGCCTGCCTCTAGACCTTTGAGAGACACTGGCTCACTTGGCCAGGCCTGCAGGTTCTTTCCCCAGAGCCAATC
Source organism: Onychomys torridus (assembly GCF_903995425.1). NCBI lineage: Eukaryota > Metazoa > Chordata > Mammalia > Rodentia > Cricetidae > Onychomys > Onychomys torridus. The sequence continues at coordinate 131,900,147 of NC_050446.1, forward strand.
ACAGGGTGTCTTTATATCATTATTTCAGCCATGGGACATCCCGCTGTCAGTGTGATTGAACATCAGCAGCTTCCAAGGCTCTGTTGTTATCCCTGCTTGTGTGTTCACATCACTGCCACCACAGGTCTGCTTTACACAAACACACATCTCCCTGCCTCTCCACAGCACCCCTCCCCCACCCCAGAGATACCCAGGTCACTGGGACCTGGGTTGACACTGCTCTGAATCTATACCTTCCCTACTCCAGCTTTGGTGGTGGAGAGGGGTAGCTCCATAAAGACATCTCAACCCACAGAACTTAAAGCATTTTTATTCTCTGGCCCTTTATGGAAAGCTTGCCCATTCTCCAGCTAGACCCATAAGGCATATGTGCCTATACACAGGAGTCACCACGCCTGGTATCCGTGGTCTGGTAGCAGAGATTCTTACTTTGTTGCAAGAGTGCAGCCTGGACATGGAATGTAAAGAGCTTCCGGAAGACTCTAGTGGATGTCTAGGTTAGTGGATGCTACTTCAGAAACTGTGGAAGCTCTGGCTCTTCTTTGCCATGGGCACAGTGAAAGTGTGTGTAGGGTGCCCATGTCCCAATGAGCCCTGTACCAGAGTGACAGGTGCCTGAGCTGTGGATTTACTGAAAAAAAAAAAAAAAACCAAAAACCAAAAAACAACCCACCAGACATGGGTGTGGTGGGCGGGTGAGCGGGCACAGGCTTTCTCAGGCCTCCCATTTCCTCAGCGTTCACACAGCCAGCATGAGGGCAGGGAGGTGTCTCCATGTGGGCCTACAGGCACTGTGTACAAACCATGGTCAAAGCTCCCGCATCCTGGATGCTTGCTCTGTGCCCACTTCCGGTGTCCTTCAGCTGACTGAGTTTCCCTTTTGCAGACCTGAGGTGGCTCAGTAACCTGCTGCTCCCTGCCACCAGCCACCTCAGGCAGGAGTCCTCACCCAGGATTTCTGCAACCCCAGGCTGGGTTATGTATTCATGGCTCTCATTGCACCCAAGGGCTCCTCATGTCTGTACTTGGTGCCCAGAGAAGAGACCCTGGTCTGCTTGGCAAATGACAAGTGTTATAGCAGTGGCCACAGCAACGTCCTATGGCTTTTCTCTCACACAAATCTTTTATTTTTGTCCCAAGACAGCTAACGTGTGGCCAATGTCTCCAAGGAAACCAGGACGCTCAGAGCAAGCTGTACCCAATCTCCATGCTAAAACCATTCCATAGCTAATCCTGGCCTTGCTGGTTATTTATTTAATTGTTTTTAGACCCTGAGTATCATTTTACACACTTTCTAGACACACGAGTGCAGACCCGCAGTCATGTGCCTGTTCCTGCATGTGTGCTGTGTGCTGTGTGTTTCGCCTGTTTTATATGCACACAAGGATTGTGTGCATGTGCTTTTGGATATAGATGCATATGTTGCATGTGTCTCTGACTGTAGTGTGTGTGGCATGTGTGTATGCTATGTCTGTCACTGTATGTTTATATGTGGCTATGTAATGTGCTATATGCTTTCATGCTGTATGCTGTGTGTCTGTGTACAGGTAGCATGCCTTTTTGTAGGTATATAAGTTTTGTATGTATATGTATTGTATATGTATGTATTGTTGGCATTGTGTGTGTATCATATGTATGGTATGTATGTGGATTTTGAATATTGTGTGCGGCATGTCATATGTGTGATGTATATATTGTATGTGTGCTGTCTGAATTAGGGTTTCTATTGTGAAGAGACATCATGACCATGGCAACTCTTATAAAGGGGAACATTTAATTGGGGCTGGTTTATATAGTTTCAGAGGTTTAGCCCACTGTCATCATGGCAGGGAGCATGGCAGTGTGCAGGCAGACATGGCACTGGAGAGGGAGCTGAGAGCTCTGCATCTTGATTCACAGGCAGCAGGGAGAGACTATGTACCTACCACACTGGGTACAGCTTGAGCATAGGAGACCTCAAAGCCTGTCTCCACAGTGACACACTTCCTCCAACAAGGCTACACCTCCTAATAGTGCCACTCCCTATGGGCCAAGCATACAAACACATGAGGCTATGGGGCCATAGATGACCTCTCCAGCACCATGTCTGCCTGTGGGCTGCCATCATGCCTCCTGCCATGATGATAATGGACTAAACCTCTGAAACCGTAGCCAGCCCCAATTAAATGCTTTCTTTTATTAGAGTTGCCATTGTCACGTGTCTCTTTTCAGCTTTAGGACAATGGTTAAGAAGTCTCTTCCCCGTCCCTGGGTCCACAGATCCGGGGTCCTCCTGACACCTCCCTCCTTTCCCCTCTTTCTTAACCAGTGTCTCTAAGGCCCTGTTCACCTCTACCTTGCACAGTGTGGTAAGTTCTGATCTAGGCAAACGCTCACAAACTCATCATCACGGAATGAGCCCATGCACGGACGTTACGTCCAGTAGGCTGTATCCTCGATGGCCTGCTCTGCTGCTACCTGATGCTCCCAGCAGCCACTCTTTTGCCCTCATGCAGCAGCAGCTGACTCAGTCCCTAGAACTCAGCAAAGTGGGCTTGTTCAGTCTGCACAGCTTGGGGTCTGGCTCCTCTCTTCTCTATAACTGTTTTGAGCTCTGTTCACGCTGGTGTATGCATTTGTTGCTTTTATTTCGAAGTAGCTTCCTGTTGTGAGGGTACACCACAGCCACCTGCTGATTTATCAGAGTCTAATATCCATACAGGATAGTGTGTAACACACACACACACACACACACACACACACACACACACACACACACACATACACAGAGCCAGGTGAGCAGATTTTCTTCAAGTGACTCGAGGTCACTGATGCTCAGAGAAAGAGACAACACAGGAGGTGGGGAGACAGCTCAGCAGGCAAGAGTGCTCTGTGTGTAAGCACAAGAACCTGAGTAGAGATCTCCACACCTACACAGATGCTAGGAGCATCCGGGTGAGCCTGTAACACCAAGGTTGGGTGGAAGGTGGAAACAAAATCCCTGGGGCTTGCTGGCCACAAGCCTAGCTCCAGATTTAGTGAGAGAGCCTGTTTCAAGGAGAAAAGGCAGAGGTCCGGGAAAGAGGATAATTGATGTCCTCCTTTAACCTCTGCATGCACATGCATGAATATGCACCCCCCATGTGTGCACACATGCACACCACACAACACACACATAATTTAAAAAAAGAATTGGACCAGTAAGATGGGTCACGTGGGGAAAGGTGCTTGCTGCCAAGCTTGATAACCTGAAGGTCCCAAGACCCACATGACAGAAGAACAGACTTCTGAAAGTTGTCCTCTGGTTTGACTGTCACACCAATGTGGTATGCACGCATAGGAAGACACACACACACACACACACACACACACACACACACACACACACTTCGAATATTTTAAAAATAGAACCAACATGACCAGTGTCCTGTGACACCTATGTCCATTCCAGTTTCTGTCTCCCACACCAAGGTAATGCTCATATGCTCACTCTGAATTTTAATACCTGGGAGTTAGTATGCACACAGCACATGGTATCAGTATTGCTTCAAAGTCCAGATGTAAAACAACCTCGTCAACTTGGTCACCCAAGGCCACTGGACCCAGGTAAAGAGCAGAGCCCAGTTGCCATCCCTTGACATCAGGGTCCAGCTTCATTCTTATCACATCCTCACCAAATGTCAGCTAGGATGAGGCATGACAGGATTGAGAAAACTAGAAAACTGTGACTTTGAGAAGCCGGGGTCCTCGGGCTGCCGGAAGTGAACACACAGAGAGTGGCGAAGCAGAATGCACACACGGGTTAGGCAAGATCTGTTTCTCATCACAGACAGGTGTCAAGAGCAAAGGGCAACCTAGCATCCACGTGAACCACGCCTCACAACTCAGGAACGCAGCCCCAGGGGCACATGGCGTCTGGCCTGTGTGTCACCACAGGCTGAGGGACTCTGAAAATACCCTGCCTGCTTTCTGTCCCATGTATCACCTGATTCACTGTGCAAGGTGTTATAGAACATATTAGTACACCAGGGAGGGGAACACAGGCAGGCTTGTTCTAGAATGTTCCTCCTGATCTTAGACTGCATTCTGAGCATACTCTGTATTATTTTTAGAACCACATGGGGACAGCAGAGCAGAAAGAGCTGTGTCTGTGGAGACTGTCTGAGGACCTAGTAGGACAACAAAAGATAGAGCTGTCTTGACACACTCCCTAGGGCCAAAAGGAAGTTTCTTTTTCAATGGCCAAGGCTCAGGGCTGGGAGGCACTGGCTTGGTTTGACTCACACACCCACTCCTGACCCACTTACTAGTTGTGGGGATGGTGTGTCTTGATTGGTCAATCGTTAAGTCACACCCATTTCCAAAGGAGGTATGGTGAGCAAGACCCAGCTCAACCTCAAGGACTGACTGAGCACTGATGGCAGTGGTTGGGGTCCCAAGAAAAATGAAGTGCTCTTAGTAAAATGGATGTTGACAGGCATGGCATCAGTGACCTCATCCTATCTGTGGGTGGATGATTCCTCCAAACTATCCTATACCCCAAATCCATGTTTGCATCTCAGACCCACAGTCCCAACTCTGTCTGGCAAAGTCTGTTTAGACATCCCACAGTGTCCCTTAACAGCACTGCCCCGTCTCCTCCTTACAGGGAATTACTGTGCTTGTGTGTCCCCAGTGGAACCCTGGCTGGCCTGGAAACTCACAGAGATCCACCTGCCTCTGGAGTGTTGGGATTGAAGGCATGCACCACCATACCCTTCATTTTTCTGGCTCTTAAACCTTGTGGAGTTGCAAACTAGGCCACAGGTGCAGTGAAGATGCCTGATGTCCTGCTGTTGCCCTTGGTACCAACCCCAGCCAGCAAGTGTCCAGGCTTGAATCCTCAGTGCTTGTGTGCCTTGGGGTCTTGTTGAAAGGCTCTTGTCCTCAGTGGTCCATCCTACTGGCTCATTGGCAACGATGTGCAGTGTCTAGCCCAGAGGCACCATGGGTATCTGCAGAGGCCTCTGATGTACCGTCTGCACTCCCTTTGTCTTCTCCAAGTGAACATAACCCAACAGCATCCATTCTTCTAAACCTTGTGGTTCAGCAAGGTCTAAGAGCTAGAAGAATGAACCTTTGGGTATATTACTAGTTCTGCTAAGTAAGAAGACATCACTTTACCCATCCCTTCTCCAAGAAGTGTCTGCTCATCTGTCAGCCTGGATGTGTGCTGTTCCCATGATGCCCTGAGAGAAGCAGAAGTGTTTGTTGGCCCTCTTTTCCCTTCCCTTTCTCCTTCTTCCTCCTCTGTTCTTTTCTTTCCCTCTCTCCTTGCCTGTCCTCTGCTGGGTTGTTTGCCTGTGAAGGATAATTGTATCTTATTCACCCAGAGCTGCAGCTGTAGGCCTCTAGAAGGTATGTAGCTGTGGCCAGCTTATTCCCAGAGGACAGAAGAGGGCTGTGTGGGCAGCCCTCGGCTAGGAGTCCCAGAAATCCAAACTGTAGATAATTATCCACATAAAGATATGGGCATGGTGCGCTTTCCCAAAGTGGCCTGTACCGTTGCCTTTAGGGTCGTTTGCAGTATCCACAAGAGCGCGTGGGCAGAGATGGCTCTCTAACCGCTTGGGCGTCTTGATCAAGAGGTCTAGTGGTGGAGTGATTAAATACCAGACACCAAGTTAAATTTGACTTTTGGAGAAACAATGAGTAATTTATTTGTGTAAGTATGTGCCAAATAGCACCCAGGAAATGTTTATACTGAAAACAGCTCCTTGTTAACCAAAACCCATAGGTAACTGGACATCGACGGTTTTGATTGGCTGGCTCTGGCGGCCTTATACAGCAGAGAGAAATCAGACAAACCTTCAAGTATGCGTTGGTATCAGCTACCTCCTGCTGTGTAACAAATTACCATGAACTTTACAGCTTATAAAACATGATCTTGTGGTCTTAGAGCTCCTGAAGTCAGGGGTCAGGGGTCAGGGGTCAGGGATCAGGCCGATGAAGCTCCTTCTACCAAGCAGAGTGAGATGGTGTCTGGGGCTGTGGGCTTCCCTGACACTGAACTATAGGACTGGAAAGAATCAACCTCTAGCTTCCCTGGGTTCTTGGCAAGATGCTGTCCCTATGGCTGTTGGCTCATCCAAGGCCACCGAGGGACAAGAGATGCTGGGCATGTGTGCAGCAGACAGGATCTTACAGACATGCAGTGTATACTATCCCATCGCATTGCTGCATTCAGCAGCTGAGTAGCAAGCCTCAGGTCACTTGACCACAGGGGGCAGGAATCTGACCAGTAGGAGACAGGACCTTAGTTTCTGTCCTGCCCAGAGCTGTGTCCCACTTCTTCACCTTTGCCTGCTCTAGCCAGAAGTCTCATTTTCCTTTCTCTGAAGCTCAATTACCCACTCCATACAGCTGGTGAGAGAGCAACACCTGCTTCTGTCTCGCTCACTCTCTACTCTCACCATTTTCACTGATGAGGAACTTCTGGGCCACAGGGTCATGTTGTTGGTCATTTGCAGGAATGCTAGGCTTCAGGAGGCCATTCCCCTTTAGACTCTGTGATAGTCCATCTTCATGGTCAACTCCACTGCATTTGGAGTCACCTAGGAGACACAGCTCTTGGGATGTCTGTGAGGATGTGTCCAGAGATTCTTCCCTGTTGGGATTGACTCATTCTGAATGTGGGTAGAACTGTACTGTGACCTGGGGTCCTGGTCTGAAGGCAACTGAGCCAAACACCAGTATTGCCTGCTCTCTGCGTTCCAGTCTGTATAGATAGAAGGTTGCTAGCTTCACTTTCCTGATGCTGAGAATTCTGCCATGCCTTTCACACCATGGAGGACTGCACGCTTGAACACTGGGGAGGACTGCACATGTGGTGATATATTGTGTATCCTAATATAACTTGTCTGAAGATCAGAGAACAGAACAAACCACCAGATTAAACATAAAGGCCAGGCAGTGGTGGCACATACCTTTAATATTAGCACTCAGAGGGCAGAGAACTGTCTGGATCTCTGTAAGTTCAAAGCCACCCTGGACTACATGAGATTGACTCAGTCTAAGAAAAACAAACAAACAAAAAAACCAACAAAAAACAGAGCCAGGCAATGGTGACACACATCTTTAAACCAAGTACTGGGAAGCATACACACGTTTAATCCCAGGAGGTGATGGCTGGGTGGAGAAAGGTCTACAAGGCGTGAGGAGACAGGAACTAAAGGATTTTTGGCAGAAGCCCCTTTCAGATAGAAGCTTTTTTGGCTGAAGCCTTTTCAGGCTGAGGAGGTGGTGAGGTGAAAGGTGGTGGCTGTGGCTTGCTCTGTTTCTGATCTTTCAACTTTCACCCCAATATCAGGCTCTCGGTTTTTTTATTTTTCTATTAAAAGACCTATTAGAATTCATGTTACATGCACACTTGAACTCCTGAGCCAAAGTAAAATCCTTCCCTTAAGCAGTTTCTATCAGATATCTGGTCACTGTGAGGAGAAAAGTAACTAGCACAGAAAGTTGCTACCAGGAGTGGGGCTGTCACTGCAGCTCATCTGACCAAATGGTTCACTGGCCTTTGGAGATGGCTTCTAGGAGGCATGCGGAAGAGTCTGGAGCACTGGACCACAGAAGCTATTAAACAAGTAAATCTTCATGGCTGTTCTGGTGGGAGTCTGGAAGACAGGAAGCCAAGAGAAAGGAGGGCAGAGGAGGTAGGGTTTGGGAGGAGAACAAGTAGGCAGGATCTGAGATGAAGTCCAATCACTTCTGTTCTGGTGAAGACCATGACTGTTCCACATACATCCTAAAAATCTGGTTGAGGCTGAGCTCAAAGTAAAGAAGGTTTAGACAGAGGAAATTTGGAGGCTGTGGAGTGCATGGCTACTGTTCACAGGGTTTATGGAGCTTACAGTGACAATTCAAAGCATGAAATTCGGTGAGCAAGGGAGCAGGGGTGATATTAAAGAAAGTCTTTGATAGGGCAGGCAGACTGGGTGCAGATGGAGCAGATCTAGTTGTTAAAAACCAACCAACCAAACAAACAAACACTCAGATACCATTAAGGGGAAATCTTATACTCTGCATAGAAATAATGAAGGTAAAACTATCCAAAAGAGGGTTCCAGCTTGTAAAAATGTAGATTCATTTAAAAAGAGAACTTGAAATGAGAATAATATCATAGGATTCTCTGCTCCCAAACGGCAACCCATGAGAGTGTTTTCCTTGGTTTGGTGGTGAAGGTACCCACAGGTTTTTGCAGCTATGGTCCAAGGGGACCAGACTGCATCTCAAGCAGCAAAGAGTCTCACTTTCCATGGGGTGTCAGCTTTACAGACATACAAAAATGCCCTGGACTTCTAGGGTCACAGAAACTTGCATCAAGGCTCTAGAAAGTGTCTCAGGCCAGGACATCCGTGACAGGGCTGGAATCCCTACGGGAGGTCCTCGTGGTCACTGTGTGAGGTTGTGAAGGTAAAGTCCAAGTGGCGGTGGGAACCCTGATATGTGGAGATGCCAGGACCCTGTGATATCCACTGAGGAAAGCTACAAGCATGGAAGAGAGGTGGCTCAACGTGAAGACCACGTGTGCTAGAGCTGTGATGGCACTGAGGGGTGTGTGTGTGTGTGTGTGTGTGTGTGTGTGTGTGTGTGTGTGGCAGGCATCACTGACCAAGCCAGCTGGTACCCAGATGGTGCCTCTATGGTCCTCAGGATGCTGGCATGGAGTTACAGGGTGCTGTGCTTGCACTGCTTTGGTCTGAACTTTCCTTGCTCTGTCTGTCCCCATTCCTCTCTTTTGCGATGGAAATACTTATTCTGTGCCATTGTGTACTGGAAGGATGTAACCTACTTTTTGTTTCTACAAGGGCTCACAGTTAAAAGACTGCCTTGGGTCTTTCAAGAGACTTTGAACTTTGGTGCAGTCTCCAGAGAGCTTCAGCCCATCTGCCACCTGGTACGAATCGTCAGAAGCAGCTCTGAGCAAGAAACCATCTAGCCACACCACCCTGAGTCCCTAGACACAGAAACCATAAGAACAAATGGCTGCCGGTTGAAACAGCTGTTTCAGGGTGTAATACCCGAGTTCCAGCGTTCATCCTTTAAGAGAATGGCTCCAACATGAGACACCACAGGTTGCCGTTAGGCACTGCTCAAGACAGTGGCTCTCCTCTCCCAGCAATCTTAGAGTAATCTGCTGGACTTGTAGAGATTGATGGGCGGAAACCACGAGACTGAGCCTCCTGCTTGGGCCTTGCTGGCACATTCGGCCCCACAGTCAGGCCTACTCCTCCCACCCGCCCATCTGCTCCCTCCCTTCCCACTCCTCGCCCCCAATCACCCTCTTGCCTCCTTAGATGGGGGAGCATCTCACAGCTCCTCCCCTTCCCCCACAACTCTGTCCTCAGTTGCATAAATAAGGGTACCACCATGCTGCAGAATGCAGAACAGTGAAGATGGGGAAGGTCTTGCCTGCGCCCTGTGGTTCTAGAGAGGCCATGATTTGTCCTAAGTGCAGAAAGTGAATTGCACATTTCTGAAAATGAAAATAGCTGCTTTTTAAAAAAGTCTCCACCCCGCCCCCAAATATAAAAGCAGTACATGCTTGTGGCAAAAAATAGACAAAACAGAAAATTATAAGGAGAAAGAGAGTGGAAAGAATCCAGAATCTCACTGCCCAGCGACGCTACTTTTAACATTTCATTGCATTTCTTTTCTCCGGGCTCATTTCTATGCAGCTTTGCACACACGGGTATCTCTCTCTCTGTGTTTAAATATATATTGAAGCAAAAATAGAACCGTACTACGAACGCTGGTTAGTGGATTGCTTTTTTCCCACTTAACTATCACAGCTTTGCACGCCAGTGAACACAGGTAGATAGTCATCTTTCAGGACAGGAGCATGCGCATTTGGCAGCAGGGGTCCTGAGGGCAGCCACCCACTGCGGCCAGAATGTCCTGGTATTGGGCTGTCTGCATCAGGGCCTGACTAGGATTCTGCTGCAAAGGACATGCTCAGATCATGTGAACAGGCGGTCTAAGTATTCTGAGTTTCTGGAGCCCAGGATGTGGAGTGGGTCCGGGCTGGTCTCATCAACTGTCTTGTCTGGGGCAGGTTTCTCCTGCGATCCAAGCGATCCAAGCCTCGGTTCTCCTTATCTATCCAGGGCATGGGTCGGGTAGGGAAGACAGCTCGGTGGTTAAAGCATTTGTAGTGCAAATGTGAGTACCGGAGTTCAGATCCTCCCAAGTACAGGGTGGGTGTAGTGTCCCACTTGTGATACCAGCCTTGGAAAGTGAAGACGGGATCCCCAGAGCAAGCTGATCAGCCGCATCAGCAAACTCTAGGTTTGATTCAGAGACCCTGCCTCAGTGAATAAGGCAGAAGATTAATCAAGTAAAATTTCCAACATCAACCTCGTGCTCCCACACTCCCGTGAACACACACACACACACACACACACACACACACACACACTCGTGCATGCACCCACTCCCCATTTGTGCCCATTCATATGCAAACATGCACACACACACACACACACACACACACACACACACACACATACACACGTACGCACACCACACATACACATGCATGAAAATGGAAAAATAAAATAAAATAAATGAGTGGGTTGATTGAGTTGCACCATGGAGTCCATAAATGGGGATGCACTTAGGATGTTGAGAACGAAAGCCAGCCAGCATCTTGAAGACTCAGAGGTTCCCAACTGGCTTTCCTGTTCAGAAGGAAACCTTGTACCTGCTAGGAAGGAGATGGAGAAGTGCGAAAGCATAATGGTGGCCAGTGTGTCACAGGGTGTTGTTTGGGACTCAGCACTGGTTCTGGATTGCTGTTCATACACTTCTTGCCTGAGCCCAGGAGATGGGCCTCATGGTGGACATTCAGATGAGGGAGAGAGAATACAGAGCCAAGGGTGTCAGGTCTGCTGGAACAGAACTGTGGGCCACGTCCAGGGTTGTGGCTGTTCAGTTTGATCTCCATTACAGTGAGAGAAAAGACTTGCCGGGCCAGAGGGACACAGGGTCAAATCCTCACTGCCTCTTCAAATGCTGTTGTGGAGTCAAGTGAAAATGCAGGGGGATTGAACAAACAATACACCAGCAAAGGGGAAGTAAAGTAGCTGTGAGTCATGGTACAGTTGGGGCAGTCTGAGGGAGGAGCTAGAAGGGGAGGGGTCACACTTCGTGTTGGCAGGTCTGGGAGGGTCTCCCTGAGGTCAAGCCCTCTCAGCTGAGACCAAAGCCTCAGACAGTGTCTCCTTGGCACATACCCTGGTATGTACAAAGGCCATGCTGGTGAGGCCTTGGTGAGGAAGCAGCGGCGGTAGAGGAAATACGAGATCTCGGCATCTTTATGTTACTGCAGAGAAACTGAGTCACGGTACTCTGTCCATGTGCATGGGGCTGGTTAGCACAGCAGGGCTGCCAGGGCAGGCCTTACTGGATGAGTCTGAGCTCTTCACAGGGATGTGAGCCACACTTCTCAGCCTTCTGGATATGTAAAAGAAAGCAGAATTCTGATTTATATGTGAAATGTCCTGATATTTCAATTTTGGCAACCAGTTTAAAGTAAGTTAAAATAAATCAAGTCTGGAGAGCCAGATCCGTGGGCCAGATGCAGCCCTGGTCTGTGATTCGGCAAGTTCAGTGGGACCTTTCTGTTCTCCACCTCTGTGGGAATGCAGCCAGGTGTAGTTAATTAAGACAGGGTACAGGAGAAAGATGGGACCCTCCTCATCTCCCCGCAGGGAGCATGGCCCTTTGTTAATTACTTTGCTATTGCTGTGACAATAGATACTGACAGCGATATCTTAGGGAGCGCAGGTTTTATATTCCCACTCACAGTTCCAGGGCACAGCCCATCATGGTGGGGAAGCTGATGCTGTAGAACCTTGGAGCAACATCACATCCACAGTCAGAAAGCAGAGATCGATGAACACACGCCACCCAGTTCCCTTTCAGTCCAGGATCCCACCAAGGGAATGGCATCACCCACAGTGGGCAGGTCTTCCCAGATCAATTAATACGATCATAATAATCTCCCCCAGGCATGCCCATAGGCTTGTCTCCCAGGTGATTCTAGGTTCTATGAAGTTGGCCATTGACACTAATTATTTTTCCCTACACATCACATCTTGAGGGGACCTTGAGAAGGCCATATTTCTGCAATAGCCTCTGCTTTGTTCAAGCAGATAGGTCAATGGATCTCTTTCTGTCCTTTTTGCCTTCTGTTTTGTGCATCTGCCTCCATGCTACCAACCATAACCCATGATGACATTGGTGCCCTACCTAGCATCCAAGTGGGAGGAGCACATCTACCTGGCACAGGTGTCCAGACACCTGGACCAGTGTTCTAGAAACACATTTGAAAATTCAGGCTTGGAAAACAACTTAAATGTCCACCACTAGGGTATGGGCATGGCTAAGTGCAGTATGAGGGAATGGTGGGCACTAGAATCTGTCTATAAGAGCAGAACTAGAGCTGACCCCATAGCTGTGGCTCTCAGCTCTGTCTTCCCTTCCTGCTTTTGTTGATAAAGTTTTATTGGCACACAGCTAAGCACAACAGTTCATATAGAATTTAAATAACTTCTAGCCCATGCAGTGACAAGTGTCCATAGGAAAAGTAACATGAGGGCAGGAGAGATGGCTCAGTAGTTAACAACACTTACTACTCTTCCAGAGGGCCCCAGTTCAGTTCCCAGCACCCATGTCAGCAGGCTCACAACCCCTGTAACTCTACCTCCAGGGGGTCTGAAGCCTGTCTCTAGCTTCCAAGGGCACTTGCACTTGCATGCACATACCCACACACCCACACCCACACCGACACACACACACACACATCTATACATATAATTTAAAATTATTTTTAAAAGAAAGGTAACATGGGTGCAGAGGCTAAATAGTTACTCTCTGATCCTTATAGGAAAATTTTACTGACCTATAAATAACAGCAATTATTACCAAGATGGAAAGTGCTGCAAAACCTGCTGTTATTTGTGGTGGTATTGTGTTCCCCAAAATATTGTGTACCCTAGTAAACTTATTTGGGGTCAGAAACAGAACAACCACAATATTAAACATGAGGATAGGCAGTGGCAGCACACACCTTTAATCCTAGCATTCCAGAGGCAGAAATCCATCTGTTCAAGGATACGGCCAAGCATGGTGACTCCCTTTAATCCCAGGGAGTGATGGTAGAAAACAGAAAGATATATAAGGCATGGAGACCAGAAACTAGCAGCATTTGGCTAGTTAAGCATTCAGGCTTTCGAGCAGCAGTTCAGCTGAGATCCACTTGGATGAGGACACAGAAGCTTCCAGTCTGAGGAAACAGGATCAGCTGAGGAACTGCCGAGGTGAGGAAGCTGTGGCTTGTTCTGTCTCTCTGATCTTCCAGCAGTCACCCCAATAACTGGCCTCAGGTTTGATTTTATTAATAAGAACTTTTAAAATTCCTGCTACAGTTATTTGGGAGAAAAACCAAAAGAAGATGATGGAGGGAAGGGAGGTAGGAAGGAACAAGGGAAGGAAAGAAGGAAGGAAGGAAGGAAGGAAGGAAGGAAGGAAGGAAGGAAGGAAAGATGGAAAGATGGAAAGATGGCAAGAAGAATTGCAGACTTGGGCATTGTGAGCAAAGAAGGCAAATAAATGCAGCTCTGCATGCTGCTGTTTTGACAGGCATCTCAAGACACAGCAAACCTTGTTGGTCTTCCCTGAACTTTGAGACACTGTGAACACACAGATTCTCTTAAAGTCACCAGATGAAGGTCTTTTCATGGGAGGCCCGAAGAGGCAGTCATTAGCCTGAGCTTACACAGCTTTTACATAGTGAGCTGGAATTCCAATCCAGGCCTCTTAGGGACAGAGAAACATGTTTTAGTTTACAAATATCCGTATGTTTGGTAAGTATGAAAGCTAGCTACACACAAGTCCAACTGCAGCACTCTCTGCCACCCCCTAAGCCACCTCCTCGAGGTTATCTTTACCCAGCGAGCTCTGCTGCAATCTTCAGGAAAGTTCCCTTTTGGCTTGGAGTCTGCCAACCTGAGCTGGCACACTGGGGGTCTGTCAACCTGAGCTGGCACACTGGAGGCCAGCCAACCTGAGCTGGCACACTGGGGTGGTGGAGTATTTTCTGAGACACTGTGTTTTACGGGTTCTCAACACGCGGATATTTCACAGTACAAAGTCTCGCGGTGGCTGCTAATGCAACTCTAATGGCTAAGGTGATTAGGCCCGACAGGCTTTTAGACAACGTGCTCATGAAAGGTGTTAAGAACGTCTTAAGCGCCTTAATAATATTCCCACCCATCACAGGCTGCTCCCAATTAGGCTGCTTCACTTTGCATTGCCCAAGAAAAGAATGAGGAATCTACTAGAAGGTGGATGGAGTGCTCTAGAACATACAAGGAGCTGTTGTCAGTTTGGGCAAATTAAAAGGCAAGGAAAAGTGCATACACCCTGCAGAAAGCCCACTTCTCAGAGGGAGGATCCTGGTCTCCAAGCAGAAGACTGCGGGGGAGGGGTGGGGCCCGGCTCTAGCCCTCTGGGGATGCAGGATGCATTTTGTGTTCCAGCATGTGTCAGCTCACAGCCAGCAGCTGGGCATGGGCATAGGCACTATGCAAAGCGCCACTGTGGTGACCCCTGTTGGTTACTGAGCTTTGAGAGGGTGATGGTGAGGGCACTTCTGAGCTTGGGCCCCGTGTGACTGTGTGGGTCACATACTTCCAGAGCTGCCTCCTGTCCTGGCCCACTTTCCGGGCCCTCAGTGTCCTTGTCTATAAAATGGCCCTAGACACATTTGCATTTAAGCATTTCCAGTGACCTTGTTAAAAAGAAAAGTCATGCAGCTGGAATTCATTTTAATAATGCCTTTTAAACTTACACTTTAGGAGGCAAAAAGCCAACCAACCAACCAACCAAACAAACAAACAAACCCCCAAAACAAACACACAAACAAAAACAGTACTAAACCAAGTAACCCCCTTTCGAGTTGTTGGTCAGGCTAGCCCAAAAAACTCAAGGCGCTCGAGCTATTGCTCTTGCTCCTGGCTGCCTCCCTGAGGTGGAAGCTCAGCTCCTACTGCTGAAGACACCATGCATTTCAGACTCTGAGGAAGAAACCCGCTGGGTCTGACCTGAAAGCCTCCCCGTGAGGACTAGCTTTTGTATAGCTCTGAAGTTTCCAGCCCTACCCAGTAATGCCCAGCATGCAGAGATACCCTTAAAGGTGAAGTAGTGGCACTACTTATCTTGTGGTAACCAACAACTGTTCATTAGACTAAGACTCGTCTAACATGAAGGAAACCACACATGGTACTGGAAACTTAGGCAGCTACCTGTGGGTTAGTGAGGTCATGGATCTTAGATGAGCCTACTGCTGACATGTTAATAAACCAGCATTATTTCTAACACATTCTAAAACTTATCCCTATGCCCACAGATAACTGTAGCTCTCGCCCCTAAGCAAAGAAACTTCTCTTTGCAGCAGAGACCATTATGGAAAGTTGTAACTGGGCAGAATGCAGCGATCAATTGATTGTTATGTGACCAGCCCCAGTGGATATATCTACAAGGTAACTGTACCTAAGGCTCAGGGACTGTTGTGGAAGACAGGGCAGAAAGACTATAAGAGCTAGACAACCAGGAAGTCTGATGTGAGATTGTGTCTCCTAGAAATGGCTGGGAGGTGACACACAAGATACCTCAACAATATGGCTGCCCAAACAAGACCCACAGCTCACAACACCAGTAGATTTACACAGGAGGAGGAAATCTCAACAGGTTCCACCCCTACACAAAGAACTGTAGGCAACTAATGAGACGTTTGAGTCCCTAATTGCTTATCTAGTACCAAGTGGTCAGCCATGAATTCATATACACATGAGCCACACTAACGTGACCCAAGTTGTATTTTAATCATGTGTGTGTGTGTGTGTGTGTGTGTGTGTGTGTGTGTAAAACAATAATAACCAAAGAGAAAAGACAAACAATTATTTGAGAGGGAGGGATCGGAGGGAGGAAAGGGAAGTGGGAAGTGATGTGATTGTATTTCAATAAATTTTACTTATTTTGCATCCCAACTGCAGTTTCCCCTCCCTCTTCCTCTCCCAGTACCCCCTCCACTCCCTTATGCCCCTCATCTACTCCTCCTCCATTTCTATTCAGAAAAGGGCAGGCCTCCCATGGATATCAACCAAACAAGGCATATCAAGTTGCAGTAAGACTAAGCACCTCTCCATGTATTAAGGCTGGACAAGGCAACTCAGTATGAGGAGTAGGGTCCCAAAAGCCAGCAAAAGAATCAGAGACAGGTCCTGCTCCCACTGTTTGGAGTCCCACAAGAAGCTACACAACTGTCACATATAAGCAGAGGGCCTAGGCCAGTCCCATGCAGGCTCTTGTTGAGCCCCTGTGAGGCTGTTGGTTCAGTCTCTGTGAGCCCCTGTGAGCCCAGGTTAGCTGATCCTTGGGTTTTCTTGTGGTGTCCTTGCTCCTCTGGCTCCTACAATCCTCCCCCACCCTTCTTCTTCAGGATTCCTTGAGCTCAGCTTAATGTTTGGCTGTGGATCTCTGCATCTGTTTCCATCAGTTGCTGGATGAAGCCTCTCTGATAACAATTGGGCTAGGCACCAATCTATGAATATAACCGAATATCATTAGGAATCATTATATTGACTTTTTTGGGGGGCTGAGGGGCGAGGGTGACATTCCTGTTTGGTTCTATCCTAGGTCTCTAGACCATCTAGCCTCAGGGTCCTGTCACTCCAGGCAGTGTCAGGGGTGAGCTCACTCTCATGGTGTGGGTCTCAGGCTGGACCAATCATTGGTTGGCCACTCCCACAATCTCTGCACCACTCTTACCCCAGCACATTTTGTAGGCAGGACAGACTGTAGGCCAAAGGTTATGAAGGTTACATGGCTGGGTTGGTGTCCCAATCCCTCCACTGGGAGTCTTGCCTAGTCACAGGAGATGGTCAGTTCAGGCTACACATCTGCTATTGCTAGGAGTCTTAGCCAGGGTCATCCTCGTAGATTCCTGGGAGTTTCCCTTGTACCAGGTTTCTGCCTGACCCCAGATTGTCCCCCTTTTCC
Source organism: Onychomys torridus (assembly GCF_903995425.1). Classification (NCBI taxonomy): domain Eukaryota; kingdom Metazoa; phylum Chordata; class Mammalia; order Rodentia; family Cricetidae; genus Onychomys; species Onychomys torridus. Next base: position 131,917,232 of record NC_050446.1, read on the forward strand.
AGTCATCTCTTTCTGTACTTTCTCCCCACCTCCACCTGATCCCTCATGTTCCCATCCCCATCTACCCCCACTTTACCCAGGAAATCTCTTCTATTTCCCCTTACCAGGGAGATTCATTCAACCCCCCTTTGAGCCCTCCTTGTTACTTAGCTTCTTTGGGTCTGTGGATTGTAGTGTGGTTATCCTTTACTTTACAGCTAATATCCACTTATGAGTGAGTACATACCAAGTTTGTCTTTCTAAGTCTGGATTACTTCACTCAGGATGATTTTTTTTCTAGTTTCATCCATTTGCCTGCAAATTTCATGATGTTATTGTTTTTACAGCTGAGTAATACTCCATTGTGTAAATGTACCACATTTTCTTTATCCATTCTTTGGTTGAGGGATATCTAGGTTGTTTCTAGGTTCTGGCTGTTATGAATAAAGCTGCTATTTGAACATAGTTGAGTAAGTATCTTTGTGGTGTGATTGAACATCCTTTGGGTGAATTAACAAGAGCTATACAGCTGGGTAGATCAATACCCAATTTTCTGAGAAACTGCCATATTGATTTCCAAAGCATCTGTACAAGTTTGTACAGCAATGGAGGAGTGTTTCCCTTGCTCCACATCTTCTCCAGCTTGAGCTGTCACTTGTGGTTTTGATCTTAGCCATTCTGACAGGTGTAAGATGGAATCTTAGAGTCATTTTGATTTGCATTTCCCTGATGGTTGAGGATGTTGAACATTTCTTTAAATGTTTCTTGGCCATTTGAAATTCTTCTGTTAAGAATTCTGTTTAGATCTGTACCCAATTTTTTATTGGATTATTTGGGGTTTTTGATGTCTAGTTTCTTGAATTCTTTATATATTTTGGAAATTAGCCCTCTGTCAGATATGGGGTTGGTAAAGATCTTTTCCCATTCTGTAGGCTTTCATTTTTGCCCTATTGATAGTGTCCTTTGCCTTACAGAAACTTCTCAGTTTCACGAGGTCCCATTTATTTATTGTTGATCTTGGTGCCTGTGCTATTGGTGTTCTATTCAGGAAGCTGTTTCCTGTGCCAATACATGTGGTAATATATTATGTACCCAAATAAAGCTTGCCTGGGGTTCAGAGGACAAAGCCAACCACTATATTAAACATAGAGGTCAGGCAGTGGTAGCACACACCTTTAATCCTAGCATTTGGGAGGCAAATATCCATCTGGATCTCTGTGAGTTCAAGGCCACACTGGGAACAGAGCCAGGCATGGTGGCACATGCCTTTAATCCCAGCACTAGGAAGGAAGGAAGACGGCAGGGCACAGAAAGGTATATAAGGAGTGAGTAAACAGGAAGTCTCTCTCTTGAGGCTGAGGGTTTCATAGAGGTAAGAACATGGCTGGCTTATTCTTTTTCTCTGATCTTTCAGCTTTCACCCCAATATCTGGCTCTGGGTTTTTTTTTTTTAATTAATAGGACTGCTTAGCAATTTTGTGTTACAAATGCATTCAAGACTAGTACCCACTTTCTCGTCTATCAGGTTCAATGTATCTGGATTTATGTTAAGGTCTTTGATCCACTTGGACTTGAGTTTTGTGCAGGGTGATAGATATGGATCTATTTGCATTCTTCTACATTTATATTCTGACATCCACTTAGACGAACACTGTTTGTTGAAGATGCTTTCTTTTTTCCATTGTATAATTTTGGCTTGTCAATAATCACATGTCCATAGGTATGTGTGGATTTATGTCTGGGTTGATTCAATTCCAATGACCCACCTGTCTGTTTTTATGCCAATACCATGTGGTTGTTATTACTATAGCTCTGTAGTAGAGCTTAAAATCAGGAATGATGATACCTCTGGAATTCTTTTATTGTACAGGATTGTTTTAGCTATCCTGAATTTTTGTTTCTCCAAATGAAGTTGAATACTGTTCTTTCAAGGTCTATAAAGAATTGTGTTGGGATTTTAATGGGGGCTGCACTGAATCTGTAGACTGTTTTTGGTAGGATGGCCATTTTTACTATGTCAATCCTATTGATCCATGAGCATGGGAGATCTTTCTGTCTTCTGATATTTTCTCCAATTTCTTTCTTCAAAGACTTGAAGTTTTTGTCACACAGGTCTTTCATTTACTTGTTTAGAATCACACCAAGATATTTATATTATTTGCGGCTATTGTGAAGGGTATTGTTTTCCTGATTTCTCTCTCAGCCTGCTTGTCATTTGTATATAGGAGGGCTACTGATTTTTATTTTTGAGTTAATCTTGTATCCAGCCACTTTGTAGAAGGTGTTTATTGGCTGTAGAAGTTCCCTGGTAGAATTTTTGGGGTCACTTATGTATACTATCATATCATCTGCAAACAGTGTAAATTTGACTTATTCCTTTCCAATTTGTACACCCCCTGACCTCCTTTTGTTGTCTTATTGCTCTAGCTAGAACCTCAAGTACTATATTGAATAGGTATGGAGAGAATGGACAGCCTTGTCTTTTTTCCCAATTTTAGTGGAATTGCTTTGAGTTTCTCTTAATTTGATATTGATTATTGGCTTGCTGTGTATTGCCTTTATTATGCTTAGGTATATCCCTTGTATCCCTGGTTTCTCCAAGACTTTTATCATGAAGGGTGTTGGATTTTGTTAAAGGTTTTTTTCAACATCTCATGAGATGATCATGTGGTTTTTTTCTTTCAGTTTGTTTATATGGTGGATCACATTGGCAGATTTTTGTATGCTGAAGCATCCCTGCATCTCTAGGATGAAGCCTTCTTGATCATGGTGGATGATCTTTTTTGATGTGTTCTGGGATTTGGTTTACAAATATTTTATTGATTATTTTTGCATCAATGTTTGTGAGAGAGATGGGTCTGTAATTCCTTCTTTGTTGAGTCTTTGTGCAATTTGGGTATCAGGATGATGTGGCCTCATAAAATGAATTTTGTAATGTTCTGTGTTTATTTTGTGAAATAATTTGAGTAATATTGGTATTAGCTCTTCTTTGAAAGCCTGGTAGAATTCTGTACTGAAACCATCTGGTCTTGGTTTTTTGTTTTTTGTTTTTTGTTTTTTGTTTTTTGTTTTTTGTTTTTGGTTGAGAGGCTGTTAATGACTGCTTCTATTTCTTTAGGAGTTATATGTCTATTTAAATTGTTTATCTGATATTGATTTAACTTTGGTAGGTGATATCTATCAAGAAATTTTGTCCATTTCTTAGATTTTCAAATTTTATGGAGTACAGGTTTTTAAGTATGACCTAATGATTCTCTGGATTTCTTCAGTGTCTGTTGCTATGTTCCTCTTTTTATTTCTGATTTCATTCATTTGGATATTTTCTCTCTGCCTTACATCTTGTTTGGATAAGGGTTTGTCTAGCTTTTGATTTTCTCAAAGAACCAACTCTTTGTTTCATTGATTCTTTGTATTGTTACTTTTGTTTCTATTTTATTGGTCAGCCCTCAGTTTGATTTCCTGCAATCTACCCCTCCCAGGTGTGTTTGCTTCCTTTTGTTCTAGATCTTTCAGGTATGCTGTTAAGTCACTGGTGGGGGACTTCTCTTATTTCTCTATGAAGGCATTTAGTGCTATGAACTTTCCTCTTAGCACTGCTTTCATTGTGTCCCATAAGTTTGGGTTTGTTGTGTATTCATTTTCATTGAATTCTAGGAAGTCTTTAATTTTTTCCTTTATTTTTTTTGACACAATAGTCATTCAGTATAGAGTTGTTCAGTTTCCATGAGTTTTTAGGCTTTCCATGATTTCTTTTATTGTTGAAATCTAGCTTTAATCCATTGTGGTCTGATAGGATACAGGGGTTATTCCAATTTTCTTGTATCTGTTGAGACTTGCTTGCAGTATGTGGTCAGTTTTAGAGAATGTTCTATGAGGTGCTAAGAAGAAAGTATATTCTTTTGTGTTTGGGTGAAATGTTCTGTAGATATTTGTTAGATCCATTTGGTTCACAATGTCTGTCAGTTCCAGTATTTCTCTGTTTAGTTTTTGTCTGGATGACCTGTCCATGGTGAGAGTAGGGTATTGAAGTCTTCCACTATCAATGTGTGAGGGGCAATTTAAGCTTTACTGTTTCCTTTACAAACATGGGTACCCTTATGTTTGGGGCAAAAGTGTTGAGAACTGAGATATTATATTGGTGAATTTTTCCTTTGGTGAGTATCAAGTGTCCTTCCCTGTCTCTTTTGATTAATTTTGGTTGGAAGTCTTTTTTGTTAGATATTAAAATAGCTGCACCAGCTTGCTTCTTCCGTCCTTTCACTTGGAAAATCTTTTTCAACCCTTTACTATGAGGTAATGTCTGTCTTTGATGTTGAGGTGTGTTTCTTGTATTCAGCAGAAGGATGGATCCTGTTTTTCCATTCATTCTGTTAGCCTGTGTTTTGGGATTGAGTCCATGGATATTGAGAGATATTAATGACCAATGATTGTTAATTCCTATTATTTTATTGTTGTTATTTTTGTTGGTCATGTGTGTGTGCACGTGTGTGTGTGTGTGTGTGTGTGTGTGTGTGTGTGTCCCTTCTTTTGATTTTGTTGGTGTAAGTACTAATTTTCTGTTTTCATGAGTGTGGTTCACCTCCTCAGGTGGGAGTTTTCCTTATAGCTCCTTCTGTAGGGCTGGATTTATGGAAAGATACTGTTTAAATTTGACTTTATCTTGGGATATCTTATTTTCTCCATCTATGGTGATGGAAAGTTTTGCTGGATATAGTAGTCTGGGCTGGCATCTGTGGTCTCTTAGAGTCTGCAAGACATCTGTCCAGGCCTTCTGGCTTATGGAATCTCCTTGAGAAGTCATATGTAATTCTAATAGGTCTGCCTTTATATGTTATTTGGCCTTTCCCCTGAGTAACTTTTAATACTTTCTCTGTTCTGTAAGTTTAGTGTTTTGATTGTTATATGACAGGGGACTTTCTTTACTAGTCCAATCTATTTGGTGTTCTGTTAGTGTCTAGTGCCTTTATAGGCATGTCCTTCTGTAGGTTAGGGAAATTTTCTTCTGTAACTTTGTTTAAGATACTTTCTGGACCTTTAGACTGGGCTTCTCTGTTTTCTCTTCCTATTATTCTTAGGTTTGGTCTTTTCATAGTGTCTCAGATTTCCTGGGTGTTTTTTCAGGAACTTTGTAGATTTAGCATTTTCTTTGATGTCTGCATCAATTTCTTCTATTGCATCGTCTATGCCTGTGATTCTGTCTTCTGATTCTTGTGTTCTGTTGGTTATACTTACGTCTACAGTTCCTGTTTATTTATCTATATTTTCTATCTCCAGGATTCCCTCAGTCTGTGTTTTCTTTATTGGTTCTATTTCCATTTTTCAGGTCTTGGATAGTTTTATTCATTTCCTGCTGTGGATATTTTTCCATATAAATAAAATGCTGATTGGCCAGTAGTTAGGCAGGAAGTATAGGTGGGACAGGGAGAGAGGGGAATTCTGGGAACAGAAAAGCTGAGTCAGGAGATGCTGCCAGCCACTGCCATGAGTACTACTAACATGTAAGATACTGGTAAGCCACAAGCCATGTGGCAAGGTATAAATTTATAGAAATGGGTTAATTTAAGATGTTAAGAACTAGATAGCTAGAAGCCTGAGCCATTAGGCCAAACAGTTTAAATAATATAAGAGTCTGTGTGTTTATTTTGTAAGTGGGCTGCAGGACTGCTGGGGCTTGGCAGTAGCTGGAGAGAAACTTCCCAGCTATAATTTTCTTCACTTGTTTGTTATGTTTCCTGAAATTCTTTTTTTTTTTTTTTTTTTTAAGATTTATTTATTTATTTATTATGTACACAGAAGAGGGCACCAGATCTCATTACAGATGGTTGTAAGCCACTATGTGGGTCCTGGGAATTGAACTCAGGACCTCTGGAAGAACAGTCTGTGCTCTTAACCTCTGATACCTCTCTCCAGCCCCCCATGATGTTTCCTGAAATTCTTTAAGGGATTTGTTCATTTGCTCCTTAAAGGCCTCTGTCCTCTTCCTAAGATTGGATTTAAGGCCATTTCCCTGTTCTTCCACTGGGTTGGAATACCCAGGGCTTGCTGTAGTAGGGCAGCTGGGCCCTGGTGGTGCCATCTTGCCCTGGGTGTTGTGTTCTTATGCTGGTGTCTAGTCACCTGAGTTCAGGGTTATTATCAGTTTGGGTGTTGATTTCTGAGTCTATCATTGTTGGGTGTTTCCCCTCCTTGCCTTCTGTTTCCTCTCTGGACTTCCAGCCTGGGTGGCCTGTGGCTCTGGTGGCCAGTGAGTCTTCAGGTCCAGTAGTGTGTCTCTGCTGGGTTTGGTGGCCTGCTTGGCCTCTGGGGTTTTGGATACTTTGTTTTTGAAATCCTGTGGTTCTAGGAGCTGGTATCGCCTCTGGGTTTCTGGATACATGTGTGGCCAGCAGTAGAATGAATATCTACTGGGGTTCCTAGCATGTGTGGCCTCCAGTAGAGCAGAGGTCATGTGCTGGGTTGTGGGTTGGGATATGGAAGCCCAGGGAAGGGGTGATGGTCTAATTTTTTTTTTTTTTTTTTTTTTTTTTTTTTTTTTTTTAAGATAGGGTTTCTCTGTGTAGTTTTGGTTCCTCTTCTGGATCTCACTCTGTAGACCAGGCTGGCCTTGAACTCACAGAGATTCACCTGCCTCTGCCTCCCAAGTGATGGGATCAAAGGCTTGCGCCACCACGACCCAGCTCTAATATTTTTTTAAGGAGAAAAAAGAGAATACAGAAGATGGTCTCTACAAGTGACAAATAAACAAATAAAAAATTAAATTTATGCTTTGGAGCTGGGTGTGATGGTCCACACCGAAGCAGGAAGTTAGCAATATTGAGGCCAACCTGGGTTGTTTATTGGGACCTTGTCTGTATTTTTTTTAAAGCAAGGGTTATATTTAACTTAATATATCCAAAACATCTTTATTTCAACATGCAGGCAAATAAGACTTTGTGAATAAATATTTTACAAGGGCTAGAAGATGGCTCAATGGTTAAAGTTCAAATCCCCAGCACCCACATAAAAAGCTGGGCATGGCTGTGGGTGCCTGTGACTCCAGTGCTGGTGGAAGAGCAGCCAATGCAGTCAGATCACTGGCTTGAGGTTCTCTAAGTGAGGGTCACCCTCCTGGGCCTGAGTCTGCCCTACCGAGGGATGCACTAGCAGGCTGGCCTGCAAAGGACCCCAGCTGTGGGCCTGTTTATTCCTCATGTCTTTGGAACTCTAGGTGGGATACATTTGGGCAGGACTGATCTTTGATGTCCCCCAAAGAAGACAGAAAGGCCAGGATTCCCATCTTGCCCTGCCCTTGGATCCTGAAGGGTTGACCGACCTGGACCTGGCAGTAGGCTGAGGAGGAGCAGGCAGCCCCCTTCCTCTGCTCCCAGGAAGGATCCTGACCTGCCATTGCTTTGCCAACCTAGTCCATACCCCAACCTATCATTTGCATTTACATGAGCTGTCACAGCCATGGTCCCTTATGGGACTTCTCACCAATCTTTGCTTTGGGACAATTTTTAAACATTTTTGTAGCACACTAGGAAAGGGTTTTAGGAGTGCTTGCATGAAACCAGTGATAAAGAGCTTGCTTATCTGATACATGCAAGGCCCTGGGGTCCACCCCAACACCCCCAGGGTTATTACAAAACAAGGCAAACATACAGAAAGCATATATAGACATACATACATACATACATACATACATACATACATACATGCATATTGTATAATATAAAGTACAGAGCTGGTGACACACAAGTGCGCATTATAGCAATGCAGACTAAGTCATGTGGAAATTAGACCTCTGCTTATTTTATGAATTATTAACTTCTCAGCCTTTCCTCCTGTGGCTGCCTCACTTCCTCTGCACATTACTCACTTGTCATTCCAGATTATTCCAGAACAAATCCTGGACATGATATGGCTCTATCCACAGGCATTTCTTTGAGCTTAAGGATGTAAAATGGAACTCTGTATTACTACATTAAAGGGAAAGCTGCTGGAAAATGAAAAGACCTAGAGAACAGAGTGAGGGCTGTGCTGCCCAGGTGGGCTAGCGTTGGACTCCTGACTCCTGGAGGACTTGGAGTGATAATGGAGGTGACATCCAGAGATGCTCTCTGGGCAGTTGGGGGAGAGAGGGAGTGGGAAGTTTTTGTCTGTGTTGTGGACAGTGGCTTAGTGCCACACCTGAGCATCCTATGGGGTTCACACCAGCTTGTCGTTTGTCCAGTGTGCAGGCAAAGACACTGAGGAGTGAGGCTTTGAACTACTCAGGTTGCTCTAAAGGAACATAACTGATAGAATGAATATCTATCTATCTATCTATCTATCTATCTATCTATCATTTATATCTATATATTACACACACACACACACACACACACACACACACACACACACACAGGGAATTTGTTGACTGGGATGCAGGCAGCGTAGACCAATAATGGCTGTCAACAATAGAAACACAGAGAATCCTGTAGTGGTTTGGCCCACAAGGCTGGGTGTCTAGCAGTCCCAGTCTGGTGCTTGAGTCTGGGAGGATGTCTGGAGACCTGCTGGACTTCAGTTGGAATCCTGAAGAAACTGGATGCAGTATCAGCTACAGCGACAGGATAGATGAAGGTGCTGGCGAGAGTGGAGGGTAAACAGCAAAGTTTCTGTCTTCTGTGTCCTCCTCTGTGGGCTGCCACCAGACGGGCGTGATCCAGGTTTGGGGTGGGTCTTCCCGATTCAGACAATCTGATTAAGAATGTCCCTTGCAGGCATGCCTGGTGTCTTGGGGTTTAGTTAATTCCAGATGTGGTCAAGTTGATGACCAAAATTAGCCGTCACAGGTGTGGGGGCCAGTCTGCCAGTGGTCCAGACCCTGCTGTACCCCATTCCCAGTGTGAACTTGGGCCTGCCCCAAACCTGAGGTCTCAGTTTTCTCACCAGCAGAGTCGTGGTGGTAACACCGTGACACACTGGCAAGGCTGAGACAAAATATTCGAAGGATGGTACTGAGAGCAGTGCCTGGCGGAGTGGACTTGCAGAAAACAGTGGCCTCAAGGTTAGCGTTGCTCCAAATATTATTGCATGCGCATGTGTACCTATGTACAGATGTGTGTATATTTGGTTGAAACAGGACTTCTTGGAGCCCAGACTGGCCTCAAACTTGTTATGCAGTAGAGCATGACCTTGAAATTCTGATACACCTGCCTCACCTTCTGGAGAGCTGGGGCTACAGGCATGTGTCACTTGCCCCAGCTCCTCATAAGATGGATTTTCACCCATTTTTTTTCTTTCCAGATAAGCTCTTATATAGTCTAACCTTGCCTCAAAGTTGGCTATGTGTGACCTTGAACCTCCGATCCTCTTGTCTCCACTTGCTACATGCTGGGATGACAGGCCTGCCCCCTGCACCTGTTCTGTGTGTTGCTGAGGACAGACCCAGGGCTTCCTGCACACTAACAAGCACTTTACATCCTCAGTCCCTGAAGTGCCACACCATTGTTCCCGGAGCATCCCTGGGAAGTGCTGGTCCATTCTTTTCCTCTTGTCTTCCTGGTGGTGGTAAGATCTCCTGGAGTCTTAACATCAACCCATTTTTAGAAGCATTTAGGTTTCTGAGTCCTTGAAACTTGGAGCCACATCTGGGACTGTCGGGCACCCCTGAGCCCAGCCCACAAGCCCATGACTCACCCCTGTTGTCTGGGGAAGCCAATCAGCCCAAAAGACAGCCACGACTCCCCCGGGATCCCCAGCTGCTGCTCCTGGCATGAACAGCGCCACCCGCCACCCCCATCCCTGCCAGACACTTGGGCAGGCTGCCAGGCCTGACTGCCAGTCCCACCCGGATGGCAGCAGACAGTCCCCGCAGGGTCTTGGTCTCTCTCTCTCTCTCTCTCTCTCTCTCTCTCTCTCTCTCTCTCGCTCTCTCGCTCTCTCGCTCTCTCGCTCTCTCGCTCTCTCGCTCTCTCGCTCTCTCGCTCTCTCGCTCTGTGTGTGTGTGTATGTGTGTGTGTGTACACTTTTGCATGCTGCTTATCCTCCTTCTGGGCTGGGTTGTTTTGCTCTGGGTTTCAAATTCATTTTTAGACTCCAGCCTCCTCCCTCCTCCAGCTTCGGGTTCTATTCTTAGAAAGGGAATGGGGGTGCGCTTGGGCTTCGCAGTGAAGTAGACAGAAGTTTGCCCACGTGCTCCGGCCGCCTGAGAGGGAGTTAATTAAAAAAGAGGCTTTGAGCGGCAGGTTCATTGGCCGGAAACGCAGCTGGCTGAGGAGGCTGCCACTGCCCGGGGTGCCACTGCTAGAGCCAGCTCTGTGGGTGGATGCATGTGCTGGTGCCCCACCCCTCAAGGCCCTGGATGCTCCTGGACTCAGCAGCCCTCCTGATGGCTTATTGGTTAAATATGAACTCTCCAAGCATGATGGCTGCTGAGAGAGTTTTTTAATTAGATAAATAAATTTTAAAGGCTTTGGGAGCAGGGCTGCCTCCAGGAACCAGAGCCAGCGAAATAAGCTTTGTCTGCCCAAGGAAGCTGACCTTCCTCAAGGCCAGCCTGGGAGCTCTCTGGAAGAAAGGCAGAGAGAGGGGAGAAGAGGAACGGAGGGGGCAGGGAGCAAGATGGTGGTTGAGGGCTTGGGGTCTGAGGGCGAGCGACTGCCTAAAAGGAAAGGCACCTAGTAAGAGAATAGAACCCAACCAAGGAACCAGGCCAGCAGGTTTAAAATCCTCTCTAGTCATTCCAGCTGTGTGGCCTTAGGCAAGGTGCTTAACTTCTCTGTGTTTCTCTTTTCTTTTGTATAAAACAATAGTTCCCCTCTTTAGGTTCCCAGAAAGTGCTTCAGTGTTCCTGTATAAAAGGAGAATTATTAATGAATTTAAATTCACTGTGATAATAAAGGATGCAGATACCCACCTCAGAGCAGAGAGGAAATGGGAGGTGGGACTTTGGTGTGCACAGGTGACGGGCCTGGCAGAGTGAGGCCAGCCAGCTGCACTGTGAGCTTTAAGTGGCCACAAGCCTTCTGCTTGGACTCTTTGATACACCAGGGTCACTGGGCCAAAAAGAAACAGGATCTGGAGCGGTTCCTGGGCAGGCGCTTGGACACCCAGACCGGTCCATGTGGCCCAGATTGCAGGTCAGGCATGAGAGTGAATAACTTTCTGGAAGATTCTTGCCCTGTGTCAGAATTCTGACCCACAGAAGGGCTACGAAATGTAATCATTGTTGGATATTTGTACCCAGCAGTAAATAATAGAAGAAATGGGTGTGTCGGTCAGCTTTATGTGGCTGTGAGGAAACACTTGAGAAGGAAATGTGCACGTGGTCTGAGGTTCCAGAGACCAGTCTCCGGCTGTCCAGCTCCGTGTTTTGTCCCTTGTCATACTGCATCACGTTGAGGAAAGGAAGTGTGAGCCAACGTCCCAGAGCGTGTGTCCCTGAGTGACCTCACTTCCTGTTAGGTCTTACCTCTTCAAGGGCCCACCATCCCTCTCCCAGTGGCCCCACAGGCTGGTTGCTGTGCTATAGAGATGAGCCTAAACAGGGTGTCTGTTTTCACTCCGCTGATAATCCCCCTCTGACTTCTCAGGATGGTAATTCAGTCTTACCAATTTTTAAAAATGAGAGTGAAATTAGCATAATGTAAATGAACCCATTAGAGCTCACGGTTGGTTCTGTGACTTAGAGCCGCCACACATCACATTCCACAGTCGCCTTTCCAGGACCCACTGGCTGCTTCCACAAGGGCTGGACTGCTTTATTTTATATGCTTACCAGTGTGGTACAGTGAACCAACGTCTTATGTTCTCACCAGTCTTTATTGCCCATTTAAAAAGAATTCTAGGCTGGGCCTGCTGGCACATGCCTGTAATCCCAGCACTCAGGAAGCAGAGGCATGTGGATCCTGAGGCCTTGCTGGGTAACTAGCCTACCCTCCTTGACAAGCTCCTGGCCAATAAGATACCTGTCTCAAAAACCAAGGTGATCTTTACACTACCACAACTCCCACACCTGAAGCTCAGGGATGATTGCAGAAAAGAGGGAGGAAGGATTGTAAGAGCCAGAGGACCAGGGCGTTTGCTGTGAGATCATGTCTCCTGGGAACGGCAGAACTATACCCTTGAAGTCTCATCAACATGGCTGTGGAAGCATGATCTTAAGAAGGACAACACAGATAGGCCTGCCAATGTGGATATGGGAGAGCCTGGAGGCCTCAGTCCTACACAAAGAACTACAGGCAGTCAGGAATGACGGGAGCAGGAGAAATGGTCTTCCCTAGGGAGGAGCACACCAACTGGTTATTCAGTACCAAATGATCAGCCCTGAAAATATACATACAAATAACATTATACAGACTGAGCCAGGTTGTAGTTATGCATTTAGAACACACAAATATACATACACATATATGTAACAATTAAAGAAAAAAATTGCCTTGAATTTGAGAGAAAGCAAGAGCAAGTGGAGGGATATGGGAAAATTTGGAGGGAGGAAAGGAAAGGGGGAAGTTATGTAATTACATTATAATCTCAAAAAAAAAAAAAAAAAAAAAAAAAAAAAAAAAAAACCAACCCAAGGTGGACATTACCTGAGGCTGTCCTCTGACCTAACTCATGTGCACCCTCACATATGTGTTCACCTGACCACACATGTGGACCTGTGTGCTCAGAAACATCACGCACACACGCTTCTAGCCAGCCCGAGGGTTCTGTTTAGTGTTTTCTCTACTGATTACATGTCTGAGTGTCTTGTCATGCGTGTTAGGCTGTGGCTTAGATCTGAAATGTCTCTCAAAGGCTTGAGTGTTCTGTTTTGTATTTTGAGACTTAGTATCTCTGTAGCTTTGGCTGTCCTCAAACTCACTCTGTAGCCCAGGTTGGCCTTGAACTCACAGAGATCCTTCTGCTTCTGCCTCCCGAGTGCTGGGATTAAAGGCGTGCGCCACCACAGCCCAACTAGGCGTGCGCCACCACAGCCCAACTAGGCTGGAGTTTTTGAATACTTGATCTCTAACTGGTGGCACTGTTTCTGGGGAGGTTGAGGAACCTTCAGGTCTGAGGCCGAGCTAAGGGCAGAGTGACTCGCTGGAGGTAGACCTCAAAGGTAATATTGATCTCTGGTCCGGCTCCCGTCCTCTGAGTTCTGACTCATCAAGAGGTGACTGCTCCACAAGCCCCGATGCCTCGGATGGAGCTCTTCACCCCTGGGCCTTTGTGACAACAAACGGCACCGACTCAAGCTGCATCTTTCACTGTGACAGAGACAGTCACTCCGACTTTACCCAACCATGACCGAACATTGGAGAGAAACAGCTTAAAGGAAAAGGACTTTTTTGTCTCACACTTCCAGAAGTTTCCTGCTGTGGCTGGCTCTGGGCTGGAGTCAAACACATCTTGACTGGAGGGTGTTATGAGGCAGGCCTGCTCACCATAGGCAGCCAAGAAGTAGAGAAAGCCAGAGAGAGGCTGGGGGAAGGAACCTTGCAAAGACCCAGCTCCAGGGACCCCTTTCCTTCTACAAGACCCCGCCATCTCCCAACAATGCTGTCAATTAAACCACGGGTCAACTAGAACCCTTCTGATCCAGTCATATTCTCAAGCCTGGCCAGCTGTCCACCAATGACCACGTGGGGGACATCTCAGATTGCGACCCTAGCAGAATCTATTGATTTTGCATCTGGTACTGCTGCAGGGTCTGGTATGGTTCACTCAGCCTGTACTCTTCTGGAAGGCCCTTTATTCGTGTGTCTGCCTCCTGTGCTGGGGTAACCTGCAGACCTGCCTAAGCTGGCCTGTGAGCCAGAGCTCCTGCAGTTCCTGTTTCCTCACAGTACACCCACCTTCATGTTACATGGCTCAGCTGATGGGAAAACAGAGGTCGGCCAGGCCTCTCTCAGTGCCAATGATCCCAGGGCAGGGCTAAGATGGAAACAGTATGTGGGTGTCTCTGCTGTGGAGGGAGAAGAGGAGGCCCTGGATAGGGCGGCTGTCGGTGGCCGATGCCATGCACCTTTACCAGAGGTTCCTTGCGAGTCCAGGACTCTTGGGTGCAAGGGCAATGGTGTCTGCTTCCTAAATGCTCTCGGACTTGGGTCTTACAGAGCTAGAGCAAAATCAGCCAACCATATGGGTTCAGTCTGATGACTATGTGCATGCACCCAGGTAGCCATCTTGCATACTCAGCCTGTGCCCTCACAGTGCACAGGAGAAACACAGCTCCCATGCTTGTCTTGGCCAGTGAGGCTTCTGCTCCCGACTTTGATGCAGGTGGTGTGGCTAGGCCCTCAGCTCCTTTCGCTCAGATTAGTGATTTGAGATTCATCCCTTCTTCCCCGCTCCCTGCCTCCCTGCCTCCCTCCCTCCCTCCCTCCCTCTCTCCCTCTCACCTTTCTTCCCTTCTCTTCTTCTCTTTGTCTTATTGATATACAGCCCTGGTTCTCCACTGGGGTGATACTTCCTCATCTGTGACTGTGGCAGTGCACTGACTCCTGTGGTAGAGCAGGGCTGCTAGCCATCCTCTGTGCCCAGGATGCCCTTCCAAGAGCATAGCCCATTTATACCAGCAGAGCTGAGCGAAGAGCTGGTTTTGTTGTTGGTATTGTTGCCCTTTAGTACCTAGTTTGCTGTCCTCATTGTGGCTGTGGTAGTTAATGTAATTGGCTCCCATAATCTCACAGGGAGTGGCATATAATCTCATTAGGAGGTGTAGCTTTGTTGGCGTGGGTAAGCCTTGTTGGAGGAACTGTGTCACTGTGGGGGTGGGCTTTGAGATTTCCTATGCTCAGGATACCGCCCAGTGTGAGAGTAGACTTCCTGTTGTCTGCAAGATGTAGGACTCTCAGCTACCACTTCAGCATCATGTCTGCCTGTACACCACCAGGCTTTCCACCATGATGATAATGGATTGAACCTCTGAAACTGTAAGTGAGCCACCCCAATTAAATGCTTTCTTTATAAGAGTTGCTGTGGTCATGGTGTCTCTTCACAGCAATAAAAACCTTAACTAAGACAGTGGCCTATGGTATTTCCAGAAGTCACATCTCTTGGGTGCATCCATGAACTTTTCTCTGGAGCAGGAGCCAAGGCAAGCACAGGCCGGGCTCAGCATTCTGCTTAGCAGCTCCCCAGCCAAAAGCACAAATCTTCCCTCCACACTATCATCAGTGCTTGGTGTCCTCATGGCATGGCATGTCTTCCTCCAAGGCTAGTGGTCCAAACCTCATGGTATGGCATGTCTTTCCTCAGGGCCAGTGGTATGAAGAGAACTTTAAGAAGGCGTAGATACCTGCAACACCCTGTCACTTCCGCCCATTGTATTTGTTAAAAGCAAGTCAGGAGTCCAGGCTGTCCTCCAGAGGACCAGCCCCACAGCCAGAGGGGAGGAACAGGGACAGAGCTTTCTCTGTACTGAGAAGCTTTGTGCCAAAGGTCACTCTTGCTGATGAACCTTAGCATCACCCCTGGTGACTTCTCTGGGGACTCAGCCTCAAAGTCACCTCCCAGGAGGTGACAGTGGGAGTTCTACAGATGTTCTCTGCGTAAGCATGGGAGTTTGCATGTGCTTCCTCTCTGACCCACACAGCCCTAGGGAGACACTGTTGTCAAGTGAGAAACAACTGAAGACACTGGGACGCACAGACAAGGTGATTCTGGAATCTCTATGGTCAGTGTGACGTTCAACTTGCTCTTTCCCCGATATTAACTCCCCACACAGGAAAGGTTTCCATTTAAGGGAGAATCTTCTAGAAGACTTGGACTTGCTGACTC